>NC_073228.2:149417500-150042500 GCF_029281585.2 Gorilla gorilla gorilla
CAAGCTAAGTGTACCAATTTTACAAACGAGAAAACTGAGGCCTGCCCAAGGTCAACACTTAGTAAATGGCAGCACCAAAGTTTGAACCCAGAGAGGCTGACTCTATACTTTTATCTACTATAGTATGCTCTTTTCTTTCTAAAATTTGGGACCAAAATGGCTTATTGATGAAGTTGGTTCTTGCCTTGGCTACAAAACGAGATCAGAAAAACTGTCTGTGAGAACAAAAGTAAGATGGGAGAAGCTTCTTATAAAATAGAATCAGAGGTCCCTAAATAGATCAAGAAATGAAATTATTTAATGTCATGTCATTTAATGAGCACTAAGTCATAGTTTTTAACAGTATAGAATCAGATAAATCTGGTTTCAAATACTGACCTAGATGTGTGGCTGTTACTTAAACTCTCCGACATTTGGTTTCTGTTCTTAATGGGACTATTAAAACCTGGCTCATAAAGTTGTTTAAAAGAAATGAGATAACATATTTGAAAGTCATTAGTACAGAACTAAAGGATGTACTCGATAATTAATCAGAAAAGATATTTTACAGAACTGAGATATTTGTAGAGGTTGCTGAAGAGGGAATATGAAACTTCATTGTTGTTATACCCATGAACCAAATGGTTCATTACCAGTGATTTGACAGATACACATATGTGCATGGATAACCTTCTTATTAGCTAAATGTCTCCTGTGGGAAGACTAAAAATTCCACAGTGAAGGCTGTTGAATGGAGCTGATAACTCTGTAGTTACAATTTGCCCTAAGAAATGCTGACAGCTAAAGTGAACTCACCTTACGTGACACTCAGAATTCTCCAAGCAGCTTTAGAATTGGCTTTAGAACTATGTCTGAGAGTCAAAAGCTTTAAGGCTTCCATTTTCAAGCCATGCCTTAGAGCATACCCATAAGAGCTACTCTTCCATAAAGCAGTGAATCTGGCTTTGCAAGACTATCATGCTTATCTTTTAAAAAACTGAAGAGTCTGAGGATTTTGAGGCAGACTCACCAGTGACATTGCAGCTCTTGACTTTGAAGATGGAGCTAATGAAAATATGAAAAGCATTCATCCTCAAACCTTTTAATAGACTTGGCACATTTTTGGAGGGCAATTTGGCAAAATCTATGAAAAAAATGTGATGCACATTTTCTATAATCCAGCAAACCAACTCCTAAGAATCTATTCTATAAAAATGTTTGCACAACCATGAAAATAAATATACGTAAAAAAGTGTTTTGGGGCCGGGCGCGGTGGCTCACGCCTGTAATCCCAGCATTTTGGGAGGCTGAGACAGGCGGATCACGAGGTCAGGAGATCGAGACCATCCTGGCTACATGGTGAAACCCCGTCTCTACTAAAAATACAAAAAAATTAGCCGGGTGTAGTGGCAGGCGCCTGTAGTTCCAGCTACTCAGGAGGCTGAGGCAGGAGAATGGCATGAACCCGGGAGGCGGAGCTGGCAGTGAGCCGAGATTCCGCACTGCACTCCAGCCTGGGCGACTGAGCGAGACTTCATCTCAAAAGAAAAAGAAAAAAAAAACGTTTTTGGAAATACTGTAATAAATGTCCATCAAAAGAGAAATGATTTTATAAATTAGGGTATCTACATTAAGTAAAATGCTATGGGGCTAATAAAAAAAAGAAAAAGATAGATATATGTCTACTGACCTGAAAATATTCCATTATACTAAGCTTAAAAGGCTGCAGAACATCAAAAATACATAATGTAGTCTTTTTTGTTTAAAATATGTGTCATATATGTGCACATACACATGCATAAACAAAACACATGTATAAACAAAATCTACAGCAATGCATCTTAAAATCTTCTTTCCACTTTCATCCACTTCTTTCTTATCCCATGACTCCTCTATTGCCCCCTCCTCATTTCTAGGAAAAGTCTGGCTCTAGCACGAGTGCCCAGCATGAGAGCCTTTTGTCTTTCTTAGCCTATCTTCTTGCTTCTCCTGTTTTGTCTACCTCTTCTCTTTTTCCCAATTCTGCATCACCAACCCCAAAAACCAAGCAGTCAATGTGGAACATTTCTCAAGGGGAATGGAAAGAGAAGATACTGAATATATTTTCCTTGGTAAAAAGAGGTAAAAAAAAAAAAAAAAAAAAAGAAGAAGAAGAAGAAAAAGAATACCCTCTTTATTGTATAGGAGAAGAAAGACACTAACATACAGATGCTCCTCGACTTATGGTGGGGTCATGTTCCAATAAACCCATTATAAGATGCATTTAATACATTTAACCTACCAAACATAGCTTAGCCTAGCCTACCTTAAACATGCTCAGAACACTTACATTAGTCTACAGTTAGGCAAATCATCTAAGACAAAGCCTATTTTATAGCAAAGTGTTGAATATCTCATGTAATTTATTGAATACTGTCCTGAAAGTGAAAAACAGAATGATTATATGGGTACTCGAAGTACAGCTTCTACTGAACGTGTCACTTTTGCACCATTGTAAAATTAGAGATCACAAGTGGAACCATTGTAAGTTGAGGACTGTCTGTACTAATAAGTGCTGTTCCATCATACTTATTCTCCCCTCTCTCTCAACCACTAAGCTCAAGTGCCACAAAAACAGAAACTGTAGTTTCATTATTATATCCTCAGAACCTATCACTTACCCAGCACATAGTAGGTGCTCAATAATGTTTGTTGAGTATATGTTTGAACAAGTAATGCCCTTAAGCAGCTTACATCCTGTTAGGAAGGCTTGTAATTGGTAAATTAAGTAATTTATCCTTAATATCACATGTGCTGCTGACCCACTATTACCTGAGAGGCTTTTAACAGCTTTCAACAACCAACTGCCAATAACTAAGAACTTGCTTCTGCAAAGTCTGGCATGCTAATACAGCCTGTCAGCCAGGGAACCCAGTGGAGCTGTGCTTAGCAACCAGTCCCTTTGCTATCTATTTTGGTTAGATATGTCAAAAGTTATTCTAACTTCATTCAATCAATGGCTTCATGTTGTGAAAGAAAGACACTGCAAAGAGATGAGAAAACAGAATCAAAGACATGTATGTTCAACACTTCTAAAGGCTGTTCCAAAATGCCTCTCTTCTTTCCCAGTGCAGTTAGGGCTGTAATGCACACTTGTTTACAATCCATTTGGGAGGGACCTATAAGCAGAAGGAAGGCATCTTTGACCTTTATCTCCCTGGAAGGAGAAATACAGAACAGCTGTCTGTTTACCATCCCGACCTCATTTCCATGACGTTGAACCACTCATTTGGGAATCATGAAAAATAGGACTGTTTCACTTTTTTTTTTTTTCCTAAAATGTTCTTGAAGACACTAGGCCCTGGGTAAGCTACAAAATGATTGAAACTGCATGCCACAAAGATTTGTTAGGTGGAAAGGGAAAGATATTTAGCCTCCAAGTTATGAATAAAGTACAACACACAATCTGTATATTTTTGTCTTTCTGTACCATGACTTCTACTTAGTATTTTGACTCATAATTTCCAGAGAAAATTCTTTGAATGCAAATACATATTAACTTCCAATAAAATAACTAAGGCGAAAGTTGGGCCCCTGACCAAGAGCAGTACTTCTTTCTTCCTTTTTTTTTTTTCTGTATTGGTGCATGCCATCTTGGTTCAAGTGAGTGCCGACAAGAATGAGCAAGATCACATTACATCCGCTAAGCACGGCTCCCAGACAGGGGCTTTATTATTTCATGTATTCTAGATACACCAGTGAAAATGGAAAGAAATCCTGCTGTTTTCATTCAATAAATTGTCTTACGCCTTAAGTGAGTTTTGACTTCAAAATTAACAGTACTAGGTGCCAGTTTGAACAGGAAGGCACTATATAAGTCATTGAGTCCATGCGTCTCCTTGACAGAGGACAATTAGGACAATTTTTTAGATGAAAAGAAAGGGAGAGCATTACCTAAAGTCTCAGCTGGTGTCAGGCAAAAAGAAAAACTAAAACTAACTCACTGCTCAGTATTCTTTTCACTATCACATAGCCTCTCACCTTGAACTGAGACCACCATCAATATAATAAGATTTAAATTCAATACATTTGCATGAATGCCTCTTATGGCCCCAGAATTAGGCTAGACTTCTGTGAGAGACATATAAAAAGGTATAAGTCAAAAAAAAGTATAAGTCTCAGCCGCTGCCCTTAAGGACCTAACTTCAGAGTTGAAAGTCATGCATTTTGGAGGGGCAAATAGGAGGTGACCACTAATGGGTATAGGTTTTCTTTTTAGGATGATGAAAATGTTCTGGAATTAGATAGTGGTAACGGTTGTTTAACCTTGCACATACACTCCTACTGAATTGTATGTACAATGGCAAATTTTATAGTTTGTGGATTAGATCTCATTTTTTTAAAGTCATGCATTTCAGGTAATTAGTAATGAATCAGAATCTAGTGGCAAAAGATGGCTTGTGGCATTAAGTGAAAATCAGAAAGGCTGACTAGCAAGTGCCAAATACTTCACGCAACAGCAAGAGCTCAAGGAAATATACATTGGGCTTTCATAATCCCATAAATCCTGTAATGATGGCAGTCCTTTACAACTTCTTCTTTGTTGAAATTAGTCCTTGACTCCAGAAAAAACCTCCAGTTTCGCCTAAAATACCAGGATTATATATTTATTTTGCATAAATTTATGGCGTAAACATCAATCTCTCCTTCAATTTTTGCTCTGTGTATCTAAACTCAGTTAATGTACATCTAGATGATCTATTATGGTTCATTTTCATGATTCATAAAATGTGTTTGTACATTTGAAGTGGTTTGCTTTGGTGCACCCATTGCCTTCCTGGCTGTGCAAGCATGTGGAGTCAAAATTTGGTGGCAATAACATGAATGAGGGCACGAATGTAGGCAAGTAAATAAAGGTAGATTCTGTTAAAAGATTGTCTTCATGTTCTTTGTGGGAAAAGGTACCAGAGTAGGTGAGTAAGCATTTGCACTGAGGCAAAATGCTTCAAATGTACACACAAGTTTTATAAATCATGAAAAAGAACCATAGGAGAAAATCTAGATGTGCGTTAACAGAGTTTACAGACACAGAAGAAAAATGGAAGGAGAAGATGGGTAATTATACCATAAATTTAAACAAAATAAATACATAATTCTGGCACTTTAGGCCAAAGTAGAGTTTTTTTCTGGAGCCAATGACTAATTTCAACAAGGAAGAGGTTTCAAAGAACTGACTCTTTATCTCAGGATTTATGGGACTATTAAAGCCCAAAAGAGCATTCATGGACATTTTCCGTTTGCCTATTCAGAATCCATTTCCTGTTCTTCCCTTTTCACGTGGGAAATCACACCATCACCATTCTTTGTTAATGTGGCTCATGCTGACTCCAGGGGTGGGCACATGATCCAGGCTTGGCCAATGATCTTATCCTCATACCCTGGCCACAGCCATGGTCACGTGCCCCAAGTCAGCATGCAATTCTGGAACTTTTGATATCACCATTTAGGAGAGAAATAGCCTTTTGTACAAGGATTTCTAATTCTTTGAATGATGCTAGCCAGGAACCACCCACAGATGGGACCTCCTGGAGAGTGAAGTCAATAAAGAGCCAAGAAATGGAGAATCAGATTCCTGGTGACTAAATGTGAGCTCCTGGATCCACACATAACTGGAGCCACTGCCCTTGGATTGTTCGGATAGATGAATGAATATATTTCTTTCTGTTTAAGCCATTTTGAACCATGTTTCTGTCAATTTCAATGAAAAGTCATGATAAATGCAACATCCTGCTCAACCTTAAAGTTTCCAGATGAGGAACTGAGGTCCAGAGAGGAGTATGAAGTTGCTTATGGTTGCACAGTAACCAACAGCAGAACCTAGGCAAAAATGCAGACAGCTTAGATTTTAGTCCACTGCCTTTTCTCGACACTGTCACTAAAGATTCATTTTGGTAAGTGAAGTAAGCCAGACACAAAAAGAAAAATACTGCATGATCTCATTTATGTGTAAAACCTACAAAAGTTAAATAGACACAAGCTGAGAGAATGGTGGTTACCAGGGTTAGGGAGGTAGAACAAATGAGGAGATGTTGGTCAAAGAGTATAAAGTTATAGTTACGTACAATGAGTAAGTCTAGACATTTAATGTACAGCATGAGTGCTACAGTTAATAATACTGTGAGAATGCTAGAAATTCCCCCATGAAAGTAGATTTCAAGTGCTCTCACCAAAAAAAGTAACTATAAGAAGAGATGGATATATTAATTTACTGACTGTCATAGTCTTTTCACTATGCATATGTACGTCAAAACATCATGTTGTGCAAGTAAAATATAAGCAATTTTTAGGTAAAAAGAAAGCTCAAAAAGCATTGATTTTACTTTTTGAAAAAGACTCATTTTGGAAACAATTAGACATCCAAAGTTAAAATGTCACCCATAAGCCAAAGCTTTTAAAGAGAAACTTTGGTGTACCTGCCTCTGAAAATTACTTGTTTTCTCTCAAAGCACCAAAAAGCATCAAGGATCAGCAAACATCCAAAGGCTTCACACTGTTATTAGAATGAAATTCAAACTCCTTTCTGAAGTCCTCACACACTTGACTGATTGGGCCCCTGACTTTCTTGCAACCTCATCTCATGCAGTGCTTTCCTTCTGCCACTATGCTCCAGCCTCTCTGGTTTTCTTTCACAGCCTTGAATGTCCCTCACTCTTGTCCCACTCACTTTTGCATGTGCTCGTCCCTCTGGCTAGGATGCTTGTCCTGAACTCTTGGTACAGCTGACTCCTTCTCATCTCCAGGTTTCAGTTTCAGTGTCACCCCCATCATGGAAGTCTTTCATCAAAGCAGAACCCTCTCCTTATAACTCTTGAACTCAGAACACTGTTTTAAATTTTATCTATTTATATTGCCATTTTATCCATTATTTACATGTTTGTTGTCTTCCTCTCTCCTGGACTTCATGTGAGCAGAAGCACAGCTCTACAGACCACTGTGAAACCCCAGTGCCCAGCATTTAGAATGCATTGAATAAATATTCCAATTGATGGAAGAAATAAATAAAAGATAACCCCCCTTTCCTAACTTGAGCTCACAGCCTTTCCAACTTTTTCCAAACAAGGCTTCATCTTCTTTATTCCCAACACGAGAAAGCTTCAGGAGACTTCCATTATGGCTTCCCTTGGCTAGAGGAGGGAGTTCCCCAACCCTTCAGGCTTCCTGCGCTTCCCGGATGAAGTGACACCCCATCCTGCTTCAGTTCACCCTCCGTGGGCTGCACCCACTGTCTAACCAGTCCTAATGAGATGAGCCAGGTACCTCAGTTGGAAATGCAGAAATCACCCGCCTTCTGTGTTGATCTTGCTGGGAGCTGCAGACCAGAGCTGTTCCTATTCGGCCATCTTGCCAGCCACCCAGAAGTATTCTTCTTAGAAAACCCTTATAAGAGCATTTTTGCCATTTAAACAGCAGTGATTTCCCAAAGCCATTTTCTAAACCTAAATTGCTGGGCAGCTTAGCTTCATCCAAGCCTGTGTCCAGCAAAGGAAGGCAGGTGGCTTACTGCTCCATTTGCCAGTGGCGATCAGGCCTAAGTGGCTGAATTGCCCTTCCAGGTGATTTGCCCTGTTATTGTTTTGACATGGAACCATTATATTAATTCTGACATTGGCACAGCTTGCTGCATCAAACCAAGTGTCTTTGCTGCCAACTTGAATAGGTAAATATTATATTTTCATCCAATTCAACTGTAAATCTCATAAACTAAGCCTTGAGAAAAGGTGTATTTAACCTCACATGGATTGTAGACGATTGTAATGCAGTAATGCAGGCCACTGTAAGCCAAGAAGCTTGGTCACTTGTAGTCAGCTGGCAGACATGTGAACTCTACAGCTCATGCTCACCTTGTTATGATCCTTTTGGTTTGCAGACAAAAATAAACGTTTTAAGCAAAAATAGAAATTTACTGGGTCACTTAACTGAAAACTCCAGTAGTAAATCTGTGCCTGGATTCAGGATTTCAAATCATGTCATTCTCAACTCTGCTCATTCACACACTTCCTTTGCAGGCTCCTCATGGTGGCGAGATGGACATCCATTCTCCAGGCCTCCATGCCAGTAGGTGTAAGTCTAAGCAAACATTTCTGTAAGTTTCATTGGCTCATATGAGGCCATATGTTCATTTCTAAAATAATCAGATTATTCTGAAAAATGTCTAAGGCAATATAATCTCTTAATGTAGATAGAATGACCACATGGACACATCTAGAGCTTTGGAGTGGAGTCAACTCTACTTGAAACTCATGGTTAAGGACTAAGAAGTGGATTATTCCTCTGGGGTAGATCAGAGTGCTGTTACAAGTAGAAAAGTGAATGAAAGCTTGGCAATAATAATAATGGACTTCTGCTATACCACGCAGGTTACTAAGCCTCAGAAGTGTTCTTACAATGGTGACAACTGCCAAATAGCCCCTGTATCCCTATGATGCCTGGGTCAACCAAAGAGAAATAGAGGCAAGAGACAATGGGATACAGAGGACTGTATAACTGACATATTCTAAATTCTTTACGAACCAAAACCCATCTAACTACTTCTCTTATTTTTTGCCAAGTACACCACACATCCACTCTTCCAAAGCCATCAAGAGTAACAACCAACCCAGGGTTTGGACTGAAACACAAAGGGAATGTCTCCAACACCAGCATTTTGCCATTCCATTTATATACACCTCTGAGAAGCAATAAAGAGACACAAAAATGAAAAGAGAAGAGGAAAAGAAAGGTGATAGTATAAAAAGGGAAGGAGGAAGAAAAGATACAAGGAGAATAATCTGTAAAGGTAAAGAAAAAGTGAAAAAGGCCCCATATGGTGGTTCATGCCTGTAATCCCAGCACTTTGGGAGGCCAAGGCAGGCAGATCACTTGATGTCACGAGTTCGAGACCAGCCTGGTCAACATGGTGAAATTCTGTCTCTACTAAAAATACAAAAATTAGCCAGCTGTGTTGGTGTGCACCTGTAATCCCAGCTGCTCGGGAGGCTGACGCAGGAGAATCTCCTGAACCTGGGAGGCGGAGGTTGCAGGGAACCAAGATCACACCACTGCACTCCAGCCTGGGTGAGAGAGTGAGACTCCATCTCAAAAAAAAAAAAAAGAGAGAGAGAGAGCAAGAGAAAGAGAAAGAAAAGGTGAAAAATATCTCTGAGGGGTGAAAGTGTGAACAGTTTTCTTTTTCTATTTATTTTGCTTATCTAATTTTTCTATAACAAACATGTATTATTTACACTAAATGTGTTTCTAATAAATAAAAGAATTTCTTCCAATTATATCCTTTTATGGCCAGAGTATATATATCATTTTCATACATGATGTTGGAGTTTTAATAAGGAGGATAATAAATAACAATAAATAAAATATCTCTTTATTTTCCCCACCAAAATTCACATCCATTTCAGAGATAAATGCAGGAGTGAAGCCAAGAAAGATTAAAATATTAGCTTTATTACCTATTGATATGGTTAGGGTTTGTGTCCCCACCCAAATCTCAAATTGTAATCCCCATGTGTCGAGAGAAGAAAGTGATTGAATCATGAGGGTGGTTTCCCCTTTGCTTTTCCCATGACAGTGAGTTATCATGAGATCTGATGGTTTGGTTTGGTTCTGAAACAAGGTCTCACTCTGTCACCAAGGCTGGGGTGCAGTGGTGTGATCTCAGCTCACTACAAGCTCTGCCTCCTAGGTTCAAGTGATTCTCCTGCCTCAGCCTCCCAAGTAGCTGAAATTACAGGCACGCACCACCACATCTGGCTAGTTTTTGTACTTTTGGTAGAGACGGGGTTTCACCATGTTGGCCAGGCTATTCTCAAACTCCTGACCTCAAGTGATCTACCCACCTCAGCCTCCCAAAGTGCTGGGATTACAGGTGTGAGCCACCAAGCCCAGCTGATCTGATGGTTTTGTGTATCTGGCACTTCTCCTGCTGGCACTTCTCTTTCCTGCTGCCATGTGAAGAAGGTTCTTACTACCCCTTTGCCTTCCACCATGATTGTAAGTTTCCTGAGGCCTCCCCAGCCATGTGGAACTGTGAGTCAATTAAACTTCTTTCCTTTCTAAATTGTGTAATCTCAGGTATTTCTTCAGAGCAGTGTGAAAACAGACTAATACACCGACAAATCTGATGTTGGATAAATAAAATGCTGTTTTCAAGACAATTAGGCTCACTGATATTTCAGCCTCTTGTTTAGACAGACTTGCCCAATCATAGCTACTGGTAATTCTGGACAATACTGGGCCTTCTCCCTTGGAGGCCTGCTCCTATTATATGGCAGAAAGGAGAAGCACAGAAGGAATGCTCCTGCTGGCAGAGTTCCTCCCAAAGACCAAAAAGAAAGAAAAGCGTTTAGCCATGCATGCTTAGATACTTCTCCTAAACTCACCAATCAAACTACTCAATTTCCTGGGAAAGCATGAAAGAGGGAGTGAGGAAGAGGCCAAGTGCACTCTAATAGAGACCCCTCCACATGGAATCCACTGCCAGGGGACAGAATTCTCCCCCAGGCTCCCCCGGCAGATGTTAGCATCTATTGTAAGTCAGCCACCATATATTAACTCTTATCCCTATCAGTGGAATTAAGATAAATAAAAAATGTTATTCAATATTTGGTTATCCACGACTATTCTCAATTACTGGAAGTCAGTAAGAATCCTTTTTTCTAAATCAACCAACTAATTAGATCAGCGATCATAATGGATAAACTTGCTTCAGGAGGAACTTGCAAGGACTGTATTATGATAATGGTTTTATATTATTTACTATCTATAAGATTAAGAAGATGATGACATGAAAATAAATGCGACACTGACTTCTTTCTCTTTTAGAATTTCTCTCCCAGTCAGCCATCTTCTCAGGAGAAAGATAGTGTTTGCTATTGCACTTTTAGGTCTTCTTCTCCCTGGCCTGCCTCATAAATAATGATGAAATCTTAGCTACTTAGATTTCTGTTGCAGCCAGCTGCTTTTATTTATGAATAACTTGGGCAGCCAATCATTTCCTGCATGCTAGCACAATACTACTCTCAAAGAGAAGGCATCAGGTTACTGGGAAAACCTGGGACAGGATGTTACACACTGTGCCTGCCACCCCACCACCATCTCAGAGCAAAGATTTATTCAGCCCACTGGAATTGGCATATATTTTATTGCTGCCATCATAAAGAAACATGGCAGTCTGCTCCTTCTGGTCTATTGCTGTTTGAAACTTTCCTATTTGCATGCTTCCTTCATGCTGTTTCAAAGAAACACTGTAAAGATTTTACGAAGTTTATCAATTACATCATCACCTAGAACATCAGATAGCATCCTCACCAGTTAAGACCCATTGAGTGATGAAAAGCACAGACTGAAAAACTGTCAGGAATAGTTTGTGTCTAAGCAATGAAATCTTGTTAAATAGAATTCAAAATAACTTAGAGAGAGGGCAAAACAATCAAAGTGTCTCAAATGTTCATCTCATTCTTACAGATGAATTAATAAAGAAGGAACTTACTAACTGATTGGCAGTCAAAAGAAAACCTGATTTTTCTACAGAATATATTCTATACTGAAACTATTTTTAATGTAACATGTCTGGGTAGATCCAGCCCTTAATTGTAATTTTTAAAGGAATATAACATAATTATGTTGCTAGGATTTTTATTTTTCATTTCTGCCTTCTCTTTTCTTCTCATTATCATGGTCCATGAAGATAGAGGCTTGGCTTTTGACTTCCTAAAAGCTACTAATATTACCCTGCATTATAGAATCTTGATGCAGTGATATGGTTTAAGAGAAAACCAGAATGCTTCTGGGCAGCAAGACCTGACTGGGCTGACATTGGAATATGTGATTTCCTCTGCAAGATCTCAAAAAACCTATGACAGTTTGCAATCGTTTTCATTGCTCAAGTTAAGGGAGATAGAAAGTATTTGTTGAATATTTATTATGTATTAGGTATTTACATAAATTAGACATTCTGTCAGGCAACAAATGTTCATTGAGGATTTACTGTGTGCCCGACACTGTACTAGGTGATGTAGTGATGGTACCTCCCAATGTTTTTGCCAGTTGTCCATCACAGTCGATTGTGACTTTTGTAAGTCTTTGCTCAGAAAGCTTGTGTTAGTTTGCTAGGGCTGCTATAACAGAGTATAGCAAACTGGGTGGCTTAAACAAAAGAAATGTATTGCCTCACAGTTCTGAAGGGGAGGAGTCTGAGATCAAGATGTTGGCCAGGTGGATTCCTTCAGAGGGCTGTGAGGGCTATCACATGCCTCTCTCCCAGCCTCTTTCCCAGCTTCTGGTTGTTCACATTGGCATCATCATCCAGATCTCTGCCTTCATGTTCATATGGTGTTCTCCCTGTGTGCATGTCTGTGTCCAAATTTTCTCTTTTTATAAGTATACCAGTCATATTGATTAGTACCCACCCTAATGACCTCACTTTAACTAGATTACTTCTTTCAGTCTACAGCACTGGGGGTTAGGACATCAATATATCTTTTATTAGGGGACACAATCCAACCCATAACAAGCCTCCAGAACAGAGGTACTCACATCAGAGGTTTTCCACTATGACGTGAATACAACATTCACATGAAGAGCATACTCCTATGGGATATTTTCACAAAGCTCATTTCCACTCACTTGAACTCTATCTGTGTCCTCTCATTCATGAAAAAAAAAATTTGCATGAGTAGTTTTTTAAACACAATAAAACTACATTTTACAAGCATTATAATAATGAGGGCAGCCTCAACCAGTAAAGGCTGTGGTGCTGATGCTATGAGCTTCAGTTTATAAGTAACTCTCAGAATTAGCAGTAACTTCTTTCCTCTGTATCAGATCTCAGAACCAATCCATGCATTAATCATATTAGCTCCACCTTCAAAATATATCCAGAATCTATCCATGTCTCATCCCCTCCTCTGCTACCCACTTGTCCAGCTATCACTATCTCTTTCATGCACTCTTACAACAGCTTCCTAACTGGCCATGCTTTTGTCATTGTCCTCCCATTGTCCCCTAACTTATTTTAAATGTAACACACAATTCTTTTACAGCATAAGTCAAGTCATAACACTCCTCTACTAAATACCTTCCCAAAGCTCCCCATCTTATTGAGAATGAAACTAAAGTCCATACAGAAACCAAGACATTACATAAGCTGGTCCATTACCACTCTTCCTTTAGCTTCTACAGTTCTCTCTCTTGCTTACCGTAATCCAGCCATTCTTTAAACATGCTGGGCTCTTAATAAATGTCTGCTGAATGAATGAATCCAAATGGCAGAACATAATTCTAGTGACTTGAAAAAGCATTTTTATACTAATTACACATAAATGTACTCTGATGTTTTTTAAAAACTTAATTCTTTGAAAACATTAAGATTTCAGCTTAATTTCCCAGGTTCAAATTTCAGTTCTACCACCTATATCTGTATGGTGCTGGACACGTTATCTACTCTCTTTGTGCCTCAAGTAAACCAAAATAAAATTCTAAGCCCTGCAACTGTCAGAATGGGCGCTTCCTCTTGGCCAAGGGCATTCCAAAGTTAACCTGAAAAATGAGTTCAGGCTAGGACAGGAAGTGGGGGCCAAACATGCCTCATTATATCTGCCTCCCTTTGGAATTCAGGCACAACTGACCAGCATTAACATTAAAACAGAGACCTTAAGACTTTTTGCAGCACTAAGATACCACATTCCAGACTGATTCTTATCCAGCATCACATGACAGATAGCAGGCAATGAAAGAAATTAAAGTATTTTACCCTAATATATATTTCTTTGACATATTTTCAAATGGTCCTGAAAAGCTATCTCTTCCTGGGAAAATCTACTTTCTGTAGAGAATCCCCCTCCCTTTCCAGACTTTTCCTTGATCCAGGAGAGAATTAACTAAGAGTCTGGCACCTTTTTAAGTCTGATAAGAAATATTTACAATCTATTTTTTTGGCCAGGTGCGGTGGTTCACGCCTGTAATCCCAACACTTTGGGACGCTGAGGCAGGTGGATCACAAGATCAGGAGATCGAGACCACCCTGGCTAACAGGGTGAAACCCTGTCTCAACTAAAAATACAACAAATTAGCCACGCTTGGTGGCAGATGTCTATAGTCCCAGCTACTCTGGGAGTCTGAGGCAGGAGAATGGCGTGAACCCAGGAGGCGGAGCTTGCTGTGAGCCGAGATTTCACCACTGCACTCCAGCCTGGGCAACAGAGTGAGACTCCGTCTCAAAAAAAAAAAAAAGAAAAAAGAAAAAAAAGAAGCATTTACAATCTATTTTTTTAAGCATGCTACCTGGAGACTTTATCTGTATAATAAGAACCTTGGTCTCCACAATGCCTTGTCTTAACCCACACACTCTCTTCTATGGATTCCAGATCTTTAGATAAATTGGTTGAAAAAACCAATTGCCAATCAGAAAATTTTGGCTTCTCCAGTGACCTGGACACCCCCACTACTAGTTGTCCTGTCTTTCCAGACTGAACATCTTACATATATTGATTGATGTCTTATGTCTCCATAAAATGTATAAATCTAACCTGTACTCTGATGACCTTGGGTGTATGTTCCCAGGATCTCCTGGGGCTGTGTCACTGGCAATTGGTCACTCATAACTTGCTCAGAATAAATCTCTTAAAATATTTCACAGAGTTCTATTCTTTTTATTGATATCTCATATAATCCTAACTCATAGGATTTTTTAAGGATTACCTAAATTAATACATATAAAGCACTTAATGTACAGCATCTGTGTGCTATATAAATGTTAACTATCATTATCATAATTATTTTAGTTATGAGAAGATGACATTTTTAATTGATACAAACATCAAATAATTTTATTTTTCCCAATAACTGCTACTGACTGTACTCTATCAAAGCCTTGGCCACCCTGCTTAACATTTCCACAGCTAAATAAATTATGTCTCTCCCAGTTTCATATGTAGGGAAGGATGCAGTCCATCCCTGTACCTGCCTCCTTTATAAGGTGTATACACATTAGTGCTGGGCGGAAAGTAGAACTTATCTCCAGTGTAATTGCTCTGAGTGAGGTATTGCCATTCGGTCTGGTTCTTGGTCTTCACTGAGGCTGTCTGGAAGTTAGTTCCTCTCTTAGCAGAGTTTCAAACTCTTGTGGGGTATACTTTGTGATTACTCTTCTGGCATGAGAGACCCATCTGGCTCAAATTCTCACCCCACCACCAGCCCTCTCCTGGATAGTCCAACCCATAACCTTTTATTGCTCAAGTATACACAGCCCAACAAGCTACCCTCCCTTAGGCAATAGGATATAGAGGGAGTAGCAGGCTACCTTCTGAGGTCTCTACTTAACCCAAGGAAAGTTCACATATTCTTTCATACCAAATAATGAGAATAGGGGCTGCCTTCTCCCGACCCTTTTCCCCCTCATATACACATAACTTTTTGTATCTTTATGCAATCTCTCCACCACCGTCTTCTACATTCTAGCAACCTCAGTACTCTACTAGTCTAGCCTTCTAGCAACATTCAGACAGAATATAATTACTAGTCCCCAAATAATTGGAAGAGAATGTTTCAGCACCCTCAATCTTTCTTTTTCTTTTCTTTTTTTTTTTAAGTTCTGGGATACATGTGCAGAACGTGCAGGTTTCTTATATAGGTATACATGTGCTATGGTGGTTTGCTGCACCTATCAACCCGTCATCTACCTTTTAAGCCCCACATGCATCAGGTATTTGTCCTAATGCTCCCCCTTCCCTTTCCTCTGCCCACACAACAGGCCCCCATGTGCGATGTTCCCCACCCTTGTGTCCATGTGTTCTCATTGTTCACCTCCCAATTATGAGTGAGAACATGCGATGTTTGGTTTTCTGTTCCTGTGTTAGCTTGCTGAGGATGATGATTTCCAGCTTCATCCACGTCCCTGCAAAGGACATGAACTTATTCCCTTTTATGGCTGCATAGTATTCCATGATGTATATGTGCCACATTTTCTTTATCCAGTCTATCACTGATGGGCATTTTGGTTGGTTCCAAGACTTTGCTACTGTGAATAGTGCTGCAATAAACATACGTAGCATCTTCAATCTTTTAGAAGGGGAGTGGAGGAACCCACACCAAATTTTTGCCTCCAAGAAAAGAGGAGAGGGTAGATATGATTACCATTTTATAAACTCTGCATTCTGTGTGGGCAGAAAAAGGGGTCACCAGAGATGTCTTTTATCCCTGGAAACAATGGATATGTTATGTTACATGGCAAGGGGGAAATAAGGTTGCAGATGGAATTAATGTTATTAATCAGCTGACCTTAAAATACGAAGATTCTCATGGATTATCTGAGTGGACCCAATGCAATCACAGGATCCTAAACAGTGGAACAGGGAGGCAGAAAAGAGAGAAATAGAAAGATTGCTGCTCTTGGGAAGAACTCAACCCAACTTCGTTAGCTGTAAAGATGTAGGAAAAGAGCCATGAATCAAGAAATGCAGGCAGTGCAGTCTCTAGAAGTCTGAAAAAGCAAGGAAATAGACTCTTCCCTAGAGACTCCAGAAATGAATGCAGCTCTGCTGATACATGATTTTAGTTCAGCGAGATCCATGTCAGACTTCTGACCTCCATAATCGTAAGATAATATTTATGAAATTTGTCTTGTTATAAGCCACAAAGTTTGTAATAATTTCTTACAGCAGCAATAGAAAACTAATACACCCTCCAAATGTAACCCTCTATCTACCTTGCTGCCCCACTCTGAGGTGGTGGCACTGGTGCTAGTGAAATTAGTCATCTTGTCAGCATGAAGAGAACGTGGCTGTCCTCACCAAAAGGCAGTTTTATAAACTTATGTTTTGGGGGTCCTTACTGACTTTTATTTTCAACTGAGAGCCTTGTCCATCCATTACAGCACTCTTCACCTAGTGCCATCATGCTATACACTCATCCCTTGGTATCTGTTGGGGAGAGGTTCCAGGACCCCTGAGGATGTCAAAATCTATGGATGCTCAAGTCCCTTATATAAAATGCTGTCACATTCGCATATAACCTATGTATATCCTCCTGGATACTATAAATCATCTCTAGATCACTTATAATACATAATACAATGTAAATGCTATGTAAGTAGCTGTCATACTGTATTGTTTAGGAAAAATCACAAGGAAAAAGATGTGTACATGTTCAGCATAGGTGTAACCATGTATTTTTTCAAATATTTTCAATCCACAATTGGTTGAATCCATGAAAGTGGAACCCATGGACACAAAGGATTGACTATACTCACAATGAATTATGATACATGTCATGCTTAATGACTGAGACCTTTGAGTGATAGGAAATGTTATGGGACCCTGTTGTAGTGATGCTCTGAATCATCCCTTGAACTCTTTTCTGCTGCTGACTCATTAGGCCTGGCTCAGGGCAAATGCTTCTTCTATAATTCCAGAATCGGGGTTTGTCTGACTCAAAAACCCATGTCTTGAACCCCTACACTTTATTTACTACCTGCTGATACTCAGGTCAATAAAGTCAAATGATACAAATCTTTTCTCATTAACCTGACATCTACAGGAAGATGCCTGAGGGACTCAATGCTCTAACCTGCTGGAGACAGCTAATTTATCTAAAACTGATTGAATAAAGGAGCTATGATTCATGCATTTGATGAATTGCTCTTAGATTATGTGCAGGACACCGTGCCTAGCTTTCTGAATAGTGTCATTTCTCCATGCTGTCCATCCACTGATTCTTCAAAAATAAACACAAGATAGATAGCAGAAATTAGAATGTAAAGGGACCTTTCTATAGTTTCCTCTTTCAAGACTTAAAGTTTATGACCTCTACAGTCCTAGCATTGCTTCACACAACAGCCAGAGGGATTTTTAAAATATATACCTAATCACATCTTGCCCATGTTCTCTTCACTATTCTCCAATCTTAAAACCAAGAAAAATATATTGAAAATAATCCATAAAAGTAGCCCTTCATTATTGGTCCCTGACTATAACTGTTGCTACCTCAAGGGAGCATGAGGAAGATTACATTAGACCTTGCATATATTGCATCTGGAACAGAGACTGCCTGCAGTAAGTAGTCACCCTTTTGACCTCTCCAGCCCACCTTGCATCACTCCTTTTCTTGCTCTCAAAGCTCCAGCTGTCCTGGCATTCTCTCTACTCCTTCTATGCTCCACAGACCTTCTTATATTGGGAACACTCTTCTCCATCCTCCAAACCACCTTTTACCTAAATTATTCCTGCCCATCTTGAAAATCTCCATCTAGACATCACTTCTTCAAGGAAGCCTACTTCTCTAGCTCTGAAGAATAGATCAGGTTGCCTATTTATGTGCTCTCATGGGCCTTTTTGTAACTGTAACAGCTTTATTAATATATCATTCATGTACTATTTAATTCAACTATTTAAAGTGTGCAAGTCAATGTTTTTTGGTACATTCACAGAAATTTGCAATCATCACTATGTTAAACTTTAAAACAGTTTCATCACCCCAAAAAGAAATCCCATATTAGCAGTCACTCCCCATGCCCACCAACCACTCTAGTCCCTGCTAACCACTAATCTGTCTTCTGTCTCTATGGGCTTGCCTATTCTGGACAGTTTATATTAATGGACTCATACAACATGCAGTCTTTTGTGTCTGGCTTCCTTTGCTTACCATGTTTTCAAGGCTCATCCATGTTGCAGCATGTATCAGTACTTTGCTCTTCTTTATAGCTGAATAATATGTTATTGTATAGACATACCACATTTTATTTATCCACTCCTTACTTGATGGATGAGAGGGAAAATAATATGGCAGAATAGAACTCTCCAGGGATTGCCTCCTACAGAAACATCAACTTGAACAATATCTACATGCAAAAAATCTTTCACAGGAGCTAAGAAAATAAGGTGAGAGATCACACTACATGGTTATAGCACAATAGTAAAAAAAAAAGAAAAGATGCAGTTTGTTAAATTGTACAAAAATAGATAGAAGGAATAAGTTCAAACAGTACTAGTATAGTAGGATAATTCTAGTTAACAACAATTTATTATATATTTCAAAATAGCTGGAAGAATTATAATGTTCTCACTACAAATAAAATAGTAATGTTTGAGTTGATAGATATCCCAATTAACTTGATTTGATCATTATGCATTGTAAAAGGTTATCAAAATATTACATGTACCCCTAAAACATGTACAATTATATCCATGCCAGTCTCAGAGGCCATAAAATTCTGTCCAGCATTATGCTAGTTGCAACGTTCCTGAATTTAAGGCACTTCCCAGCACCACAACAGACACAGTGGTTCCAGGCTTAGGGACCCTGCCAGCCAGCCTTCACAGAATCGCTAGACAGGTTTCCTGTTACAGAGCATCTCAGACAAAACTAGCTTGCAAAGACTGGAATAAATACCTACTTCTTTAAGTGCACATACATCAGTGCATAGCCAGAGTATCAAAAGCAATCAAAGAAACATGACAGCATCAAACAGACAAAATAAAGTACCAGTTATCAGCCCTAAAGAAATGGAGATGCATGAACTACCTGGCAAATAATTCAAAACAACTGTTTTAAGTAAGCTCAACAAACTGCAATAAAATACAGAGAAACAATTCAATGAAATGAAGAAAACAATAAATGATCAGAACAAGAAATTTAACAGAGAGATTAAAGTTTAGAAAATCAAACAGAAATTCCAGAGCTGAAAAATACAATGAAGAAAATAAAAAATGCAACAGAGAAAATCAATAGTAAAATAGGTCTAGCAGAAGAAAAAAATCTGTGAACTTAGACAGTTTACTTGAAAATACAGTCAGAAGAAAAAGAAAAAGAATGAAAAGGAATGAAAAAATCTTATAGGATGTATAGGACAGCATCAAAAAAGCAATTTTTCAAGTCTTAGAAGTTCAAGAAGGAGAAGAGAAAAATAAAAGGTCTCCAATAGATTCTATCCAAATAAAACTACCCCA
This sequence comes from Gorilla gorilla gorilla, assembly GCF_029281585.2. Classification (NCBI taxonomy): domain Eukaryota; kingdom Metazoa; phylum Chordata; class Mammalia; order Primates; family Hominidae; genus Gorilla; species Gorilla gorilla. The sequence continues at coordinate 149,437,453 of NC_073228.2, forward strand.
AGATTTATTATCATCATTTGATGAAGATTTGGGTTCTTTTTAAAGGAACTTTGAATTTAACAGCGGGTAACTATATGTGATGTGATTATTTCTTTAACATCTGTCTCCCACACTAATAGGCCTCTTAAAGGCAAGTATCATATGTACTTTTTGCTTATCATTATATCCCCATCATCAACAAATATTAGCTGAATAAAAAATAAACAAATGCATAAATGAATAAGTTAACTATAGGAGATTGAAACAAATGGAACTAATCAATGATGAATGACATTTCTTCTCAGTGTAGGGATCCTCCTCTCAATCCATCCAGAAAATTTTTCTTACTAATTTCCCCAACATTCTGCAGTTTCAACTTTTGGCATAATACATGCCAGTTGCTACATCAGCTTAGCTGATATCTGGACAATTTGACCTTACTACCACTAGAAACTTCATCCAAGGAGAACAAAATCCCAAGGAAGATATCTCCCATCTTGTCACATGCTGAAAGCAAGCATTTCTAGCCCATCTTTATTGACCATGAGTACCTGCAAGGAAACAGGCAAAAGCAACCACCCATTCTACCTCCTACAAAACACATGTGCTCCCCAACATCCCAACTTTCACTTAGAAAATGTGTGAAGCTTTTAAAATAACTTAGTAGAGCTGCAAGTGGTGGGAGTGCAAAGAAAGTATGATTTGAGTCCCAGGCTGCCAGCATTTCAGGCATGCTCAGATATGTCTAGCTCCCCTTTTTTTTCCCTGGGTCAAAGGTAAATATGGCTGTTTTTGGAGAACCATCACAGTCTGTTGTACTGAAAAATGTGTGAAGAGCAAAACCATTGCCAGCAGAAAAGAAGTAGTCTGTCCTGGGCAGTCCCTGCTGGAGAAAGCATTTTGGGTGACTGAGAATGTCCTGCTGTTAAACACAGATAGAGTTTTACGATGGTAATCTTTCACTATACATTTTATTGCTGACGTTCTAACACTTTATACTAATAGATCACAGTACAACACAGTGTAATGCAGACTGGGAATTAGTCTTAGTGGTACCTATTTATTTGTGAGTGCTTACTGTATGATGGGCACAATACTATGCACTGAATACACATCAGTTTGCTGGATTCTCACAATGGTGCCATTAAGTAGATTTTATAATTAACCCCATTTTATAAATGAGTAAACAGAGTTAGAAGGGTCATTATGAACTTTGAACAGTTTATAGTTGGTAGTGGTAGAGCTGGGACTTGATCCATGAATAAGATCTGTATTCTTAGTCACCATGCTAAAAATGTATCAGTCAGATCACTGGGTTCTAGCTCTGTCCTGATACTCATCAGTTGTATGGGCCACGAGTGATGCATTTAATAACTCTGTGCCTCTACTTGTTCACCTGTAAAATAGGAGAATACCCTGAATACCCTGTTTAGTCTTACAGGGGTCTGAAGATCAGGCTGACATAAAATACACTTGGGAACATTATGAAGAGTGTGAAAACACTAGAGAAACCCAAGGAAATGTATATAACATGATTATTATGCATAAAATCTTCACTAATTGATAATTTAGAAACTTCCCAGAGGAAAACATCAACATTCATACATATAATTCTTGTAAATTATTAGCCTGGATGGGGAGAGTTTGCTGTTAACATTTTCGTAAGAAAGAGCTAGTATTCGCAGATGCCATACGGTTCTGGTTATGTCATCTTAGCAAATCTTTATCATTTAATTCATCAGTTTTATTGCCCTTGGGCAGAGCAATAATTGTGTAATTGTATTTTCTGGCCCATTGAAGTTTAAGGATACTGTAAAGCCATGACAAGAGGAGTCAAGTTTCAGGATTATTGAATACATAATTTAACTATGTGGCCTGCATCCACTAAAAATCAGAAAAAGCAAATAGAGTTGTCTGTAGACACTGGTTGGAGTGAATCATTGAGTCACCTGCATATCATTTTTTGATGCTAAATAAATACAAAAAAGACTTTTAAAATTCTCATACGTATGCATTTTGGATCGAGGCTGAGCCGCCCTTTGTCTGAGGAGGGTTGTTGGCAAGTTTTGTGATACTTGACACATTTTAAGTTATTGGGTCTTATCCAATAGAAAGGAAATGAACACACATTCACATTTTAGTAGCATGTCATCTCTCTTATACTATCTCCCATTGGCTCCCCCAGTGTTTAAGGGCACAACCTTGCCAGGTTCATCTTTAATCCTATATTTCATCTAGAAGACAGCTCTGTATACAACGAGTATTTGGTAAATCATCAATACTTAGCCAAGATGAATGAATAACTTTCCAAATAAGACCAAATAACTTTCCAAATAAGACATTCTATTCCTCTATAGAATTCAATCTATTGACCATTCCAGAAATATTTTATGGTAGGCTGAGAGTCAATTTATGATTTTGGCAAGCCTTCAGACCAAGACTGCAGCAATCCAAGAATCTGTTACAATAACTTGTGTTGCCTTAACTAATATAGGTGGCAAGGCCATACATCTTTGGATAATGTCACAATGGGCTATAGATAACCAAAAGCAATCAGGGAACAAGAAAACCAAGTTATAAAATGTTGTCAGAAGGAGAGTTATATGGTATACAGAAGCCAACCCCTAATATTGAGGTTAATATTCAACTGGTTTATTTAATAGCAGGAGAGAAACTCACTTCAGTGTTCATGGATGTCAATCTGAGATTCTGAGATATTCAGTAACTCTGACTTGATGAATATCCCCAATTCTGGATCATGATTTTTCTATACCATTCCCTAACACGTGGCTCAGACGCCTAAGCTAAGTTTCTTAGGCCACACACTGTCCACTGACTACCCTTTGTCTAGTGCTGAGTTGAGTAGAGCCATACCACATTCCCATCTCTCCTCAAGAGAATGCATTTGTAACCAAGGGGCAGAGTTGAAAACAGCTAAGCCTTATGTGAACCAAGCCTTCAATCTTATTTTTGTCCTGCTCTTCTGAATTAGCCATTCCCCTGTGTTCATGAATATCCTGAGAACCCAGGTGCCATCCTAAACATGGAGTGTTCTGCAATTGCAGAGGAAAGGTAATGCAGGCAAACAATCCAGGATATCCACCCGAAGATAAATAATGTTGAACTTGAATTACTGGAGCTAGCTATTAGCATTACCATATTTCTCCTACCACCAGTTGAAATTTGCTTAGCAAGATGCCTGTTTGAAACCTTTCAATGACTTTCCATTGACCTTAGAATAAAATCTCAATATTCTGAGTACAAATTACAAAGCCTTCTATAATCTGCATCCCACCTACCTCACCTACTTTGTATCTTGTCATTCCCTTTCTCCTTTTATCCCCTTCCTACCATTTACCTCCACCAAGAGGAAAACACCAGACTTTTGTCTCTCTTGGCCTTCAAATAGCTCTTGCCTCTTCCTAGTACAGAAGCCCCAACTCTCTCTTGCTTGGCCAACTCCCATTCGGGTTTCAGTCTGTATTTAGATATCCCTTCCTGAGACTGGCCTTCCCAAACCATCTTCTACTCCCCACAAAGTGCTATCATAACAACCTGTCCTCTGCCTTTCATAGAAGCCATGTGTTGTCAATATCATCACACATTTGTTCAGGCCACACGATAAGCCTAAAGTGGTTTTTATGTCTTCTCCTCTGCTTTCCTACTGTCTAGCACAATGTCTGGTATTGCACAGACATGCAAGGATGTATGCAGGAGGTTTGCATCTTCATTCTTGGGACAGTTGAGATCTGCATTAATGCAGTAAGACAAGTCTCTTGCAGGTTTTTAATCTCCCCACATCCATTCTGTGACTCCTTTTTTGCACAACTGGATACTTGGTGCCTGCCAGGTCACATCCTTTCCTATCTCTGAGTTCATGCATTGTTAGGAGTTAAAATCTTTAATTCCATCCATGTGAACATTTAGGGTGAAAGTGCTTAGTCAAAAGGTGTATTAATTATTTGGCCTGCATGGTACATGGCATCTAACCAGACGTTGAAGCCTGAGGTCACTTGGGAATGAGCCTCTTGTGATTTTACATTAGCCTAAGAGCTTTCAGGAAACCTGAGTGCATCACCTGTGCACTGCACAAGATAAATTGAGGACCAGTCATTCACCACATAGTGAGGGAAAACATCCTTATTCTAGTCATTATTTCAAACAGTAAATGCTGTTGCTCAGCAAGGCATGAGTGTCCTAGTGTTACCAGTTATCTTTTTTCGTTCCAAATCAACTGATTCAAATTAGCCATATTCAGTGCAACTTAAAAGAAATCACAGAAAATAATCCTGTACCTGAGTATTGCTCAACCACAGGGACAGTCCTAATTTTGTGTTATAATGAGTTGTGAGCAGTGCTACAGATAACTTTCTATTCATATTATTGTGGTTAAGAACACAGTCTCTGGGGTCACAAAATCTTGGTTCAGATCCCCACTCTATCACCTACTGTCAAGGAAGGACTTATACAAGTCCCTTCTTGTCTGTATTAGTCCGTTTTCACACTGCTATAAAGAACCAGTTGAGACTGGATAATTTATAAAGAAAAGAGGTTTAATTGACTCATAGTTCTGCAGGGCTAAGGGAAGGCCCCAGTAAATTTACAATCATGGCAGACGGTAAAGGAAAAGCAAGGCACATCTTACACAGTGGCAGGAGAGACAGAGAGCAAACAGGGAAGTTCCACACATCTTCAAACAACCAGATCTCATGAGAATTTACTCACTATCACAAGAACAGCAAGGGGGAAGTCGGCCCCCATGATTCAATCACCTCATACCAGACCCCTCCCCCAACACATGGGGATTACAAGTCAAGATGAGATTTGGGTGGGGACACAGAGCCAAATCAAAGCACTGTCTCAGAGTCTGTTTCCTCACCTATAAAATGGTGATACAATCAGAAATAATGAGGATATCACCACTGATCCCACAGAAATACAAACAACCATCAGAGAATACTATAAACACCTCTATGCACAGAAACTAGCAAATACAGAAGAAATGGATAAATTACCAGACACACACACTCTCCCAAGACTGAACCAGGAAGAAATTGAATCCCTGAATAGACCAATAACAAGTTCTGAAATTAAAGCAGTAATAAATAGCTTACCAACCAAAAGAACCCCAGGACCAGACAGATTTATAGCTGAATTCTACCAGAGATACAAAGAAGAGCTGGTACCATTTCTACTGAAACTATACCAAAAAGTTGAAAGGAGGGACTCCTCCCTATTTTATGAGGCCAGCTTAATCCTGATACCAGCACATAGCAGAGATGCAATTTATAAAAGAAAACTTCAAACCAATACCCCTAATGAGTATCAATTCAAAAATTCTCAATAAAACACTGGCAAACAAAATCCAGCAGCACATCAAAAAGCTTATCCACCATGATCAAGTTGGCTTCATCCCTGGGATGCAAGGTTGCTTCAACATATATAAACCAATAAATGTGATTCATCACAAAAACAGAACTAAAGACAAAAACCACATGATTATCTCAATAGATGTAGAAAAGTCCTTTGACAAAATTTAACATCCCTTCATGTTAAAAGCTCTCAATAAACTAGGTATCAAAGGAACACACCTCAAAATAATAGGAGCCATATATAACAAACCCACAGCCAATATCCTATTGATGGGCAAATCTTGGAGCATTCCCCTTGAAAACCAGCACAAGACAAGGATGCCCTCTCTCACCATTCCTATTCAACATAGTGTTGGAAGTTCTGGCCAGGGCAATTAGGCAAGAAAAAGAAATAAAGCATATTCAAATAGAAAGAGAAGACGTCAAATTATCTTTGTTTGCAGATGACATGATTCTATATCTAGAAAACCCCATCATCTCAGCCCAAAAGCTTCTTAAGCTGATAAGCAGCTTAGGTAAAGTCTCAGGATACAAAATGAATGTGCAAAATCACTAGCATTCCTACACACTAGCAACAGGCACGCAGAGAGCCAAATTATGAATTAACTCCCATTCACGATTGCTACAAAAAGAGTAAGATACCTATGAATACAGCTAACAAGAGAGATGAAGGATCTCTTTAAGGAGAACACAAACCATTGCTCCAAGAAATCAGAAAAGACACAAACATATGGAAAAACATTCCATGCTCATGGGTAAAAAGAATCAATATTGTGAAAATGGCCATACTGCTCAAAGTAATTTACAGATTCAATGTTATGCCCATTAAACTACCATTGCAGTCATCACGGAATTAGAAAATTCTATTTTAAAATTCATCTGGAACCAAAAAAGACCCTGAATAGCCAAGAAAATCCTAAGCAAAAAGAACAAAGCTGGAGGCATCACACTACCCAACTTCAAACTATACTACAAGGCTACAGTAACCAAAACAGCATGGTGCTGGTACACAAACAGACACATAGACCAATGGAACAGAATAGAGAGTTCAGAAATAAGACCACACACCTACAACCATCTGATCTTTGACAAACCTGACAAAAACAAGCAACAGAGAAAGGATTCCCTATTTAATAAGTGATGCTAGGAGAACTGGCTAGCCATATGCAGAAAATTGAAGCTGGACCCCTTTCTTACACCTTCTACAAAAATTAACTCAAGACAGATTAAAGACTTACATATTAAACTCAAAACTAGAAAGACCCTAGAAGAAAATCTAGCTAATACCATTCAGGACCTAGGCACAGGTAAAAATTTAATGACAAAAACACAAAAATAAAGTGTAACAAAAGCAAAACTTGTCAAATGGGATCTAATCAAAGAGCTTCTGCACAGCAAAAGAAACTAGCATCAGAGTGAACAGACAACCTACAGCATAGGAGAAAATTTTTGCAATCCATCCATCTGACAAAGGTCTAATATCCAGAGTCTACATGGAATTTAAACAAATTTACAAGAAAAAAACAAACAACCCCATTAAAAAGTGGGCAAAGGACATGAACATATGCTTCTCAAAAGAAGACATTCACGCATTCATCAAACATGGAAAAAAGCTCAACATCACTGATCATTAGAGAAATGCAAATCAAAACTACAATGAGATACCATCTCCTGCCAGTCAGAATGGTGATTATTAAAAAGTAATCATCACCAGCAGATGCTAGCAAGTTTGCAGAAAAAAGGGAACACTTTTACACTGTTGGCGGAAGTGTGAATTAGTTCAACCGTGGTGGAAGACAGTGTGGAAACTCTTCAAAGATCTAGAGACAGAAATATCATTTGACTAAGCAATCCCATTACTGGATATATACCCAAAGTAATATAAATCATTCTATTATAAAGATACATGCATGTGTATGTTCACTGCAGCACTATTCACAATAGAAAAGACATGGAATCAACCCAAATATCTGTCAGTGATAGACTGGATAAAGAAAATGTGGTATATATATACAATGGGATACTATGCAGCCATAAAAAGGAATGTGATCAAGTCCTTTGCAGGGACATGAATGGAGGTGGAAGCCATTATCCTCAGCAAACTAACACAGGAACAGAAAACCAAGCACCACATGTTCTCACTTGCAAGTGGGAGCTGAACGATGAGAACACATGGACATATGGTGGGGAACAACACACACTAGGGCCTGTCGTGGTGGGGTGGCGAAGAAGGGAGAGCTTCAGGAAGAATAGCTAATGGATGCTGGGCTTACTACCTAGGTGATGGGATGATCTGTGCAGCAAACCATCATGGCACATGTTTACCTATGTAACAAATATGCACCTCCTGCACATGTACCCCTGAACTTAAAATTAAAAAGTTGAAGATTTTAAAAATGATGATAACAATAATTAATAGTTAATGATAACAATAATTAATAATTTTATAATACTATGGTTAGAATTACATAAGGTAATCTATGTAATGATAAAGAGCCAGACACCTAGAAAAGTTGAGTATAATAATCGTCCATACCTCACAGGGTTATTTTGATACTTAAATGATAGTCATCTTAAAGTGCTTGGCCTAATGCCGAGCACATACTAAACAATAAATGAAGTCTACTATTAACTAAAAACAGGTTAACCAAGTCTGCAAAGGGACCTTTTCTTAATAGAGTGAGCAAAAGTAATGACTATAACAATGTCTCCCCTGCTTATTTGCATTCTAGTATACTTTCTTCAGTGGGACAGAACGGGGTGGGGTGTCAGTCTGGGGTCCAGAGATACTGAAAAGCCTTGGCACACCCATGAGAACAGAGTACACCACATGTGTGGACCTCTCCTCTTTGGTATCATCATAGATGAAAGATTGTGAGTCCATGAATCACTGCTGTAGATCATGCCATAAATCCGTGCTCTTGAAACCTAGAGAAATTCCTGGATCATCCAGAGATTTCCAGTCTATTGTTCCAGGCTCTTAATAACCCTTTCTTAGAACTGTGAAGCAAGTGAAAGAAAACTGAGAGTTGATCCACAAAAGCAGATTTCTTATAAGAAAAAGTCATATTGAAAAAATGCAGGGGACAGAAGGGCAGACAGAAGCCAAATTGACAGTGCTCACCCTGTGTCCTCCCCTTTCCTCCCACGAATTCCCCTGCCAGAAATGCCCTTTATTGCTGTACTTTGCATTTCCACACCCATTATCTCTACTTACATAAGTCCTAATTTCTGCATAAAACTTCTCCCATCAGTGCAGTTCACAATAACCTGTCCTTCCCTAACAACTCAATATTCATTAATAACATAAAGGCCGGGTGCAGTGGCTCACACATGTAATCCTAGCAGTTTGGGAGGCTGAGGCAGGTGGATCGCCTGAGATCAGGAGTTCACAACCAGCCTGGGCAATACAGTGAGATCCCAACCCTAAAAAAGAAAAATTAATAACATTGCTTAAGAGCCCTTAACTCAGTACCTAACACATAGTTTTATAACTGCTGCTAACTCATTAGCTGTCAGCTTGTTTTAATCACATACCAGCTCATTTTGTTATTTATTCCCTTATTCCCTCAATAAGAACATAAGCTCCTATGGGCATAGACTCATGCTTCTCTTCCACCCCACAGAAGTCCCCATATATCCGACATCTCTGAGCATGAGGCAGGTCAGACTCACTAGATTTTAGAAAAGGAAAGTTTGAGATTATTAAATCCAACCTCCTAATAGTACTGATGAGAAATCTCAGGCCCAGAGAACTTAGATAACTTGTTTGAGTTCAAATATATAGATGGTTATAAAGCCAGGATTATAACTATGACCTTTAGGTCCATTATCCAGTGTTTCTCAACAATTCTTGCTATCCCTAATTCCAAGGAAAGGAAATATGACAAAGAAAGAGACAGGGGAGGAACTAAATATAAAATATACACACACGCACACACACAATTCAGTGAAACTAATTGGTTATTGTAAAGGCCAAATATGCCAAGAGTCTATCTGGCTTGCTATCAGACTAATGCTGTGAATTACTGCTGAATTATTACCCACAACTGGGTAATTGTGGCCAATGAAATGAAGATACAGCATCAAGCCAGGGAACATCTGGGAAACATATAGATCAAGCCTTATCACCATTCATTATCACCAATTCGTGGCTGGCTAAACTTGGCCACTCCCAGATGCCATGGAGTTGGGAAAAAAGTGTGAAAAAGTATCCTATTTGGTGTGTGATGTTTCTGTAAAAACAGTCCTCGAGCTTGGAGAACACAGAGACTTACGTTATCCTTTGTGGCAAAGCAGTTTACTTCTAGCATTCGGGCCCTGGTGGCTGGGATGTTTTATACATCAGCAAGCATTAGAAAGATGCAGATGTCGAATTGACTTTCTCCTCTTCATGCATCTTCAGTTAACATCTGCTGACAGGGCATATACCCATGAAAATAGAGTCATAAAATTCAGCTCTAATTTTGCAGGAGATACTAAAATATATCTCTGGGGGCAATAGAGAACCTAGTCCTAATGATGTTTACATAGGAGCATAAATAGTAAAATTTGGCTTTTCTATCGCACTTGGAGAAAGCATAATACTTTATACTCAATTTTATTAGCTATTCCTTATGGGCTTCCATTACATTATAATAAGGTACACCAAGCAAACTTTACAAATGGCCCAATCATGTCCTCCTTATTCAGCTGCAACCAAACTGTAAAATATCATTTCTATTTCCTTGATTCACTGGTATTTGACTCAGACTTTCCCTGGATGACTCAGCTACTTCCAGGCTGAAAACAAGCTTTGAAGATAAATTAACTTTTTTCAGGCCACTGGGGTACCTCTGAGTAACTTACTTTGAAGTATGATAGCAAATGAGTAAGAAGGAAAATTTCATTTCTGCCATTCTGGCAGCCACCACTTAGAAAGAGGGAGTAGAAATTTCTTAATTAATCATTTTTGCCTGCTTACTAGGATTTAGGTACAAGAAGCCTCATGCTGCCAGATGAAGCAAGAGGAAAATTCCATTTCCCTTCCAGCAGCCCCGCTGATGTTTAATACTGTTTCATTCATTTAGAACTACTCCCCTAACGAACATCACTGTCATCAACATCATCATTTCCATTTCTACCATTTATGGTATGCTCAGATATTCTAGGCACTATCTTATTTATGCTATAGTATATTTATCCTATACGTAGATATTTTTCTTATGATACAAGTAAGGACACCAAAGCTTAGAGACTGGAAACCATCCAGACTGTTCACGTTGCCCTAATTCCTCCTGAGCAGCACATCTCCCTGCAGGCTCCTACTCAGCAAAGAATGCCATATGCCAAAAGCCCTACCTTTCCTTTCCCACAAAGAAAACTCCTATTCCCTCAAGTGTAATCAATCTGACTGCTTTTGTCCCAAATCGTACTTAAGTATGAATGAATGAATAGACCTGTAATCCACCCAGAGATTATTGTTCTTATATTCATACTCATATCTATATGTAGAAGACTATTGTCCCAAATTAATTTTTAACTCTTAGAATTTTAAGTAGTACAATAAGGTGGCATTAAGATAATTGAGAGAGAGAGGGTGCACATGTGTCAAAAATGAACTGACTTGGCAGGTCAGTCCTACCTCATGCTCTCCTGAAGCACTTACTCTTGCTCACAATTACACTCATGCCTTCGCCCAATCTGAGACCCCTGGATTCTCTCAAAAATAGTGATGATGATCCCTTCCCATCCTCCCTTGGAAGGCAGCACCAGCAGAAGCCAGGTGCAGAAAGGAAGTGAAGCCCTGCAATGACTGTTTAAAATCCACACACTGTGTTTTAGGGGATGCTTTTTATTGGTAAAAAAAAAAATCGTCATTTTCTCCTGATTATAGGAGTGATATATGTTAGTAGTAAAGCATTCAGAAACTAGAGAAGATAAATAAGAAAATAAGTATCTATAATCTTACCTCCAGTTTATTACCACCTCAACTGTTTGTTGTATTTTCTTCCAGAGAGAGGGAGAAAGAGAAAGCTAGTGGCTGGCTATATAAATAAAATGTAGCATTTTTTTGCACAAAATACCTACTGCACAAACAGTTTAAAATTCTCTTTGTGTGCCTAACCTTAATTTTCAATGGGTGCATAACTGTATTTTTGCATCATCCTTCCCTTACTGTTGAGCATTAGGTTATTACTCATGTTTTACTTTTATAAACCAGGCTCTAGTAAATGTCCTTGCATTAAAATCTTTAATCACATCTCTGATTACTCACGTTAGAAAGGCTCTTACATGTTCAATTACTCTACACAAGGTGAATTTTAATTTTAATACTTTTGATATACATTCCCAAAAAGTAAAGGTTAATGGTTAAAAGAGTGTAATTTACAAGAAAAGTATCTGAACATGTCCATACCACCACACTATCGGTAGAATTGAATATCATCATTTTTTTTCTTTGCCATCATAACAGGCAAAAGTCACATCACTTTCTTTGTTGTCAATAAACTGTATTTTATTTCTAGTAAGGCTGAATTTTTTTCATAAGTTCAGAAGGTTTTTGCATTTATTCTTATGTGAATTACCCATTTATGTCTTTTGTTATTTCATTAATTGTAGCCTCAGTGCTTTTCTGGCCTCATTGATTAGCTTTATATGCAATGCCACATTTATTGAAGACATTTTTCTAACTGTTTTCTTTTGCGATTTCTTATACTGATTTCATGTTTAGAAAATTCTTTCCTACACTAAACTCATATACATATTTTTCCATGTTTCCTTCTAGTATTTTATGGTTTGGGTTTTTATGTTAAGTTTGTAAATCCACTTGTAATTTATTTTGTTGTATGGTTTGATGTAAGAATATTATGTTTTTGCACAAACAACAAATGCATCCAACACCACTTTTTGAATAGCCCATCAGCTCCTCGTTGGCTTGAGATGCATTCTTTAATATGCATGATATTCTTATATGTACTACATATGAATTATGTACTAGGATTACGAAGGGAGTTTGAATTGCACTTACCAGACCTCCAAATTCCTACATATTCTCTGCTTATCTTTCCAACTTTACCTCCCTTCTCCCTACATTTAGAGCTCACTGGCTTTTTCTTATTCTTAAAAACTAAGCTATTTCTAGCCCCAGTGCTTTCACCAGAGTTTGTTCCTTCTTTCTGGTCTGGTCCTCCCCCATTTATTAGATGGTTCCTTTGTCTCATTCCGTTGTCTGTTCTAAAATCCACTTCTGTGAGAGGTCTTTTCTGATCACCCAAATGAGAAATATCCCTTAGATACTCAAGTGTTCTCTGTTCTTTCATGCAATTTTATTATCTTCATAGCGTTTATTACAATTTAACATTTTCTTATTTATTTATGTATGTGTTTGCTTATTTATTTATTTATTGTTTATCTCTCCCACTAATATGTAGGCTCAACAAGAGGAACCTTGGGACCTTGACTGTCTTGTTCAGCATTATAAATATTCTCTGAGCCTAGAACATGCCTGAAACATGGCAGATAACCAACAATCTTCTACTACAATAATAAAGAATTTTAGGAATTTCATCAATATGTCAATTTATACTTGTATTAGTACCAGTCTTACTAAATTATTATAAATCTAAAATGCATCTTAGTATTTGGGGGCAAATTCCCCTTATCCTATTCCTTTTCAAACTTACCTTTGTCTATTAGTCCAGATAACATCTAGAATCAGTTTGTCAGATTATCTGTCTCACATATACTCCATTTTATGTCCCATCCCGAGGAAAACTCTGGCCCCCAGAGTTTGCCTATGCCCCCCACTGACATTAATTAAAACCCATGAATACAGTAAGATAGAATGGACACTGTCTAGACTGATGGGAATATTGAATTGTTCAGTATTTTCATAAGACTACCTGATGCCCAAACTCAAGGAAATGCATGGATTCTTCAATCTGAAAAGATTAACTTGCTTCCTTACCAAATAAGAATTTAAGTTCCTTGGCTAGGCATGGTGGCTCATGCCTGTAATCCCAGCACTTCAGGAGGCTGAGGTAGGAGGACTGCTTGAGCCCAGGAGTTCAAGAACAGCCTTTGCAACATGGCGAGACCCTGTCTCTACAAAACATAAAAATATTAGCTGGGCATGGTAGCGCATGCCTGGGGTCCCAGCTACTCAAGAGACTGAGGTAGGAGGACTGCTTGAGCCCTGGAGGTTGGGACTACAGTGAGCCATGTTTATGCCACTGCACTCCAGCCTGAGAGATAGAGTGAGGCTGTGTCTCAAAAAAAAAAAAAAAAAATTGAGACCCACATTGATTTGGCCGTAACATCATATCTAGCACTGGCTTTATTTTTTAAGTATCTATTTCAAAATAATGGATGAAAATAATAAAGCAAAATTTTTAATATTTTTCTACTTTGGAGAATAGACCATTTCATACTACAAAAGGAAGTGATAATTCAGCAATCTCTGGATGAAGTGGACTGTGGAGAGTAACAATCTATGTAATTTTGAATGTTAGGATGAAGTTTGTATGTTCATGGCAGTGCCATGGCATTGATTTCAGGGCACTTTAGCTGACAAAAATGTTCAGGCCTCACTGATTACTCAAAAGCTCTTGAGAATTTTTTTCATAAAAAAGCACATATGTCCCACACTAAATCAAAGCTGCCATGATAGAAAAGCTGAACATCCCTGCTATGTGAGGGACCCTCCCAGGAAACCCATTCTTTACCAGAGGAATTGGGCTGGGGCCACTGACTAACTTTGCTAATGCTCATATCAGCATTTGACTTGCATACTTAAAACCTTCCCCTGGATCTGATTTGATTCTGAAATAAAAATGAAACTTCCTCAGCTTGATGTTAATGGCCACTTGGTGATGAGTGCTGCTGTGCTATCGTCTAAACCTACTATATCAGTCTCACCGCTTCATGTACATTCTTCACCTCTACCTCATCCTACATTCCATACACTATCCATGAATGTGCTGAGAGGAAATTTTCTATATACATTTAAGCTGGCTCAAGAGTAGCTCATAACTTAAATGCAGCATGAGTTGTAACAGCAAATGAGCTGAAACAACCATCTTGCGCATCATTAGAAAACTTGTTAAATCAGCCAGGCACGGTGGCTCACGCCTGTAATCCCACCACTTTGGGGGGCTGAGGAGGGTGGATCACAAGGTCAGGAGTTTGAGACCAGCCTGGCCAATATGGCGAAACCCCGTTTCTACTAAAAATACAAAAATTAGCTGGGCGTGGTGGTGGTGCCTGTATTCTCTACTCGGGATGCTGAGGAAGGAGAATGATGCTGAGGAAGGGGTGCTGGGAGGTGGAGGCTGCAGTGAGCCAAGATCACGCCACTGCACTCCAGCCTGGGCAACAGAGCGAGACTCTGTCTCAAAAAAAAAAATTGTATATATGTATATTTCTATATAAATATACACACACATACATACACACACACACACACATTGCTATGGAGTGATGACCACAGTAGAATAGAAAGTGCAAGTTGTAGACAAGTGTGCAAAATCTGCTACTCTACATCTAAAAAAGAGGAAACAAATGTATTTACATCATTGCTTATATTTTTTAAAAAGTGAAAATCAATCATAAAATATTTTGAATTGATTCTTTCAAGAAGACAAAGTAAATAGAGCTGAGAGTTAAGAATTCAAGCGAGACGTAATTACTTTGTTGCATAACAGGTAATTAACATTAAAACATGATGTTTTAATAATTATAAAATAACATTTAATGTAAAAATGCAACCGACAGACATTGAAGATAAAATGAAACATATTAAGCTAACTATGTAATGACAGAGAAAGTAACTATTTCAAGTCACCAATAGGCACCAATAATTTGACTACACCTTCCTATTGGAATATATACCTCAAGAAAAGAAAGAATTGAAAATAAAAACTATTTTTAGTAATCATGTTGTTGGCAATAATGTTGATATTTTTATTCTGAGACTACTGTGAATGTGACTAAGCAGAAAAGTAATTATGTTAGTGTTCTTGAGATCTGAGGTATCCAGGATGGGAGAAAGAAAATGGATGTAAGATCAGTAAAGTAAAATATAAAGCCTGTAGTCCTGAATATGGATTGGAAGTATCAGTAAAATTCATGATATATTTTGTTTTTTAAAAAAAAAATCATATGTCCTAGTCTTGTCTATTGAAAAGGCACAGAAACAAGGAAGGACTCAGTAGCAAAGGACACTTCTAATACCAAAATTGTGGCCCCTAAATACCATTTCCCATTTAAAGGAACCAGGGCTCCTTAGAGAAGTGGCCAAATACAAGTCTGTGGTAGGAAATCTGCAAAATGAACCTGAACATCTTGTGATCAAGGAATCTATGAAAGGTTTCTAGGGTCATTTCAAGAAGACCCAAGAGTTAATCTGGACAGCCAGCTATTGGCAAAAATTGGGGCAATTGGAGTCCATTGCAATCAGTTAAAACATCCAGCAGTTTTAAAATATGAATTTATAGTATGACTAACAAAAACATTATAGGCAGCTTTTGAATGCTAAGGAATCAACTCATTAGACAGAAAACTAATGAAAAAGAAAAGGAAGAAAAGGCAGAGGAAGAGGAAAGGCAAAAAGAAAGTATAAATCCTGCCTTTACCACATGAACTGTACCACAGAGTCATCAAACAGTTCAACAACTTGGGTTGGAATCAGCAGAATTCAAAATATGAAATCTTGTAGGAAAAACACCTGAGTTCTTCAACCAAAAAATCAGAAGAAAAAAGATGTGGTAGATGAACTCATTGATTAAGAGAGACTCAAGTGATATATCATTTAATCATGAACTATGACCTTATTTGGATCCAGACTCACACAAACTGTGGAAAACAAAATGAGACAATCTGGGAACCTTGAACACTAATGATATTAAAAAATTACTGTTAAAATTTTTAGATTTGATAGTGGTATTGTGATAGTATTTTTAAGGAATATCTTTTGTCTTTTGGATATAATACTTAAATATGAATGAAATTGTATGCATAGTATTTGTTTCAAATTAATTGGGGTATTGTTTAGTGAATGGGGTATATAGGAAAGATGGGCTGTGAGATTCTGATTTTTAACCCTTGATAAGCATCCATAGAGGCTTACTATGATATTCTCTACTTTTGTATATGTTTGAATTTTTTCATAATAAAAGTTGCATTTATAAATTAAAAATAATTTCCAAAACGTTTGTGTAATAGAACATGGGTATGCCTATTTCCCCTCACCCATAGTGGCAATGAGTTTATCTTTTATCATTTGTGCCAAATGATAAAAAGTATCAGTTTGTTTGGTGTTTTTTTTGTTTTGAGTCAGTGTATATCTAGTCCATGACACATTAATAATAAATAACATTAACTTTTTTTTACTAATTATAGAAATGTGGCTTACATCTTATTGTTTTTCTGATCTTCCTGACTTTCATCTCAATTTGCTTTGAAGAATTACACTCACTTCAAAAAACGTATTAAAAGGAAATATTCTGTAACATGTTCATTGATGTATGCATGAAGATCCTCATCACAGTATTACACATAAAACCAAAAATTGGAAATGACCTTAATGTCCAACTTATGTAGCCACAAAAGTAATTATATAGATGTATATTTATTGACAAGAATATTTATAACTCATCAAGTTAAAACTTATAAAAAACATATAAGTCCATAAAATATTAAGAGTGATTATCCCTAGGTGGTCAGATTGTCAGTAATTTGAGGTTTTGCTTATCGTATTTTCTATTTTTTAAGCAATGAACTCATGTTAGTTTAACAAAGACTAAAGTTTAAGAAGAGTCATAATAGACCAGGCACGGTGGCTCACGCCTATAAATCCCAGCACTTTGGGAGGCCGAGGTGGGCAGATCTCTTGAGGTCAGAAGCTCAAGACCAGCCTGGCCAACATGGTGAAACCCCATCTCTACTAAAAATACAAAAATTAGCTGGGTGTGGTGGCGGGTGCCTATAATCCCAGCTACTCAGGTGGCTGAGGCAGGAGAATTGCTTGAACCCAGGAGGCAGAGGTTGCAGTGAGCCAAGATCTTACCACTGCACTCCAGCCTGGGCAACAGAGCCACCTCAAAAAGAAAAAAAAGAAGAAGAAGAAGAAGAGTCATAATAGACATACACACACACATACACACACATACACACACACACACACACTAGTTCAAAGCCAGAGTCAGTAAATGGCACACCACATGTCAGCCATGTTATTTACTATCGATTACCCTGCACTATTTATTTTTTTGGCACGGCCTTTCTATGACAGGTTAATCTATAGTAATACCAAGAGAGAAAGCAAAGTCTTTTAAGCCTTTGTGTTCAAAAAGAAGAGGTAAAGGTGGGTTGTAGTTTGGAAGCACCAAATCAAAGAGCTCAAAATTACCATACACAATATAAATAAAATTGCAGAAACTGGCAAAGCTCCACCTTTGCCAGTTCTATACATTCATGCATCCACTGATTAATTCAACAAATTCTCGTTTAACACCTCAGTGTGCCAGGCACTGGACGAAGATGTCAGTATTGTAGTGTATACCATACCCTGGTCCTTAATGAATTCCATGTCTATTAGAAAAATAATACTTCAGACTACTGAAACCTGCTTGGACTCTCAGGTTTTTCAAGTTAACCTAGCCCTTCCAGAGTAGACTGTAAATCAGACTCTCAAAGTCTGTGCCCTCCCTAAAAGTAGCATCATCAAAAGTTGTATTCCTCTTTTGAATAAGTTGTTCGAGTACCTCCCCTTCATTTTTTAATGGTTACATGTCTACTTTTAAAATTCATTTCCATCACATCACTCTGGGTTATTCAGTATGTCTAAAAAATTAATTCAGATAAAATGAAACCAACAGTTAGTTCCCCTTTCCAAATATTTCTTCACTCATATCTATTCAAAAGCCTTAGCCAGGTGTGGCAGCACACACCGATAGTTCCAGGAACTTGGAAGGCTGAGATGGGAGCCCAGGAGGTGAGCTCAGGAAGTAAAGGCTGCAGTAAGCCTAGATGGCACCACTGCACATTGCACTCCAGCCTGGGTGACAGAGTGAGAGCCTGTCTAAAAAAAAAAAAAAAAAAAAAAAAAGTCTATTTAGGCTCTGAGCAAAACAAAGAAAAAGAGCAAAAAATGAAAGAAAGAAGAAATGGAAGGAGGGAGAACTTATGTTAATATACTCAAAAGATTTAAATTACTTAATGACTTTATTTATTCAGCTAGCTCTGACTCTCCTCTCCAATTAAGTTTATCAGAAGGGAGGTTATTAGTGTACAAAGAAAAAGGTAACACAATTTTATCTCTATTTTACAGACAAGAAGCATAAAGACATACTAATTAGACCTGGCATTTATCCTGGAAATGAGGTCTCAGTACCACAGCTTAGGGGAGTGGTTCCACTAGACGAAAAATCAGCCAAAACATTGGGTGATTCTTGTTCTTGTTTCAAATGAGAAGAATATCAAATTCTTCTCATTTGAAAACCAGGTTCTTGTTGTTATTCCTGCTCATCAAACTCTAAGACCAAGCCTTCTTGCCTACAATAAGTCACTGACTATTTAGAAGGATCAAAAAATGCAGAGTACTTCCCCACAACAAACCCTGTGATTTACTCTCAGTGGGGACCCCTGCACAATCAGAACCTAAACATCAGAGTTCATACATGAGATAAACTCACTTTGTGTCTTGACTTTAAGAGAAGTCAGTTTTCAAAGTAGAGATTCAAAGAAAATATATGGTATAAGACCCCGGACAATGGATGAATTTGTTTGCATATCTTAAATATAACTTGAGAAGCAGAATTAAAATATTTTATGCTAAAGAAACTGCTCACTAATGGCTTGTCCTGATTGGACCCCCAACATTTCTTCCCTCAGTGATTAGTCATTTGTCACTGTTCCATAGTCCATTGAGAAGATGAATGGCAAACACGAAATGCAAACTGGGACTCCATATGGTCAAAAAATACTACATAGCAGAAAACATAAGCACATCAGTAGAGTTAACCTTGCTGAACATAAGTAATTAGAAACTGTTACTATTACAAGCTCAAATATTGATATGAAAATTAAATAACTGAATTTTTATCAAAGATTTCTAGATCTGAGAAAATTTATGACACTATTTCCTTAATTATAAGGCTTCTACAAATAGCATGGAAATAAATTATCCTATGTATTAGCAACTAAATGTAGTAACTGTACTATTTAGTGCCCGAATATTTTATTTTCATTTACTCTCCCTAGAAAAGATAGTACCCAGTCTTACCTATCTGTAGACTTCAAGCCGTATCTAGCCAAAGGTACATGACATAACAGATCTGGAAATTTTGCCAACTATCTGATGATAGATGCACACTGAACTAATCCATTGGCATGAATTCTGACAGGGGTATCAAAGCATTTCACGGAGTAGAAAAAATTAGTTCAGAATAATTTAAAATTCGAGATAAATGAGTATTGGGTTGAACAATACAATACTGCCAATATTTGACCATTTTTAACCTACGAAGGCAATTTCAGATACTTCAGATGAACTTATGGCATGCATCCTGCCACTTTCTCTTTCTCATCCAGACAAACATACTGATATGGCATTCTACATGTTAAGTCAAGAATTCTTAACTCTATGTTCAAGCTATCCAATATCAATCAAATAATAATCGCTATCAGAAGGGCAGGTGAATCTTGTTGAAAATCCCAGATGTAGATTTCTTTGCTAACATACTGCACCTGCAAGATTTATCAATTTATTCACTATTCATCCAGTAATTACTTTTTGAATATTTGCTCAATGAATTGCATTGAGTAAGGAGCTGGGTGAATACAGAAGTGTCTATACATGGAGATTTATAAGCTATTTTCTGTGCAGAATATACACATAAAAACTATGCATCAAAATCAGATAGTAAACGTAAGATGCTATTGGAGAAAATAAAGGAATACTTGGGCTTCAGCACAAGAAGAAAGGAACAATCCCATGGGTTAGATTGGCCTGGAAGGCTTCACTGAAAGTTCAATATTTAGATAGGTAGGCTTTCAGTAGACAAAGTGAAAAAAAGATGGCATATCAAATAGAAAGAACCTTGTGATCCGGAGGGAATGTTCATGATATGTGTGAATGAAGCAAGGGGTGGTAAGAAAAGAGAAGTCTATTAAATAGACCAGTACCAGTGAAGTCGAAGTTTTACCAAGGGAGGATGAGAGATAAAGTTGGAGAAGAAAGTCAAAATTTAGAGTGGAGAAAGCAGTCTAAGCAATATAATAGTATTCTCTAAGTAATAGGGTGCTGCTGAATGCTTTGAGCAGAAGCATGACAAGATGGATTGTTCTCGAAAAACCGGTCTAGCGTCTATGTTTAGGATGAACTGCAGGTAGAGGCAACCAGAAGCCAGCTAACAGATGATGTTGCCATAACAAAAAAATAGATAAATCTAAAATGTGCTTACTAAATTGCACCCTAAACATATAAAAGACTATTATGAAGTGAAATAAAAGAATACGTAATTTTGGTATGAATTTGGATTCAATTCACCAAACACTCATTCAGCACTCCTCACTGTTGTGGCACAGTAGCATTTCATTTATTCAACAGAAATGTAATGAGTACTCTGTTCCAGACATTTCTTGGCTCTGGGGGTAGAGGATGAAGTAAGCACACACAATCTATGGTCTCAAAGAGCCGCATTCCAGTGAGAGAAACAGTAAACAAGAAAAAAGAAGAATATATATCACAATTTGTAATAAGTGTTATAAAGAAAACAAACCAGGTGCAATAATAGAAAATAACGGATCTTCTTCATAAGAATGGTAAGAAAGAGTTTGCTAAAGAGATGACTGTTAAGCTAAATACTCAAAGAATTATTAGAGTTCTGGTTCCACTGGTGCAAACATACCAACCATATATTTCAAAGGCAACATGGTTTTTCCTTCCTTTTTTATCCCCCTCTATGTCAAAACTTGATTCAGCCTATAGGTTGTTACCCTTTCAACTAATGATGGACCCCAATAGTTGTGGGACCGAAAGAGCTGCAAAGGTGGTCATTAACTTGCAAGCAGAGAGGCAACATGGAGACAGTAATTGCTGCCATAAATCTACACCTTAGTAGTAAATATTTATTGACAGAAAGTCATATTTCTGCCCATGACAGTTCTATTACCACACAGCCATTCAAGGCTGAAAGTCTATTTTTGGCAGCTATTTAGCAAAGTCTAGAAAGACAGAGTAACTTGTTATACTCTTACACTTCCAAAGAATTCAAACATTTGGTTAAATCAGCAGAAAGAATAATCTTGTTGTGTTCACTAAATCCAGGCTCAACTGACCACAAACCCTTAGGAGGCTTGGAAACCCTTAGAAGACTCTGTTTTTCTGTTTCTTCTCATTCTTCTTTCTTAAGGCTTTTAGTATCCATGAAGGTCTCAACTTCCTATCTCGGCCAATAGCCGTGATGACTACTGGAGGAATTCTCATGGCTACCCCCTTTTCAGCACTGGACTCTTTCTGTCTTACACTCAAGATAGTTGAATGCATGACTAAACTTACCATATAGATGATAAACTCCGTGAATGTGTGTTAGATTGCTCCTTAATGACCTCCGTAGCATTTGACATGTACTTAATAAATATTTCTGGGTGGGGGAAGAATGAGCAATGAATGAAGTATTAAAATAAATTTCAGATAAGATCCCTGAAAATGTCTTTAATAGGCAAAAGCAAATCAGATATTTTCTAGATCTGTGATTCTTAAACCTAGTTGTACATCAGAATCACTTGATAGCTTATTCAAAATGCAAATCCCTGGGCTCCATTTTCCTAGCCCCTCAACACCCAAGAATCTGAGCAAATCTGGGTTAGGTTTAAGAAACTTTTATTTTAAGACATCTTCCAAGGTATTTCTAATCCAATAATTTCAATAACAAAAACCAAAGAGAGCACCAACAGAATGTGGGCCTATTATGAAAAGCTTTAAAGGCTTACAAAGAAATATGTTCTACGTTATCTGTGACATTTTTAAAAGTTGTTACAAACACAAGATCTAAATAGCCAGAAGAAAAAGAATCTCAACTGAGGTTTAGCTTTCTAAAAAGCTAACAAAGTTAACATTTTTATTCAATAATTCTTATTTTTATCATGGACCATCAATGAAGTAGAATTAAACATTTTAAATGAAGTTTCTGCTTCTTTGAGTATGGCACATTAGGTATTCCAAATGCCTTCTGCATGATAAAACAGCTAGATCCTGAGTAAAATCTTTTTATTGCATTGCTGGGATAGCAATCTTTAATAAGAAGGAAAATCTCTGCTGACACCAGAGTGATGAACAGTAAGTGCATCCAAAAGGCATGAGCTTCTCTCAGGGGGAAAAAAAAAAAATATATATATATATATATATATATATGTATCTCACAGATGTGATGGGGGACACCATGCCTTGACCCAGTAGCAAGGTAGAAAAACTGAATATGAAACTCACATATTAAGCCAAGGACCCAAGATTTGGAATAGAGTGATCACTGCTCAGTAGCACTCTTTGGCTTTTAGGAAAATTTTCAGCAAAAATAATTTCTCATTGGAGGAAGAAACTCTCGATTTAGACTTCAAGTTTCCTACAGATTAATGGCAATCAAATTTGTGTTAACAATCAAAGATCAAGAATTACACAAGGAAATATACCAAAATCAGTCAGAATCATCAGAAACAATAAAAAATAGGCCAATAAGGACTTCAGATACTGAAATCAGCATACGAAATATTATAAACATGTATGTATGAAATGTTTAAAGAAACAAAAATAAAATATCAAAAAATAAGCCCAGGCTGGTGTGATGGCTTATTCCTTTAATCCCAGTGCTTTGGGCAGCCAAGGCAGGAGAATCACTTGAGCCCAGGAGTTCAAGACCAGCTTGGGCAAGAGCAAAGCACTGTCTCTACAACAATAAAATTTAAAAAAATAAATCTGGCATAGTGAAGCATGCCTGTAGTCCTAACTACTGGGGAGACTGAGGTGGGAGGATCACTTTAGCCTGGGAGTTTGAGGTTACAGTGAACTATGATTGTGTCACTATACTCCGGCTGTGATGACAGAGGAAGACTGTCTCAAAAAAGTAAGTAAATAAATAAATAAAAATAAGCACCAGAAATATTTTGGAAAAATAATGAAAATATAATTGTGAAATAAAAATTTAGAGGATTTTCACAGCAGATTAGAAACAGTTGATGAAAAAACTGAAATAAATAAATTGCTTAGCCTGAAATACAGAGAGAAAAAAATGGAAATTACAGAGAAGAGGTTAAAGGAAGAATAATAAGGTCTAAAATCACCAGCCCCGTTGATGGTTTTAGAAATATTAAAATATGTCTAATTAGAATCCAAAAGAAGAGAATGAAAGAACGAACAGAAAAAAAATATTTCAAGCGATAAGATTTGAAGTGTCTACAACTGTTAATGGGGAGCTAGATAATTTGGACTAACTCTTCCACTGAAAACAACTGAAACATTTAAAAATATATATTCTTAGAAGAACTTTTAAATGATATTGAAGAGTTAATAAGAGAGTGAGAAATTACTGAACTGTGATCCAAAATAAGACATGAATCTAGACAAGTGGGTCTAATAACCAGGTCCACTTTTGCACTGAGAGAGTTTGCTGATCCAGGCAAGGTAGCTGGGAGACTGATGTGTACCTTTGATACAGTCACTTTGAGTTTCCTAAGGCAAGGATGTGAATATAAGTAACTTATTGAGAGATAATCCTAGAAAACACAATTAGGGTAGTGAGGAAGTTAGTTTGGAAAACAGTATCAACAGTATAATAATAATGATATTATTAGCAAGTTCCCACTGCAAGTAACTAAAGCTCATTCCTACTATGAAACTTTGGGAAGTAGTGCAGAGCACGTGACTAAAATCCATTTCACCCTAGGAGAAAGGGAGTTGGAATATTTATCCACCAACTTTCACCAGTCATTGCTTTAGTGTTACTCCAAGGAAAGTTTTTATTTTCTGGCACTGCTGACCTGTCATGTATTGAAGAGAGTGGGCTCTGGGTACTGCAGAAAGCCCTGAGGCAAACATATGCAGATTCTGGTAGTCAGAAGGCTGGTATATAAAATATAATAGTAAAGCCCAAGGAGTTATGGGTAAAATAACTCAAGCATCTGCTTTAGGTGATCTCACAAAGGTAGAGAGAAAAGTCCAAGCCCAAGACAGATAGCACGTAGGGAACTTAGTAAAATATCTTTTACTTTGTGCTAGCATCTGGAAGGAATTAATGCTAAAAGTAACAGTGAGGAAAATAAAAATAAAAATCTGCATTGGACAAAAGGAATTCCATTTTAGAACTAAAGTTACTTCTACACATAAATTTTAAAATATGACTTTTAGGAAACAATAAAACAATGTGTGAACAGGAGATAGACATCATGAGGAAGAACTGGGAAGACAACAGACAACAGAAATAGACAGACACACAAGACTTCAGGTAATGGAAGTAGCAGATGCAGACCAGCTATGTTTATCACAGTAAAGGAAATAAAAGACAAGAATTACTATTTTAACAGGAAACCAGAAACCATAAAAGTTGCCATACTAGAAACTTGAAAAATAAATGGAAATAAATTTTTATACATATAAATGTATATGAATAAAAATATAAATCTGTAATTGAGAACTCAATGGATAGGTTTAAGACCAGATTAAACACAGGTGAAAACAGAATCAATGAACTGAAAAATACATAAAAGAAAAAAATCAGAATCAAGCAGGAAGCAACAAAATGCGGGTGAATCACCTGAGGTCAGGAGTTTGAGATGAGCCTGGCCAACAAGGTGAAACCCCGTCTCTACTAAAAATACAAAAATTTGCCAGGCGTGGTAGCAGGCATCTGTAATCCCAGCTATTTGGGAGGCTGAGGCATGAGAATTGCTTGAACCCGGGAGGCGGAGGTTGCAGTAAGCCAAGACTGCGCCATTGCACTCCAGCCTGGGTGACAAGAGCAAAACTCCATCTCAAAAAACGTGAAAAATAACTCGATATTTTTTTTTCAGTTAGAGACATGGAGAACATGATGAGAAGACCTCACATACATGTAATTGGAGTCCTGAAAGAAAAGGAGAGAACAAACAGATACTACTATTAAAAGACGTAAGTTCTGCGAATTTTACAGAACTGATGAAATACATCGTAACATATTCAAGATAAATAAAAGCTAAATAGAATAAATAAAAAGAAAAGGACATAATTAAATCAGAGCATCTAGAAAAAAAGAAAAAAGAAAAATCTTTGAATGAGACCAAAAAAATGATTACTATCTACAAAGAAGTAAAATGTAAACCAGGGGCTAATTTCTCAACAGCACACTGCTTGAATGATTTCTTCAATGTAGTGAAGTAAAATGATTGACAACCTAAAATGTTCTACCAAGTGAATGTATGCTTTAAACATGGAAGCAAAACAGACATTTTTCAAACAAAGAACTGATAGTTCACCGCCAGAAGACTTACAAAATAAGACAATTACCAAGGGTGATCTCGGGCAGAAGAATACTCATTACAAATGAAAAATTAGAGATGCAGAAAAAGGTAGAGGGAAAAAGGATAAATATACAGGAATGCTTAAATAAGTATTGACTTTTAAAAATAATAATAATACTGACTTTAGGATTTACACATACATACCTATACACACACGTTAGCATTTAATTTGGGAGGGGGTAAATATGTACAGTATTCTGAGGTGGACTGATTTTAGGAAGAGAATAAAAGTGTCAATTATTAAAATATTTTCATAAGTGAAGAATACAAGTTATAATTTCTAGGATAAGCTTTAAAAAATTAGACAAAGACTAAGTAACTTTCGGTGTACTCAAGGAATATAAACAGAATGATTAAATAGAATAGTCAATCTAGAAAAATAAATTAGAGAAAAGATGACATACAGCAGGTGAAAGGAAATTAAAAATACTAATAAGACAGGTTTCAGATATCAGTAATGACACTATATATAAATATCTTTTTTTTAGTAATTAGGTGAGATTTTTAAATTATATTTATATTTGTCTCTTTATTATTAATTTTTAGGTTCAGGGGTACATGTGCAGGTTTGTAATATAGATAAATTGTGTGTCATGAGGGTCTGATGTACAGATTATTTTATCACCCAGGTAATAAGCATACCCAATAGATAGATCTTTTACCTACTCCCTCCTTCCACCCTCCACCCTCAAGTAGGCCCTAGTGTCTGTTGTTCCTTTCTTTGTGTCCATAGGTACTCAAGGTTTAGCTTCCATTCGTAAGTGAGAATATGCAGTGCTTGGTTTTCTGTCTCTGCACTAGTTCGCTTAGGATAATGGCCTCCAGTTGCAAAGGATATGATCTTGTTCTTTCTTATGGCTGTGTAGTATTTCATGGAGAATATATACCACATTTTCTTTATCCAGTCTATCACTGATAGACATTTGGGTTGATTCCATGTCTTTGCCATTGTGAACAGTGCTGCAATGAACATAGACGTGTATACGTCTTTATGATAGAATAATTTATATTCCTTTAGGTATATTCACAGTAATGAAATTGCTGGGTCAAGTGGTAGTTCTAAGTTCTTTGAGAAATCACCACACTACTTTTCACAATGGCTAAACTAATTTACATTCCTACCAGCAGTGTATAAGCATTCTCTTATCTCCACAACCTCACCAGCATCTGTTTTTTTTTGTTTGTTTGTTTTTTTTTTTTTTACTTTTTAGTAAAAGCTATTCTAACTGGTGGGAGATGGTATCTCATTGTGGTTTTGATTTGCATTTCTCTAATAATTAGCGATGTTGACCATATTTTAATATGCTTGTTGGACATATATATATATATATATGAGAATATATATATATATGAGAATATATATATGCCAACAAGCATATATTCTATAGAATTCATATATTCAATAGAATATATATAATATATATAATATAATATATATTCTATTGAATTATATATATATTCTATATAATATATATAATATATATAATATAATATATATTCTATTGAATTATATATATATTCTTCTGAATATATATATATTCTTTTGAATATATATATATTCTTTTGAATATATATATATTCTTTTGAAAAGTGTCTGTGCATGGTCCTTTGCCCACTTTTTAATGGGGTTGTTTGGTTTTTGCTTGTTAATTTATTTAAGCTTTAAAGGGATTCTGGATATTTCACCTTTGTTAGGTGCATAGTTTACAAATATTTTCTCCCATTTTATGGGTTGTCAGTTTACTCTGTTGAGAGTTTATTTTGCTGTGCAGAAGCCCTTTCATTTAATTAGGTCTCATTTGTCAATTTTTGTATTTGTTGCTTTTGCTTTTGATGTCTTCCTCATAAAATATTTTCCAGGTCCTTTGGTCAGAATGGTATTTCCTAGGGTATCTTCCAGGGTTTTTATAGCTTTAGGTTTTAAATCTATGTCTTTAACCCATCTTGATTTAATTTTTGTATACGGTGTAAGGAAGGGGTGAGGCAACAATCTTCTGCATATGGCTAGGCATTTATCCCAGCACCATTTATTAAATAAGGAGTTGTTTCCTCATTGCTTGTTTTTGTCAACTTTGTCAAAGATCAGATGGTTGTAGGCATGCAGCTTTATCTCTGGACTCCGTATTCTGTTCTGTTGGTCTATGTGTCTGTTTTTTGTAGCAGTAGCATGCTGCTGTGGTTTCTGTAGGCTTGTAGTTTAGTTTGATGTTGGGTAACATGATGGCTCTAGCTTTGTTCTTTTTGCTTAGTATTGCCTTGGCTATTCAAGCTCTTTTATGGTTCCATATGAATTTTAAAATACTTTTTTCTAATTAGTTGCCATACTAGAACCTTGAAAAATAATGGAAATAAATTTTTATACATATAATTTATATATATAAATTTGAAGAATGAAGAATGATGAATACAATTGAAGAAAGTCATTGATAGTTTAATAGCAATAGCATTGAATCTGTATTTTGCTTTGAGCGGGATGGCCATTTTTAAAATGTTAATTCTTCCCATCCATGAGTATGGAATGTATTTCCATTTGTTTGTGTCATCTCTGATTTCTTTTAGCAGATTTTTTTAATTCTCATCTCATTTAATTCTCACGTCCTTGATTAGCTGTATTCCTAGGTATTTTATTCTTTTTGTGGTTATTATTAATGGGATTGCATTTTTGGGCTGTGGCCCTCAGCTTGGACATTGTTGATATACACAAATGCTACTGATTTTTGAACATTGTTTTTGCATCCTGAAATTTTGCTGAAGTTATTTG
The DNA here is from genome assembly GCF_029281585.2 of Gorilla gorilla gorilla. Classification (NCBI taxonomy): domain Eukaryota; kingdom Metazoa; phylum Chordata; class Mammalia; order Primates; family Hominidae; genus Gorilla; species Gorilla gorilla. The sequence goes on from NC_073228.2 coordinate 149,466,094, forward strand.
TCAGATTTAGTAGCTTTAGGGCCAAGACTATGGGGTTGTCTGGGTATAGAATCACATCATCTACAAACAGAGATAGTTTGACATCCTCTCTTCCTATATGGATGCCTTTTATCTCTTTCTCTTGCCTGATTGCTCTGGCTAGGATTTCCAGTCCCATGTTGAATACAAGTGGTGAGAATGTGAATCCTTGTCTTGTTCCAGTTTTCAGGAGTAATGCTTCCAGCTTTTACCCATTCAGTATGATATTGGCTGTGGGTTTGTCATGGATGGCTCTTATTATTTTGAGGTATATTCCTTCAGTGCCTAGTCTGTTGAAGGTTTTTCACATGAAGGGATGTTGAATTTTAAACAAAGGCTTTTCTGCCTCTATTGAGAGAATGTGGTTTTTGATTTTAGTTCTGTTTATGTGATTAATCATATTTCTTGATATACATATTTTGAACTAACCTTGCATGCCATGGATAAAGCCTACTTGATCATGGTGGATTAAGTTTTTGATGTGCTGCTGGATTCAACTTGCTAGTATTTTGGTAAGAATTTTTGCATCGATGTTCATCAAGGATATTGGCCTGAATTTTTCTTTATTTATTGTGTATCGGCCAGGTTTTGCTATCAGGATGATGCTGGCCTTACGGAATTAGTGAGAAGTTGCTCCTTCTCAACTCTTTTGGAGTAGCTTTAGTAGGAATTTTACCAGCACTCCTTTTACATCTGGTAGAATTTGGCTGTGCTTTTTCTGGTTGGTAGACTTTTTATTACTGATTCAATTTTGGAACTCATTAGTGGCTTTTCAGGGATTCAGTTTCTTCCTGGATCAATCTTGGGAGGTCATATGCTTCCAGGAATGTACCATTTCTTCTAGGTTTTCTAGTTTGTGTGCAATAGAGGTGTTTGTAGTAGTCACTGAGAGATTTTTATATTTCTGTGGGGTCAGTGATAATGTAACCTTTGTCATTTCTGATAGTGTTTATTTGGATCTCCCCTCTTTTTTACTTTATTAGACAGATAGCAGCCTATCGATCTTATTTATTCTTTCAAAGAACAAAATCCTGGATTGATTGATCTTTTGTATGATTTTTGTGTGTGTCTCAATTTCCTTCAGTCCAGCTCTGATTTTTGTTATTTCTTGTCTTCTGCTAACTTTGAGGTTGATTTGCACTTGTTTCTCTAGTTCCCCTATGTGTGATGTTAGATTGCTAATTTGAGATCTTTCTAACTTTTTGATGTGGGCTTTCAGTGCCATAAATTTGCTCTTACCACTGCTTTAGCTGTGTCCCAGAGATTCTGGTATGTTGTATCGTTGTTCTCATTAGCTTCAAATAATTTATTGATTTCTGCTTTAATTTTATTGTTTATCTAAAAGTCATTCAGGAACAGGTTGCTTAATTTCACGTAATTATATGGTTTTGGGAATTTTTTAGTATCGATTTCTATTTTTATTGCACTGTTGTCCAAGAGTGTGTTTGGTACATTTTGGGGTTTTTTGATTTTGCTGAGGGTTGTTTTATGGCTGATTGTGTGATCATTTTTAGAGTGTATGCCACATGCAGATGGGAAGAATGTATATTCTGATGATTTAAGGTAGAGAATTATGTATATGTCTGTTAGGCCTGTTTGGTCAAATGTCAAGTTCAGGTCCCGAATGTGTTTGTTAGTTTTCTGCTTCGATGATTTGTTTAATACTGTCAGTGGGGTATTAAAGTCCCCCATTATTATTGTATGCCTATTTAAGTCTCTTCATAGGTGTCTAAGAACTTGCCTTATGAATCTAGGTGTTCCCTGTGTTGGGTGCATATGTATTCAGAATAGTTAGGTCTTCTTGTTGAACTAAACACTTTACCATTATGTAATGCCCTGCTTTGTCTTTTTCCATCGTTGTTGATTTAAAGCCGGGTTTTTTTTCTGAAATTAAAATAGTAACCCCTGCTTTGTTCTGTTTCCCAATTGCTTGGTAGATTTTTCTCTATCTCTTTACTTTGAGCCTATGCTCACCATTGCATGTGAAGTGACTCACTTACAGACAGCATACAAGTGAGTCTTGCTTCTTTATCCAATTTGCCACTCTGTGCCTTTTAATTGCTCATTAACATTCAAGGTTAATATTGATTTGTGCAGATTTGATCCTGTCATCATGTTGTTAGCTGGTTATTATGCAGACTTGATTGTGTGGTTGCTTCATAATGTCAGTGGTCTCCATACTCAAGTGTGTCTTTGTGATGGCTGGTAACAGTCTTTCTTCTCCATATTTAGCACTCCCTTAAGGATCTCTTGTAAGGCTGGTCTGGTGGTAATGAATTCTCTTAGCATTTGCTTGTCTGAAAAGGATCTTATTTCTCCATCACTTACGAAGTTTAGTTTGGCTAGATATGAAATTCTTGGTTGGAATTTCTTTTCCTTAAGAATGCTGAATATAGGCCCCCAATCTCTTCCGATTTTAGGGTTTCAGCTGAAATGTCTGCTGTTAGCCTGATGAGACTCCCTTTGTAGATGATCTGCCCCTTCTCCCTAGCTCCCTTTAATATTTTTTCTTTCATTTCAACCTTGGAGAATCTGATGACTATGTGTCTTGGGGATGGTCATCTTGTATAGTATCTCATAGGGGTTATCTGCATTTCCTGAATTTGAATGTTGGCCTCTCTGGTGAGGTTAGGGAAGTTTTCAAGGATGATATCCTGAAATATGTTTTTCAAATTGCTTGATTTCTCTTCTTCCCTTCCAGGGACATCAATGAGTCACAGATTTGGTCTCTTTACATAATCTCATATTTCTCCAAGGTTTTGTTCATTCTTCTTTATTTGTTCATTCTTCTTTAATTTTTTCTCTTTATTTTTGTCTGACAGAGTTATTTTGGAGAACTGATCTTCAAGCTCTGAGATTCTCTCCTCAGCTTGGTCAATTCTGCTGTTAATACTTGCAATTATATTATGAAATTCTTGAAATGAGTTTTTCAAATCTATCAGTTCATTTTGGTTCTTTCCTAAAATGATCATTTCATCTTTTATCTCCCATGTCCTTTTGTAGTCTTCCTTAGAGTCCTTGCTTTGGGTTTCGACTTTCTCCCGAATGTTGATGATCTTCATTCTTATCCATATTCTGAATTACATTTCTGACAATTCAGCCATTTCAGACTGGTTAAGAACCATTGCTGCGGGACTAGTGTGGTTGTTCGGAGGTAAGAAAATATTCTCTGGCTTTTTGAGTTGCCTAAGTTCCTGTGCTGGTTCTTTCTCCTCTAGTCGCTCCTGGGTCTTGGAGGAACCCCTGCTGATTACTGTCTCTGTACCTTCATTTCCTTTGTTGGACGTTCTGATCCACAGGTCTCCCTTAAGCAGGGGCAGCAGTTGGCAGAGAGGCCATATTCTTGCTGGGTCAGCCCTAATCCGCTGTCTGAGTGCTTCCTGGGAGAAGATGGGGTTGCACCTGCCTGCAGAGTTTAGGCATAAGTGGGACTGCTGGGTTGAAAGCTCTAGCAGCTGTGGTATGTCTGGCTACTAGAGGAGGGGCTCAGTGGGGTCACCCACGTTGCCATCCAAGTGCTTCCCAGAAGAACAGGAGGCTGTGCCCACCAGCTGAGTTCACACAGAAGTGGAACCACTGAGCTAGGAACTCTAGCAGGCATTTCCTGCCTGGCTACCAGTGGCAGGGATGAATGGGGTCACCCACCCTGCAGTCCAGGTGCTTCCCAGGACAACAGGAGGCTGCAGCCACCTGATTAGTTCAGACAAAGTGAGATCACTGGTCTGGAAGCTGGCACTGGGCCTTGTCTGGCAAAGGAGGGTAGAGCAATCTAACTGCTCCCAGGAACCACGACTGCAGCCTCTATTAGGGCTATGGTGCTGGTGCTGGTGCTGGTCTGCTCCAGATCCCAAGGCTTATAGAGGTCCTGCTGGACTGGAGAGATGACCCTATAAAATCCCCAGGTAGCTCTCTGCCTCAGTATAGAAGTGCAGTGATAGGGTGCAGGGGGCCCAAGGAAATTCTCTCATTCACAGTCTTGCACGGGTCTCTGTGGAGGGCGTGAATACCCTGGGGGGCTCTCACTCACACCCTTTCCCACGTTGAAGAGGTTCTACTGACTCCACACTGAGCCCAGACAGGCTAGTGGCCAGCTTTGCCCCTCCCTGCTCTCTGGGTCCCCCTGCTTCCTTGATGGATCCCAACACGGTTTCTTGGATAATCTGCCCGCAGGGTTAGTGTTCACTAGCCCCTTTGTTTCCTCTCTGTGAGAGCAGTGCTCATGAGCTGCTTCTAGTCCACCATCTTGACCCATCCCCTGGAACTATCTTCAGGTTAAGAGAAAAGATTATCATTCTCAATTTTAAAAAAATGATAATTCAAAATAAGTATGTAGAACACAAGGACACAGGGCCCAGCCTGAAGCAGAGCCACCTAGCCAATCCACAGGCTTATGAGAGATCCTGACTAATTGTTGAGTGCCATTGATATTTTGTCTTCTTGTTATGCACCAAAATCTGGCTGAGACAGAAATTAATACCTAGATGTAAAGGGCTGCCATGATGTAATACTGGCTTTGAGACTGAGTGGCAGGTGTAGAAAAACAACTGTAACATCTATTCAGCCTCTAAGACAAGTATTTTCTCCTACTTTCTCTTCAAAAGTGGCCAAATCAGAGTAGAAGGATCTTGTTTAAGTTGATAAGGGTTAACTACAAAAATACAGAGAAAATATCAAAGTTAATCACAACAGGTCAAAATTCTTCTTTTTGAAATCAGGAAGAGATAAGAAACCACTCTCATATAATGTATTTAGCAGTGAACAAAAGACCCTAAACTACAGTAAACAAAATAAATATATTTCTTTATATATTTATAATATATAAATAAATATATAATAAATAAATATTAAAATATGTAATATGAAATATATATGGAGAGAAGAATTGTAAATGAAGAAGTAAAATGGTCATTAAAATTCTGGCAGATAATGTTTCTGTACAGTGAAGATCCAAAGACTGTACAGATAAATTATTAGAACTGAGAAACGAATTTAGCAAGGTCAATTTTTTTTTTATATGGGGTCTTGTTCTGTTGCCCAGGCTGGAGTGCAGTGGCACAATCTTGGCTCACTTCAAGCTCCTCCTCCCAGGTTCAAGCGATTCTCCTGCCTCACCCTCCCAAGTAGTTGAGATTATAGGCATGCGCCAACACGACTGGTTAATTTTTGTATTTTTAGGGAAGACAGGGTTTCACCATGTTGGCCAGGCTGGTCTCCAACTCCTGACCTCGAGTGATCCAACTGCCTTGGCCTCCCAAAGTCCTGGGATTACAGGCATGAGCCACCACAACCAGCCTCAAATTTTAAAAATTACTTGCAATACCATAACCCAGCAACTAATAGGAAATTAAAAATTCTTCTAAGACACCTTTCATAATAGCTACAAAATTACCAATACATAGGATAAACCTAGCAAAATGGGTATAACTCTACTCAAAACAGAAACGTTGTATTATTGGATTAAACAATACTTAATTAAATGAAAGAATATACCATTATCAGATACACGAAGACACAACTTTTTTAAAATTAATTTTCCACAAGTTGATCTATAATTTCAAAACAATCCCTATCAAAATCCCAACAGATATTTTTTGCTTGTTTGATTGTTTGTTGTGGTAAATGAAATACTAATCCTAACACGTGTATGAAATTGCGATAGGCCAAAAATAGCCAAAACATACTTAAACAATGGTAAAATATAGTAGATCTAGCTGTATGAGAAATCAAGACTTACTTAAAAGCTACAGTTATTATGAAAATGTCATATTGATACAAACATTGACAAATAGACCAATGGAACAACTTAGAGAAAAACAGACCCATGAACAAATAACACTTTGTATCTAAGATGATAATGCAGAGCAGTGTGAAAACCAGGTGTTTTACCAACTGATATTAGCACAATTGGACATCCATATGTAAAAAAATTTGTAACTTGATCCTTACTTCAATATATAAAAATTGATTCCAGGTGAATTATAAACCTAAATATAAGAGGAAGAAAATTAATTTCTTCCAAAAAATAAACAAAGATAAAACAAAACAATACACAATATAAGTAAATATATTCATGTACTTAGGTAAGGGAAAGACTTATATAATCTTAAAGGAAAAGATTGGCAAATTTGAAATCATTTCAATTAAACACTTTTCCATCCAAAACACAAACAACAAACCACAGAATAGGAGAAAACATTGGCAACAAGTATGATTACAGAGGAATCATATTCATAGCATATTATAAAATCCTACAAATAAGTAAAAGACAGACAATTCAACTTTATTTTTTTAATTTTATTTTTCCATAGTTATTGGGGTACAGGTGGTGTTTGATTACATGAGCAAGTTCTTTAGTGGCAATTCTTGAAATTTTGGTACATTCATCACCCAAGTGGTATACACTGAACTCTACTGGTAGCCTTTTATCCCTCGCCCTCCTTCCACCCTTCCCTCCAAGCCCCCAAAGTCCATTGCATCATTCTTATGCCTTTCTATCCTCATAGCTTAGCTCCCACATATCAGTGAGAACATACGATGTTTGGTTTTCCATTCCTGAGTTACTTCACTTAGAATAATAGTCTCCAACTCATCCAGGTCACTGCTAATGCGGTTGATTCATTTCTTTTTATAGCTGAGTAGTATTCAATCATAAATACATACCACAGTTTCTTCATCCACTTGTTGATTGATGGACATTTGGGTTGGTTCCATGATTTTACAATTGTGCTGCTATAAACATGCATGTGCAAGTATCTTTTTCAAGTAATGACTTATTTTCCCCTGGGCAGATACCCAGTAGTGGGATTGCTGGATCAATCCAGCAATTGGTATAAAAATAGAATTGGTAGTTCTATTTTTAGTTCTTTAAGGAATCTCCACACTGTTTTCCCTAACAGCTGTACTAGTTGCATTCCCTGATCACTGAAAGGTACAAGTGTCCCCTGATCACTGCATACATGCCAGCATCTACTAGTTTTTGATTTTTTATTATAGTCATGCTTGCAGGAGTGAGGTAGTATCACATTGTGGTTTTGATTTGCATTTCCCTGATCATTATTTGTGTTGAGTATTTTTTCATATGTTTGCTGGCTATTTGTATATCTTCTTTTTTTAATTTATTTATATTTTTTATTATACTTTAAGTTATAGGGTACATGTGCACAACATGCAGGTTTGTTACATATGTATACATGTGCCATGTTGGTGTGCTACACCCATTAACTCATCATTTACATTAGGTGTATCTCCTAATGCTATCCCTCCCCCCTCCCCCCACCCCACAACAGGCCCCGCTATGTGATGTTCCCCTTCCTGTGTCCAAGTGTTCTCATTGTTCCTTGATGAAGCTGGAAACCATCATTCTCAGCAAACTATTGTAAGGACAAAAAACCAAACACCGCATGTTCTCACTCACAGGTGGGAATTGAACAATGAGAACATTTGTATATCTTCTTTTGAGAATTGTCTATTCTTAACCCACTTCTTGACAGGATTGTTTGTACTTTTCTTACTGATTTGTTTGAGTTCATTGTAGATTTTGGATATTAGTCTTGTCAGATGTATATATTATAAAGATTTTCTCCCATTCTGTGGGTTGTCCATTTACTCTGCTGTTTCTTTTGCTGTACAAAAGCTCTTCAGTTTAATTAGGTTTAGCTAGTTATCTTTGTTTTTATTGCATTTGCTTTTGGGTTCTTGGCCATGAAATCCTTGCCTAAGCCAATGTCTAGAAGGGTTTTTCCAATGTTATCTTCTAGAATTTTTATAGTTTCAGGTATTAGATTTAAGTCCTTAATCCATCTTGAGTTGATTTTTGTGTAAGGTGAGAGATGAGGATCCAGTTTCATTCTCCTACATATGGCTAGCCAATTATCCCAGCACCATTTGTTGAAAAGGATGTCCTTTCCCCACTTTATGTTTTTGTTTGCTCTGTCAAAAATCAGTTGGCTGTAAGTATTTGGGTTTATTTCTGGGTTCTCTATTCTGTTCCACTGGTCTATGTGCCTGTTTTTGTACCAGTACCATGCTGTTTTGGTGACTATGGCCTTATTGTGTAGTTTGAAATCAGGTTGTGTGATGCCTCCAAATTTGTTCCTTTTGCTTAGTCTTGCTTTGGCTATGCAGACTCCTTTTTGGTTCCATATGGATTTTAGAATTGTGTTTTCTAATTCTATGAAGAACAATGGTGGTATTTTGATGGGGATTGCACTGAATTTGTAGACTGCCTTTGGCAGTATGGTCATTGTCACAGTATTGATTCTACCCATCCATGAGCATGGGATGCATTTCCATTTGCTCGTGTTGTCTATGATTTCTTTCAGCAGTGCTTTATAGTTTTCCTTGTAGAGGTCTTTCAGCTCCTTGGTTAGGGGTATTCCTAAGTATTTTATTTTTATTACTTTTTTTGCAGCTATTGTAAAAGGTGTTGAGTTCTTGATTTGATTCTCTGCTTGGTTGCTGTTGGTGTATAGAAGAGCTACTGATTTGTGTACATTAATCTTGTATCCAGAAACTTTGCTGAATTATTTTATACGTTCTGGAAGCTCTCTGGAGGAGTTGTTAGGGTTTTCAAGATAAACAATCATATCATCAGCAAACAGTGACAATTTGACTTTGTCCTTACCAGTTTGGATACCCTTTATTTCTTTCTCTTTTCTCGTTGCTCTGGCTAGGACTTCCAATACTATGTTGAAGAGGAGTGGTGAGAATGGGCAGCCTTGTCTTGTTCCAGTTCTCAGAGGGAAAGCTTTCCAATGTATAGTTTAAATCCATTGTTTCTTTGTTGATTTTCTGTCTTGATGACCTGTCTAGTGCTGTCAGTGGAGTACTGAAGTCCCCCACTATTATTGTGTTGCTGTCTGTTTCATTTCTTAGGTCTATTAGTAATTGTTTTATGAATTTGGGAGCTCCAGTGTTAAATGCATATATGTTTAGGACTGTGATATTTTTCTGTTGAACAAGGCCTTTTACCATTATAAAATGTCCCTCTTTGTCTCTTTTAACCACTGTTGCTTTAAAGTTTGTTTTGTCTGATGTAAGAATAACTACCCCTGCTCACTTTTGGTCTCCATTTGTATAAAATGCCTTCTTCCACCCCTTTACTTTAAGTTTATGTGAGTCCTTATGTGTTATGTGAGTCTCTTATAGGTGGCAGATAGTTGGTTGGTGAATTCTCATCCATTCTGCAGTTCTGTATCTTTTAAGTGGAGCATTTAGGCCATTTACATTCAATGTTAGTATTGAGATGTGAGATACCCTTCCATTCATTAGGCTATTTGCTGTCTGTGTACATTGTTTTTATCTTTTTGCTTTTTAAATTTTATTTTCATTTTACAAGTCCTGTGAGATTTATGCTTTAAAGAGGTTCTGATTTTATCTGCTTCCAGGATATGTTTCAAGATTTAGAGCTCCATTTAGCAGTTCTTGTAGTGGTGGCTTGGTAATGGCAAATTACCTCAGCATTTTGTTTGTCTGAAAAAGACTGTATCTTTCCTTCATACATAATGCTTAGTTTCACTGGATACAAAATTCTTGACTGATAATTGTTTTGTTTGAGGAGGCTGAAGATAGGGCCCCAATCCTTTCTAGCTTGTAGGGTTTCTGTTGATAAATCTGCTGTTAATCTGATAGGTTTTCCTTCATAGGTTACCTGGTGGTTTTGTCTCACAGCTCTTAAGATTCTTTCCTTCATCTTAACTTTACATAACCTGATGACAATGTGCCTAGGTGATGATCTTTTTGTGATGGATTCCCCAGGTGTCCTTTGTGCTTCTTGTATTTGGATGTCTAGGTCTCCAGCAAGGCCAGGGAAGTTTTCCTCAATTATTCCCCTAAATATGTTTTCCAAACTTTTAGATTGCTCTTCTGCCTCAGGAATGCCGATTATTCTTAGGTTGGTATCAGGGGAAATTCAGCCAGATATTGGGTGAAATTCACCCCCGATATTTCACGTAGGTTCTTTTCTATACTCCCTAAGTGTCGGCCGGTCTGAGAAATAAAGGGACAAGGTACAAAAGAGAGAAATTTTAAAGCTGGGTGTCCAGGGGAGACATCACATGTTGGCAGGTTCCGTGATGCCCCCCAAGCCGTAAAACCAGCAAGTTTTTATTAGTGATTTTCAAAAGGGGAGGTAGTGTACAAATAGGGTGTGGGTCACAGAGATCACGTGCTTCACAAGGTAATAGAATATCACAAGGCAAATGGAGGCAGGGCGAGATCACAGGATCACAGGACCAGGGTGAAATTAAAATTACAATGAAGTTTCAGGCAGGCATTGTCATTGATAACATCTTACCAGGAGACAGGGTTTGAGAGCAGACAACCAGTCTGACCAAAATTTATTAGGTGGGAATTTCCTCGTCCTAGTAAGCCTGGGAGCACTATGGGAGACTGGGGCTTATTTCATCCCTACAGCTTTGACCATAAAAGACGGCCGCCCCCCGAAGCGGCCATTTTAGAGGCCTACCCTCAGGGATGCATTTGCTTTCTCAGGGATGTTCCTTGCTGAGAAAAAGAATTCAGTGGTATTTCTCCCATTTGCTTTTGAAAGAAAAGAAATATGGCTCTGTTCCACCCGGCTTACTGGCGGTCAGAGTTTAAGGTTATCTCTCTTGTTCCCTGAACAATTGCTGTTATCCTGTTCTTTTTTCAAGGTGCCCAGATTTCATATTGTTCAAACACACATGCTCTACAAACAATTTGTGCAGTTAACGCAATCATCACAGGGTCCTGAGGTGACATACATCCTCCTCAGCTTACGAAGATGACAGGATTAAGATATTAAAGTAAAGACAGGCATAGGAAATCACAAGAGTATTGATTGGGGAAGTGGTAAGTGTACATGAAATCTTCACAATTTATGTTCAGAGACTGCAGTAAAGACAGGCGTAAGAAATTATAAAAGTATTAATTTGGGGAACTAATAAATGTCCATGAAATCTTCACAATTTATATTCTTCTGCCATGGCTTCAGCTGCTCCCTCCGTTCGGGGTTCCTGACTTCCCTCAACAGGTTGGGTCATTTATCATAATACCAGACATCTTGGAGGCTTTGTTCATATTTTCTTATTCCTTTTTCTTTGTCTTTGTTGGATTGAGTTAATTCGAAGACCTTGTCTTCAAGCGCTGAATTTCTTTCTTCTACTTATTTAATTCTATCGATGAGATTTTCCAGAGCATTTTGCATTTCTATAAGTGTGTCCAATGTTTCCTGAAGTTTTGGTTGTTTTTTCTTTTCTTTTTTTTTTTTTTATTGAGACAGAGTTTTGCTCTTATTGCCCAGGCTGGAGTGAAATGGTGCTATCTTTGCTCACTGCAACCTCCACCTCCCAGGTTCAAGCGATTCTCCTGCCTCAGCCACCCAAGCAGCTGGGATTACAGGCATGCACCACCACGCCCAGCTAATTTTGTATTTTTAGTAGAGATGGGGTTTCACTATGTTGGTCAGGCTAGTCTTGAACTCCTGACCTCAGGTGACCCACCCACCTCGGCCTCCTAAAGTGCTGGGATTACAGATGTGAGCCACCATGCCCGGCCGATTGTTTTTTCTTTATGTTATCTATTTCACTGAATATTTCTCCCTTCACTTCTTGTATTGTTTTTTGGATATCCTTGCATTAGGCTTCACCTTTCTCTAGTGCCTCCCTGATTAGCCTAATAACCAACCTCCTGAATTCTTCTTCAGGTAAATCAGGGATTTCTTCTTGTTTGGATCCATTGCTGGTGAACTAGTGTGATTTTTGGGGAGTGTTAAAGAGCTTTGTTTTGTCATGTTACCTGAGTTGGTTTTCTGGTTCCTTCTCATTTGGATAGGCTCTGTTAGAGGGAAGGTCTAGGGCTGAAGGCTGTTGTTCAGATTCTTTTGTCCCACAATTTGTTCCCTTGATGTAGTATTCTCCCTCTTTTCCTATGGATGTGGCTTCCTGAGAGCCAAGCTGTATTGATTGTTATCTCTCCTCTGGGTCTAGCCACCCAGCAAGTCTACCAGCCTCTAGGCTGGTACTGGGGCTTATCTGCACAGAGTCCTGTGATATGAACCATCTATGGGTTTCTCAGCCATGGATACCAGCACCTGTTCCAGTGGAGGTGACAGGAGGGTGAAATGGGCAGTGTAAGGGTACCTAGCTTTGGTGATTTAATGCTCTATTTTTGTGCTGGTAGGCCTCCTGCCAGGAGGTGATGCTTTCCAGGGAGCATCAGCTGTGGTAGCATGGAGAGGAGCCAACAGTGGGCAGGGCCCTAGAACTCTCAAGTATATATGCCCTTTGTGTTCACATACCAGGGTGGGTAGGGAAGGACCATCAGGTGGGGACAGGGCTAGGCATGTCTCAGCTCAGACCCTCCTTGGGTGGGTCTTGCTGTGGCTGCTCTGGGGGATAGGCATGAGGTTCCCAGGTCAATGGAGTTAGGTACCTAGAAGGATTATGGCCACCTCTGCTGAGTCATGCAGGTTGTCAGGGTAAGTGGGGAAAAGCTGGCAGTCACAGGCCTCGCCCAACTTCCATGCAATCTGTAGAGCCAATCTCACTCCCACCATACCCCCACTAACAGCACTGAGCCTGTTTCCAGGCAGTGGGCAAGCAGGGCTGAGAACTTGTCCCAGGCTACCCGCCTCCCAGCTGTGAAAGAAAAAGGCCTTAGTTCTTCCCCCACGTGTGGAGTCTGCACACCAGATTCGTGCCCTCTCCCAACTTCTGGCCAGGAGGTTTCTCCACTGGTTCAAAGTTCAAAAGTTCAAAGTTCAAAAGCTACAAGATTCAGCTGGAGGCTTCCTTCTCCCTGTGGCATATTCCCCCTGCCTGTGGCCACGCTCCCAAAGGACCTGTGATGTTAGGCAGGAATGGCCTATGTGGGGACCCAGGAAGCTCCCAGGGCCTTTTCCACTGCTTCCTCTACCCCTGTATTTCACTCGGCTGTCTAAATTGACTCAGCTCCAGGTAAGGTCGGAATCTTCTCCCACAAACTAGACCTTCAGTTTCCCCAGCAGGAGTGTGTGTCTGGGGGCAGAGGATCTCCCTTTCCCACTTCCACAGTTTGGGCACTCACAGTATTTGGGGTGTCTCCCAGGTCCTGTAGGAGCAGTCTGCTTCCTTCAGAGAGTCTGTGGGTCCTCTTAGTTTCCTGATTTATTCCTGCAGTCATTCTGGAGCTAAAATTCATGATGTGAGCCTCCCCATGCTGCTCTGTCCATCTGAGTTGGAGCTGCAATCTAGCCCTGCCTCGCATCCACCATGATGCCTCCTCAACATCTGACAATTCAATTTTAAAAAATAAGTAAAATACCTGTACAGGCAACTTGAAAATGGGATAGGAAAATGGTCATAAAGCATATGAAAACCCATTATCAATCAAGACAATCAGTAAATATATGAAAATCAAATAATAATAGAGAAATTCCAACTGAAACCACAATGAGGTTACAACATACCCACCAGATGGGCTAAATTTAAACAGTCTGAAAATTTCAAGTATTGATGGAATGAGAAGCAATGGAAATCATCAAAGACTACTGTAAATTATTTTAAGCTCTTCAGAAAATAGTTTATTATTCTCTGGTAAAACTGAAAGTACACATATTTTGTGGCAGTGATTCTGCTCCTAGCCATGTGCATATGTACACCTGAACACATTCATATTATTCATAGCAGCATTATTTGTAGTCGCCCTAAATTACCACAGTCCAAAAAGAGAGGAAATATGTTGAATGCTGAACAACATAAATTAAAGAAAAATCTACATTTGGAACCAACCCAAATGTCCAACAATGATAGACTGGATTAAGAAAATGTGGCACATATACACCATGGAATACTATGCAGCCATAAAAAATGATGAGTTCATGTCCTTTGTAGGGACATGGATGAAATTGGAAATCATCATTCTCAGTAAACTATCGCAAGAACAAAAAACCAAACACCGCATATTCTCACTCATAGGTGGGAACTGAACAATGAGATCACATGGATACGGGAAGGGGAATATCACACTCTGGGGACTGTGGTGGGGTGGGGGGAGGGGGGAGGGATAGCATTGGGAGATATACCTAATGCTAGATGACGAGTTAGTGGGTGCAGCGCACTAGCATGGCACATGTATACATATGTAACTAACTTGTGCAATGTGCACATGTACCCTAAAATTTAAAGTATAATAATAAAAAAAAAATACTCAGTAAAAAAAAAAAAAAATCATAGTGAAACACCAAAGCACAACTCCAGTAAAACACCAAAAGCAAAGAGATCTACAAGCAGCCAGAGAATGGTAAATACATATCAGTATACATTTGTCCGAGCCTACAGAATGTGCAACACTAAGAGTTAACTCTAATGTAAACTTTGGACTTTGGCTGATAATGATGATCCATGTAGATTCACCAACTGTTAGAAAGGTAGCACTTTTGTGGGGGATATTGAAAATGGGGGAAGCTATGCATGTGAGGGAGCACTCGGTATAAGGGAAATCTTTGTACCCTCCTCTCAATTTTACTTTAAATATAAAACTTCTCTAAAAAATAAAATTTTTTTAAAAAGTCCAGGTGTAGTGGCTCATGCCTGTAATGCCAACAATTTGGGAGGCCAATGCAGGCAGATTACTTGAGCCCAGGAGTTTGAGAACAGCCTGGGTAACATGGCAAAATGCAGTGTTAGTGCACACCTGTAGTCCCAGCTACGTGGGTGGCTAAGGTGGGAGAATCACCTGATCCCAGGAAGTCGAGGCTATAGTGAGCCACGGCACAGCTTTGGGTGTCGGAGTAAGACCCTGTTACACACACACACAAAAAAAATTAAAGATAGCCAGGGGAAAAATAAATAACTTACAAAAGAATAACATTAGGCTGACATCTGACTTCTCAAATGCCACAATGAAAGCCAGAAGACATCTGAATAACATCATCAAAGTAGTGAGAAAATAATTGTCAGCCTAAAGAAGAGTTGCATACCAGAAAAACTAACTGCCAAAAATAAAAATAATATATTTGATAGGAACTTGTATCCAGAATATGTAAATAACTCTTACTACTCAGTAAAAAGACTGTTAAGACAATTTAAAAATTTGGCAAAGTATCTGAATAGACATTTCTCCAAAGTAGATATACAAATGGCTAAGAAGCATGTGAAAAATTGTTTAACATCATTAAGTCATTAAGCAAGGTGAATCAAACCCATCACACTAACTAGGATGGCTATCATAAAATTAT
Source organism: Gorilla gorilla gorilla (assembly GCF_029281585.2). Classification (NCBI taxonomy): domain Eukaryota; kingdom Metazoa; phylum Chordata; class Mammalia; order Primates; family Hominidae; genus Gorilla; species Gorilla gorilla. Next base: position 149,481,308 of record NC_073228.2, read on the forward strand.
AATAATAATAACAACAACAGCAAATCCTAGCAAAGATATTGAGAAATTAGAGCACTCACACATTGCTGGTAGGAGTGTAAAATGTGCAGCCACAACTTGGCAAAAAAGAGTTACCATGTGCCCTAGCAATTCTAGCTGTATGCAAAGAGATTTGACATTCTATATCTACACAAAAACTTGTACACACCAGTGTTTGTAGCAACATTAGTCATAATAGCCAAAAAAGTAGACACAACCCCAAATCCCATCAACTGCTGAATAGATAAATTAAATGTGGCATACTCATACAATGAAATATTATTCTACAATAAAAAGGAATGAACTGCTGATACACATGTTCTCACTAATATGTGGGAGGCAAAAATGAATAAATTAATTAAATGAGGTCCTGGAAGAAGACAGTAGAATTGTAGCTATTAGGGGCTGCAAAGGGTAGGGGTAATGGAGGATAAAGAGGTTAGTTAATGGATAGAGAATTATAGCTACATTGGAGGAATAACTTCTAGTATTCTATGGCACTGTTGGATAAATATGGTTAGCAGGAATTTACTGCATATTTTCAAGAAGCTAGAAGAGAGAATTTCAGATGTTCATAACACAAAGAAATGATGAATGAGATGAATACACTCATAACTCTATTTGGTCATCACACATTGCAGGCATGCATTAAAATATCACTTTGTATTTCATAAATATGTACAGTTATTACATGTCAACTAAAAGTAAAAGAAAAAGAGAAAAAAACTACTGATACATGCTACAACATGGATAAACCTGGAAAACATTACGCTAAGTGAAAAAAGCCAGTCCAATAAAACCACCTATTATATGATTCCATTTATGTTAACTGTCCAGAATAAGCAAAGCTTTAGAGACAGAAAACAGATTTGCCATTGTCTAGGGCTGGGAGTTGAGGAAATCTGGGGAATAACTGCTAATAAGAACAAAATTTTTTTTCAGGTGGTAAATAAAATGATCTAAACTTTAAGGTGGTAATAGTTGCACAACTATGTGAACATATTAAAGACTGTTTAATTGCATACTTTGAATAGGTAAATTGTATGATATGACTTATATCCCTATAAAGCTGTTGTTCAAAAAGAATAGTAGTGAAATAAAGTCATTTTAAGATGAAAACTAACAGACTTTAGCAGTAACTACTTATGCTAAAGGAAATCCTAAATTATATTCTCCAGGAACAAATCTGAGATACAATGATTAGTGAGCAAAGAAACTGTTGGAAATATAGATGAACCAAAACAATTATATGCATGTGAGATAATAATAATATTTATTGTGTATTCGTTAATAAAAGAATTAACCTACTGGGCAAAAATAGCATAAACTTGGGAGGGATCATTGGAGTTAAAGTATTATGATTTCCTTGTATTGTTCAAGAAGGTTATTAAGATATTTGAACTTTCTTTAGTTAAATAGAAAGTTTCAAAAGTAACTACTAAAAATTATAAGTAATTTGGCCTAAGTTCTGAAAGTATAAATAGAGAAAAATGGAATAAGTAATTTAAGATAAACAAAAAAAGACAGTAGGAAAAGCAGCATATAAAAAGCTAGACAAATTATCTGTATTTAAAATCCAAAAGAATCTATGAACACATTATTTACTATAAAAGTTTAACAAAGTGGCTAGATATAAGACATATAAAATTTATTTTATTCTAACATAGCAGTAATAAAAGGTTAAATCACAATTTTTTAAAAAATTATATATTATTAAAATATCCCTTTTCCACAAATTTATCTGTATATTTGGCAGAATTTTAATGTAATATAAAGGTATTTTAGAATGGTAAAGACTTTCCTGAAGAAAATAATAAGGTAGTTTGGTGGTCAGGAAGAAGAATCACTTCTGCTACTAGATATAAGACCTCATTTAAACTAAAGCCACATGCCGGGAGCGGTGGCTCATGCCTGTAATCCCAGCACTTTGGGAGGCCACAGTGGGCAGATCATGAGGTCATGAGATCGAGACCAGCCTGGCCAACATGGCGAAACCCCGTCTCTACTAAAAATACAAAAATTAGCCAGGTGTGGTGGCGCGCACCTGTAATCCCAGCTACTCGGGAGGCTGAGACAGGAGAATCACTTGAACCCAGGAGGCAGAGGTTGCAGTGAGCCAAGATCATGCCACTGCACTCCAGCCTGGGTGATGGAGCAAAACTCCTTCTCAAAAAAAAAAAAACAAAATAAAACAAAAACTAAAGCCACAGTAATAAAAACAATGTAGTGGCATTGACACAGACTTAGACAAACTGAAGTGAAGTAGTATATAAAGCCAAAAAACTGATACACGTATCTGCGGAAACTTGAGATAGACAGACAGATAGATAAATAGATAGGTAGGTAGATAGATAGGTAGATATCCACACCTTGTGGATCACTGTGGAAAGCAAAGGTTATTCAATAAATAGTGTTAAAATAAGCATTTCCCCATATAAGGATCTGAACTGTTTTTGCTCATACTTCTGACACCAAATGCATACAGCTTTTCCAACAGCGCTCCCCAACTCTCCAACACCAGCTGGGTGGTCTACAATTCAATTCAATTCTGACACTGTCTGCCGGGAGTTAGCATCAGATCCCACAAGTTAAGGCCTCAGCCCCACAAGACTGCCTTCATTTCAGATGCCAGTTGCAAGTACCAAGTTGTCGCCAGTACGTCAGATGACCAGCTGTAAGTTCAGGGATTCTCATGCCTCCACCCAGATTTAATAACTCACTACAACAGCCCAAATAACTCACGAATGTGCTTTACTTATTATTACCACTTTATTATAAAGAATATAACCTGGGGACATCCAAATGGAGGGCACACACATAAGGCAATAGTGGGGAAGTGTGCTGATCCTCCATGGCTTCTCAGAGCATACCACCTTCCCAGAACCTTGATATGTTCACCAACTCAGAAAGTCTCCAAACCCCATCATTCAGGAGTTTTTATGGCAGTTTGATTATATAAGTATGATTGATTAAGCTATTGGCTATGGTTGATTAACTTAATCTCCAGTCCCCCTCACTTCCCTGAAGGTGAGGGAGAGGGATGGGACTGAAAGTTCCAGTCTTCTAATCATGTCTTGGTCTTTCTGGCAACCAGCCCCTATCCTGAAACTATCTATGGACCCCCAGTCACCAGTCATCTTCTTTGCATACAAAAGACACTCTTACTGTCCTGGAGATTCCAAAAGGATTTGGAAATATGTTCCAAGAACTAAGGACAAAGACCAAATATATATTCCTTATGCCATAACGGAAAAACTGAAACTATGTATCTTTTCCTATCCCATACACAAAAATAAAATCCAATTGGATTAAAGGCTTGAAGTAAGAAACAAAACTGTAAAGCTTTTATAAGAAAATAGAGAATATATGTATAAAATCACAGTAAAAAATTATTTCAAAACAACACACTAAAAGCACTAATTATAAAAGAGATTTATAAATTCGGCTACATTAAACATTAACAGCTTCTGTTCATCAAAAGACCCCAGAAAGAATGTGAAGCATCAAGCCACAAACTAAGAAATTTGCAACATGTGTAATCAACAAAAAATTAATAGCCATTATATCCAAAGAGCTCCTATAAATCAATGATAAAAAATTAAACAATACAATGGAAAAATTGTCAAAATATATCAATAGTAATTTTATAGAAGAGAGGAGCAAATGTCCCATAATCATAAGACAACAATCAACCTCATTAGTAGTCAGGAAATGCATACAAAGATACCATTTTATACTTATCAGAAACACAAAGTTTGATAATATGATATTGATGATACCAAGTGTTGGCTAATACGTAAGGATCTCTTAAACTCTGCTTGCAGTAGTATAAATTAGTACAACTATTTCTGGAAAATAATTTGTCATTACCCTTCAAAGATGAACTTTCTCATATTTTTATAGTCTATGAACTAGCAATTATACTACCAATCATACACACAGGATCTCTTGTCCAGAACACATGTACAAAGCCATTCATAACACTTGCTTCTTACAGCAAAAATCTACAAACAACTCACTGACTATTGAGAGGAAAATAAATAAATTATTTACTACATATTTATACAATGAATTGTTATATAGCAATGAAAATGAATGAACTGTAGCTGTGCACATCATCATGAATAAACCTTAGAAACAAAATAATGAATTAAAAAACAGGTCACAGTAGACCACAGACAGTATATGCTAACATTTTTATAAAACTTATTTATTCTCTTCAAATGCAGAAAGCAAATAGTCATTTTTTTAAATTCCAATAAAAATCCAACATCTTTTGTTTCTCTAATCAGAATTATTGGAATTGACTGTGTGGAGAAAACATAATGTATGTAACTGTAATTCTCTTGCTTGGTTAAGCAAATCTTTAGAGTGAGCCAATTACTGTACTGAAGGAAGAACCAAATAGCACTGTAAGCCTCTGGCGCTGTCAGAAAATGGAAAACTGTGGTTACTGAAAATGTATACTTTAAATAGAGTGACCACTAAAACCATATGTGGATTACAAAGTTAAAAAGGACTATAAATGTACTATAATTCTTGACTTCCCTCCGTCTTACCAACAACTATTGTTGGCTCTACTTTCAAAATGACCAACTGATCTTTGACAAAGTTGGCAAAAATATACACTGGAGAAAGAATACCCTATTCAATAAATGGTACTTGGAAAATGGAAGGCCATATGCAGAAGATTGAAACTGGACCTCTATCTCCCATCATACACAAAAATTAACTTCAGATAGATTAAAGACTTAAAAATAAGACCTAAAAGTATGAAAATCCTAGAAGAAAACCTAGAAAAAAACTCCTGTGAATTTTGGCCTAGGCAAATAATTTATGACTAGGTCTTCAAAAGAAACACAACAAAACCAAAAATAGACAAATGGGACTTAATTAAACTTAAAAGCTTCTGCATAACAAAAGAAATAACCAACAGAGTAAGCAGATAACCTACAGAATTGGAGAAAATATTTGCAAATAATGCTTGTAACAAAGGGCTAGTATCCAGAATCTACAAGGAACTCAAACAACTCAATAAGAAAAACATAATAATCCTATTTAAAAGTGGGCAAAGAAGAGCTATTTTTCAAAAGAAAGCATACCAGCAGCCAACAAACATGAAAAAATACACAACGTCGCTAATCACCAGAAAAATGTAAATTAAAACCACAATGAGATACCATCTTACATCAGTCAGTATGGCTATTATTAAAAAGTAAAAGAATGCAGATATTGGCAAGGATGCAGAGAAATGGGAATGCTTATACACTGTTGGTGGGAATGTCAGTTAATACAACTTCTATGGAAAACAGTATGGAGATTTCTCAAATAACTAAAAATGGAATTACCCTACAATCCAGCAATCCCACTACTGGGTATCTACCCAAAGGAAAATAAATCATTCTATCAAAAAAAGATACCTGCACTTGTATGTTTATTGCAGCACTATTCACAATAGCAAAGTCATGGAATCAACCTAAGTATCCATCAACAGATGAATGGATTTAAAATGTCATGTATAGGCCAGATGCGGTGGCTCACGCCTGTAAATCCCAACACTTGGGGAGGCCAAGGCGGGTGGATCACCTGAGGTCAGGAGTTTGAGACCAGCTTGACTAACATGGTGAAACCCTGTCTCTACTAAAAATACAAAAATCAGCTAGGCGTGGTGGCAGATGCCTGTAGTCCCAGCTATTCTAGAGGCTGAGGCAGGAGAATTGCTCAAACCCGGGAGGCAGAGGTTGCAATAAGCTGAGATTGTGCCACAGCACTCCAGCCTGGGTGACAGAGTAATACTCTCAAAAAAAAAAAAAATCGTGTATATATACCGTGGAATACAACTCAGCCATAAAAAAGAATGAAATCATATATTTTACAACAACATGAATGGAACTGGAGGCCATTGTCCTTAATGAAATGATTCAGAAACATAAAGTCAAAAACCACATGTTCTCACTTACAAATGGGTGGTAAACAATGGGTATACATACCTATACAGAGTGGAATAATGGACATGGAAACTTCAAAAGGTAGAACAGTAGAAGGGGGTGGGTACAATGTACCCTATTCAGATGATGGGTACATTAAAAGTCCAGACTTCACCACTATGGAATATATTCACATAACACAACTGCACTTACACCCTTAAATCCATAAAAATTTAAAATAAAATAAATATCCAGAACTAACCATCTCTCACAACTGCCAACACTACTTTCCTAGTCCATACCACACCACCGCCATTTCTCAGCAAAACCATGGGAAAAGCTCATTACCTGATCTCCCTACATCAACCCTGGACTACCTCTCTCACATAACAAAGCTCTTCCCAAAGTAGCAATTACTGTTTGAAAACTTAATTTCTACTACATAACAACTCTAATCAACCCATCCACAACCACTACCAGTGGCTTCTCATCTCACATAGAATAAAATCCAAGTTCTGTATGATCATGGCCCCAGGCTACTTCACCGACTTGATCTTATAATATTCACTCAACTCATCATGCTGACCCCTTTCCATTTCCTTATATGTGCTAAGCAGGGCCTTGGCAATTACTGTTAAATAGCTAGCTAAATATAAATATGTCCTGGATGTACAAATGGTGAAAGTGTGCCATGCTTCAATGTTCATTATTTAACCAATTCTACACACCTGTGACCCAATAAAAAACATCCTTATTAGGCCTGATATGGAGGAAGTGGTGTCTTCCTTTTGAAGAATTTTGGGAATATTTTACACACATGACTTGGGAACTATTTACACATTGTATTTTACACAGAACTGTCTAATTGCCCAAAATATACTCTCTCTATAAGACAATTAGGCAATCTATACAGGTTCTATTAAGCATACATATGTATCATTTCCTCTCTCCTCACCTCCCCAACTCCCAAACCCATCTGCCCACCCCTCACAAGAAGAAATATGTTTTCATTATTGAATGCTTTCTGGAGAAATCTGAAGGATTCTTGAAAAATGCATTCTTTTTTATTTTTATTTTTTAGATGGATTCTCACTCTGTCATCCAGGCTGGAATGCAGTGGCGCCATCTCAGTTCACTGCAACCTCCGCCTCCCGGGTTCAAGCAATTCTCCTGCCTCAGCCTCCTGAGTAGCTGGGACTACAGGTGTATGCCACCATGCCTGGCTAATTTTTGTATTTTTAGTAGAGATGGGGTTTTGCCATGTTGGCCAGCCTGATTTTGAACTCCTGATCTCAGGTGATCCACCCACCTCAGCCTCTCAAAGTGCTGGGATTATAGGCATGAGCCACTGCACCCAGCTGAGAAATGTATTCTTAATGAGATTTTGAATAATAACTTGAACTGGAAGGAATAACCCCTTTATCACAGCCAGCTCCTCCTGTTCTTTCAGGAAGAACTATGATCTGTGGTTATTAACTGAGCATTTTATGGGCAGAAAATGGAAATTAAAGACAAGAGAACCATGATATAAATCCTGATCTGGCCTCTCAATTAAAATGATATTAAAAAGCAGTATAATTTTCCACCACAGCCCACGTGGAAAACGGTTGCAGAATGAGTGGACTTCCTTTCCAGAAAGCAAGATAAAAAATGCTTTTAGCCCAGCACAGCTTGTAGCACATACAGAAAGTCAAAAGAAATTCAGAAAATGGGCAAGGAAGGTGGTTTGAAAATTTGCTTTGCCTGAGCTGGCTGAATTTATTCCTGGTCCCAGAAGAGTAAAAATTAGTGTTTTCAAGTCTAATCTACCAGAACCACTAAGTCAGCCCAGCTTTGATAGCCTTAGCTGCACGTGGCTGTTCAACAGACAAGTGGAGCTTAGGAACTGCTCCTAACACCTGCCTCCTAGGCCCTGGAGCTCTGGGAGAACAGGGTTGTGACTGGGCCCTACAGGTCCTTGAAACAAGTGTCAGGAAGAGATTCTAGAGCAGAAAGGTCGCACTCTATGAGGAGAGAGTATGAGTAGCCTGGTGTGCACATCTACATTTGTCTCCCAGCCCAAAGGCAGTTTCATTCAAGTCCTTTTTCTTTTCAAGGAGCATCTTGACATTTTGTCAGTACTTGTGGTTTCTACTTAATGACAGATAAGGAGTGCTGGGTCCTGACCTCCCTTTGTGTACCTATCACTGATGAGAGGAGCATGCCTGCCTGTGGGAATTTGGAAGTAAAGTGGCCCATTAAACAGGCAGGTCTATGACAGGTAGATTTAGAAACCAACTATGTGAAAACCACAATGATGATAATAACAATTATAACAAGTATGGAGGCTTAATATGTGCCAGGCACTTTGCTAAATTCTTTAGAGGAATTATCTAAACTTGATCCTCGTAAAAACTCTATGGGAAAAAATATTGCTGTGTTACCTGCCCCTTTTTATAAATGAGGAAACTGAGGCATAGAGGGCTTTAAAACTTCTACACTCTACTGTCTCCTTCAGCAGGATAAAAACCTGTCTTGCACCATCCTTTTAAAATGCCTCCTTCATAACGCTTTTTAAAATTCTTGCAATAAATATACCCTTTGAAATGAAAACCCCTATGAACTATAGGTATTATCTGGAAAACACAGCACATAATCAGCCATTAAAATCTTAACACAAATTAATTTATCACATTAGCTTGCAAGGAGCAGGGCCCTAACTGTGAAGGAAAACAAGGCATTTAAGCTTTAATGGGGATGAAAGATTCAAGACATTTCTGGAAAATGTCTGCTCCTTGAGGTCAAGGGGTAGACTTCTGTTTTAGCATATTCAGACTCTATTATGCTACTGAGTGAAAAGTGTGTACTCAAAAAAATGTTTGGATGCATGGATGGATGGATGGATGGATGGATGAGTGGGTGGATAGGTGGATCTGTGGATAGGTGGATGGATGAATGAGTTATTCTCTCTAAAGACCATTGGGTTTCATAAGCAGTCAGCGGGTAAGTGGAGGGCAATGGAGCAATGAGATGATTCCATAATTGGGAAGAAACAGCACTGGGTGACTATGGGAGGGGAACTGGGTGACTGGAAAAAGTGGTAGAAAAAAAGCTTCCTTTTTTAATGTATACCTTTTTGTGCCCTTGGGTATGCCTTAACTATTCCAAAAATTAATTTGCTTTAATTTGGTACATAAAAGGACAAGGAAGAACTGTAAGACAAACATTCTCCATTGCACAAGCCTGCCTTGAGTGAGTCTGAGTAAACTGTATCAGCAACATCCCATTAACTGTAAAAGCTGTCTTTTCTTTCCTTAAAACATGTTCTTCCTTGTGTCTGGTTGTTAGCCAAGATAAGAAAAGCCAGAGTCCAAATAACTTTTAGGATGCAAGACCTTCTAAAAGATTTGGATGAATAAAAAGAGGTACTATTCACCCAAAGAACTACCATGAGACCATGGGGAAGGCCTTGGTGGTATACCATTGGCTGCCTGATTTAGAAAGTATGTGCACCTAAGACTGAAAAAGAAACTACTGCTCATCTTTTAGGTCAACATATACATAAAACTCCTGGCATTCTCATTATTCCTGTGACTACTAGAATTCTGCAGTCTAACACATTTTTGAAGAGAATATATAAACAGAAAATATGAACTCTTGGTGCTTACCTATCTTCATTAGATGTTCTGCCACTGAGTACCATGCAGTTTGGGCCAAATCAATTAATTTCTCTAGGACTCAACTTTCCTCATATGTGAAATGGGGATAAACCACTAATTCTGCTTTCAAAGGATAGTGGAGATAATCAAAAGAAGTGATTGTGAATGTACTTTGTAAATGAAGCTCCACACACAAATATAAGAGCACAACTATTCCTTTCCCAGTATGCACCCAGCCCCCATTTATAGAACTTCTCGAGAAAATGTTGAGTCCAGTGATCCCCCAACCACACCAGCTTTCTGTGGAATGTTATCACACAACAAAGTCTCTTCTAGGAAACTAAGCACCTGGAAGACCTTATTAGGTGCACCAGTTGGCAAGTCACTGCTTCAGAATATCAGTCAGCCAAGAATCTGTGTGGCTGTGTGCCTGCCTCATTCTCAGAAATACCATAACTAAAGGTCTTGTCTCACTGCCAGTTATAAGCCATGTGACCCTGGGAGAGTCCTCCAACCTACCTGATCCTCAAATTTACAAAGTGGGAATCGTGATATCTTTCTTCCTTATCCTATAGGCTCATAGGGTATGAATCAATAAGACAATAGGTCATCACAAAAAGTTATTCTCATCATATACATTGTCTGCCCCTATTGAAATGTAAACACCATGAGTTCAAGGGGTTTGGACTGTTTTATTCACTGATACATCCTCAGCATCTGGATCCTCAGCATCCAGAATAATACCTGGCACATAATGGGCATTCAATAAACATTTGTCAATGAATGAATAACTAATAAAGGCAGTAACTCTATATTGTCACCAATATTATTCTTCCAAATGTTCATTTAAAATTTAAAGTCCAAAACTTAAAGCACCCATTTTGTGTACATATTCATTTATTTGTAGTTTAACTCTACAATGTACATTACATACTAGAGAAGAGATTTTCCTCTAAAATACATAAGAGAAAGAGAACATAAAAAACTGTACCTCAGGCTCCACAGTGACCATTGCACCTGCAAACAGGGAAATCAGTCTTTGAAAATCTAGCTCTAGATATTTTCTGAAATAATTAACTAATTGCACTATTTAAAATAACATCTGATCCACTATTAAGGGGAATGCCAAGGTAAAATAAATAATAACCCCTTAAGGCCTACCTAAGCAGGAACTCAGACGCTAGGTCTTTGGAGACTGGTTATAATTGTAGCTCCCAAATCCATTGTTCTGCCTCAAACCATTCTGTGAAACCTCTCTCTCATCCTTAGGTAAACAAGCCTCGGAGGTCTATATTTCTCTCTTTCTTAGGGTAATTGTAAATACTTCAAAATGGCTACCATTGACACCCTTCCTAGAGCAGAATTTAACAATATTTATCAAAAAAATCACCGAACTTTAACATTGTTCATACCCTTTCACCTGGTTAACTGTAATAACAAAAATTATAAATCACTTAACGATCTAACAATAAGAAGTTGATAATTTTTAAAACTAATTATTTTTAAATGGTGAATATTAGAAAAAATCACATTCAGAAAGCTGCTTGGTGGTTTCAGTGGACACAGTTCTTCTTGTAAAATATAGAGAATTTAATAATTTATAAACCACAAATATCATATCACTTGTGACTCTACCTGCTCAGGGAATGCTAGGACTGAGAATGTATCCATTTTGCAAATTTTGAAATATTCTCCATAAGTTTAGAAAGTCTAACTGTAGAAAGAACCTGGTAGGTAGTTGTGACTGGAAAAATTCTAAGGCAGCCCTCAAGAATCCCATAGCCTGGTGTACGCATCCTCTATAATCATCTCCCTTGAGTGTGAGTTGGACTTATGTATGTAAGATAACCCTCCATGATTATGTTACATTATATGGCAGAAGGGATTTTTCAGATAAAATTAAGGTCCCTAATCAGTTAACTTTGAGTTAATAAAAAAGAAGCCTGTCCTAAGTGGGCCTGACCTAATTAGGCAAGCTCTCAAATCCAGTCAGAATTAAAGTGAGACAGAAATCTGCTCCCAGTCATGAAGGAGAAAGTTCCCATGGTATGGAGAGGGCCATGTGGCACCGTGTGACAAGCAGTATCTAGAAGCAAAGATTAGCCCCATTTGAAAGCCATCAAGAAAGTAGAGACCTCAGTCCTACAGCTGAAAAAAAATAAATTCTGGCAACAACTCAAGGGAGTGTGGAAGTGGATTTTTCCCTAGTCAAGCCTCCAAATGAGGACACAGCTGACTAAGACCTTGATTTGAGCCCTGTAAAATGCTGAACAAAGGACCAGTGAATCCATGCCTGGTCTCGTGACCCACAGACACTTGGAGACAATAAATTCTTGTTGTTGTAAGCCATTAAATCCATAATGATTTGTTATGCAGCAAATTTTTTAAAAACCTAATATAGTAAAGAGACATGTTCTAGAATCAAGTTACTCACCAGCTAGAGACTGATTTTCAAGTCCAATGTGTTTCATGTACCTCCAGTTCCCCAGGTCTAAGGTCTGACTCAGCCTTTGCATGAATAGTAAACTCTAGTTCACATTTTCCTGGCCCTTTCTCGTCAACCACAGCAGAGGCAAATGGCCAGCAACAGAGAAAATAAGCTACATGTCTGCAGGACCAAGAAAAGCAGCTCCAATTATCTCCAATGATCCTACAGGACTGCTCCATTTGACAAGGGAATCAGACAAGCTCTGAGTTGGGAAGCTTTGCATCAGCACACTCCAATACCATGCTGTTTGCTATTTTGATTTCCTAGGGGAGAAAGAAAAATTTCACAAGTGCACTCAATTGCTGTCAAATCAGCCGCCCTACTTGTGTTTCTCTGGAGCTGCTGCTGCTGGCTTTACATCTCATTAGAGTAAATGGGCATGGTTTTCCCTGATTCTCACCTCTATAGGCAAATGTGGATCTCTTAGAAAGCAATGCAACCATTTCCAGGTAATTTTGCGAAATACTTCCTGATGTCCAGCAAACTCTGCCACAAGGATGCAAAAGCCATGTTCCCTGCATTCCCATGGCAGGAGACAGGATCCTTTCCTCCTCCCACTGAGAGAGCACAGATGCCTCAGGTTAGATAACTGCTAGAAACATTGCTTAACATGATATAAACCCCATGTGCCCCAGCTCCCACAGGCAACCAAGTACATTCTGCACATCAGCAGGGTGAGGAGATAATCCCAGAAAATAGTTGCTCTTTCTTTCTTCCAGGGTGGTACATTTTGTGGCAATGTAAACACAGACACATTTGCTGAAACAACTGCAATAGTCTCAAAGTTAGTCTTCTTCCTTCTGGTCTTGCTTCTTGCAATCCCTGTATTTCAATCTGCTGAGAGTTATCTTTCCAAAATACAAACATCACTGGGTCATGCAAACACTTGGCCTCTCCACTCCCAAAGCAAACACTGCTGCAAATTCTCTCAGGCCTTCAGGATAAAAATCCAGACTCTTCAGCATGAGACACCATGTTCTATGATCCCCTTATCCCTCCAAACACCTCGCATTCAATGCTCAACAAGTATTGAACTAACTTGCAATTCTTGAGACCCACCAAAATCATTCTCACCTCTAAGTTATAAGGTGCTATTTCTTCCACTCACTCAGAATATTCTCCCTCTATTCTTTTCACCTGATTAACTCCAAGTCAGTTCCTTAGATTTCGGCTTAGAGTCATTCCCCCTAAAAGCCCTCTCTGATACCCCTACCCCAGTGGTGGGCTAGGACATCTAACAAGATGCTTCCCTCCCTCCCTGGCTGTTGAGGCATTCAACATACTCTAATAGAATCACTTATGTAATAGTCTTTCTTCCTCACTAGAAACTCATCAGCTTTATCTAGTTCACTGCTTTATCTCCATAACAGTACCTGGCAGAATTCAGGCACTAAATAAATGTTGAATAAAGGAAGAAAGGAATCAGCGAATGAAGTCATTCTTTTAAAATATATTTTTGCTAAAATTTTATTTGCGTATTCAAGGCCCTCTAGGATCAAAGCTTAGCCCAGTCTTCCAACGTCTTAGACAACATCTATCAACACTCTGTAGCAGCCAGTCACAGTTAACCATCCCCTATTTCCAACCCATGCTCCACACAGTCCTACCTCTGAGGCTTTGTTCACACTGCTCACTCAACAAGAATGTGCACACACCAGAATGCTACTATCAAAACACTTCCTCTTTAAAGACTTAGTTGGTTTCCCTGATGCAGATTTGATCTCTGCATCCATCTTGTCCTTAAAGTATGGTGCTTCTACCTTCTGTTTAGCACTTTGGGGTTTTTGTCTAGGATTGTTTGTGTCTGTCTCTTCAACTGAAACACAAATTCCTTAAGGACAACAGTTTTTATATGCCTTCATCACAGAATCTAAAATGGGTTTAGTCATCACAGAATCTAAAATGGTTCTTAATAAATATTTATAGCATTATATAATATAGAGTTCACTTTATACAAGATGATTCTCTGCCTTAATGTGGTTTTAGGATTAAATAATAGCAATAATAATATTTAATATAATATATACTAGGTATTAACTTCATACACCGAACTCTGGTTGAATACTTTATATTCATTACTTGTGATCTATTCAATATTACATGGTGGATATTAGCATCCCCACTTGAAGAAGAAACTGAAATTTAATTTATGTAAGCTGACAGAGATCACACAGTGAATAAATGGCACTCAAGCCTGTCTGGCACCAGTGCCTGAGCTCTTGCCTCCAACATTCTGTCTTTGGCCACTTTGAGTGTGCAGCATGACTCTAAATGTTTGCATCATTTCAACAGCATAAGCCTCTAAAGTGAAGCCTGGCTTTCCACAAGGTCCTTCGATGTTTGAAATAAATCAGACCTACAAAGTTTCACAAACTTTTCGCCTACTCTGTCTTGCTGGCCACAGGCTGTTAATGATCTTTTACTGAGAGCTTTACTCCCTAGGGCATACCCATAGGTGATACCCATAAGCTGGACAACACTCGTCTCTACCTGCTCTTCAATCCTGGATCTGGCTTACACATTTACAAATCCATATACCTGTGATAAAATAAATACTTCTGCACTTGTGGCAGCTGAACCATGAGTGTGGACTCTTTGCAGGGAAAGTCAAGGAGTGGGAGGGAAGACCATTGAAGGCAACACGGTAGCAGCTGAGAAGTGAGGCACAGCACATTACCACATCCTGCTGAATTATTTTCCAATTGCCTAGCACTATTCTAAGCACTTTACATTCATTACTGTGTTTCATCCATACAACTCCCTATGATGGGTGCTATTGTTATACCCAATGTAGAGATGACAAAACTGACAAAGTAGTTAAATTACATCGCTTAGGTCACTCAGCTAAGAAGTAGAAGAGCAGTAATCAAACACAAATCTGTCTAACTCCATAGCACATGCTCAATGCCATTCTGATATACTGCTTCTGACATCTATCCATCTCGGTCTGTATAATATACTGACAAGCATTATCCAAGCTTGTATCTAAAGAGTGTGCTCAGAATTGCTCTCTTTCTGCATAAGTACTTAGAACAAAACAAAGAGAGCCCCAGGCACATCAACCCAAATAACTTCTCACTCCAGGGGCCTTCAAATCCCAAAGCTACTTTGTCAAGCATCTGGGTATTTGTCCCAAATCCTGACCTATTTCTAACTTGCATAATTATATTGTCTTCCTAATTGCTCTTGGGTATTCCACTGTGTGAAACCATGGCACAGCCAGTTCTCAGCCACTAGGCAATGTTGCCAGGCAGCCATTAAACAGCTGTTTCTATCCACCAGAAGAAGTAGATACATATCTAAAGGGAATGAAAATATTCTTTCAGAGTTTCACCACTTAAACAATAGAAAATTGCCTGGGATTTCTTTTGGGGGCATAGGTTCCAAACTTTGAAGATGTGCACTCTTAAAGGATTAACCCAGTGATCAAACTGTAGCCTTAGAGAAGCATTACTGAATTATTACATTTTTTAAAGCAAATAATTCCTCTGGAGGTGAGATAATCATCCTTTCTCCCTTTCCAGGCAATTTCCACTATTTTCAAAATTTATCTTTTTATCAAAGCTATTCTACCAATGGAAAGATGAAGTGAACTGCTCAAGGCAGAACACAGTCAAGCAGAGAATAGACATCCATCATTTATGGGGTCTAAATAAAGGCCATTTGCCTCAGACGGGAGGTTAGACCCAAAGACTCTTCGAACTGGAATTACCTCACATTCAATTCAGATCAGAAACTGACCATGAAAAAAAAACAGTTCTAAAGGTCTTCAGGTATACTGAAATAGTGATAATATTAACAACCAACGTTTATTCGGCACTGCACAACAGACATTTTACATGCATTATTTCATTATAACCTCATAAAAATCCAATGAAGGAGATACTATCATTGCCTCCATTTCATATGCCAGCAAAGAAAACATGAGAAAGGTGAAGCCATTCGTCTAGTGCCCCATGCCTGGGAATGGTGGAATCAGGAAATGAACCCAGGTACCTCTGACTCTAGAACCTAGTCCCCTCATTTCTACACTGTGCTATGTCCATACATTTTCAAACTCTGTTTTCTCCTTGGAATAGTCCTAAGGTCTTGCCCAGAATTGGGACTTCTCTGCCAAAAAAAAAAAAAAAGAAAAGCATTTCTCAGAAGTGAATCATATGGTTAACTGTCATGAGAAAACTTGAAGATGAAGGTAAAATGAATAATGAATAACCAGTCGGAAGAAAAAACCAGTATAAGAAGAAGGCACATGAGGACCAAGAGAATTTAAACACTTTTTTCATTTAGTAAGAGTGTGGGAGGAAACACAGAGGTCATCAGTCCTAACTGCCTCTTTGAACACACACATGGGAAGCGGGAAAACCACTTTTTCAAAGTCTTAATGTTAATGTCACAGTGATACAAACACAAAACCATTCTTTTTTTTTTTTTTCTCTTTTCTTTTTTCTTTTTTTTTATTATACTTTAAGTTTTAGGGTACATGTGCACATTGTGCAGGTTAGTTACATATGTATACATACATGTGCCATTCTGGTGCGCTGCACCCACCAACTCGTCATCTAGCATTAGGTATATCTCCCAATGCTATCCCTCCCCCCACCCCACAACAGTCCCCAGAGTGTGATATTCCCCTTCCTGTGTCCATGTGATCTCATTGTTCAAAGGAGTCTTGCTTTGTCTCCCAGGCTGGAGTGCAATGGCACGACCTCGGCTCACTGCAACCTCTGGCTCCTGGGTTCAAGCGATTCTCCTGCCTCTGCCTCCCAAATAGCTGGGATTACAGGCACGCACCACCACATCCAGCTAATTTTTGTATTTTCAGTAGAGATGGGGTTTCACCATGTTGGCCAGGCTGGGCTCAAACTCCTAACCTCAGCTGATGCCCCTGCCTTGGCCTCCCAAAGTGCTGGGATAACAGGCCTGAGCCACCGCTCCCAGCCAACCATTCTTAATATACTTCACAACTGTCAGTTTCCTCATTGCTAGTAGTATTATTGATATTAGTACTACTACTACTACCAGTACTATTAATTCAACCACTGTGATTTTACAAGAAAACCTAGGAGATGCCTAACTTAAGCTGTTCCATGCTGTGTTCCCCACTAAACGGGCATTACAATATATTCTGGCACTTGTGCTTTATTTATGTGATAATGATATACACTACTACAGCATACTCAAAGCTGCTTTTATCCTGAAAACATGGCCTCCTCACCCCCTTCCCCCACACACACAGTCACCCTCAACTCCATTCCTTTAATTTTTTCCAAGTACTTTTTATTATCTAAAATTATTTTTTATTAATTTAGATGTTAACTGTCTATATCTTACCCTTGCTATTCAATGCAAGTACTAGAAGAGCATAAGCCAGGTCTCTCTTGGGTGTCACTACATACGTAGAGCCTTAACAGTGTTTGTTGAGTGAGTGAAGGACAGTGCCATTGGCATGGGTCAGTTCAAGTACATGAATGTTTCCTTTTAAGCAGATCTGTCTGGAGCAAGATAGATTCTATGACCAAAAAGACAGAAAGATGGAAGAAACATAGAACATTTCTATATTTTATGTCTTATCATGATATGATCTCTGGCATCATCATTTGTAAAAAATAAAGCTTTTAAGTAGCATACATCTCCTTCAGCACCCAAGAAGCAGAGAGAAGAAAAATGGTGTGTTGTCCTATCTTGTTCTGTAATGAAAATTGGTGTAGACATTGTTCAATACTTGCTACTTCTTGGTATAGGAGCTTATGCCAGCTTTGATTGCCCACATGATTTTGTGGGCCAGCTAGAGTAAAATAGTGTTTTAGATCTTAAATGGTGTTTTAGACCTGGATTAGGTATTTTGGACCTAAGAGTCTATTCTTCAAGATAATCAGTAGTCAAATAAACAGCAAAATATGAAAGAAGTAGATTGGCCTTTCCCAAAACATATAACTCTAGCTTTAGAAGACCACTTACGAAGGTCCCTACAGAGCAGGTTTCAAACTGTAGCTAATAGTTAGAAGGAAAACCTATTGCATATATAATTCTAAGAAGACAACTTTGGGCCCCATTATTTTGTTAAGAGCAATCTCAGAAGCATAAATATCATATACAGATCATAATAAAGATGTGGAGGAAAGTGACATAATTATAATAAAACTCACTTCTAAGAAGAAAGAACACAGCTTGAAAACCAGAGGGAGGAGGGCAAGAGGGTGGGTGGGATCACAGAGGTCTAGGCATAGTAGAATGCATTGTTTTTGCCATCTAGAATCCTCTTATTAAAATGCCCCATGCTATAATTCCCTGAAAACTGTCTCAAACATTTAGAGCTAAAACATCTAGCATTGAAATAATTACTTTGGAGTCTTGGGGCTCATAGGACTATACTCTGGATCCACTGATGAGCTTACAAACATAGCACCTCAATGTCACATTACAGCCCCAAGATTCTTTGCTTCAAACTTACGCTTCTATCTGCCTTTTTCCGATTCAATGTGATCTGGAAACTATTCAAATCCAATGTTGGGAAAGTGCGTTGGGTTGGGCCTCAGGGATATTTTCTTTAGTCCACACATTTTTTAAAGAATTGAAATAAGATTTAACAAAAGTAGGTGCGAGCTGAGAGGTACAGAAAGAAAAAAAGATTTAATAAATAGAAAAATTCATATTGAAAAAGAAAATACAACTTCCCAGATTCTCCTGAATTTTGTTTTTTCTCTTTAACTTAGCCTATACTCCCAGATGGCCAAAAGCAGTTGAAGCTGATGAGAAGTGCCCCCTTGGAAAAGGGCATGTGTTTTTCAGTATTGCACAGTCCCCACCACCCTCTATTGTCTCTTAGCTTTAAGGTCTGTATATTGGCATTTGTCATTACATTCACATTGGTGGGTTTTTTTTTTAATATGCAGTATACAAATGTTTCTTGGAATCAGTGTCTCTATCAAACATGTGAAATCAAAAGATGAAGAGAGCTGTGATGGTTCAAGGAAATTCACTTGGAAAGGTGAAACCTCATCTGTACTGAAAAAATACAAAAAAATTGGCCGGCCATGGTGGCAGGCGCCTGTGCTTCCGGCTGCACCAGAGGCTGAGGCAGGAGAATGGCGTGAACCCGAGAGGCGGAGCTTGCAGTGATCTGAGATCGCGCCACTGCACTCCAGCCTGGGCTACAGAGCAAGACTCTGTCTCAAAAAAAAAAAAAAATAGAAAAAAAAAAGAAAAAAAAAAGAAAAGAAAATTCACTTGGAAAAGGCAAGGCCAAGTGTCATCAAGACAGCTTTGAAGTACAAGTTGGAGGATTCACCAACCCCCCAGTAACAAAACATATTACAAAACTATAGTAATGAAGACAGCATGATATTGGCACGTGAACAATAAACAATCAACAGAACAGAACAGATGCAAACTCACATATATGACAATATGATATATGATGAGTGTGGCATTACAAATCAAGGGAGGAAGAAGGCCTGCTCAATAAATAGTGGTAGAACAATTATTTAATTGATCTCAATGTTGTAAAATAAATTAACATATAACCATATTTTATACCAGGCCCTAGTGGGTTAATACCCCAAATTTAAAGAAAAAACAAAATTTAAAAACTTGAGAGAACATAGAGCAATACACTTACAATATTGGGGTAGAAAAGGATTTGTTTAAATAATGTATATAAAGTGCAAGCCACTGGAAAAAGTGAGGTAAATTTGACTATTTAAAACCTAACAGTTCCTCTCAACAAAAAGACACCATCAATAAGTTAAAACATAAATTACAATATGGAAGAAGATATTTCTAATATACCTAACTGGCAAAGGATTAGTATCCAAAACTACTATAAATCAATCAGAAAAAAAAAAGAGAGAAATAGGTAAAAGATATTAGCAGACAGGTAGGTCTTAAAGAGAGAAAATCTAAATGGCCATTAATACCATAAAGAGATGGTAAACTTTGTTAAGATATCAGAAACACGAAAGTTGAAACAACAATGAGATGCCATTTGGCAAACACTAATGACAAAAAAATGTAAAATTGACAAAACCAGTGTTAGGATACAGAGAAATGGAGATTTTCTTTTATTATTATTATACTTTAAGTTCTGGGGTATATGTGCAGAACATGCAGTTTTGTTACATAGGTATACACTTGCCATGGTGGTTTGCTGCACCCATCAACCAATCTCCTACATTAGGTATTTCTTCTAATGCTATCCCTCCCCAAGCCCCCCAGGGGGGCCCTGACAGGCCCTGGTGTGTGATGTTCCCCTCCCTGTGTTCCTGTGTTCTCATTGTTCAACTCCCACTTATGAGTGAGAACATGTGGTGTTTGGTTTTCTGTTTCTGTGTTAGTTTGCTGAGAATGACGGTTTCCAGCTTCATCTATGTCCCTGCAAAGGACATGAACTCATCCTTTTTATGGCTGCATAGTATTCCATGGTGAGTATGTGCCACATTTTCTTTATCCAATCTATCCTTGATGGACATTTGGGTTGGTTCCAAGTCTTTGCTATTGTGAATAGTGCCACAATATACATACGTGTGCATGTATCTTTATAGTAGAATGATTTATAATCCTTTGGGTATATACCCAGAAATGGGATGGCTGGGTCAAATGGTATTTCTAGTTCTAGATCCTTGAGGAATCACCACACAATGTCTTCCACATTGGTTGAACTAATTTACACCCCCACCAACAGTGTAAAAGTGTTCCTATTTCTCCACATCCTCTCCAGCACCTGTTGTTTCCTGACTTTTTAATGATTGCCATTCTAACTGGCATGAGATGGTATCTCATTGTGGTTTTGGTTTGCGTTTCTCTAATGACCAGTGATGATGAGGTTTTTTTCATTTGCTTATTGACTGAATAAATATCTTCTTTAGAGAAGTGTCTGTTCATATCCTTTGCCCACTTTTTGAAGGGGTTGTTTGTTTTTTACTTGTAAATTTATTTAAGTTCTTTGTAGATTCTGGATATTAGCCCTTTGTCAGATGGATAGATTGCAAAATTTTTCTCCCATTCTGTAGGTTGCCTGTTCACTCTGGTGATAGTTTCTTTTGCTGTGCAGAAGCTCTTTAATTTAATTAGATCTCATTTGTCAATTTTGGCTTTTGTTGCCATTGCTTTTGGTGATTTAGCCAGGAAGTCTTTGCCCATGCCTATGTCCTGAATGGTATTGCCTAGGTTTTCTTCTAGGATTTTTATGGTCTTAGGTCTTACGTTTAAGTCTTTTAGCCATCTTGAGTTGATTTTTGTATAAGGTGTAAGGAAGGGGTCCAGTTTCAGTTTTCTGCATATGGCTAGCCAGCTTTTTCAACACCTTTTATTAAATAGGGCATCCTTTCCCCATTGCTTGTTTGTGTCAGGTTTGTCAAAGATCAGATGGTTGTAGATGTGTGGTGTTATTTCTGACACCTCTGTTCTGTTCCATTGGTCAATATATCTGTTTTGGTACCAGTACCATGCTGTTTTGGTTACTATAGCCTTGTAGTATAGTTTGAAGCAAGGTAGCATGATGCCTCCAGCTTTGTTCTTTTGGCTTAGGATTGTCTTGGCTATGCAAGCTCTTTTTTGGTTCCACAGGAACTTTAAAGTAGTTTTTTCCAATTCTATGAAGAAAGTCAATGGTAGCTTGATGGGG
This sequence comes from Gorilla gorilla gorilla, assembly GCF_029281585.2. Classification (NCBI taxonomy): domain Eukaryota; kingdom Metazoa; phylum Chordata; class Mammalia; order Primates; family Hominidae; genus Gorilla; species Gorilla gorilla. The sequence continues at coordinate 149,503,001 of NC_073228.2, forward strand.
ATAGCATTGAACCTATAAATTACTTTGGGCAGTATGGCCATTTTCATAATGTTGATTCTTCCTATACATGAGCATGGAATGTTTTTCCATTTGTTTGTGTCCTCTCTCATTTCCTTGAGCAGTAGTTTGTAGTTCTCCCTGAAGAGGTCCTTCATATCCCTTGTAAGTTGGATTCCTAGGTACTTTATTCTCTTAGTAGCAATTGTAAATGGGAGTTCACTCATGATTTGGCTCTTTGTCTGTTATTGGTGTGTAGGAATGCTTGTGATTTTTACACATTGATTTTGTATTCTGAGACTTTGCTGAATTTGCTTATCAGCTTAAGGAGATTTTGGGCTGAGAAGATCGGGTTTTCTAAATATAAAATCATGTCATCTGCAAACAGAGATAATTTGACTTCCTCTTTTCCTATTTGAATACCTTTTATTTCTTTCTCTTGCCTGATTGCCCTGGCCAGAACTTCCAATACTATGCTCAATAGGAGTGGTAAGAGAGAGCATTCTTGTCTTGTGCAGGATTTCAAAGGGAATGCTTCCAGTTTTTTCCCATCCAGTATGATATTGACTGTGGGTTTGTCATAAATAGATCTTATTGTTTTGAGATATGTTCCATCAATACCTAGTTTTTTGAGAGTTTTTAGCATGAAGGGGTGTTGAATTTTGTCGAAGACATTTTCTGTATCTACTGAGATAATCATGTGGTTTTTGTCATTGGTTCTCTTTATGTGATGGATTAAGTTTATTGACTTGTGTATGTTGGACCAGCCTTGCATCTCAGGGATGAAGCCGATTTGATCATGGTGGATAAGCTTTTTGATGTGCTGCTGGATTTTGTTTGCCAGTATTTTATTGAGGATTTTTGCATCTATATTCATCAGGGATATTGGCCTGAAATTTTCTTTTTTTGTTGTGTCTCTGCCAGGTTTTGGTATCAGGATGATGCTGGCCTCATAAAATGAGTTAGGGAGGAGTCTCTCTTTTTCTTTTGTTTGGAATAGTTTCAGAAGGAATGGTACCAGCTCCTCTTTGTACCTCTGGTAGAATTCGGCTGTGAATCCATCTGGTCCTGAACTTTTTTTGGTTGGTAGGCTATTAATTACTGCCTCAATTTCAGAACTTGTTATTGGTCTATTCAAGGATTCGACTCCTTCCTGATTTAGTCTTGGGAGGGTGTATGTGTCCAGGAATTTATCCATTTCTTCTAGATTTTCCAGTTTATTGGCGTAGAGGTATTTATAGTATTCTCCAATGGTAGTTTGCATTTCTGTGGGATCAGTGGTGATATTCCCTTTATCATTTTTTATTGCATCTATTTGATTCTTCTCTCTTTTCTTCTTTATTAGTCTGGCTAGCAGTTTATCTATTTTGTTGAACTTTTCAAAAAAAACAGCTCCTGGATTAACTGATTTTTTGGAAGGGTTTTTCATGTCTCTATCTCCTTCAGTTCTGCTCTGATTTTAGTTATTTCTTGTCTTCTGCTGGCTTTTGAATTTGTTTGCTCTTGCTTCTCTGGTTCTTTAATTTTGATGTTAGGGCGTCAATTTTAGTTCTTTCCTGCTTTCTCTTGTGGGCATTTAGTGCTATAAATTTCCCTTTATGCGTTGCTTTAAATGTGTCCCAGAGATTCTGGTATGTTGTATCTTTGTTCTTATTGGTTTCAAAGAACATCTTTATTTCTGCCTTCATTTCATTACTTACCCGGTAGTCATTCAGGAGCAGGTTGTTCAGTTTCCATATAGTCGTGTGGTTTTGAGTGAGTTTCTTAATCCTGAGTTCTAATTTGATTGCGCTGTGGTCTGAGAGACTGTTTGTTATGATTTCTGTTCTTTTGCATTTGCTGAGGAGTGCTTTACTTCCAATTATGTGGTCAATTTTAGAATAAGTGTGATGAGGTGCTAAAAAGAATGTATATTCTGTTGATTTGGGGTGGAGAGTTCTGTAGATGTATATTAAGTCCACTTGGTCCAGAGTTGAGTTCAAGTCCTGAATATCCTTGTTAATTTCTGTCTCGTTGATCTGTCTAATATTGACAGTGGGGTGTTAAAGCCCCCCACTATTATTATGTGGGAGTCTAAGACTCTTTGTAAGTCTCTAAGAACTTGCTTTATGAATCTGGGTGCACCTCTATTGGGTGCATATATTTAGAATAATTAGCTCTTCTTGTTGCATTGATCCCTTTACCATTATGTGATGCCTTCTTTGTCTCTTGATCTTTGTTGGTTTAAAGTCTGTTTTATCAGAGATTAGGATTGCAACTCCTGCTTTTTTTTTTTTTCTTTTTGCTTTCCATTTGCTTGGTAAATATCCCTCCATCCCTTTATTTTGAGCCTATGTGTGTCTTTGTACATGAGATGATCTCCTGAATACAGGACACCAAAGGGTCTTGACTCTATCCAATTTGCCAGTCTGTGTCTTTTAATTGGAGCATTTAGCCCATTTACATTTAAGGTTAATATTGTTATATGTGAATTTGATCCTGTCCTTATGATGCTAGCTGGTTATTTTGCCCGTTAGTTGATTCAGTTTCTTCATAGTGTCGACGTTCTTTACAATTTGATATGCTTTTGCAGTGGCTGACACCAGTTGTTCCTTTCCATGTTTAGTGCTTCCTTCAGGAGCTCTTGTGTCAGGCCTGGTGATGACACAATCTCTCAGCATTTCTTTGTCTGTAAAGGATTTTATTTCTCCTTCACTTATGAAGCTTAGTTTGGCTGGATATGAAATTCTGGGTTGAAAATTCTTTTCTTTAAGAATGTTGAATATTGGCCCCACTCTCTTCTGGCTTGTAGGGTTTCTGCAGAAAAGATCCGCTGTTAATCTGTCGGGCTTCCCTTTGTGGGTAACCCGACCTTTTTCTCTGGCTGCCCTTAACATTTTCTCCTTCATTTCAACCTTGGTGAATCTGACAGTTATGTTTCTTGGGGTTGCTCTTCTTGAAGTGTATCTTTGTGGTCTTCTCTGTATTTCCTGAATTTGAATGTTGGCCTGTCTTGCTAGGTTGGGGACGTTCTCCTGGATAATATCTTGAAGAGCATTTTCCAACTTGGTTCCATACTCCCAGTCACTTTTAGGTACACCATTCAAATGTAGATTTGGTCTTTTCACATAGTCTTATATGTCTTGGAGGCTTTGTTTGTTCCTTTTCATTGTTTTTTCTCTAATCTTTTCTTCTCACTTTATATCATTAAGTTGATCTTCAATCTCTGATATCCTTTCTTCCTCTTGATCTGTTCGGCTATTGATACTTGTATATGCTTCACGAAGTTCTCGTGCTGTGTTTTTCAGCTCCATCAGGTCATTTATGTTCTTCCCTAAACTGGTTATTCTGGTTAGCAATTCGTCTAACCTTTTTTCAAGGTTCTTAGCTTCCTCGCATTTGGTTAGAATATACTCCTTTAGCTTGGAGGAGTTTGTTATTACCCGCCTTCTGAAACCTACTTCTGTCAATTTGTCAAATTCATTCTCCATCCAGTTTTGCTCCCTTGCTGTTGAGGAGTTTTGATCCTTTGGAGGAAAAAAGCCGTTCTGGTTTTTGGAATTTTCAGCCTTTTTGCACTAGTTTCTCCTCATCTTTGTGGATTTATCTACCTTTGGTCTTTGATGTTGGTGACCTTCGGATGGGGTCTCTGAGTGGATGTTCTATTCCTTTCTGTTTGTTAGTTTTCCTTCTAACAGTCAGGCCCCTCTGCTGCAGGTCTGCTGAAGTTTGCTGGAGGCCCACTCCAGACCCTGTTTGCCTGCGTATCACCAGTGGAGGCTGCAGTACAGCATAGATTGCTGCCTGTTCCTTCCTCTGGAAGCTTTGTCCGGAATGGCACCTGCCAGATGCCAGCCAGAGCTCTCCTGTATGAGGTGTCTGTCAGCCCCCACTGGGAGGTGTCTCCCAGTCAGGTTACACAGGAGTCAGGGACCTACTTGAGGAGGCATTCTGACCCTTAGTAGAGCTCGAACGCTGTGCTTGGAGGTCCACTGCTCTCTTCAGAGCCATCAGGCTGGGACGTTTGAGTCTGCTGAAGCTGCATCCACAGCCACCCCTTTCTCCAGGTGCTCTGTCCCAGGGAGATGGGGGTTTTATCTGTAAGTCCCGACTGGGGCTGCTGCCTTTTTTTCAGAGATGCCCTGCCCAGAGAGGAGAAATCTAGGGAGGCAGTCTGGCCACAGCAGCCTTGCTGAGCTGCAGTGGGCTCTGACCAGTTTGAACTTCCTGGCAGCTTTGTTTATTAAATTATGAGAGTAAAACCGCCTACTCAAGCCTCAGCAATGGTCGACGCACCTCCCACCACAAACCTCTACCATCCCAGGTTGATCTCAGACTGCTGCTGTGCTAGTAGTGAGAATTTCAAGCCAGTGGATCTTAGTTTGCTGGGCTCTGTGGGGGTGAGACCCACCGAGCCAGACCACTTGGGTCCCTGGCTTCAGCCCCCTTTCCAGGGGAGTGAACGGTTCTGTCTCACTCACATTCCAGGTGCCACTGGCGTATGCAAAAAAATAAATAAATAAAAACTCCTGCAGCTAGTTCAGTGTCTGCCCAAATGGCTGCTCAGTTTTGTACTTGAAACCGAAGGCCCTGGTGGCAAAGGCACCGGAGGGAATCTCCTGCTCTGTGGGTTGCAAAGACTGTGGGAAAAGTGCAGTATCTGGGCCAGAGTGCACAGTTTCTCAGGCTCAGTCCCTCATGGCTTCCCCTGGGTAGGGGTGAGAATTTCCCCAACCCTTGCACTTCCCGGGTTATGCGATTCCCCACCCTACTTTGGCTTGCCCTCCGTGGGCTGCACCCACTGTCCAACAAGTCCCAGTGAGATGAACTGCGTACCTCAGTTGGAAATGCAGAAATCACCCAGCTTGTGCGGCAGTCTCACCGGGAGCTGCAGACCAGAGCTGTTCCTATTTGGCCATCTTGCCAGCAATCTGAGAAATGGAGATTTTTATACACGACTAGGGAAGACAGACATTGCTTCACTGCCCATTTTGGTAAGGAATGAGTATAACTAGTAAAGTTGAAGATGTATATATTTTTTAAGAATTTATTGTAGTAAAGAAGATGTGTATACCTTTTAGTTCAGTAAGTCACTAAACAAAAGAGTTCCTTCTGAAACTCACACATATACGCTAAGGAGACATGTCCAAGAATGAACTAACACTGTGCATATCAACATGAATACATCCGTAAATAAAATGCTGGAAGTTTTTAAAGTGGACTACAGTGTCATTTATAGAGTTAAACACTAAATAATTTTTGAAAGGACGCAAACAGTACTGCATTTGGTTAGCAGGTCCATGCATATAAGACAAAAATGTTTTTAAATAATAAATAATAAAAATAATAAATAATAAAATAACAAAACTTTATCTTCAAGTTAATAGTTATCTTTGGTGAGGGAAGGAGATTATAAGGATTGAGTTTTCATTTTTTGTTAAAAAGTCAGTTGTCAGTTTTATTGTTGGTTCATGAAAGTAATTTTTTTCTCTCTGCTATTAAGATTTCTTCTCAGCTCCTGGTTTACCTCAGTTTTATTTAGATGAGTTTAGGCGGTCTTTTTTGCATTATCCTCCCTGGGGTTTAAGGCTCTCTGTAAATTAATAGATTAAGATTTTTTGACAATTTAGAAAAATACTTGATTATTACATTTTAAAATACTTCTGCAATATCCTTTACTCTTTCTCTGAGCCACCCCTTATAGATATAAATAATAATATACATATATAAATATATATATAACATAATATACATATAAATACATAATATACATATACATTTTAAACCTTTCATCGTGTTTTGTCTTTTATACAGATAGTCCCCAACTTAACAATGGTTCAATTTATGATTTTTCCACTTTATGATGCTGTGAGAGTGATAACCATGCAGTAGAAACCATACTTTGAGTACCTATAAAACCATTTTGTTTTTCAATTTTCATGCAGTAGAAACCATACTTTGAGTACCTATAAAACCATTTTGTTTTTCACTTTTCATGCAGTACAATCAGGCCTCCAAATCCATAGGTTTCCATATTTTTGCATTCAATCAATCACAGATCAAAAATATTTCAGAAAGAAGCAATAAAAGAGAAGGCAAAAATAAAAAATAATACAAATAAAAACAATACAGTATAACAACTATTCCTGTAGTATTAGCTATTATAAGTAAGCTAGAGATGACTAGCATGAGGGAAAATGTGTGTAGGTTATATGCAAATACTATGCCATTTTATATAAGGGACTTGAGCATCCACAAATCTTGGTAGCCTTGCAGTGAAGGGGCGGGGTCTGGAACCAATCCCCTACAGATATAGAGAGATGACAGTATTCAATAAATTACATTACATATTTAATACTTTATTATAAAATAGGCTCTGTGTTAGATAATTTTGCCCAGCTGTAAGCTAATGTTAAGTGTTCTAAACACATTTAAGGTAGACCAGTCTAAGCTATGATGTTTAATAGGTGAGGTGTATTAAACGCATTTTTAATTTATGATATTTTTAACTTATGATGAGGTTATCAAGACATAACCTCATGATAAGTCAAGGAGCATCTGTACTCTCTTCTCTATTTTCCATCCTTTTCTTTCTCCACACTTGAGTCTGGTTGTTCTCTTCTGTCCTTCAGTTTACTAATTCACTTATCAGCTGCATCTAAGCTGTTTAAACTGTCCATTTAATTCTTTATTTCAGTGATTGCATTTCAAGGCTCCAAATTTTGTATTTAGATTTTTTCATAGTTTCCAATTTTCCATCAAACTTCTACATCCTGTCTCTTAATTCCTTGAACGTATTAATTGCAATTGTTTTAACACTAATATCTGGATCTGCTGTGGGGTGGTTTTCACTGTCTGTTTTTATCTCTTGCTTGTTTTATTGTCTGTTTTTATCTCTTGCTTGTTTTATTGTCTGTTTTTATCTCTTGTTTGTTTCTTGTTGTTTGGGTCAAATCTTCTATGGAGGAAATATTTTATTGAGTATTATATATTATACATGAGAAATGTAGAAAATATCTGAGACACTGAAGGATGTTATCTTCCTGCAATGTTTCAAATTATATTGATCCAATCACAGAGTGAGATCATTCAAAGTTGGACTTGAATTTCTCCAAGAACTAATCTATTTTTAATTCACCGTCACTCCTAAGATCTGAAATGAAACTTTAAAGTTTTACTAAGGACCCTCTTCCTTAGCATGCCCTGAATTCTATTTTCGCCATTCTGCCTGATGAGGATTCTTAATGCTAAATTCAGCTTCTCAGTCCCTGAGCTACTACTTTTGAAATCAACAATCATCAGGAGATGAGTAGCACTGAATGCCAGGATCACCTCTATGGGATTCTCTGCTCCCTCAGATCTTTGCCCGATCCTCTCTTTCTTCATGGCTTTCTGTTTCCTTCATCCAGAATTTTTAAATGTATCATTCCACCTGTTTAGTTGTTCTCATCCAGAGTTTTGGTCAGAGACAATCTGGTTTGGCATCACCAGAAGCAGAATACTGCTAAGGTGAATTTTGAGCATATTGAATCGTGCATATATATATATATATATATATATATATATATATAGACTCAAATATATTTTTTTAATTTGGTTAAAATCTATTCAGTCATTTTCACACAATATAACAACAAGCAAACAGAAAAAAAAGTAATTTTACTTATATTCTTATAGAGGCTCTTCACAGGAAAAAAAACCTAGAAACTGAAATCTATCATGTCTTAGTTTTAACTTATTTTCTGTGATACCTCATGAAAATGACAAAGACTTGGTTCCAAGATGGCTGAATAGGAACAGCTTCAGTCTACAGCTCCCAGCATGAGCGACGCAGAAGATGGGTAATTTCTGCATTTCCAAATGAGGTACTGGGTTCATCTCACTGGGGCTTGTCAGACAGTGGGTGCAGGACAGTGGGTGCAGGACAATGGGTGTGGCCCACCGAGCGTGAGCCAAAGCAGGGCGAGGCATCACCTCACCTGGGAAGCACAAGGGGTCAGGGAATTCGCTTTCCTAGCCAAGGGAAGCTGTGACAGATGGCACCTGGAAAATCGGGTCACTCTCACTCTAATGCTGTGCTTTTCCAATGGTATTAGCAAACGGCACACCAGGAGATGATATCCCGTGCCTGGCTCAGAGGGTCCCACGCCCACGGAGCCTCATTCATTACTAGCACAGCAGTCTGAGATCAAACTGCAAGATGGCAGTGAGGCTGGGGGAGAGGTGCCTGCCATTGCTGAGGCTTGAGTAGGTAAACAAAGCGGCCTGGAAGCTCGAACTGGGTGGAGCCCACTGCAGGTCAAGGAGGCCTGCCTTCCTCTGTAGAGTCCACCTCTGGGGACAGGGCATAGCCGAACAAAAGACAGCAGAAACCTCTGCAGACTTAAATGTCCCCGTCTGACAGCTTTGAATAGAGTAGTGGTTCTCCCAGCACGGAGTCTGAGATCTGAGAACAGTCAGACTGCCTCCTCAAGTGGGTCCCTGATCCCCGAGTAGCCTAAATGGGAGGCACCACCCAGTAGGGGCAGACTGACAGCTCACATGGCCAGGTACCCCTCCGAGATGAAGCTTCCAGAGGAATGATCAGGCAGCAACATTTGTTGTTCAGCAATATTCGCTGTTCTGCAGCCTCTGCTGCTGATACCCAGGCAAACAGGGTCTGGAGTGGACCTTCACAAACTCCAACAGATCTGCAGCTGAGGGTCCTGACTGTTAAAAGGAAAACTAACAAACAGAAAGGACATCCACACCAAAACCCCATCTGCACGTCACCATCATCAAAGACCAAGGTAGATAAAACCACAAAGATGGGGAAAAAACAGAGCCGAAAAGCTGAAAATTCTAAAAATCAGACGCCTCTCCCCCTCCAAAGGAACGCAGCTCCTCGCCAGCAAAGGAACAAAGCTGGATGGAGAATGACTTTGACGAGTTGAGAGAAGAAGGCTTCAGAAGACCAAACTTCTACGAGCTAAAGGAGGAAGTTTGAAACCATCGCAAAGAAGCTAAAAACCATGAAAAAAGTTTAGACAGATGGCTAACCAAAATAACCAGTGTAGAGAAGTCCTTAAAAGACCTGATGGAGCTGAAAACCATGGCATGAGAACTACGTGACGAATGCACAAGCTTCAGTAGCAGAATCAATCAACTGGAAGAAAGGGTATCAGGGATTGAAGATCAAATGAATGAAATGAAGCAAGAAGAGAAGTTTAGAAAAAAAGAATAAAAGGAAACGAACAAAGCCTCCAAGAAATATGGGACTATGTGAAAAGACCAAATCTATGTCTGATTGGCATACCTGAAAGTGACAGGGAAAATGGAACCAAGTTGGAAAACACTCTGCAGGATATTATCCAGAACTTCCACAACCTAGCAAGGCAGGCCAACATTCAAATTCAGGAAATAGAGAACACCACAAAGATACTCCTTGAGAAGAGCGACTCCAAGACACATAACTGTCAGATTCACCAAAGTTGAAATGAAGGAGGGGGAGAAGCCAAGATGGCCGAATAGGAACAGCTCCGGTCTACAGCTCCCAGCCTGAGCAATGCAGAAGACAGGTGATTTCTGCATTTCCATCTGAGGTACCGGGTTCATCTCACTAGGGAGTGCCAGACAGTGGGCGCAGGTCAGTAGGTACGTGCACCATGCACGAGCCGAAGCAGGGCGAGGCATTGCCTCACTCGGGAAGCTCAAGGGGTCAGGGAGTTCCCTTTCCTAATCAAAGAAAGGGGTGACAGACGGCACCTGGAAAATCGGGAAAAACAGGTCACTCCCACCCGAATACTGTGCTTTTCCAACGGGCTTAAAAAACAGCGCACCACGAGATTATATCCCCCACCTGGCTCGGAAGGTCCTACCCCATGGAGTCTGGCTGATTGCTAGCACAGCAGTCTGAGATCAAACTGCAAGGCGGCAGCGAGGCTGGGGGAGGGGCGCCCACCATTGCCCAGGCTTGCTCAGGTAAACAAAGCAGCTGGGAAGCTCGAACTCGGCTGAGCCCACCACAGCTCAAGGAGGCCTGCCTGCCTCTGTAGGCTCCACCTCTGGGGGCAGGGCACAGACAAACAAAAAGACAGCAGTAACCTCTGCAGACTTAAATGTCCCTGTCTGACAGCTTTGAAGAGAGCAGTGGTTCTCCCAGTATGCAGCTGGAGATCTGAGAACGGGAAGACTGCCTCCTCAAGTGGGTCCCTGACCCCTGACCCCTGAGCAGACTAACTGGGAGGCACCCTCCAGCAGGGGCACACTAACACCTCACACTGCAGGGTACTCCAACAGAACTGCAGCTGAGGGTCCTGTCTGTTAGAAGGAAAACTAACAAACAGAAAGGACATCCACACCAAAAACCCATCTGTACATCACCATCATCAAAGACCAAAAGTAGATAAAACCACAAAGATGGGGAAAAAACAGAACAGAAAAACTGGAAATCTAAAAATCAGAGCACCTCTCCTCCTCCAAAGGAATGCAGCTCCTCACCAGCAACGGAACAAAGCTGGATGGAGAATGACTTTGACGAGCTGAGAGCAGAAGGCTTCAGACGATCAAATTACTCTGAGCTACGGGAGGACATTCAAACCAAAGACAAAGAAGTTGAAAACTTTGAAAAAAATTTAGAAGAATGTATAACTAGAATAATCAATACAGAGAAGTGCTTAAAGGAGCTGATGGAGCTGAAAACCAAGGCTCGAGAACTACGTGAAGAATGCAGAAGCCTCAGGAGCTGATGTGATCAACTGGAAGAAAGGGTATCAGCGATGGAAGATGAAATGAATGAAATGAAGTGAGAAGGAAAGTTTAGAGAAAAAAGAATAAAAAGAAATGAGCAAAGCCTCCAAGAAATATGGGACTATGTGAAAAGACCAAATCTACGTCTCATTGGTGTACCTGAAAGTGATGGGGAGAATGGAACCAAGTTGGAAAACACTCTGCAGGATATTATCCAGGAGAACTTCCCCAATCTAGCAAGGCAGGCCAACGTTCAGATTCAGGAAATACAGAGAACGCCACAAAGATACTCCTCGAGAAGAGCAACTCCAACACACATAATTGTCAGATTCACCAAAGTTGAAATGAAGGAAAAAATGTTAAGGGCAGCCAGAGAAAAAGGTCGGGTTACCCTCAAAGGGAAGCCCATCAGACTAACAGCGGATCTCTCGGCAGAAACCCTACAAGCCAGAAGAGAGTGGGGGCCAATATTCAACATTCTTAAAGACAAGAATTTTCAACCCAGAATTTCATATCCAGCCAAACTAAGCTTCATAAGTGAAGGAGAAATAAAATACTTTACAGACAAGCAAATGCTGAGGGATTTTGTCACCACCAGGCCTGCCCTAAAAGAGCTCCTGAAGGAAGTGCTAAACATGGAAAGGAACAACCGATACCAGCCGCTGTAAAATCATGCCAAAATGTAAAGACCATCGAGACTAGGAAGAAACTGCATCAACTAACGAGCAAAATAACCAGCTAACATCATAATGACAGGATCAAATTCACACATAACACTATTAACTTTAAATGTAAATGGACTAAATGCTCCAATTAAAAGACACAGACTGGCAAACTGGATAAAGAGTCAAGACCCAACAGTGTGCTGTATTCAGGAAACCCATCTCACATGCAGAGACACACATAGGCTCAAAATAAAAGGATGGAGGAAGATCTACCAAGCAACTGGAAAACAAAAAAAGGCAGCAGTTGCAATCCTAGTCTCTGATAAAACAGACTTTAAACCAACAAAGATCAAAAGAGACAAAGAAGGCCATTACATAATGGTAAAGGGATCAATTCAACAAGAAGAGCTAACTATTCTAAATATTTATGGACCCAATACAGGAGCACCCAGATTTATAAAGCAAGTCCTGAGTGACCTACAAAGAGACTTAGACTCCCACACATTAATAATGGGAGACTTTAACACCCCACTGTCAATATTAGACAGATCAACGAGACAGAAAGTCAACAAGGATACACAGGAATTGAACTCAGCTCTGCACCAAGCGGACCTAATAGACATCTACAGAACTCTCCACCCCCAAATCAACAGAATATACATTTCTTCCAGCACCACACCACACCTATTCCAAAATTGACCACATAGTTGGAAGTAAAGCTCTCCTCAGCAAATGTAAAAGAACAGAAATTATAACAAACTATCTCTGAGACCACAGTGCAATCAAACTAGAACTCAGGATTAAGAATCTCACTTAAAACTGCTCAACTACATGGAAACTGAACAACCTGCTCCTGAATGACTACTGGGTACATAACGAAATGAAGGCAGAAATAAAGACGTTCTTTGAAACCAATGAGAACAAAGACACAACATACCAGAATCTCTGGGACACATTCAAAGCAGTGTGTAGAGGGAAATTTATAGCACTAAATGCCCACAAGAGAAAGCAGGAAAGATCCAAAATTGACACCATAACATCACAATTAAAAGAACTAGAAAAGCAAGAGCAAACACATTCAAAAGCTAGCAGAAGGCAAGAAATAACTAAAATCAGAGCAGAACTGAAGGAAATAGAGACACAAAAAACCCTTCAAAAAATCAATGAATTCAGGAGCTGGTTTTTTGAAAGGATCAACAAAATTGATACACCTCTACTCAAATAAACTAGAAAATCTAGAAGAAATGGACAAATTCCTCAACGCATACGCTCTCCCAAGACTAAACCAGGAAGAAGTTGAATCTCTGAATAGACCAATAACAGGCTCTGAAATTGTGGCAATAATCAATAGCTTACCAACCAAAAAGAGTCCAGGACCAGATGGATTCACAGCGGAATTCTTCCAGAGGTACAAGGAGGAAATGGTACCATTCCTTCTGAAACTATTCCAATCAATAGAAAAAGAGGGAATCCTCCCTAACTCATTTTATGAGGCCAGCATCATCCTGATACCAAAGCCTGGCAGAGACACAACAAAAAAAGAGAATTTTAGACCAATATCCTTGATGAACATTGATGCAAAAATCCTCAATAAAATACTGGCAAACCAAATCCAGCAGCACATCAAAAAGCTTACTCACCATGATCAAGTGGGCTTCATCCCTGGGATGCAAGGCTGGTTCAATATACGCAAATCAATAAATGTAATCCAGCATATAAGCAGAAACAAAGACGAAAACCATATGATTATCTCAATAGATGCAGAAAAGGCCTTTGACAAAATTCAACAACCCTTCAGGCTAAAAACTCTCAATAAATTAGGTATTGATGGGACATATTTCAAAATAATAAGAGCTATTTATGACAAACCCACAGCCAATATCATACTGAATGGGCAAAAACTGGAAGCATTCCCTTTGAAAACTGGCACAAGACAGGGATGCCCTCTCTCACCACTCCTATTCAACATAGTGTTGGAAGTTCTGGCCAGGGCAATTAGGCAGGAGAAGGAAATAAAGGGTATTCAATTAGGAAAAGAGGAAGTCAAATTGTCTCTGTTTGCAGATGACATGATTGTATATCTAGAAAACCCCATTGTCTCAGCCCAAAATCTCCTTAAGCTGATAAGCAACTTCAGCAAAGTCTCAGGATACAAAATCAATGTGCAAAAATCACAAGCATTCTTATACACCAACAACAGACAAACAGAGAGCCAAATCATGAGTGAACTCCCATTCACAATTGCTTCAAAGAGAATAAAATACCTAGGAATCCAACTTACAAGGGATGTGAAGGACCTCTTCAAGGAGAACTACAAACCACTGCTCAAGGAAATAAAAGAGGATACAAACAAATGGAAGAATATTTCATGCTCACGGGTAGGAAGAATCAATATCGTGAAAATGGCCATACTGCCCAAGGTAATTTACAGATTCAATGCCATCCCCATCAAGCTACCAATGACTTTCTTCACAGAATTGGAAAAAACTACTTTAAAGTTCATATGGAACCAAAAAAGAGCCTGCATTGCCAAGTCAATCCTAAGCCAAAAGAACAAAGCTGGAGGCATCACACTACCTGACTTCAAACTATACTACAAGGCTACAGTAACCAAAACAGCATGGTACTGGTACCAAAACAGAGATATAGATCAATGGAACAGAACAGAGCCCTCAGAAATAACGCCGCATACCTACAACTATCTCATCTTTGACAAACCTGAGAAAAACAAGCAATGGGGAAAGGATTCCCTATTTAATAAATGGTGCTGGGAAAACTGGCTAGCCATATGTAGAAAGCTGAAACTGGATCCCTTCCTTACACCTTATACAAAAATCAATTCAAGATGGATTAAAGACTTAAACGTTAGACCTAAAACCATAAAAACCCTAGAAGAAAACCTAGGCATTACCATTCAGGACATAGGCATGGGTAAGGACTTCATGTCTAAAACACCAAAAGCAATGGCAACAAAAGCCAAAATTGACAAATGGGATCTAATTAAATTAAAGAGCTTCTGCACAGCAAAAGAAACTACCATCAGAGTGAACAGGCAACCTACAGAATGGGAGAAAATTTTCGCAACCTACTCATCTGACAAAGGGCTAATATCCAGAATCTACAATGAACTCAAACAAATTTACAAGGAAAAAACAGACAACCCCATCAAAAAGTGGGCAAAGGACATGAACAGACACTTCTCAAAAGAAGACATTTATGCAGCCAAAAGACACATGAAAAAATGCTCACCATCACTGGCCATGAGAGAAATGCAAATCAAAACCACAATGAGATACCATCTCACACCAGTTAGAATGGCAATCATTAAAAAGTCAGGAAACAACAGGTGCTGGAGAGGATGTGGAGAAATAGGAACACTTTTACACTGTTGGTGGGACTGTAAACTAGTTCAACCATTGTGGAAGTCAGTGTGGCAATTCCTCAGGGATCGAACTAGAAATACCATTTGACCCAGCCATCCCATTACTGGGTATATACCCAAAGGACTATAAATCATGCTGCTATAAAGACACATGCACATGTATGTTTACTGTGGCATTATTCACAATAGCAAAGACTTGGAATCAACCCAAATGTCCAACAATGATAGACTGGATTAAGAAAATGTGGCACATATACACCATGGAATACTATGCAGCCATAAACAATAATGAGTTCATGTCCTTTGTAGGGACATGGATGAAATTGGAAACCATCATTCTCAGTAAACTATCGCAAGAACAAAAAACCAAACACCGCATATTCTCACTCATAGGTGGGAATTAAACAATGAGATCACACGGACACAGGAAGGGGAACATCACACTCTGGGGACTGTTGTGGGGTGGGGGGAGGGGGGAGGGATAGCATTGGGAGATATACCTAATGCTAGATGACGAGTTAGTGGGTGCAGCACACCAGCATGGCACATGTATACATATGTAACTAACCTGCACAATGTGCACATGTACCCTAAAACTTAAAATATAATAATAAAAAATAAAAATAAAAAATAAAAAATAAATGAAGTAAAATATGTTAAGGGCAGCCAGAGAGAAAGGTCGGGTTACTCACAAAGGGAAGCCCATCAGACTAACAGCAGATCTCTCAGCAGAAACTCTTCAAGACAGAAGACAGTGGGGGGCAATATTCGACATTCTAAAAGAAAAGAATTTTCAACCCAGAATTTCATATCCAGCCAAACTAAGCTTCATAAGTGAAGGAGAAATAAAATCCTTTACAGACAAGCAAATGCTGAGAGATTTTGTCACCACCAGGCCTGCCCTACAAGAGCTCCTGGAGGAAGCACTAAACATGGAAAGGAACAACCAGTACCAGCCACTGCAAAAACATGCCAAACTGTAAAGACCATCGATGCTAGAAAGAAACTGCATCAACTGACAGGCAAAATAACCAGCTATCATCATAATGACAGGATCAAATTCACACATAACGATATTAACATTAAACGTAAATGGGCTGAATGCTCCAATTAAAAGACACAGACTGGCAAATTGGATAAAGAGTCAAGACCCATCAGTGTGCTGTATTCAGGAAACCCATCTCACATGCAGAGACACACATAGGCTCAAAATAAAGGGATGGAAGAAGATCTACCAAGCAAATGGAAAACAAAAAAAGGCAGGGGTTGCAATCCTAGTCTCTGATAAAACAGACTTTAAACCAACAAAGATCAAAAGGACAAAGAAGGCCATTACTTAATGGTAAAGGGATCAATTCAACAAGAAGAGCTAACTATCCTAAATATATATGCACCCAATACAGGAGCACCCAGATTTATAAAGCAAGTCCTTAGAGACCTACAAAGAGACTTAGACTCCCACACAATAATAATGGGAGACTTTAACACCCCACTGTCAATATTAGACAGATCAATGAGACAGAAAATTAACAAGGATATCCAGGAATTGAACTCAGCTCTGCACCAGTGGACCTAATAGACATCTACAGAACTCTCCACCCCAAATCAACAGAATATACATTCTTCTCAGCACCACGTCGCAATTATTCCAAAATTGACCACATAGTTGGAAGTAAAGCACTCCTCAGCAAATGTAAAAGAACAGAAATTATAACAAACTTTCTCTCAGACCACAGTGCAATCAAACTAGAACTCAGGATTAACAAACTCACTCAAAACCACTCAACTACATGAAAACTGAACAACCTGCTCCTGAATGACCACTGGGTACATAACGAAGTGAGGGCAGAAATAAAGATGTTCTTTGAAACCAACGAGAACAAAGACACAACATACCAGAATCTCTGGGACACATCAAAGCAGTGTGTAGAGGGAAATTTATAGCATTAAATGCCCACAAGAGAAAGCAGGAAAGATCTAAAATTGACACCTTAACATCGCAATTAAAAGAATTAGAGAAGCAAGAGCAAACACATTCAAAAGCTAGCAGAAGGCAAGAAATAACTAAGATCAGAGCAGAAGTGAAGCAGATAGAGACATAAAGAACCCTTCAAGAAATCACTGAATCCAGGATTTCTGAAGATCAATAAAATTGATAGACCGCTAGCAAGACTAATAAAGAAGAAAAGAGAAAAGAATCAAACAGATGCAATAAAAAATGATAAAGGGGATATCACCACTGATCCCACAGAAATACAAACTACCATCAGAGAATACTATAAACACCTCTATGCAAATAAACCAGAAAATCTAGAAGAAATGGATAAATTCCTGGACACATACACCCTCCCAAGACTAAACCAGGAAGAACTCAAATCCCTGAATAGACCAATAACAGGCTCCGAAATTGAGGCAATAATTGATAGCTTACCAGCCAAAAAAAAGTCCAGGATAGATGGAATCACAGCCGAATTCTACCAGATGTACAAGGAGTAGCTGGTACCATTCCTTCTGAAAATATTACAATCAATAGAAAAACAGGGAATCTTCCCTAACTCATTTTATGGGGCCAGCATCATCCTGATAACAAAACCTGGAAGAGACACAACAAAAAAAGAGAATTTTAGACCAATATCCCTGATGAACATTGATGCAAAAATCCTCAATAAAATACTGGCAAACCAAATCCAGCAGCACATCAAAAAGCTTATCCACCACGATCAACTGGGCTTCAGCCCTGGGATGCAAGACTGGTTCAACATACGCAAATCAATAAATGTAATCCAGCATATAAGCAGAAACAAAGACAAAAACCATATGATTATCTCAATAGATGCAGAAAAGGCCTTTGACAAAATTCAACAACCCTTCAGGCTAAAAACTCTCAATAAATTAGGTATTGATGGGATGTACCTCAAAATAATAAGAGCTATTTATGACAAACCCACAGCCAATATCATACTGAATGGGCAAAAACTGGAAGCATTCCCTTTGAAAACTGGCACAAGACAGGGATGCCCTCTCTCACCACTCCTATTCAACATAGTGTTGGAAGTTCTGGCCAGGGCAATCAGGCAGGAGAAGGAAATAAAGGGTATTCACTTAGGAAAAGAGGAAGTCAAATTGTGCCTGTTTGCAGATGACATGATTGTATATGTAGAAAACCCCATCGTCTCAGCCCAAAATCTCCTTAAGCTGATAGGCAACTTTAGCAAAGTCTCATGATACAAAATCAATGTGCAAAAACCACAAGCATTCTTATACACCAATAACAGACAAACAGAGAGCCAAATCATGAGTGAACTCCCATTCACAATTGCTTCAAAGAGAATAAAATACCTAGGAATCCAACTTACAAGGGATGTGAAGGACCTCTTCAAGGAGAACTACAAACCACTGCTCAATGAAATAAAAGAGGATACAAACAAATGGAAGAATATTCCATGCTCATGGATAGGAAGAATCAATATTGTGAAAATGGCCATACTGCCCAAGGTAATTTATAGATTCAATGCCATCCCCATCAAGCTACAAATGACTTTCTCCACAGAATTGGAGAAAACTACTTTAAAGTTCATGTGGAAGCAAAAAAGAGCCCGCATTGCCAAGACAATTCTAAGCCAAAAGAACAGGAGGCATCATGCTACCTGACTTCAAACTATACTACAAGGCTACAGTAACCAAAACAGCATGGTACTGGTACCAAAACAGAGATATAGACCAATGGAACAGAATATAGCCCTCATAAATAATACCACACATCTACAACCATCTGACCTTTGACAAACCTGACACAAACAAGAAATGGGGAAAGGATTCCCTATTTAATAAATGGTGCTGGGAAAACTGGCGAGCCATATGTAGAAAGCTGATGCTGGATCCCTTCCTTACACCTTATACAAAAATTAATTCAAGATGCATTAAAGACTTAAATGTTAGATCTAAAACCATACAAACCCTAGAAGAAAACCTAGGCAATACCATTCAGGACATAGGCATGGCCAAGGACTTCATGTCTAAAACACCAAAAGCAATGGCAACAAAAGCCAAAATTGATAAATGGGATCTAATTAAATTAAAGAGCTTCTGCACAGCAAAAGAAAACTACCATCAGAGTGAACAGGCAACCTACAGAATGGGAGAATTTTGCAATCTACTCATCTGACAAAAGGCTAATATCCAGAATCTACAAAGAACACAAACAAATTTATGAGAAAAAAACAACCCCATCAAAAAGTGGGCAAAGGAGATGAACAGACACTTCTCAAAAGAAGACATTTATGCAGCAAAAAGACACATGAAAAAACGCTCATCATCACTGGCCGTCAGAGAAATGCACATCAAAACCACAGTGAGATAATATCTCACACCAGTTAGAATGGCGATCATTAAAAAGTCAGGAAACAACAGGTACTGGAGAGGATGTGGAAAAATAGGAATGCTTTTACACTGTTGGTCGGACTGTAAACTAGCTCAATCATTGTGGAAGACAGTGTGGCGATTCCTCAAGGATCTAGAACTAGAAATATCATTTGACCCAGCCATCCCATTACTGGGTATATACCCCAAGGATTATAAATCATGTTACTATAAAGACCCACGCACACGTATGTTCATTGCGGCACTATTCACAGCAGCAAAGACTTGGAACCAACCCAAATGTCCATCAATAATAGACTGGATTCAGAAAATGTGGCACATATACACCATGGAATACTATGCAGCCATAAAAATTCATGAGTTCCTGTCCTTTGTAGGGACATGGATGAAGCTGGAAGCCATCATTCTCAGCAAACTATCGCAAGGACAAAAAACCAAACACCACATGTTCTCATTCATAGGTGGAAATTGAACAATGAGAACACTTGGACACAGGAAGGGGAACATCACACACCAGGGCCTGTCATGGGGTGGGGAGAGGGGGGAGGGATAGCATTAGGAGATATACCTAATGTAAATGACAAGTTAATGGGTGCAGCACACCAACATGGTACATGTATACATAAGTAACAAACCTGCACATTGTGCACATGTACCCTAGAACTTAAAGTATGATAAAAAATAAATATATAAATAGAATGACACAGACTCTCTGTTCTTAGTCTCCTTAGCCTATCTTACATGTTTATTTGGAAGATTAATTAGAACACATAGACAAAAGCATCTAGTACAGTGCCTGGAACATGCTCATTACTTCATAAATATTAGTTTAATTATAATTTGTAGAAATAAGAAAGTATTCATTTTTTATTTTGCTATTCAAAATTTTATTGCTGGACTTGCTGGAAGGAAAGAGGTCAAACAGACAATAATAATAATAATAATAATAATAATAATAATAATAATAATAGCTGATTCAATAGAATTCTCAGCATGCATGCAAGGATTTAGTGTTAGTTTAAGGATTCTGGTACATAATTACACTATTCTTTCCCTTAAAATGGATCCAATTGTGAATTTTGTTAAAATAGAAAATCAACGTGAGAAGAAAAGTTTTCAAAAAAATAAATAGGCATGCTCAGATGTGAAAATTACTGGATGACTCTACCTGCTGGCCTCATCAAGGATACATTAGCTGAAAGTGAAATGAGGATCGTGGCTCATGCCTGTAATCCCAGCACTTTGGGAGGCTGAGGCAGGCAGATCACGAGGTCAGGAGTTCGAGACCATCCTGGCTAACATGGAGAAAGCCTGTCTTCACTTAAAATACAAACAATTAGCCGGGCGTGGTGGCACGCACCTGTGGTCCTAGCTACTCGGGAGGTTGAGGCAAGAGAATCGCTTGAACCCGGGAGACAGAGGTTGCAGTGAGCCAAGATCGCACGACTGCACTCCAGCCTGGGCAACGGAGCAAGACTCCATCTCAAAAAAAAGAAAGAAAGAAAGTGAAATGAGCCCTTAAGTGCTAACGAATACATCAGGCACAAACTCTGGACTCCTCAAATGTTAACTCTGCCTCAGGGACAGGTATCCAAGGTTACTTCTCCAAAAGGGAGACAAAGACTCAAAAAGACTAATTTTTGCTCATGAATTCTCTATGCTAGTAACTATGATGGGTTAAGCATTCCACAGTCATTATCTTTCTGCATCCTCTCAAAATCTCAATAGTAGAGGTATCATTATTCCCCCATCTCATCCCATATTCTACGAGTCATATAAATAACATGCTCATAGATGTCATATAACTTACCAAATCCCACAGTCAGTGTGCTACAGACAATTCAGTTAACATATTGAGTACCTCTTGTGTGCCTGGCAATGTGTTAGGCACTGAGCCTACAATAGTGAACAAAACATGTCTCTGCAAAAAAGATAAGCCAATGGCCATGCTCTAAAATCATCTCCTTTTATTATAAGATGTTAATGTGACAAGTGTTAGGACTATGAAGGAAAAAATGTTAAAGGAAGAAGAATGAAAGCAAAACCATAAGGCAGAAAATGTGGTCAAAGAGTAGCCTTGTACCCCACCAAGATCCATTCCCTGCATAGACCCAGCCCTAGACCCCTCCTGAAATTCATACTCAGTTCTGCACTTAATGGAGCATGCATTTCCATTGAGATGCAACATGTGATAGGATCTGGATGTGTGTCCCTCCAAATCTCATGCTGAAATGTGATTCCCAGTTTTGGAGGTGGGGCCTAGTGGAAAGTATTAGATGACTGGGGCAGATCTCTCATGAATGACTTAGTGCCATCCCCTTGGTGATGAGTGAGTACTTGCTCAGTTAGTTCACATGAGATCTGGTTGTTTAAAAGAATCTGGGACCTCTCTCTCACTCTCTCTCTCTAGCTCCCTTTCTCACCACGGGATATGTCAGCTCCTCCTTTGCCTTCCGTCATGACTGAAAGCTTCCTAAGACCTCATCAGAAGCAGAGCCGATGCTGCTGCCATGATTCCTACACAGTCTGCAGAACCATGAGCCAAAATAAACCTATTTTCCATATAAATTACCCAGTCTCAGGCATTCCTTCATCACAATGCAAACTAACACAACATATAAATCAATAAATAAGCTAGATAGTTACAGAGTAAGGGCTAAGAAAAAATAAAACAGAGTAGTGGGACACAGAGTAACTGGAAAGAGGGTACTTTAGGTACTGTGTTTCAGAAAAGCCTCCATGAAGATGTGGCATTTAAGCTGAAATTGGGAAGATGGGAAGTTCGAGGCAGATGCATGAGAACTCAAGGCAGAAAGAGCTCAGCACACTGGGAAAATGAACCTACAGCAGAGGGAGCAAAGGAGAGTCTGACCTAAGAGGAGGCTAGAGTTAGGGAAGGGTCAGATCACACGCAAAGTGATAGGGCTATGGCACAGACTTCAAGGTCAGCAAGCTGGTGCCCATCTCACTCTCCAGCTGGTAATAACATACTGTTATTCTCTAGATCACAGAGACTACTCACCAAACAGCCCAGGCACTGGGGCAGAAGCAAGTCCAGCACCATTATCTCATTGATTCCATCTGGAACTTGGCAGCTGGTTCCTTTTCACTTTAGTTCACAATTAGAAACTTCCTTGTCCCCATTTTCCCCTTTTATACCCTATGTGTACATTTATTTCACCATATCAGACTATAATTCCATTTTAAGGCAGACTCCACAAAAACTATCACAGTGCTCTACACACAGTAGGTGTTCAACAAATGTTAGCTAAGTTGATTATCAAAAGCAGACATGGACCTAGCAGCTGGAAAGTTGGAATATTCAAAACTGTAGGCTGGTAGGAGTCAAGAAGTAAAGGACTCTCCTAGCTTAGAATGGGATGTGGGGAAGGCGTGGTGGGAAAGGGACTCACTGGCATGCCTTCCCTGTTTCCTTCTTTGAATTGCTTCCATCACTTGTACTTACCCTTAAGCTTTGTGGAGGGAGATATGGACCTCAGAATGTGGCCTCTGGCCACCCAGCCTCATGTAAATGCACTATTGATTTTTCCAGAGAGAGCAATTCAAAGAAAAGGAAAACTACATTTTTACTGTTATGAATAGCGTAATACAACTTCATTTAACACTGTAATTGAATAATTACAATTTTTTTGAATTGTATATTTAGTATTGAAATATGGTGAGTCTATGTGGGAAGGGATAGAAAAGGGTAGCAGGAGAGTACTTGATGCCTAGAAAAAGACCTACAATGCAAAATAATAATCATCACAACTCTAATATTAATAATAGTAACAGTGGCTACCATATATTGAGCTACAGTGTCAAAGGGATTGAGCACTTTATCATTTTCACCTCTGCTTATAAAATCGCCATGAGGATTACTCCATTTTGAAGGTAATGGGAAACTCAGGTTCATAGAGGCTGTCTTTTGCCTAAGGATTCATAGTGAAGGATGAGCAAGGTCAGGAATCACAGGTTTCTCTGGAGGACAGCACAGTGGTTAAGAGTATGGCCTTTGGAGTCAACAGAAGAGACATCCTGGGAAACATGCCTTCCCTAATCTTTTTGTGTTTCTTTTCTAAATTATGAAGGTGTTGAATTCCATCATCTCCACAGCCCTTTCTAGCTCAATGCTCCAAATTGTCACAATCCAGCCCAAGGCAGGACCACACTACTGTGTCTTTCTTTCCTGTTCTGATCCTCCTACATCAGCTCCTGGCTTCTCCTCCTAACCCTCTAGGCAGAATAAAGCCCAAAAGTAAATTCAAGGAGACAGCTTATTCCTATATTCTATTACTGACAGGGAAGACTGAGAAAAAATGCACTCACTCAATGGCTCCAGCAGTAACAGCAGTGCTTTCTAAGCCACCAAAAGGACTCTTGAAATAAAGAATTAATGGACGCCAGAACAAGCATCAGGCCTATTGGTGCCAATGGGGTTCTGCATGCATAATTTAGTGTTATACTGTCAACTGTGAAATATCTTTGGGCAACAGCCTACATTTCCTTTGAACAACATGAATCTTCAGAAGAAATAGGAACAGGAGAAGGGAGAACAGTGTCAAAAGCACTATACGAAAGAAGATATCAAAAATGCATCTGAAGAGTTTGAATAAAATTGTCTCAAAAAATATAAAACTGGGAAAAAGCAGTATTTCTAAATTAATATATTACCTCTTGAAGTATGTATGTGTAATGAACTAAATAAACACTATTTGTAGATTGGCAACTATAGTATTTCGTCTACAGACTTAGAAGTATATATGTTCAATTGAACCAAAACTTTGTTTTAAAAATCTTATTCTTTTTGGAGAAAGTGCAGCATCACCTAATTCAAGATTGCCTTACATTGGGGCATATGAGGTAAAATAGCAGGTGCTAGCCTCAATCTTACTGCTTAGGTTACAAAACTGTTCTTGAATGCCTTCCTTATGTCAGGCATCAAGCTAGTTTCTGGAAATAGAAAAAGGTACAAAACACTCTAGAATAGTGATTTCCAACAAATGTTTGAGTAAAAGCATTGTCTGCCTTAAC
The DNA here is from genome assembly GCF_029281585.2 of Gorilla gorilla gorilla. NCBI lineage: Eukaryota > Metazoa > Chordata > Mammalia > Primates > Hominidae > Gorilla > Gorilla gorilla. Next base: position 149,527,166 of record NC_073228.2, read on the forward strand.
TTTGACTTTCATATATGTATACAAGGCCTGCTTTTCCTTACGTTTCAGTAAGCATACGGTCTCTTTTGGCACCAGCTTAATGGTATGCTATGTATCTTTTATTTGCGCCAAGTCTTACTCAACTCTGTGCAGCATTGCATGACCCACTTAACTATAAATTAGAACAGATGTGACTTTACCCACATGAAGCCTCAGTTACAGCAAAAATCAGTTCACACATTATTATTAATCATCTGACAGCTCACTTCTGCTAGGGATGCTGGTTGAGATCCACTGCCTGGAAGTATTCAAATAGAAGAATGGACCCTGTCACTGTATGATTCAGTGAAAACCTCTAAACCAAAGGTACTTCCTCCACTGGCCTGTCACAATGCCTGGGATTCACACCGTGGACATGATTCCAGGACGTTAAAAACAAACAAGCCATTTAAAAAAAAAAAAACAAAAAAAACCATGTTATGCTTGCAAGTGCCATTTAGAAGGGAAAATACATTAGCCGCCTGAGAATAAGTTATTCTAAACAGCATGTAGTCAACAAGCTAAGAGAAAAGGTTCTGCAAGAATGTGACCCAGGATGCTGCTGGGTGAGTTAGAATTGAGGAAATAATATAAAAAAATAGATTATATTTTCTCAAGAAAAGAGGGCCCTGCCCTGGAGATAATAAACATCTCAGAACAGTGTAAAGAATAAACAGAGCACAGCCAAAGGAGAGATGAGCAGAGCCTGAATTGGCACTCTGCTTACTACATAGTTTTGTCAAGAAATGCCTAAGCTAGATGAATATACAGGATTCTGTTTCCAAATCATTTTTCCCCAGCTATAATTTCATATCTCTGGGTCCAATGCAGGCACTTGTCTAGATCAATAGCCCACTGTGAACAGATCTTGACAGCTGCTGTTTTTCACCCTAACATGATGCTGGTGAAATCTCAAGCAGAGACATGGGCCAACTATTCCTAGCTATCAGCCATCCGTTCTTTGGCAACAAGTAATGAAATCATAGAGAAAACCAGAGAGACATGAGATCAAAGGAGCAAAATGATTGACTAAGACTGGATTCGCATAAGAGAAAAACTGTCTCCCAAATGTTATTGTGGAAGCTCATTTTGGCCAAATGCATTGCTTTACTGATCCATTCCATTTCTTGGCTTCTCTCCCACATCCTTAAGTCTCCTGTTCAGTACTTGCTGGATTACAGTGTAGGGAGAAAGAAAAGGGCAATGCTCTTTGGTAAGCAGCTATTTTGTCTTTGCTATAGTTTGAATGCCCCCTTCAAAACTCATGTTGAAACTTCAACCTCAATGTGGCAGTATTGAGAGGTAGGGCTGTGAAGAGGCAATTGGATCATGAGGGCTTTGTCCTCATTAATGGATTAATTCACTCATAGATTAATGGGTTAATGGATTAATGGGTTGACATAGGAGGGGAATTGGTGGCTTTATGAGAAAAAGAAGAGAAATCTGAGCTAGCATGTGAACAGGCTCAGCCCCATTGTCTGTAATTCTCTGAGCCACCTTGGGACTCTACAGAGAGTCACCACCAGCAAAAAGGCTCTTACGAGATGCGGCCCCTCACCCTTTGACTTCTCAGCCTCCATAACTTAAGAAATAAATTTCCCTTTCTTTATAAATTACCCAGTTTCAGGTATTCCGTGATAAGCAACAGAAGACAGACCAAGACAGTCTTCAAACCAGAAGTACAGATTCTACACCTGTAATCGACAGTGAAAATATAATGGCTTCTCATTCCTTTTTATGTTTTCTAAATTATTATTATTCACAGAAGACTCACTGAATGGCTTCTGATTCTCATGGAATTTCAGAAATGGTCTTCAAAAGAAATGAGAGAATCAGTAAATCTATAGATATGTGACATGCTGAGGGAAGTGCAATGTATGAAGAAGCCATGGATCATTTTCTCAAAGAGTTACCTTCTAGCTAGAGAACCAAGATGCAAGAATGACAAATGTGCAGCACACAGGCCTCTTCTCACCTCACCTGCCCCAAAACAGACATTACTATTGATCATGGTGTCCTTTCCTACCAAGCTCACGTGCAACCTCAAATTCCTTTCCAGCATAGCACTTCAGTAGTTGCTATCCATCTTTCAGAGTTAGAACATGATTTGAGACATATTTGCCATCTCTGGTCACAATTGAAGAGAAACAGTAACTGCATATTACCACCAGATATTCATGTAAAAAGCCCAGTTTTGTGGTACAAGCAGTAAGGCAGCAGGAATTCAGAGGGAAGCTTCACGGAGGAAGGGACTTATACTGGCTGTGGACATTCACGCAGAATTTAAAAGAGAAGTAGTGAATTTGGTAGTGAAACAACTACTTTTAAAAAGTATTTATTTATACACCCCCTAAAATAATCTGACGTGTCTCCATTAATAAGTCTTTATTAATATGTGCCACACCAGCATTAGTGATTAGGAGGATGGGTCTTGAAAGCAAGGTAGATCTGAATCCTAACCCCGACTTCATCACTGAATGTCTGGGAGACCTTGGGCCAGTTAACCAGCATCTCTAAATTTCCTCATTTGTAAAATTGGCAAGTAACAGAACCCAACGCATAGTGTTATTCCGAGGACTAATTGAAGAGATTCCTATAATGTGCTCAGCACTGCGCCCATTATCATTATTTTTAGAGATTTTTAGGTCATTCTATTTTATCCTGGCTAGGGACATCTGTTCCTCAAGGCATTTTCCATACCAGAATACATCAAGGTAGAATGAAACAATAATGGTCTAGAAATTAGATAGATGTGTCATTAAATCCAGGCCTCATCATTTGCTAGATGTGTAAGCTGAGTAAGTTACTTCTGTAAACTCTACTACTTCATTTGTAAAATGAAGGAAATATTGAAGAATGTAAATAAGTCATATAGAGGAAGTGCTGGTAAATTGTTGTTCCTTGGTACATGGTAATTCTTTTTATATACATTATTGTATCCAGGTTTTCTTCTCTGAATTTTTGAAAACAGATACTGACAGGCTTTTGAAATTTGAAATCCTCAATTTTTCTCTGCTTTAGATCTACTTTTATTTGTTGTAAAACCTTGGATTCTAAAAAATAATTGTGCTTTCTCCTTTCCATTTGAGCAAGCAAGAACAAGACTATACTAAGAAGCAGAACGAAGAAGGCCATCAGAACCTTAGCACCCAAGAACTAGGTTTCTTTCTTCCTGGCTCCTGTTGCCCTCCAAATGAGGAATTTCTCTTCTTGAATTGAAATGCAAATTGTATATGACTCTAAAGATCCTTTATCTGACAGATCTGAGGAACACAGCTCTTCTCTGCTATCTGTGGGGTGGGCCACTTCTCTTAACTCTAAAGCTCCTGCTTTTTTAATCTAACTCTTTGAGCCAGCAAAGGAATGCACCCCACCCCCCACTGCCCAACATTGTCTTTTCTCCAGTGAAAGCTCTCACTGTAGGCTTTAACCCAATGGGCTTCAAGGTGGCTCTGGCAAAACCACTTTGACAGGTGCATAGAGTAGCTCTGTCTCCATTTATACCTTTTCCTTTCAGTGTAGCACTGCCTCTCCAGCAGTAACTCCAGCACGGCTTTGCTGAAGTGGACTCCTGCTACAAGGAATGGTCCTGAGATCCATCTCATTTCACAGCAGCTGCCAAGGAGCTGTCAGAAGCTGGTTCTTATGGCCACAGGTCAGATTTAAAGCTGTGACCTCAAGGAAATGCACATGCTTCCTGTCCCATTAAAAGTAGCTTGAGCTAGACACTGGCCCCCATGGAGTCCATCAACTTTGTTTTGTTTGCTGGATTAGGGCTGCTGCTTGCATTGAGAGAAGAAGGAAAGTTGCAGTCTCTCTTAGAAACTGAGATTTCACCCAAAATATTTTTTTTCTGCTCAGCAAACACTCACCTATTTACTTCTACAAGTTGAAAAAAGAAGAGTTTTAACTCTACAATACAACCTAAGAATCTAAAGCAAGAGTCAACACAAGAGAGTTTCAGTCCCATTACGGCATCCATATCAACTACTTACTGAATGGTCTGGAAGAGCAGGTAGATTTCAATGTGAGCAGCAGAACTGACAAATCATTGGCAATCGCTGTCTGGAACACTGTGCTGAGAATGCTAAATTGGAAAGGGGGGTGGTCAATTAGCAGTCTGCTTTAGATCCAGGATTGGGAAAAGACAGCAATTATGCCATATATTTACTGACTTTACTCAATGCCATAGCCTCTAAGTCAACTTTTCTGCTTACACGTCTCCATACTTCAACCCATTCCCCATTCTGCCACCATAGTCAGTAATTTAACACTCACATCTAATCACATCATTTCTCCTATGGCTCACATTACTCTTATGCGTATGTTCCCTAGCATGGTATATAATGCCTAGCATGATGTACAATGTATAATTGGGCTCTAGGCCATCTCTCCAGCCATTCCTCTTATCACTCCCCACCATAACACTATGTCCTGGTCACCCCAAATTTCTCATATTCCCTGAAATGTTGATTCTTTTTGTACATGCTGTTCTTCTCTGAAGTGGCTTTCCCTACTTACTCCACTTGCAAAATTCTATACATCTTTCAAAGCTCAATTCAAATGGCACTCCTTAGTCTCTCCATCCTGGATGCCAGGACTTTTTGTTCATATGACTATTATGGCACTTTTTATATCATAGTCATATTAATGAGAAACTTTTTTTGTAAGTAATAGAAACCAATTCAAACTGCCTTAAGAAAAAAATAGCAAACTTGTTTTTTTTAAAAAAAGAAAGAAAGAAAGTACTATTTATTCTCTTATGTTAACAAAAATTTGGAGATAGAGTCTTCAGACATAACTGGATCAAGATGCTCAAACTGTGTCTTCACAGCTGGCTCCTTCCTCTCCAGGTATTTCTCTTCTTTATGTTGACTTAATTCTAAATGGTTGGTTTCTACTTAGAGAACACTCCAGCTGCAGGTCTGCAAAAAGAGATTTCTTTCCTAATTGTTCCAATAGAAGGTCCAGATGTGAGTCTTATTTGTCTGTCTTGGATTATTTTCCCACCCTTGAAACAATCACTGTGACCAAGAAAAGTGAATTTTCTGATTCTCAAGATATGGGTCAGCTTCCACCTCTGAAGCAGGAAGGGTAAATCAACAACTCCACCCAAGCCATACAGAGCTACAATGGGAAAGACTAGCTTCACCAAAGGAAGACTGGGAGTGTTCTTTTTCAGAAAAGTGAGGCATCTATTCCAGACAGGTAAAATATAACAATAACAACTGTACATACACACAAAATGGTGAGTTTTGAGTTTATATGCATCTTTTCCCCACCAAACTGAGCCCATCTCACTCATTCATAGTACCCTGTGGCACAGCGCTCAAGGACAATAGAAGGACAAGCACTTTTCCTTAGCTTTTTGGGAATGTGTAGTAGTTCCATTTAGTCCCTGGAGAACATGGTTATTAATTGTCTGTGTTTACTGAATATTTCCTCATTCTGTGAAGCAATTTATGAGTCTTGGTGCCGCTTGCAGAGACAAGCATTTCTCGAGTCCTTGCTTGACAAGCACAGAAGGAAATTTATGTGTTGTACTGTGATATGTATTATGTTTACTTGCTAATGAAATTTATCCCAGTTTTTGTGTTTATTTATAGCACACCAATTCAGAACTGATGCAATCATTAGAGAATGGCTTATACGTGACCAATTTAAGATATTTAAAACCTCTTATTGTAGTGACAAAAGATAAGGGAGTTAAAATGAATAAGGAAAGAGAAGTTTTGTTACTGGCAAAAGACAAAACAGGGAATGAGAGTCTTACAGATACATTTGCATTTTATCTGAACATTTATTTGAAATCATATTTGACTTTTAAGTCTCAATACACAGAGAAAAATCCTAGTCACTCATGGCTAATCTGGAAAAGTCTAAGAAGATTGTATGAATATTAGCCTTTGAGTGGGTTATAATACCTTTAGTGGGTATTTTTTTCTTCTGTAACTCCCCAGTCTCCCATTCTGTGCTTGATATAGTAGGAAACACACTGGCTTTATAGTTTTAAAGACCTGCATTCAAGTTTCTGCCTGCAATATTCTGGCTCTATTGTCAAAATACACAGTTGTATATTTTGATAACAAAGGAAAGGAAATCAAGACAAATTCAAATGCATTGTTCTATGTGCTTTATATATATTTACTCATTTAATCCTTACAAAAAGTTTTTGATGCAGGTACTTCCCATTATACAGGTGAAGACACTGAGGCACAAGGTAGTTAAGTAACTTGCCTAGGATTGCACGCTTAGTGAGTGACAGAGTCATCAATTTGACACAGGCAGTTGATACTGCAGTTCATGCTTTTGACCATGCAGTATGCTGCTATTTACTATGTTGAATGGCTTCTCCAGTATGGCTTGGGAGTAAGACAGGTCTAGGATCAAACTCCATCTCTACTACCTGCTAACCAGTCACTTAGGCAAGTTATTTCAGCTCCCTAATCCTAGGTCTACATCTGTTAAATGAAGATAATAATATCAATATAAACCCACTAGCACCACACCTTGCACTCAAATGTTAGCTTTCTTCCTCCAGACACACATGCCAATTGTAGACCGGCTTAGTGTCTAACCTCAGCCACTGTGTGTATGTGGCTATAGTAGAATATTCAAAAGAAAGCACAATTCTAGAAGTCACCCAGTGAATTCGGGTAGAGACAAAAAGAAAAAAACAAGTATTTCAGGCTTGATGAGCAAAAGCAAGTTTTGGCTTTGAATCATCCAATTCATTTTGGGAGTGTCAACCTAACTTGTGAAATGTTGTCAGTGGTCCAAAAGTCACATTAGAATTTCAGGAAAGAAGAACTAGGCTATTGATCTGCACATTCAAGAAATATCAAAGATTTAGTGTTCCCCTGTGACAGAATAAGTGAATGTGTACTACCAAAACAATCCCTACACAGTGGTGTCATATGTGTGAAATCCTTCAACAAAAGACAGGGAGGCCACAGCCAAAGAGAAGATTCTGTCTCCAGTAACCACCCAGCTGGTGTTTTCTGACAACCTAATGACCAAATTGAATCATCTGCATAACCAATCTAATTGATTATATAGAAATGGATTATGAAGGTGGTTAAAAAAAAAAAGATATCCAGGCAGTCTAGGGGTACATTTGCATGTCCCTATAGATACCCAATATAAATCTAGATTTTTTTAAAAAAAGGCAGTATAGCTGTTTATTTGCTTCCAAACAGTTGGCTAGTATATGACCTGTAGACACATAGCCATATGTAATCACAGTCTATCCTCGCTGATATAAAATATGAGAAAGAATTATTATTCATCTCCATAGCAACAATTTATTGAACAACTCTTTGTTGGGCACTGGGCTAAGCACATAAGGTATATTACATAATATAATCCTCACAACCCTATTTCAATGGAACAAGTATAACTATTACCTACATTACAGATAAGGAAAGTGGCTCAAAGACTGTAATCAGCTTTCTCAGGTCCACACAGCTGGTCTATTGGTTTCAATACTTTCATCTACGAATCAGAAAAACCTAAGTTCAAACTAAAGACTTTATTATCCCATGTAACAGGAAGGTTATTAGAGGCAGAGTGAGCCCTGGAGATGATTGATTTGCTTGACTAATAGCTTAATCGTCCTGTTAAGGTCAGGTCCAAAGTTCTTTTCTATTTCTCAGCTCCCCCTTTCACAGGCTGCAGCGGTTTCAGGTATCATATCTAGAGTCACTTCCTGTGGATTTCTTTTATGAGACAGAAACTTTCCTCAGACACACATCCCCGTGCTCCCCAGCTTCCCTTCATGTCTTCTGGACTCAGAATATGTCACATAGCCATTCCTAAACCAATTACTTAGGAAAAGATAGAGAATTATTGTTAAACTAATTGGGCTGCATGGAGGCAGGATGATGCTGAAAAAATATTGGTTTCAGATTATTGGATAGGAAACAGTATTGGATAGGAAAACAAATAGCAGATTGGCTCTTTGTTTTCCTCTGGTTGTTGGCTATAAATGAACAGTAATGGTCATTGCAACCAAGATATCAATAAAAGGCAAACACAGGTGTGTCCAAAGTAGGTGTTCTTAATTAGTGAATTCTACCATATGGTTGGTTTATGTTCCACTGTCCAGATAAACCAGGGGTCTTTATCCCAGTACTATCAACCCAGAGACACTGCAAAACTCCTGTTAACTGGTCATCTTGGGAGGCAATCAGTGCTTCTAGACATAGATCTGACTGTGTTAGCCTTCAAACTGAACTACTTGCTTCTGTTCTTGCCACCTTCCAGTCTGTTTCTCATCACGGCTCAAGGGATCTGATTCAAATTTAAACCAAGTCATGCCATTTTATGTTTAAAATCCTCAGCAGATATCTATAGTTATTGGGATAATGGCCAACACCTTGAATGTGGCCCACAACCATGCATGTTTGCCTCCTGCCTATCTCTCCAGTAGCCTCTCTCTGTGCTCTGGCCACATTGGCTTCTTTCACACCATCCTCTCATGATTTTCACATGCTAGTCACTTTCTTGGGAATTCTTCTTCTACTCTCTTTACCAAATCGACCCATTCTTCTGATCTGGGATAAACCATCTCTTCCTCAGAGAAGCCTTTCCTGACCCTTGATAATATCAAATCGCCATCTTAGAGCCTCTCATAGCACCACGTTCACCTGCAGCGAACTTACTACACTCAGCGTGAACTATTATACTCACTTACCAGTTTCATTTTCTATTTATTTGAGAGGTTAATTGATTAATCATATGTGTTCATTAGTCTATAAGCCCACTGTCTTAGTCCATTTTGCGTCACTATAAAGAAATATCTGAGGGTGGGTAATTTATAAACAAAAGAGGTTTATTTGGCTTGCACTTCTGCCAGCTGTCCAAGAAACATGGCATTAGCATCTGCTTCTGGTGAGGGCCTTAGGAAACTTCCAATCACAACAGAAGGCAAAGAGAGAGCAGGTGTGTCATGTGGCAAGAAAGGGAACAAGACAGCAAGGGGAGGAGAGTGCCAGGCTCTTTTTAACAGTCAGATTTCACAGAGACAAAGAGTGAGAACTCACCCAATCTTATGAGAATGGCACCAAATCATTCATGAGGGATCCATCCCCATGACACAAACACCTCCCCACTTGGCCCCACCTTTAACATTGGGGATGAAATTTCCACATGAGATTTGGAAGGCACAAACATCAAACCATATCACCCATGAAGGCAGGGATGGATTCTGTGTTTGCTCATTTGTATCCCTGGTTTTTAGCACATTGCCTGGCACACAGTGAGTGCTCAAGATATACTGGTTAAACTAAAAACAAACTAGAGAACCTAACAGTCCCACTCTCTATTGCCTTAGCCCCTTCACTACTGTAATTCATCTCCATTCATTCTCCCTCTCCACTTCCACCTAAGCAGATTCACATCTTGACCCCAACCTCCTCACTCCCAATCTCTCTCTGTCTTTTTTGGCTCTGCAAACTCTAAGGAGTTGGACTCACCTCCAGGATCTTTATAACTGATGCATGGTGTAGCCTGATCTCAGTAGCTGGATCTAGAAAACAACTAAAATGTTCTCAAGTTCTTAAAATGAATAAGCAAACAAGTAAATAAATTAGCCGTACAGCGTATGATTAAAAGCCCAAGCTTTGCAACTTACAACAGTGAGAGATCTTAATATACTAAATGTATACCCAGGTTAGCTACATAACCTCTCTGAGCATCAATTGTTTCAGCATAAAATGGGGATAATGATATTGATTTCACAAGATTTTCATAGGTATTCAATAAGCTAATGTATGCAAACATTTAGCCCAGAAATGGGAGCTATTGTTAACAAACCAAATTTCCTATAATGACAAAAATGTTCCTCTCAGAAAATTTGTCTTTATAAAGAGCAAAACTCTTTAATAAAATGATGGAATGAATTAAGGAAAAGGGGCTTAAAAACTATCGCTATACAGATTTCAGGCAATGGATATAGTTAATATAAATTATTCACAAGGCAAAGTGCTTGACTTTTTGAACCCAGTTAGTCCATGCTGTGCTCAGAATCCCAACAAAACTTTTAGGTCCAATAGAGTACTGAAATCCAGGTCAATTGTTCTGTTTCCCAGAGTCCAGTCCTAGATTAGATTCTCTGAATTAAAAATTTTTCTGTATTAATTAACTCACCCCCTTCTGCTCTGTTAAACTTGGTATTATTCTGCCACTTAGTTTTGACAACAAAGAGCAGTTGTCAACAGCAGTTTTGAATGTTTGCATATTCTAGTTGTCTTCTCTGTCACTTTAGCTGTATGTCAAAAGAAAAGGCAAGAAGAATGTTTTCCAGCAGCTGTGGCAGAGTCTATGGCATATAAACAATTCACCAGCATTCGACACCCACAGCAGACATCATTAATCAATTAGAATGTTCTTTCCCACTAAAACCCACATGGAGTTTCTTATTCCTTTTTAATGCCAAACTACAGAATCTACACCACTTAATTAGAGTTGATATGTAAGATATAACCTATTCTCCATGCTGGACTTAGGAAAATGTTCTACAAGAAACCAGAAATCTAGTTATCATACCAAGAAACGCAAGTGTAACCTTATAAAGGTATCACCCATGAGGACTAGCTTTGGAATGTTATCACAATCAAAGAACTACAGTGCAGAAATAAAAAAGAACTGCAATTCAGAAACAAAAAATTATAATAATGGTAAAATTGCCAAAGTGCTTTACTTTATTTTCAAATGCCTTGAATGGAATACCAATGAGCTCGGACATACTCTATTTTAAATTTTCACTTTTCTTTCTTCTCCACTTCCTTTACACACTTCTTCCATGGCTCACTTGTCAAAATCCTCAAAATATTTGTCACCAAGCCCTATAACATCCCCTTGTGCCCTTGTTCTGCTCCCAATTTTCTCTAAATTTGTATCACTGAGGCACAAAAAGCTAGTCTGGAATGATATAGAAGGGGGAAATACTGAAAAGGGTCATATCAGCATCATCTTTCACAGCAGGGTTAAAGAGAGGATTCAGAATTCTCACACATTAGAAATGTTTGGATAGACCTGGGCTGTAATTTGGGGGCCATTACTTCACCCTTCCTCCATCTTGGGAATCAACAGTTCCCATTACCAGTGCCGGCATTCGCAAAAAGGATCCCAACAAGCCAAATCTAAGTGCAGCTTTGACATAAGGAATGGCTTTTTTGAAGCTAATGCTCAGAATTCCCCACGGAGCTTGTGAAAAAAAAAAACAGCCACTTCAAATGATGAGAGCCTATTTCCTCCTGTATAGCCACCTTCTGTCTCTCTCATCTCTTCATCATGTAACAGAAAATGTGAAATGAGAGGAGACTGCTAAGAAGGAGACAGCCTTGATTTCATTCACTAAAAGAAACAAAAATTAGAAACAAGTAACAACTTCATTGGCTTCTACCTCATCTCAAAACATAAAGGCCCTGAGCAATAAAAGATCCAACAAAAACACAAAAAAGGACTGACAGAAAATGTGACCCATCACCATCAATCCCCTAACTTTAAAGAAATCTTGATCTTTCCACTGAATGCAGAATTTTTCTTATAGCTTTGAGTCATATAAATTTTCATTACTGACATCCAATTTTATTTGAATTCTAAAACTTTTTTAGAATATATACCTCACACATCTATGAAACCCAGGATAGCACAGCTTTCCCTAGGGCCCTCTGTAGTTCAGGACAACCAAGCACCTATGTTCTGATTCTATGAGGGATGAATAAGACAAAAGTCTGGAGGAAATAGAGTGCCAGAAAAGCTCACAGAAGGTCAGAAACAAGTCTTTAGAAGAGAGAGAACCACCTGAGTCAGAGATTCTGAAGTCCACCAGGCCTACTTAGAAGAGACGTATATTCAAATCAGCAAAGTGCCCAATATGCCTCTTCCAACCCAGGGTTGAAGGCAGCCAACCAAAAGCCCCTATGGCTACACTCCAGCACCTCAGGAGATGGCTTTTAGGTATTAACTGCAGCAAAATGATATCACATCAGCATCAAATTACATTAGATGCTCTGAGAGAGAGGAGGAAAGGGAAAGAAGGGATTGCTGGCCAACTTCAATAAGTGTATGGAAGTATCAGACACTATTCAAAACAGATAAATGTTTTGTATAAAGGTATAATAAGGGTAACCATTAGACAGAGCATCCAGATCTTCCTAAAAGCTGATATACCAAGAAGAAAAAGGAAAGAAAAGAAAAAGAAAAAAAGAAAGCAATAAAATAAACCCATAGTGAAACATTATTGATGTACACACACCCCACATCACATAAAATAAAACAACATAACACAACTGAGATCAAAGCTCTCAATCACATCGATAAATATAAATGGGCATAATAAATCTATAAAAAAATTTTTGATTTGCTAGCAAACCAAAATTCAACACATCTGAGAGACACATGCAAAACAAACAAATTATGAAAGATTAAAAGTAAAAAATGGATCTATAAATAAGCAAAATCCAATTTAAAGGCATCATTGGAAGAGGAAAAGCCTGTTTACAAAGACAATAACTATTATTATTATTACAGTCATAATAACACCCAAGTAAAATCCACATGAGAAAAAGTATAAAATATTTCTGAAAAACACAGAAACAGACTTGAACAAATAAGAAGGCTTTCTTTCCATATTCTAGGCAGGGAAGTACCAACATCATAAAGTTGGCAGTGCACACAAAGTTAACTTTCATACTTAGTGAGTGCCAATAAAATGTCATCAGGTTTTTATTTTCCTAAATATAAAGTTGATTATACCATTAATTTGGAAAAACACCAAAAAATATAAGAAATAGGAGGGGGAATCCTAGCCCTGCTTGGTGTTAAGATGGTTTTTCAAACCTATAAAACTTTTAAAATGTGGTTTTGGTATTTTTTTATTATACTTTAAGTTCTAGGGTACATGTGCACAACGTGCAGATTTGTTATGTATGTATACATGTGCCATGTTGGCATGCTGTACCCATTAACTTGTCATTTACATCAGGTATATCTCCTAATGTTATCCTTCCCCCCTCCCTCTACCCCATGACAGGCCCGGGTGTGTGATGTTTCCCACCGTGTGTCCAAGTGTAAAATGTGGTATTGGTATTTGAACAGACAGAAGGACAAATGGAACAAATAGAAAATCCAGAAATAGATCTGATCACATATGAAAATTTAGCATTTAATAACTGAAAAGTGTAAAATTAATATTTTTTATTAATTCAGATTCAGCATCTGAAATTAGTTGGGAAAAGATGAATGTTTTAATAAGTGGTATTGAGATACCTGGTAAGTCATATGGAAAATGATAAAACTGGATCTATTCCTCACTCCATATACCAATATAAATTCCAAATGTGTCAGATTTAAATGTAAGACTATGGCCAGGCACAGTGGCTCATGCCTGTAATCCCATAACTTTGGGAGGCAGATGCAGGCAGATCGCTTGAGGCTAGGAATTTGAGACCAAAGGCATGGCCAATATGCTGAAACCCTGTCTCTACTAAAAATACACAAATTAGCCAGGTGTGGTGGTGCACACCTGTAGTCCCAGCTGAAGCAGGAGGTTCACTTGAACCCAGGAGGTGGGGGTTTCAGTGAACCATGATTTCACCACTGCACTCCAGCCTGAACAGAGTGAGATTCAGTATCAAAAAAAAAAAAGATACAATAAATGTAAGACTACCACTATATCAGTACTATTAAAAAATGTTTGAACTTGGGAGTAGGAAACACTTTCCTATGACTCAAAATCTAGATGCAATAAGAGAAAAGTTAGATAAACTTGACATACAAATTAAAATTATAAAAACTATACAGCAAAAAATTCTTAATTTAAAATTTTTTAAACCCAGAGAAAAACACTTGCCACTTTCTGCAGGAATAATTAGTTAATATTATAAAAATAGAGGAAAGAATAAATCGATTAATTATAGTAAACTGGGCAAGAGACATAAAGAGACATTTCACCAAAAAGTAATGTAAATGGCTCTTAGTCCATATGAAAAGAGACTTAATCTTACTAATAATAAAATAAATGCAAATTAAGATTATATACGCTATTCACTCAGAATGACAAAAAATCTAAAAGTTCAATAATCCACTCTTTTGGCAAGGTTGGAGGAAAAATTCTCATACACCGCTGGTACAAAACAGAACAAACCCATTGAGAAGAGATTGACACTATCTAGCAAAACTAATAAGCATTTACCCTTTGACTCAGTAATCTCACTTCTAGGAGTCCATCCCAATGGCAAAAATAGAAAAAGATGTATGCAGAAAATTATCTGTTACAGCACAATTTATTACAGTAAAAGTCTGCAAACACACCAAATAGCTATCAATAGAGAACTGGTTTAGTGGTCTGCAAACCACAGTGCACAGGCCAAATCTCCAGGCCTGTTTCTATACAGCCTGGAAGTTGAGAGTGGTTTTACATTTTTAAAGGATTATAGAAAAAAAATGTGACGAATATGTTATTACCTGGTTCTTTACAGAAAATGTTTGCTGAACTCGGCTATGAACCAGCAAGGTACATCCACACAATGAAGAACTACACAATTGTAAAGAAAAAAAAGAACTAAAAATAACAACTGCAATAGATTGAAACACAACAAATATGTGAGTTGACACCAATACTAAAAACAATAATGTGGGGCTGGGCACGGTGGCTCACGCCTGTAATCCCAGCACTTTGGGAGGCCAAGGCGGTTGGATCACCTGAGGTCAGGAATTTGAGACCAGCCTGACCAACACAGAGAAACCCTGTCTCTACTAAAAATACACAATTAGCCGGGCGTGGTGGCACATGCCTGTAATCCCAGCTACTAGAGAGGCTGAGGCAGGAGAATCGCTTGAACTTGGGAGGCGGAGGTTGCGGTGAGCCCAGATCACAGCATTGCACTCCACCCTGGGCAACAAGAGCGAAACTCCATCTCAAAAAAAAAAAAAAAAAAAAACAATAATGTGGCTCATTGTTTGTGTGGCAGTGGCTCACGCCTGTAATTCCAGCACTTTGGGCAGCCAAGGCGGGCAGATCACGAGGTCAGGAGTTCGAGACCAGCCTGGCCAACATGGTGAAACCCTGCCTCTACTAAAAATACAAAAAATTATCAAGGCTTGGTGGCAGGTGCCTATAATCCTAGCTACTCGGGAGGCTGAGGCAGGAGAATCACTTGAACCCAGGAGGTGGAGGTTGCAGTGAGCCAAGGCCACACCACTGCACTCCAGCCTGGGCAACAGAGGGAGACTCTGTCTCAAAACAACAACAACAACAACACAACTCATTGCTCACTTTTGGAGAATTCCAAGAAACAGGCAAATAAAATGAAAGAATTGAGCATTTAACCCACTTTTCCTGAGAAACCAGTTGCTACTATCATGACAGAAAGAGGGACAATAAGGGATATGGCTCCTTGATATAAATAAACACCACCATCCATGAAATAATGTGGAAAACAAATCCAATCTTAATCTGAGTAAGCTCTTAAATCTGGTTATCAATTTATAGAATATACAGAGGACAGAAAAAAATACTTTTAATAACACCACAGGAATAAAATTAGCAACATTTAGAATACAAGAAACTCTACTGACATAGTGACCAGATTTTTCAACAAATAAGTTGCAAAGAAAGAAAGAAAACCTTGTATCGAAAGAGGCTTAAGAGACCTATTAAACAATTAAAATATATGAGTCTTATTTTCATCATAAGTCAAACTAATTTTGAAAACAAATTGTGAGAAAGCATTTCTGTAGCAGCTGAGAAAATTTTAACATGGTGTAATATTTGAAAAAAATTAAGAAATTATTAATTATTTTAATATAATGATTGTATTGAGATTACGGTTTTTTTGTGTTTGTTTCTTGGTTTTGGTTTTTTTTTTTTTTTTTTTTGAGACAGAGTCTCGCTCTGTCATCCAGGCTGGAGTGCAGTGGTGCAATCTTGGCTCACTGCAACCTCTGCCTCCTGGGTTCAAGCAATTCTCATGCCTCAGCCTCCTGAGTCGCTGGGACTACTGCCGTGTGCCACCACGCCCAGCTGATTTTTGTATTTTTAGTAGAGACAGGGTTTCACCATGTTGGCCAGGCTGGTCTCCAACTATGGACCTCAAGTGATCCGCCCACCTTGGCCTCGCAAAGTGTTGGGATTATGGGCCTGAGCCACCGTGCCTGGCTGAAATTATCTTTTTTAGGAATTGTTATTTTTCAGATTGAAATATTAATGGAAGAAATGATATCAAGTCTTGGATTTTCTTCAAAATAATCTAGAGGTAGGGGGGTTAGCAAGTGCGGCACAGATGAAGTCGGCCAAGAATTGACCATTATTGAAGCTGGATGACATATTCATCTAAACAGGCACAGGGGTTCATTGTGCTTTCTTCGTATATAATTGAACTTTTTCATAATAAAAGTATTATGTTTAAATAAAACCAGAGAAAAAGGAAATAAAAAACTGAAGCACCACCATTCACCTCAAGCACTGGGGATAAAGTGTGAATTATGAATTCTGGGGTCAGCAACTGTCTGTGGTTTCATTAAAAATTCACCACTGAGGCCAGGCACAGTGGCTCACGCCTATAATCCCAGCACTTTGGGAGGCCGCGGTGGGTGGGGTGCATTTTACAGAAAAGGAGAAGTTGTGGGACAGGCATTCACATAGGTAACCATATATTTGTAAATCAATGCTGTGACATGGTTTTATCTTTTCTTGAGAGTCAGTGCAACATGCTAACTATCTATATGAGGGCAATGTCTGTAGAAGTTCATTCTTGCTTCTTGGAACAAATGGAATTCACTTGTGCTGTGTAAAGAGGACTAATGAAACTATCCATATAATCCAGGCAAAAACTTGATGCTGAGGGTAAAGAGGCTTGGGTTGTTCTGAACTAATTAGGCCAGCTAATATTGTTCAAATACACAAGATAATTGCTTAGGCATCCTCGTGAAAGTATGAGTAAGATTTGGGCGGTTCTCACTGGCATTGAGAACCTAAAACTACCTCCCTGTCCCATGCCTTTTCTGTACAGATGCCTCTTTGGTATCCCAAGGCAGAAGTGATCTTTCCCTCCTACAAACATCCAAAGAAATGCTTCGTACTTCTCTTCTAGTTTATTTAACTTCCTTATATTTGTTTGCGTGCTTTTATTTACTGGTAGATTGTTGCTTGCACAGGACAGTATCTGTCTTATTTTATTGCTCCTAAGACTGATTATAATGCTTTCCCTACACACAGTAAATTCCTAAATCATAATGCTAAATATGTAAGTCATTCAGTGACCCATAGTAAACCAGACCAACTTATTATGAGTTCAAAACTCTTTGAGCCAGAGGTTTTTCAACTGGCCAACTAATAGATAAAATAAATGTACTAGTACTGTCAGTATACCCAGCACAGTGTTTAGTACCACTAGGTAAATGGTTTTAAAATTCATTTGCTAAGACCTTGGGAAACCTTACACCGAGCCTCAATGTCCTATCTGCAAACTGGGGGGTCGAGGAGGAGTAATAATACTTCCTTTGTAAGATGATTATAGGAGTTAGAAATTATATGTAGAAAAGAGCAAGTACAGAGTAATCTTTTCTGTTTAATTGTAGTTATTATTCATTGTGGTGGGTATGAATTTTCAGGCATAACTCTCAAGTGCGAGAAAACTCACATTTCTTTATTGCTCACGAAATTCATGTTGTCCTCGCTGATCTCTCCACTTTCCTTGGACAGAAATTGAATTTCAGTTGTATTCTAGAGATCTCTAAACAGTCCAAAGATGTGGAAAGTCTCCATGTGTTTCATGCAGTCCTCTGCATTTGGGAAAGCCTCTCTGGACTTCAGTCTACTCTGTTTATCACTAATAAACTCTTCCAAGCCCTTCTTGGCCCCTTGGGATTGAAACTCTCTATCTTTGGTTCCCAGAACCATAATTTCTATGTTCCCTATTTCCCTTGGGCTGAGGAATCTTCCACTCCCTTAGTTTGAACTTTTCTGTCCCCACTCCCTAACTATAGAAGCCTGAGGCCAGGTGGGAGGGTTGTCATGTAGGAATCTGGAAACTTCTGCTTTAGTCTCTGAAACTCAAAAGTTGAGATGTCATTGAGTCTTAGCTCAAATGTTATCTCTTTGTAGAGATCTTTCTAGAATATCCCTTCTAAAGTAGAGTCCACACTCAATCCCAGGCAATTACATCACTCTATTTTATTATTTTCATAGAGTTCATCACTATCTTGACTTATCATAATCATTAATTGTCTTTGCATGCTAGGATATACTCTTCCAAGGGGTGGAAATCTTATTCACCATTGTATCCTTAGCACTATGTCTGGCACATATCAGATGCTCAGTAAATACTTCTTAAATAAAATAATTAATTACCCTGCCAAATTGTGAAGCTAATAGTGATGAAGTTGATGAAAGAAATATGACATAGTACTTATTTTAAGGTTGCTTAAACTATTTTGAGTTAATAATCAAGAAATAATTTGAAGGCTGACCCAAGGCTTGAGTGGAGAGTTTGGAGAGGTGAGGTAGTTAGAATAAATATATATATATTTATATATTCATTTATACAAATTCATAATACATTTATACAAATAATTTTATACAAATAATATATAAAATATGTAAAATGTATACAGTACACATTACTTATAAATATGTATAAAATAGAAGCTTTCTATATAGTTAGAAAAAGTTCTTAAAGTTCCAATGTTTGTATTAATAATATGAAATGTAGATATAATATATTTATGTTTAGCAAAAGGGGACATGGATTATAAAAGCTTGAGCAATATTGGTTTAAATTTTAGTGCCACAGTGAGTCGTGAGCTAACTCCACCTGAATCACTGGAGCATTTAAAAAATATAGAATCGAGGGCACTACCCATAGAGGTCCTGGTTCTGTAGAACTGGGATGAGACTCAGAAATTTGTGTTTTGAAAAAAGAATCTCTAGATGATTCTGCTTCTTAACCAAACTTGGGAGCCAGTGATTTATGTGGAAAGTCTATGGAAAGGAAAGAAAAGGAAAGTGAATTTAAAGAGGGATATCTTTGTGGATGATGTAGAACTTCAGCTCAAACACTGTGCCCCCTAGGGGCTGGGGAAAGAATAAGTGACTTTCTCTACTACCTGATCCCTGCCACAACCACAGCTGACTGGACCCAGCCTGGAATAAATCAGGCTTCTCTCTCCCAGCAGTAGAATTGGGATCCAGTGTGAATTTCTTTTGTTAGCTCAAACTGAGAAGATGGGCATTTGGGGGCTATGGAAAGCCATATTCTGGCATGAATCTACGAGAAGAGACAATTTGTTAATAGGGAAAAGTAGACAGAGATGCAAAAACAATCAGAAACACAAGTCCATGTAATTAAGAGAGAGAATTGCCAAGAGGGTAATTAATTACCTTGGCTTCTGATGTTTTTGGTTCCTGGGTGTAGCCCCTGAGATTCTTATAATAAATTCCGTTTTATTTGCTTAAGATAGTTTTAGTGCTTCTGCTACCTGCAACCAAAATACATTTTCAGGAGGCCAGAAGGAAAAAAAAAGCGTATAACAAGACTGGGTATGGGAGAAAGTACTTTGTTCCATCGCCGAGGAAGGCTATGGTTCATGAGATGTCATGTTCCGACACTCAGCAGAAGGCCCTGTGCTGTTTTTATGAGGAGTTCTGACAGCCTGTATCCAGCCAGGGCTGGGAAGGCACTGTGACTTTCACACCCTCACGACCATGGCAATTTGACAGCAGAGGATAATGAACCCCACAGCTGGGGTTGGGATGCTTCTGTCTGCTTCAGCAATGGCCTCTTCACTCCGGTACTGGAAAAAAGTACTCAGGGGGAAACTGCTTCCCAGGTCAAAAATGATCCTTGAAAAATGCTATCCAGGGGCCACTTCCAAAATCATAATGTCCACAGTAGGCAGGAAACAGGGAGGCATGAGCGAAAATAGAAACCAGTGCTCCTCTGAGGATAAAATTTTCTCTCTACTGAGATGGAAATTTTTCTCCCTTTCCTTTGCTTCTGCTACCATGGAATGGCCCTCTATTTTTCTTTTTTCTGAATTCTCTTGGCTACATGATATGGTTGTTTGTCTTCTCTCTCTTCTACAGGAAGATAAACACTCTGAGAGTAAAATCCAGGTCAACTTCATTTCTAGACTTACACAGTGCCTCACACAGAAAATGTGCTCCAGGATAAATGTTTATGAAGGCTCTGCCACTTACTACCTGTGTGATCTTGGGAAACTTTCTTAACCTCTTCAAGTCTTACCTTCCTTACTTATAAAATAGTGATAATATTCCTTTGCTTTCTGGATTATGTGTAAGTGAAGATTAAGACATCCATAAAGTGTCTTGCATGGGATAAGCACACCATAAATGGTAGCTATTATTTGTAAGCTCTGGGCATGAGCAGTGGCAAAACCAAACTGCACCCCCTTCTCTCCTGCCTTGACTATCCTATCTGGCTTCTGTTTCAACCCCAGTGTGCCCCAGTAGCAATAGTGCATCCATTCGTCCAGCAGAGGGAGCTAGGCTAGAAAGTAACTACACTAAGTGAACCATAAGTACACAGTAAATATTGCATCATACCCAGCTTTGAAATGTGCAAAAAATTATACCTGCTCATGCCAAATTAGAAATGGCTTTCAAGTGCCTGATGCTACATTCATCACCATGTCCCAGAAAGATGCTGACTGAAGGTTTTCAAAAACTTCAAAAGACTCTTGCAATAATTGCATATTCATTAGACAAATTAGTTCTAGATTATTTTTAAAACCATAACTTGGAGAAAAAAAAAAGACCAACAAAGAATTGCATAAAATTATGCAGGAGTGGTGTTTAGAATATAAAAATGTAGAATACTATTCATTCTGTATGAAAGCATTAAATGGAAAAAAATGGGGAGAGGGAGGAGGAAACCTAAAAATAAAAAGCCACAAAGAGAAAAATAATCTGTCTTTACAAAATTCAGTCCTTGGGAAGTAGATAGAATTTTTCTATTAGTTTTGGTTGGGAGGAAAATGTACAGTTTCCACCTCTGATGGGGGAACCTCATTGGGAAAATAATAACCACTATCATCATAATACGACATTGGCTGAAGTAGGTGATTAGCACAGTGTGACGTCTACAATAAGTATCTGCTGGGATCTTGTTCTTTGAGGAGTCACAATCTGGTATAACAGACCTGGCTTCATTTTTTGTAAGCTCCATTATATCCAAAATAAGCTGCTGCCACTTCGCCCAGATGTATTAACAGGGTAGAAGGTCAGGAAAAGCAGAGAAAAGCCACCAAGGGTGCACCCAGTGGCTCACAGCTTCCTGCCTTGAAGTGCATTTCTAAATGGAAAAACAAGTCTGAGAATGCCAGACCAGGCAGGGCTCTTCATGGCAGCAGCCATGAGGAGGGAAATGCTGGTATTCACCATGTGGGAAGGTTAGGTGACACGCTTCCTTCCTGAGGCCACATGTGTACAATATCAAGGTATAAATTAAAGAGCCCAGCAGCAGTTCCTGTTACTTGCCAATGACCATCGAGGTTGATCATTTCACCATATGCAAAGGGCTGGCTGGCTTTCACTTGGCATAAAAATCAAGAAGCTTTTCAACACCGCTGGTTCCAAAACTAACATCATCTTCATGATTATAAGCACAGTGTTACATCATGGGACTAGCAGAGGAGGAAGGCATTGAGAAAATAATCACATAATTAATTTATGATTCTAAATTGTAGCTCATGCTCCAAAGGGGAAAAAAGACCAGAGAGCCATAGAGAAAAATACAGAGAATTATTTATATTGGGTGAAAGCAGTCAGAGAAGACCAGTATTTCTAGGTAGTACAGAACAGTTAAGAACCTAGGTACTGGTGTCAGAAAGATTTAGATTTGAGCCTGAATTTGCCCTTTACTAGCTCTGTGACTTTGACTTTAGGTAAGTCATTTTCTTCTTCAAGCCTGAGTTCTACCATTTGCAAAATAAGGATAATACCTAGATAGTAATTAAAAATGAAATGATGTGTTCTATACTACCCCTAGAATAGATTCAGCAATCAACAAAACTGTTATTATTGAACATGATAGTCCAAAAAATATCATAACCAGTATATTAGTGTGCTAGGGCTACTGCACCAAATACTACAAACTGGATGGCTTAAATAATAAAACTTTATCTTCTCATAGTTCTGAAGGCTAGAAGTCCAAAACCAAGATGTCAGGATGTTTGGTTTCTTCTGAGGACTCTCTCCTAGACTTTCAGATGGCCACCTTCTTGCTATGTCCTCACATGGCCTCTCCTCTGTGTGCATGCATCCCTAGTATCTCTCTGCATATCTACATTTCCTCTTGTTAAAAGCACACTAGTCACATTGGATTAGGGCCCACCCTAATGCCCTTGTTTTACCTTTATCACTCTTAAAAGGCCTTATCTCCAAATACAGTCACACTCTCAGATACTGGAGGTTAGGGCTTCAACACATGAATTGTAGGAGAGAGGGAGAACACAATTCAACCCATAACGACCAGTATGGCATGGAGCTGACCAATCACAAAGGGGGCTGCTTGGTCACTGGCCAGTAGAACAAGCTGCTGATTGTATAGAACAGCAGAGTGCACTGATGCACATTGCTTTTTGGTATTATTATTATTACTGAGTTTTATTAGCACTGCCTCTACTCGGATATACCAGGTTTGTAAGCAGAGTGACACAAAGTTTTCTAGAGGGGAGATTCCAGGAAGCAAAACAGTCTCCAACAAATGTTAACTTCTACATCCTGCCATGCCTGGAACCGGACAAATACAGAGATGCTTTAGAGCTACCTGTGAAAAGAGACAAAAGGGGAAGAGCAGGAGGGGGAAGGATAAGAGAGTTAATGGTGACTGAGATTTGAACAAAGACAATGAGGAAGAACATGTAAGTAGAGGAGAAAAATGACATGAAAAGAGTCAATAGTCCAGGGGTGAAAGAAGCCTCGATGGGCCAGGCCCTAGCTTTGGTTCTAGTCCAGTCTCAACAAACCAATCTGAACTTTTACGCAATCAGAATAAACTCTTCTTTGCAGACCTCCTTCATGAAATCCTGCTAAAAGAGATTCTTCCTCTTCCTCTCTATCCAAATGGATGCTTTTGTTATCCTGTGTTGTTTCAGACTGTAGGTCGTGGGAGGGAAAGGAAAAAAACCCCACTAAAACCTATCACTCTCTTCTTATTGTTTCCTTGTTCCTCTCTTTGGTTAGCTTTCATTTTGTGCTTGCCCATGTGCAGGCACTGTGCTTCACATTCACGCTTTCATTTAATCCTCATAGTTGTTCTGTTATTATTTCACAGATGAGAAAATATGAGGTTCAGAGATGTTTAGTGACTTGCCAAAGGTCAAACTAAGAGTAAGCGAAGAGCTGGGACTTGAACTTAAATCCATCCCACTTAAAGTCCCTGCTCTTAACCACCATTATCATCCTGTGGCTGTATATTCAGGAAGCAAACACATGGACGAACCAATCCTGGGGGCAGGTAATGACCAGCACCAGCATTTGGAGTACAGATTGTAGTCATGGGTGCTGTTGGCACCACTAAGGCAATAACAGTCATCATGGAGTCTAAGGTCAATGCCAGGATTTGAGGTCACAGCTTTAGGAAAAACTGAAGATGGAGGGAGGCTTCAGAGTCCAGACCAAGGTTGGGGTATAAGACAGATATGAAGAAAGTTGGGCTGTTGGTCTCTGATTTCTCTTCCTCCCTCACTGTCCACATCCAATTAATCATCAAGTCTTGTTGCTTCTACTTCCAAAATATTTCTGCCATTCTTCTGCCTGTCCCCATCTCGACTGCCACTATCCCAATACATTGAGAGAACCAGTTGGTCTCTGTTTTCAGCTTTGCCCCTAAACCTTTTATTCCACTGCAGTCAGAATTCTTACTCTGAAATATAAATCTAATCCTACCACTTCCCCACTTAGGTGGCTTCAGTAGCTTCCCATGGCCTCAAAGGCTTCCAAAGCTTTCAATTACCAAAGCCACCTCTTACCTCCCTGTTTTCACTCTTCCATAAGGCATACTGAACAACTTTCGGTTTCTCTGATGTAATACGCCATGTTCTCTCCAGTCGCTAGGTCTTTGCAAATGTTATTCTTGCTCTCTAGAGCCCAGTTTCTACCCTAAGGTTTTCAAGTCTCAGCTTGGACATTGCTTCTTTGCAGAAGCCTTCTCTGGCATAGATAAGAATTTAGAGGACAAACCTAAACTTCATCACATTGAAGTTCCTCCATGACCATTTTTTTTCTACCCTCAACACTCATTACAAAAGCAAGTATAATGCTTCATTGCAGTCCCACATCTGTTTCAGGAGTGCTATAAAACATTGTCTATGAGTGTAGAGAGGGAAGTTCTATATATTAATCAGAGAGAGAGACAGAGAGACCAGAAAACAATTGCCTGTAGTAAATATTAAGTCAGTACCACTGTAAAAAGCAGGAGTCCCAGTGTATAGAGAAAAGAGGTAGAAAGCCGCTGACCCACAGGAGAAAGTAGCCTTCCTCTGCAGAGGGTCACCAAGAAGAGAAGGTAAGCAAACTTCAAGCTCTTCAGCTTCCCTATCCTAGACAGTTTCTGTCTCTGAGTTCTGTGAGGAATCTCCTCCAAGATTTTCTAAGGAAGGATCCAAAAAAGCTGCTTGACTTCTCTGTTCACCCTGGTCCCTGATATCGCCATTCTTTGAAAAGCCCTTTGTCATGGGTTTCCCATGTTAAATGGGAATGAACAGCATGGTGATGTATAAATTCTTCACCAAATCAAGCTTTTCTCTTCTGCCTTTGTTCTTCATCATAGGTAAAAGTGTCTGTTACAGAGGAAATTACACATGTAAACCCACTCACTTTACCTCCCTCCTAAGTCTGTTACATGCCTTCCTGTAGCATCCTGTGCTCAGCCAATAGAATTGCCTCACCCAAACCCTACATACACAAGATTATAAACTCCCTGTAGGTAGGGACCACATCTGAGTTATTCATTTTAAATCCACTGCCTAGCACAGTGCCTGGCTTATAAGGGAGATTTTCAATAACTAAATTTGAATGAATATTTATAATATAAATAAACAGTCTAAGAATATGTATGCCTTCTCATTAATAAGATGCATAATAGATGAAATTTCCCCTCACCACCCAGCTCCACCATGCCCTTAGCAACAAGATCTAAACAGGGGAAGGGTCTTTCCCCAGCCCCACCTAAAAACGTCTTCTAATCCCACTTTTGGAACAGCAGAAGAAACATTCAACCAGAAATAAGAAAGCTGTGAAAAGGCAGAGTCCATTTAGGGTTAGTTTGAAGACTATTTGTGTGCGTGTTTTTTTAAAACAACATCTGGACAAATTTTAAAATGTACTTGTGGTCCCATTCATGAAACGGGAAGCAGACCATGGGCTCAGAGCACCAATTACTTGCCCTTTTGTTTCCCCCCATTTCTTGGAGAAAATTTAGTGAGCTAACTTGCAGCATGTCAATATAATAAAGTACCCAACATCTGGGTAAATTACAGATTAGCTGCGGTAATTGTTCAGCTTTTAAAAAGAATTTTCCAAATAAAAAATGTTTTCTTTAATTTTAATGCATTTTGTTCAATGTCCTATAGTTTTGAAAAATGCATCATAATAGAACTGAAATGATCTTATGGCATTTTACCCACATTTGATCTAATTTCCCTAATGATTTTTCCAGCTCTTCTATCAAAGCAGGACAAATTGTCATCTAGAGAGTTGATGACAAAAAAGTACGAAAATAATTACAGGGTTTTTTTTAATTTGTCATTCAGACTTGGAGACGCTAAATGATGACCAAGAAGATCACCAGGTTAACCTGGAAGAAGGTGTTCTCTCTGGTTATTACCATGTCAATACTGCTGTTATTTAACAACCTGGCAGTGTTAATGGGACTCTTCTTCTGGGGATGAAGCTATGGGGGGTCTTCTGACCTCCAAGTCTCTTGGCAGCTTTTAAGAGAAAAATGCACAAGACAAGCGGTCAGGAAAGCTGGGTCCCAGTCTTAGCTCTGCCATTTGCTTCCTGCATGGCCTTAAAAAGCACATCGTCAAAAGACAATCAGACAAACCCAGGTTGAGATTCAATCTACAAGATAACTGGCCTGGACTCTTCAAAAATATCAATGTCAGGAAAGTCAAGGAAAGGCCTAGGAACTTATTCTTGAATAAAGACAAATAAAGAAATATGACCACTAAAATGCAACATGTGATCCTGGACTGGATCCTGGATGAGAAAATAAAAGTGCTATAAAGGACACGATTAAATCAACTAACAAAATTGTCATTCTTTTGTTTATCGATGTGTTGCCTTTCAGATTGTCTCTTTCCAGTAGAAACTCCATGACAGCATGGACATTTTCTAATGTATTTGCTTATGTATCACTAGCATTTAGGGGATGCTCAATGATTTTTTTAATGACTAACTGAATAAATGAGTAGAATCAGATCTGTCAATCCAATCATTGTCCACAAACTACCAGTATTTCCTAACTTTAAATCAATTAAACATTTAGATGCTTTAAATCAATTACCTCATTTAAATAAATAAAGTCAGTGCTGTTAGTCCCATTTTACAGATTAATAAACTAAGAATATTATCAAGGTTTCTATCTCCCAGCGAAACTAGAGGCAAAGCCAAGATTTAAATCAAGTTCGGACTCCCAAGTCTTTGTTTCTTCATTGCATGGTGCAGCCTCAGAAAAGCACTCACATTCACAATCTTCTCCTCTGATCCAATGCCTCTCACTGGCATCCTGAAATCATATATGCAAGGGCTTGACAAGGTTTCATTTTCTTCTGCCACTTGTCTTTGACACGATGCCTTCAGCTGCTGTGGGTGATGGGAAGGCTTTTAACCTGGTGAATCAGTAGCTGATCCCTGTCCACCTTCATCAGTGGTGTGACACATGGCAGCCTCAGAGACATCTCAGGTCTTTAAGGCATCTTGTTTGTTGCCCTCCAGTCTGACTTTGGCAATTTTCACAACATTAACTTGTCCTTTGGATGAAAGATAAAACCCTCGGTAGTCACTTAGGGCGTGACTTGCATCAGCAGTAATGGTAGCTGGAGTTTTGTCCTTACTTCATAAAAGTAAAAAGAAAGCATGGAAATTTTCTAAGGAAGTCCTCATCAAATATTTATTCAGCTACCTATTGAGTTCTAGGCATTGCTCTCAAGCAGCTTGCAGTCCAGTGACAGAAACAGATAATCAAACAATATATGCCACCAGAAAGCAAGTACAGCATACCACAGGAAAGGGGGAGAAGCCAAAAAAGTTTGGGACATGACATCTCTGCTGATGCATAAATAATACATAGAGTTACCCAGTTAAAAGGGTAGAAGATGTCAACGTTCTTAGCAAAAGAAACTGTACATTTAATGGCCTGATCATGTCAGAGCATTACACATTGGAAGAACTTAAGGAAGACCCATGTACCTAGAGCATAAGGTGCAAACTTGCAAACAACGCAACTATAAAATCAGGCAGGAGGCAAAGGTATGGACCTTCTTCTAAAGGCAATGGGAAGCCAATATTAATTTTCTATCAGAATGATCTTCAGGCTTCATTGGAATAATGGCAAGACAATTCAGGTAGACTAAGACTGTTTCAATCGGTCTAGTCAAGAAATAAAAACTGCACCAGTTATTTTAACAAAAATAATTGAATGTAAAGAATTGTTAGCCAGGTATTGGACAATTGGGAGATTCAAAAGGAGATACTGAGATATCATAAGCATAGCAACTACCGGAAGCAGCTACTACTTTAATGGCTGGGAAAACAAAGAGAAGAGGTTGGTATTATTAAAAAGTACAAATTTGGAAAAGGGCCACTGGAGAGATCGAGCCCAAACCTCTGAGGAGAGGAAGCTGCCTGGCTGGTGCTTATTTCCCAGGAGTTCAGAGGGTCCAGCAAAGCTGGGATTTAGGCTTCCCAGGAGAGGCCAGTTGGCAAGAGCTGATGTCTCCAAGAGACCTCCGTGAGGCAGGTCCTTAGAGTGTTAAAAAAAAAAAAAACTGCAAATAGGAACCAACTGCTGCTACTAGAAGCAAGTGACACTGCCAAGGAGAAAAAGCATTGCTGCATTACAGAAACAGAAAGGAACAAGGCCCTGTTCCTCCTCTAGTTTCACATCTTCTTCCAGCTTCCTCTCTCTCATTCGCAAAGCCTACTGGGGAGCCAACCAGCAAAGGAGAAATGTGGTTTGCAGAGTTCCAGCCCCAGTATCAAAAAGCCAAGTAACAAAGATGACTTTGAGCTGAGAAACAATAGCTTAGTATTCATCACATCAGAGGTTTGCAGGCTTCTGTCTCCATAAATACCTTCCTGACAGCTCTGGGGATAGGACCAAACTGAGAGCCATGGATTTAAGCAAGCTCCAGGGAGAGGGGAGCAAAAAACGGAGATGAAGCTCACCCGACAGTCAGAATAAGAGGGAGGAATCTGAGCATTCAGAAGATCATGGCAGCCCTATTTCTACTGCCCACTGGAAGGACACAGCCCAATCGGGGGCAGCCTGAGGCCACATAGAGCAAAGGACAATTTATCCTCAGGGCCTTGCATCTCCATTTACAACTCCCAGTGTGGGGCCCCTTACCAAACTCCAGCTTTTCTAAACAATGGCTCTTTGGTAATCCTGGAATACTTTTAAGTGCCGTTCACCTTACTTCCAGTTTCCTTCTGTGGGGGTCTTTTTTTTTTTTTTTTTTTTTTTTTTTTTTGAGACAAAGTCTAGCTTCATGGCCCAGGCCGGAGTGCAATGGTGCAATCTCCACTCACTGCAACCTCCACCTCCCGAGCTCAAGCAATTTTCGTGCCTCAGCCTCTTGAGTAGCTGAGATTACAGGTGCACACCCAACCACGCCCGGCTACTTTTTGTATTTTTAGTAGAGATGGGATTTCACCATGGTGCCCCCGGCCGGTCTTGAACTCCTGAGCTCAAGTGATCCACCCACCTTGGCTTCCCAAAGTGCTGGGATAACAGGCCAGAGCCACCGCATCTGGTGAGGGGATCCTCTTCCCTAACCCTTCATGCTTAGGGTGAAGTTCCAACTCCGTTTAGCAGTGGAATAGATGACAGCCTTGAGCCAATCAGAACGCCACGTGTTTCTGGCCACCGTGATTGGTTCAGGGTGTTTAGGTGATCCAATGAAACCCAATGAGACTAAGAAAGGGACTGTTCTCCATCTGAAACTTAAACTGGCATTAAAGAGTAGGGGAACTCCTGCAGCTACATGACAACCACAAGAGGCAAGCTTGTTTGAATATAGGGATGCTACATCAACATGGAGAGCACAAAATCCAGAAATGGGTCCTGGTGCCGTCATTTGAGCTCCAAGCTGTAACTGAAGCCAAACGTACTGTCAGCCCTTTTCAGTAGGGTGATTACTGCATTTCCTTTTTTATTTAAGCCATGTGAAGTGAGATTTTCTTTCACTCACTATGAAAAGATGCAGTCCAAAAAGATATATCCCCTGTTTCTTCCACTTGTCTCTCTGCTCTTTCCCTATCTGCAAGATAACCTTTTCTTGCCCTGCTTTTAGATCACAGTGCTAGCAGGAACATGACTTCACGCAATAGGAAATAACAATATTAAGCAAATGAAAATTGTTCAGCCTCACTAGCAATCAAAGAAATGCAAATTACAATGATCTCATCCTGATTAGATTGTCTCGCTAAAAAAAAAAACTTTAAAAATTATAATAGCCAACTCCAACAAAGTTATGATGAAATAGGTACATTTATGCACTGCATGTGATGGTGTAAATTGTGACACCTATTTTGGAAATTGTTTATAATAATCTTGTCAACTCTCTTTTGCCTATAACTGTTACTTAAATCTTGCACTGTGAGTTCTTTACATGTTTTTAGCTCATCTCCCCAAAAAGACAGGAAGTTCCTGGAAGCTCTCATTTTTATAACCATTCAACAACGTTTCAGCCAACAAATATTTACTACCAACTAGAAAGTGGAAACTATGCATAGCAGCTAACACAGGACCAAGCACAGTTGCTGGTGGTCTTGCTGGGAATATATACACTTAAAGGAATGAGAAGTAGAGCCAAGGCTAGCCACAAATGAATCAATCAAGCCTAACTGTAGAATCCCACACAGCTTCAGTAATTATCTAAGACTCGGCCAGGCGTGGTGGCTCACACCTGTAATCCCAGCACTTTGGGAGGCCGAGGCAGGGGGATCACGAGGTCAGGAGATCGAGACCATCCTGGGTAACACAGTGAAACCCGGTCTCTACTAAAAATACAAACAAACAAACAAACAAAAAATTCCAGGCGTGGTGGCACATGCCTGTAGTCCCAGCTACTCGGGAGGCTGAGGCAGGAGAATTGCTTAAACCTGGGAGGCGAAGCTTACAGTAAGCCAAGATTACGCCACTGCACTCCAGCCTGGGAGACAGAGTGAGACTCCATCTCAAAAAAAAAATTACCTAAGACTCCTGGGTTTTCACAGAGTCCAAAAATCTTAATCAAAAGACAGCCAGTGGTTGGCCTCAGTTGTCCCTTCATGGAGCCCAAGATTGACCAGAAGAAGGGCTACTTCTCTAGCACCTCAGGATCCTCTGTCTCCAGCAGCACAGAACACCCTACTGAATACCCTGAATACTCCATGCTGTTTCATGCCTCTGTGCCTTTGACCACTTTCTTCTTTTGTCTGGAATACCACCCTGGCCACCTGATGAATGCATCCTTCAAGACCTATCACAAGCGAGTCCTCCTCTATGATGCTTGCTTGAATCCCCTCCCTCCCTGATTGCAGCTGATGCTGTTACCTGCTCTTATCGTTATCTGTGACACTATCTCATGATTCCAAATACTCATTTACCTGGCTCATATTTTCACAATGCCACACACTCCTTGAGGTTCTCATTCATCTTTCTAAGCCGGCATTTAGAACAGTGCTGAGCACATAGTATGCTCAATAAATGCTTATTGAGTTGATTGGTAAATAGATTTTAAACTGATCGTACTTGAATGTTTTTGAGAGTTGCAGTCGATGGGACAGGAAAGGTTTATATGTATTTTTGTCCAGCCAATTCTACAAGCTTATGTGTACATGGAGGTACACACACACACACAAACACACACATACCCCCTAGGCCTCATGTGTAACCCTGCTGTGTGTTTCTGAATATTAGCAAAGGGAATACTTGACCAGCTGGAGCCTTTCTCCAGGAATAGCTCCATGCATCAATCAGAAGAGTCTGAGTTGACACCAAGAGGTAAAAATGCTCAGTGTTTTCACCCAAAAGGTGACATTTTGTCTAATGATGTTAATTTTGCACCATAAACAATTTTTATACTACAAAAAAAATCAAAGTAAATGCCTGTCAGGTCGACAATTACAAATGGCAAAGGAGAGATTAATTCCTGCAAGAGTGAACTTGAATTATACCAAAAGACAAGTATTTAAAAAACAATTTGACATAGATTAATTAGCTCTGTGTCTTCATAAAGCAAGATCTTTGTTTGGCTTCAAATGCACTCCAGTTTCTTTAATGTTAAGTATACAGATTTGCTTTATTTTACTCGCTCAGTTTTTGCCTGAATTTTTATCCTGAATTTTCCATTATTATTTATAGCTCTTCCCACAGTCAAAATGCCTCAGTTTAGGAACACATTTTCACTCATACATGGTTACCAAGTGGATTTCTAGCAGAAGCAACCATTTGAAAATAAGAAGAGAAAATACAGGTGTACGTCACCTAAAGAAATTCATGAAGGTACTGCCTCAAACTACAGCTGTACAGAACTAAAAAATTATGCTCTTTTAAAAATTGTTCCTCATAAATTCCTTAAATTACCTACTTTTATTGAACTTTGTTCCTAGGGAAAAATAAATAAACAAATCTTTTTTTTTTTTTTTGAGACAGGGTCTGGCTCTTTTGCCCAGCCTGGAGTCCAGTGGTGTGATCTCAGCTCACTGCAACCTCTACCTCCTGGGCTGAAGTGATCCTTCCATCTCAGCCTCCCAAGTAGCTGAGACCACAGATGTGTGCCACGACACCCAGTTAATTTTTGTATGTTTGGTAGAGATGGGGTTTCACCACATTGCCCAGGCTGGTCTCAAACTCCTGAGCTCAAGCAGTCCACCTGCCTCGGCCTCCCAAAGTGCTGGGATTGCAGGCATGAGCCACTGCACCCAACCAGAAATAATTCTTAAAGTTTAAAAAAAATAGACAAATTAGCCAGGTGCAGTGGCTCATACCTATAATCCCAACATTTTGGGAGGTCAAAGCTAAAGGATCACTTGAGGCCAGGAATTTGAAACCAGCCTGGACAACATAGCAAGATCCTGTCTCCAAAATAAAAAATTTTAAAAAGTAGCCAGGCCATGGTGGTGTGCACCTGTAGTCCTAGCTACTCAGGAGGCTGAGGTGAGAGAATGGCTTGAGCCCAGGAGTTTGGGGCTGGAGAGAGCTCTGATCATACCACTTCACTCCAGC
This sequence comes from Gorilla gorilla gorilla, assembly GCF_029281585.2. Classification (NCBI taxonomy): domain Eukaryota; kingdom Metazoa; phylum Chordata; class Mammalia; order Primates; family Hominidae; genus Gorilla; species Gorilla gorilla. Next base: position 149,559,652 of record NC_073228.2, read on the forward strand.
CCAGTTGAAAGAGTGAGACTCTATCTCCAAAAAACTTAAATTAAAATTATAAAAATTGAAAAATTAGAGTATCTATGTACTGAAACACTATATAGACTTTACAAATGATGTTGGAGAAGAATATATAACAGTTGGGAAGATGGTCTTGATATAGTGATAGGGAGGGAGCAAATCACAAGCAATATTTTGAGGCACCAAAAATCATGATTATGAGCATGGATTCTCAAGCCACACTGCCTTGGTTCAAATCCCAGTCCTATCACTCACTAGCTGTATGACATCAGGCAAGGTAGTTAATCTTCTAGTGCCTCTGTTTCCTCCTCTGTAAAATGAGGGCAAATACTAGGACCAAGAGCATAAATTTGTTTTGAGAATTAAATCAATATAAATAAATACACACAAATAAAGTACTTAGTACCCGAAACATAGTAAGTGCAACAAAACTTTGGTTCTTGTTAACATTTACAGTATGTTTCTGTTTTTAAACACAGTGTATGAACATATTGTACATAAGAAAAATATCTTGGAAGTATATGCCTCAAAATATTAGCCAAGATTGTCTCAATGGGATTAAGGGTAATTTGGGGGAGGGGGCGGTCTTTATGTTTATTTTTCACTTTTCTAAAATAAAGATGCATGATTTTTAAAATATTTTAATGTTGATAATTTTTAATGAAATTTATTTTTCTTATGTGCTTTTGCTTTTAAAATATTTTATTAATAAGACACCATGTTTAAAAAGATGTATAATGTATTACAATAAAATATAATGTACAGCTTCAGACTTTGCTGGAAATTAAGTACAAATTTATTGTATTTGAAGAATTTGAAGTCCACAGTATGAAGTAAGGTATGACTGTAGTTTTTGACCGTTGTTTTGTTTTTTAATAATTTATTTCATGGATTCAACTTTCCTATATGACATTCAGAAATGTCATTCGTTTGTTCACTTCACAAATATTTTTAGTGACTACTGTGTGAATAGAATGCACAAAAATCACGCTTTCATATTATGTAACATACCAGAAGACAATAATTGGGTCCAAAGGAAAAGAAAAAAAAAGGAAAGAGTGGCAGGAATTGGGCAGAGGGACAAAGGGAAACAGAGAAGAGCCAGCTACAATGTTTAAAGGGTAGTCATGCTAAGCCTCAGTGAGTACTCACTAATGCCAGAACTGATGAAAAGCCCTTTGAGAAACACAAAGACAAGTATTCCATCACCCCCCACATAGTTATTGGACACTTAGAACATGTCAGGTCCTCGGCTGGTTACTACAGATTCAGTAGTGTCCCAAAAAGTCATGGGTCATGCCTTACTTTGCAAAGTATAAAATCTTACAGTCAAACATCACTAACAAGTAAAGAAAAAGATATAAATAATTACAGATTATCCTAAGCATGTTGAAGGAAACAAACAGGTACAGGGAGGGGAGCTATCCCTTTAGAGCAGTTGGAGATGCTCTCTCTGTAGAGGTGACATGAATGCCAAGACCTGAAAGATGAGAATAAGTCAGTCATGTCAAGAGCCAGAAGAAGAGCTGCTTAAGTACAGCAAAGAGCGTGTGCAAAAGCCCTGAGGCAGAAAAGAGCTTGGTGCATTCAAAGCCCTGAAGGAGGCCTGAATGACTAGAGGCTAGTGGACTAGGAAGCAATTGGTAGGGAAGGGAGAATAAGGTAGAGAGAAGCCAGCTAATGCACAAAATCAGACTATATCACTTTTTTAGAGGAGAAATGTGGTCTTGGTCAATTTCCAGTGCCACCTCCAACCTGCTCTTCTTCCTTGAGTTGTCCCATGACATCACCCTTGCCCAGGAGAATTCAGGTTCTGGCTCAGAGTCTCTTGTGGAATTGCAGTGAAGCTTGCAGGTAGGCTGCAATGATCTGAAGGCTTCACGGGGTCTTGGGCATCTGCTTGCAAAATGGCTCGTTTACACGGCTGGGGGCACAAAGTCTCTGTCCCTGCTTAGGTAGGCCCTTCCACAGGACCCTCACAACATGGCAGCTGGCTTCTCCCCAGAATGAACGACCCAGAGTGAGCAAGGAAGAAGCTGCAATGTGTTTTATAACGTAGCCTCAGGAGTAACATATCATCACTTCTACCATAGTCAACTGATCACATAGACTGACTCTGATATAATATGGGAGGGGACCATACAAAAGCATAAATATCAGAGCGGGGAGAATCACTGGGGTCCATTTTAGACCCTGGCTAGCTAATTAACTATGTTAACATGTGAAAGTTTAATCTTCAAGCTTATATGTATGTGTGTGTATGTGTATCTCGATATAACTCTTTCTAAATATGCATATATAACTCTATATATATCTAAAACTTGAAAATCATGTATATATGGCTTAGTATAGTTTCTGGCACATAGTGAGCAATAAATAATAGCTTTTTTTTTTTTTTTTTTAACCAGTGTTGCTCATAAAATAGCCATTTGCCAGTTTAGCAGCCACTTCTGTGCCTCTCCCTTCTCAAAGTATTTCACCTCTTTAAGAGGGCTCCTGAGACAGGCACTGCTTGACACAAAAATATCACACATCTAATGGTGAAAATTTCATAATTCCAAGATTCAGGAATTATGGTCCCTTCCAAGCACATATACCTCAGAGACACCTTTCATTCGTTCATTCATTCATTAATTTATTCACCAATATGTCTTTGACCTACCTAAACATTCCAGAATTACTTCCTTATCTCTAAAATATCTTTTTGAGATAGGGTCTCACTCTGTCACCGAGGCTGTAGTGCAGTGATCTCTGCTTACTGAACCCTCAATCTCCCAGTCTCAAGTGATCTTTCCACCTCAGCCTCTTGAGTAGCTGGGACCACAGGTGCATGCCACCATACCTGGCTAATTTTTTTGTATTTTTTGTAGAGACAGAGTTGCACCATGTTGCCCAGGCTGGTCTGGAACTCTTGAGCTCAAGTGATCTGCCCACCTCGACCTCCCAAAGTGCTGGGATTACAGGTGTGAACCACCACACCCAGCCATCTCTAAAATATTTGAAAAAATCATTACAGTTCTTACCATTCCCAGCAATTTGTTGAGAACTCCAAGACTCATCAATAAAAGAATTAATTCTTTAATTTTAAAAATAGAATGCATACAGTATGTACTAAAAAATAGTATATATTCAGACCACTTTTGGTAATAAAGACTGGAAGAAGCCAAGACAGGAAGAATAAATCAGAGTAAGCAAATGATGGAGGCAGGGGGTACTGATCAAGCAACAAAGTGGATGTAGGAAAGAGAGGAAAATTATATATATATATACACACACACACACACACACACACACACATATATATATACCTGACATATATATACACACACACATAGGCACACATACAATATAAATAAATACCTGATCAATAATATAAGACATATATTTGACTGGTATGGTATACATATGTGTGATATACGTAGATAGATAGAGACATAGATACAGGCATCCCTGCGTGCAAGTCTTGCCTGGAGTGCTATTCATGCTTCTCCTCATTTAATCTCACAGCAACCCTGGGAGTCAGTGCATTCACAGGTGAGCAAACTCAATGAGGCTAAGAAACTTGCTGAAGGTCTTACAGCTTGGATTTGAACCCATATATGTCTGGCTCCAAAGCCTATGTGTACCAGCAGGGGTCAGCAAACTAACCACCTATGGGCCAATTCTCTCTGCTGCCTGCTTTTATAAATAAAGTTCAGTTGCAACAAGCCAACAGCATTTCTCTATGCAGTGTTTATGCTGCTTTTATGCTAGCAGAGTAGAGGTCAGTAGTGACAACAGAGACTCTATGGCCTGCAAAGCCTAAAATATTTACTTTCTGCTTCATTACAGAAAAAGTTTCCTGACCCTCTACTCTTTATCATCATCTTATCTGAAAAACTAACTTGAAGATTTGGGGGAAATTGTCATAAATGCAGTCCATTTCGATAAGAAAAGTCTCTTGGGTGTGGTTGTGTCTCCTTACACAGTTTAAATCTATGGTCAGTTGGGAAATGGAGACTGTGCCTTTAAGGTTTAAAGCATTTAATGCTTGAGAATTACAAGAAGACATTTTGTGACATTTGAAGCTGTTTCAATTTCAGCTGCCTGTTATCTGACACTCCAAAATAAAATCACTAAAAATTTTCAGCCTACTTACTTCAAAGCTTACATATGAGAACTGTGATTGACCTAATGTCCCTCAAAAAAAAAATATATATATATATATACATGAAGTTATGGTTTGCAAGGCAATTCAAAACATAAATGCAAGATCTTTGGTATAATTATTAACTAAAAATATCATTCAGTCCTCTTTGCAAGCTCCAAAATACGAATGTCTATTATAAAGCTATATAAAGTTTAGATTTCAATTCCAATTCATAAAACCTCATATATTTATTCATTCGGAAAATTCTGACTGAGGACCTACTATATATCAGGCAATGCTATTGTTTACAGAATGGTTATTTGTCAGGTACCAATTGCCTTACCTGTAGTATACATTCATCACCAATGATATTTTAACTTTTAAATGAGATTTAAGAACAGCTATGTCCCTATTATCTTGGAGCTTATAGTCTACAGGAGAAGAGAGAACTCAAATAAACACAAGTAACTAAATATATCATTACAAAATTGTCTTAGTCAGTTTGGGCTGCTATAACAAGTACTAGAGATGACTGGGTGGCTAACAAGCAACAGAATCTTATTTCTCACAGTGCTGGAGGCTGGGAAGTCCAAGATCAAGGTGCCAGCCAATTTATGTCTGTTAAGGGCCCACTTCCTGGCTCATAGAACAGTGCCGTTTCACTGTGTCCTCACCTGGTAGAAGGGGCAATGCAGCTGTCTGAGCGTTCTTTTATGATGGCATGTATCCCATTCAAAGGAGTTTCATTCTAATGATCTACTCACCTCCCAAAGTCCCCACCTGTTTGTTGTTTGTTTGTTTGTTTGTTTGTTTGTTCGTTTGTTTGTTGAGATGGAGTTTCACTCTTGTCGCCCAGGCTGGAGTGCAATGGTGTGATCTCAGCTCACTGTAACCTCTGCCTCCTGGGTTCAAACGATTCTCCTGCCTCAGCCTTCCAAGTAGCTGGGATTACAGGCATGCGCCACCATGCCCAGCTAATTTTTTTATTTTTAGTAGAGACGAGGTTTCGCCATGTTGGCCAGGCTGGTCTTGAACTCCTGACCTCAGGTGATCCACCCGCCTCAGCCTCCCAAAGTGCTGGGATTACAGGTGTGAGCCACCGCACCTGGCCAGCCCCACCTCTTTATACCATCATCACCTTGGGGTTTAGCAATTCAACATAAGAATCTTGGGAGAAACACAAACATTCAGTCTATACCAGCAGAATGTGTGAAGAATAGAGTTCTAAGAAAGATAGTAACAGCATACCTAGTTCCTTTTGGAAGACTGGGAACGCTTCCTGGGGTAAGAGACATCTGAGGTGGGACCCAGAGATGGAGCAGGGCAAAGCTATGTGAATTATTTGAGGAAGAGGAGCCTTGCTGCAATGTTCACATGTCAGAACGCTGAGGATTTGGGAAAACTGGGACCAGTGTATAATACCTAACATTTGCAAGTTGGATATTAGTATTATTATTACACTTCTGTACACACACACATCACACACGCACACACATCCCAATTTACAAATGGGCAAACTAAGGGTAGGAGAACTGCAGAGTCATCCATTTGCCAGGTAAATGACAAATCTGAGGGTCATACCTAGGCTGACTCCAGGGGCCAGAGCTTTCCACTGACCCATGATTTGCATCTCTTCCCTGCTCATTGACATTGATGAAATAGGAAAACCCTTGCACCGCAGCCTTCTTCCCATTTCAGTTTGTGTGACACTGGGGTATTTTTAAAAGAAACTGATTTCAGAGCCATATGATTTTGCTTTAAGATTTCCAAATTCAAAGAGAAGAAATGTCAAAAGCTGTCATTTAAACTAAGCGTGGCCCCAGACTCTCCAGCTCTCCAGCAACCCACTCACCCTACCCTTAATAGCACAGCTGCCGCAGAAATTTCTTTTCTGGAAAGAAAACATCACCAACAATCCTTTGTATTCTTGGGGATTCCAAAAACAGACCCTAGTGTTTGGTGTTTGTCACTTCTTTTGGTTTCCTGGTCCCAAAGGGGTCACTAACTTCCTGGGGATGTAACACCAAGTTCGGAAAGCTGAATATAAGTTCTGCAACTTCCTGAAATTTCCCAACTGAAAAACAATTTCCCTTTTAGAGCAACCACAGACATGGATAAGCACAGTCACATATCTCTCTGTGGTCACTTAATTGTGAGGAAAAATGGTTGGAGTGGAGTGATGTAACCTCTGCAAGCCTAACAGACATTTAGACTATATTCTCAAAGTGGCATCAGAACCCAGTGGTTTTTCTGGTCATCAACAGCATCCCCAACTTTCCATCTCCTCTAGACATCAACCTGTAATGATTTTAGGACCCACAGACCTAGATTCAAATCCCCAATCCTCAACACATGAACTGCATGACCTTGGGCAACTTCAGTGATGTATGTGAATCTCAGCTTACCAAATCCATGTACTCAAAAAAATATCAACTTACTTTCCTAAATCCCCCTTTCCCCGCCACTCTCAACATGGAAGATTGATATGCTGCTGGTTTTCACCAGCAAGGTAGAAGCATTTATAAAAATATTAAATATTATCTGTAGTTTTCATAAAGAGCCACTGCCAATATCACCAGAATCTCTCCATAATCTAGCAACAAAAGGGTTAATAACTGGCACATCCCCACATGTGCCTCTAGGACCTGCAGCTGGTATCGTTTCTTATTGGTAGATGCCCAAGACAGTCAAAGTACCCAAAAGTATCTGTCCTTGCTGCCCACCACAGATTCTCCCAGGGGTCCCCAAGGACCAGCCACACTCCCTCTATGTATTCCTCTCGGCCCTGGGGATCCCTGGGTGAACACTACCAGACTATATGGGAGCATCCAATTCACTGTAGCTCACAAACATCAATATCGGTTCCACCTGCCAGAGTGTGTCCTAATCTGGCAAAAGCAGTATGGGGAATACCTTTGGCAGCGCATCTAACACCCAGGTGAGCAAGCCCCTCCATGGCCATATGGACCACAGAGACTATGGCTGCCCATCTCAGGCCAGCATGCCATAGAATTATCTCTGTGTGACCACTTGTGGAAATTACAGCCACTGGGAGCCAGGCTCTGAGAGGACCAGAGAAAGATGAGGACAGCAGATGGTCAAGTCAGGAGATATTAGGTGCCACTGCAGGCTCAGGCCAGTGGCCGAAGGCTTCAACTCCATGGATGGCAGTTCCAAGAGAGAAGAGTACTTTTTGAGAGTCCTATAATTACTGTGATTCTCCCCATTTCACAGATTAAGAAACTGAGGAACAAAGAGATTATTTAAAATGTAGGTGACAGAGTCTGAATCCAAACCCAGGCACCTTGGCAACAGAGGAAGCATGCTTAACCTTCACACTGACTGCACTGCCTCTCATTTGACCCAAAGTATACTTTCAACTTAATTAAAAATGACATTCCAGTAAATGATTTTCATGGCATAGTTGATAAGAGAGAATTTGACCATATAAAACTTTTAGACATTATAAAATCTAGAAAAAAATTAATGTAATTGCTTAGTTCAGCAGAAGCTGAAAAAGGTCTCAGGACCCTGAACAATAGTACTGATTTTAAAAAGAAATTATCTATTTTTTGAGAATGCAAGTCTCCTAATGACTATCGACCAACAAATGAGCAAAGAGGTTGGTGGAGGAGTTTGATGTAATTCCCTGTGTCAAACCACAAGGTGTCACTTAGCATTTGACAGCTATGCCATCAACAAATCACAGCAACAATTTCTGAAAATCAATAAATGACCTGTAAATCATTATCTTTTTAATGAACTATGTGCATTTCAGCTTGTATCACTTGGTAAGCAGTTCAATAACTTAGATTAGAGAATTATAAAATATACATTGAAGGCCGGGGGCAGTGGCTCACCCCTGTAATCCCAGCACTTTGGGAGGCCAAGGTGGGCAGATCACCTGAGGTCAGGAGCTCAAGACCAGCCTGACCAATGTGGTGAAACCCTGTCTCTACTAAAAATACAAAATTAGCCGGGCATGGTGGCACATGCCTGTAATCCCAGGTACTCGGGAGGCTAAGACAGGAGAAATGCTTAAACCTGGGAGGTGGAGGTTGTGTTGAGCTGAGATTGTGCCATTGCACTCCAGTCTGGGCAACGAGCAAAACTCTGTCTCAGGAAAAAAAAAAAAATATATATATATATATATACACACACACACATATATATATTTTTAATGTTTTTATTAATATATTGATTTATACATTAGCGTATTACTGTAATGCTTATTAAGTATTTTTAATGCCATCCCTATAAACACTTATAAAAAGGATATTTTCATAAGTATGTATGAGAGTGAGCTAGCAAATTTATGATCATCTGAGTATGGTGTTCAAGCACCACTACTATGCACAAAACAGCACTTCAAATCTAGTAATCACACAGACCTCTCCTTGTCTCATCTGTGTCTGAAGGTAGACTTATGCACAGAGAAATAGGACATCAAGATAAAAGTAAAGGAACTATAGTGGATGGGTTTAGATGTGTTTTTTTTTCTCTCTTTCTTTTTTCTTATTTTGGCTCTTGGATCCCTCCTTGGGGAAATCAACAATTCCCTACTTCATATGGTCCTAGCAAAATGCATCAGGATGCTTTCTTTGACATAAATTAAGAAAGAAAGAAAAAAATTCCGACAACTAGCTTAAAATCTCACACAAGAAGTCAAGAGGTAAAGCAATTCAATGACATTCGGGTCTCCTGTTCTCTAACTAGTTAAGAAACTTGCCTGAAGCACCCCCATGCCCAGCAGACTTCCAATTCATGTTTTGTATCAATTGGCCAAAATGAGGTCACAAAAATTTGGCTGCTTCTAAACCAAGGAGCACATAGGGAAAGGAATTATCTTAAGTGATACAGACTAATCAAGACTCCCTACCTACCAGGGCACCCCTAATAAAACTTCAGCAGCCAAAAGTCACAGAAGATACCACTTCCATGTGGGCTTGAGTTCCACAATCACTAGAAAAAAATGTTAAATGTAGATCTTAAGGAGGAAAGAAAGTCATTTAGCAGATTGATATATAATTATTTCCCTTTCTATTAAAACACAGCAAATACTATCAAATAAAGCAATTACTCAACTCTCAACCCTAACAAAAATGTACACTAGACACGCAAACAGAAAGCTGGCTCCAAGTTGGAAGCTAGATTCACCATTTACTGGTCTGTGCAGCACCCATTGGCCATCAAGTGTCAAGTATACTAAGTCTTTGGAAGAAGCCAGACAAATTACCAAGCAAACACAATCTATTCAGAGCAGAGAGTTAGTAATATTAATTGTATCAGATAGGAATTTTTATGCAAATTGTTTAAAACTCAGCTGAAATGCCTTAAGCAATTGATCCAGAGTCAGAGTGGGCTTTAAATGAACTTTGTTGATTCAGCTGTTTAGACATTATTACCAAATACCCTTGATGTCTCATCTTCCTTCTGTCTCTTATCTCTCCCTTCCATAGGGATTGTTCCATCATCAGATTCCATGTGGTAGACATGCCCCCAAATACACACAGTAGCTTCAGCTTTACTCTTATGACAACCAAATAGCTGCCCCAGTTTCAAGCCACACATGCTAACCCTAAATGCTCCAGGGAAAAGAAAATGTCAGTTCCAATAGCACATAGCCAGGTCTTGGGATCCCCTTCATTGTCTTGAAATGGGACATTTGACTAAACCCAAACTAATAACTGCAGCTAGGGAAAGAAGATATAAATTGGCTTAGGTCCATTACGGTCTAATCCTTGAACTTTGTGACAGATCAACTCCACACCAAAATCATATAGAAAAGAGAGATGTTCAAGATATAGTTAGAGGGAGAAAGGGAGAAGACAGGAATGGGTACTGCAGCATCATACAACAAATTTCCCCTGCACCTGTCCTCCACACCTGAGTGCATAAAGAACTCTTCCCAGCAAGCCTCAAATTTTCAGGTCTCTTTCACAGCTACGTTTTACAAAATCACATGGCTCATTTTACTCATGCAACTTAGAGAGAAAATAAATCCATAAAGTCATGGCATATTTTATTCAACAACTGCCCCAGAATTAGAGTCACAGTACCTGAGGTGTCTTCCTCAGTTGGTTCAGAAGCAGGTTTTGTGGCTAAAGTTCTCCCTGATGAAACATCATGTCAAGGGGGTTTCTGGATTTGAGCTCACTGGGCTGTAACCATTGCTAATCGAGCTTGGTGATTTAGTTGCTGGCATTACACACAAGATGTGAGACAAACGCTGGGCTAAGCGATGAGATGCCAGCCCAGATTGGCATGTGGATCATTTTCACTCAATTTCCCTCCACTGATGGATCAAAACTCTAAGCACAGCAGTCAACCAGGAGAAAATTCCAAAATTTGCATCTGTCCATCCAGCTTCCAGCTGCAACCTGGAAACAAAGTAAAAGACACAGAGGAAATTCCCAACTTCCAATGATATACCAAGCAATGAGATGAGAAATGAGCAAAACACGATCTGCAGCCCAAATATGGTGTTACTGGGGTAACATTCCAAGTCCACAGCAATCCGTGAGCAACAGTCTGGTGTACTCAAAACACACTTGAAATCTGGAGTCTGCATACTCATATTTGACAAAGTACTACTTGAGAATCACTTGGTGTTACTAAGGTTTAATTTCTTCCTCTGTAAAATAGGAAACAATATAATGAAACAGATAACTTTTGAAATATCTGCCTAACCCACAACTGTTCCTCTTAATGTCCCCCAGTGTATAGAGGAGCCATTTTGTAAATAGTTTTCCGCAGGAGCCATTTTTGACAATGGCTGCAGCTGATTGGACCAGGAGTGAAATCTGGAGAAAGCTGGGCCACCTATGTTTCTCTCCTAGATAAAATTTAGAATTGGGCCCGAAAGGGAATATAGTCTCCTTCAGAGTGGTGGGACCAGTAAAACAGAGAATTGGGCTGTTAGCAGCCAGATGCACTTGTACTGACAGGCAGAGGCAGATGAGCTGTGCAAAGAGATTAAAAAGCACACACAGGAAGGAGCTGAGAGTCATGACTGCTTTCCAGGCCCTTTCAGAAGCCCAGCTGAGCCCAGAGGTTGCAGGGCAAATCCCCTGTTTTTAAAGTCAGTCTTTCTCAATTCCATTTTCTTGTTTAAGACACTCAAGGTGGTTTCTGTTACTTGCAAGCTAAGAGTATTTATGAACATATAATGTCTAACTCACTCGGAGGGTCTGAGAATTAAATAAAATAATGATGCTTTACAAATGGAAAGCACTCTAACAACTGATAAAAAAACAACAGATCTGAACCCAAAAAGTATCTTTTTTTTTTTTTTGAGATGGAGTCTTGCTCTGTCACCCAGGCTAGAGTGCAATGGTGCAATCTCAGCTCACTGCAACCTCCACCACCTGGGTTCAAGCAATTCTTCTGCCTCAGCCTCCCAAACAGCTGGGATTACAGGCGTCTGCTACTATGCCCAGCTAATTTTTTTTTTTTTGTATTTTTAGTAGAGACGGGGTTTGACCATATTGGCCAGGCTGGTCTTGAACTCCTGACCTAGTGATTTGCCAGCCTTGGCCTCCAAAAGTGCTGGGATTACAGGCGTGAGCCACCTGCCCAGCTAAAAGTACCATTTTTAATGAAAGACTAAGAAAGATGATTTTGGAGATGATATTTATTGACATAGAAAGATGTTTATCAATAAGCAAATAGTTAGGCTACCAAAATAGAAATTGTTTATACCAGGGTCAACAAATACTTTCGGTAAAGAATCAGATAGTAAATATTTTAGGTTTTGTGGGCCATATGATACCTGTCACAACTAATCCATTTTACTGTTGTTTTGAGGAAGCAGCTATAGATAATATGCGAAAACAAAATAGACTTGCTTGTGTTCCAATAATATTTTATTTATGAACATTGAAATGTGAATTTCATATAAATTTTACATGTCACCAAATAATATCCTTCTTGTGATTTTTTTCTCACCATCAAAAAAATATGAAGTATAAAATCCAGTCTTAGCTGTGGGCCATACACCACCCATGTACACATGTGCGCCTACACACACACACACACACACACACACACACACACTCCCCACAAATTTGATTCGAAATGTTAGAAAGAAAAAAAGTTTATCTTAAGGTAGTGGATTTCAGGGATACTTATTTTCTTGTTTTTGTAGCATAGGCATATATTACTTATGGAATTATTTTTAATTAAATGGGAAAAAAAGGTTAAGTCATAAAGTGTAGATGAAAGACAAAGAAGGAGGCAGGAAAAGGGCAAAGTTGGAGTGCACAACTCCACCAAGGTCCCCTGGAACTCTAGCATTCTTCCTGCAAGCTAAGCTAGCTCCGGGTCGCACTGGAAGCCACAACTACGCCACTGGCACAAAGCAGGAATACTGTCTGTATCATCACAGAACCACCTTACGAAGGAACTCAGCATCTAATTCCAGAAGTTATAATAAGAACCACAGTGTTTTCCACAAAGAAAGAAACAAAAATTGATGAGCATAACTCCTTTTTTTAGGACCCAGTTGATCAATGGATAGTTGGTTTTCCTTTATAGAAGGCAGTTCAAGGGAGCACCCACTCAAACTCTAACCACGGCCTGAATATTTCTGTGGAGCAGCTCTGCCCAGTCTTCATCTAGCCTCCACCCATATGAACTTCATAGGGGAAATACAATTCAATGCCTATGGGTCACCTCCTGTGCACTAGGCACTACGCTAGGTGATGTTCGAAAGATTTGCTCACTCTGCCAATAGCTGCAGTTCACTATCTCAGTGTCAGCATTGTTCAGTCTAATGACTGAAATATAAAATAAAATAATAATAACAGTGTTATACTTGTGGCACCATTAAAATATTGTCTCATTTTAAGTCTTCATGTTACCTATGAAACATAAATAACCCCAGTTGAGAAATGAGGCTCAGAAAGACTCAGTGTCTTAATGAAGATCATCCACCTGGCAGCTGGCAAAGCCGAGATTCAATCACATGCCTGGACTTCACAGTGACTAAACATCCTTTCCTAGGACCTTGCATGCAAGTTAACACTTGGAAGCCGGTTGGAAATGCAGTGTCTCAGGCCTCATCCTCAGGCCTGCTCATTCTGAATCTGCATTTGACACAATCCTTAAGTCACTCGAGTGTCCTTCAGATTCAAAGGAAATGAGGACGTGAAAAAATCTATTAAGCATCTGTGGGTGAGGCACTGTGCCACTGTGATAACGATTATTTTTCTTTTAATCTCCACAATGACTCTGATTTTATACTCATTTTATTAATATATTGGTGAAGAAGCTGAGGCTCAGGGAAGCTAAATAATTTGCCCAGAACCCACAGCAAGCAAGTTGCAGTGAGTGGCAGAGTCAGGATGTGACCCCAATGATCGTGACTGCACTCTCCCTCTTGATTTTGTGTCAGGACTGAAGGAAGTTGAAGAGCCAAGTGGCCAATCTGCAAAAGGCTCAGCTGACCTTTGGAATCTGAGTGCACCAGTAATGTCGGAAAGAAGGTAATTTCTGTATTATGAGCTCCAAGCTTATAATAAACCACAATAAAGAATAAGGTATAGGATCCTTAAGTGTGTCCACCAGGAATGAGACTTTTTAAAAAATCTCCACTAAGTTAGTATGTTTAGTTTCCTTAAGAAGCTTATCCACAAGGTACTGAAATGGTGGCCTTTAGAATTGACCATTTTCTCCTCTCTGGTACAACTGGAAATAGAAATTAGTCTCAGGGCAACTACCAAGTCCACTACCAGCTGAGGAGAAATAAAAGGCTCTGAACGAACACTGAGAAATATTGGATCTTTTCAAAATAAAGACAGACCAAAAAAATTACTCAGATCAAGTCAAATCCAAATCTTCCTGATTTGGAAGTTCCTGGGATTGTTTACATTGTGTTGTCCCTATTCAAATTATGAAGTACTGTATACCCAAAACCACAAGGAGAGCATGCAAAAGGCTGCCACAGACAAGAAGGAGACAGAGCCTGGGAGATACCCAGCATGCTGTGTGACCTCAGCCCCCACCCCACACAATCTTGCCTTGTTCAAAGCTGTATTCTTTTCACCTCAAAAGATGCCTGGCACATAGCAAATACTCAATAAATAGCTGTTGAATAAATAAATGACTGAATAATATAATGCAATTATTATTCAATGTATCTGATGTTGCTCTAGGAAATTTGAGATGTGCTATTGGGGTGTCTCCAAAGCATTCTTGGGGTGGTTGGGGGTAGAGAGAACAGGCCCGCTCTTCCCCTCCCCACCTGCTTCCATCCAACTGGAACATCCCTGTTTTATATGTTGGGCTTCAGAGTAATATTTGACCTAAAGAAACAGTCTCATCACTAAAAAGGAAAAAATAAATTTTGGAAAACCAGTAGTACAGTAAGAAAATGATGAATCAACAAAAAAAAAAAGGATAGATTCTACCTATTATTATTGGCTGTGTGACCTTAAGCAAGTTGCTTAACCTCTCTGGGAACCAGTTTGATCATTTATAAAATAAAATAGTTTATTGAGTTAGATTATTTCTAAGGTCCCTTCCAGCTCTAATGTAATTTTATTACATCATTTTAATTGTCATCCAATTGTACTGTTTTTTCTTGTATGTAAGTTTTCTGATTTATTCTAATTTCTTTACAATAAGCATTATTTTTGTAGGAAAAAAGATTTATTTTCAAAGACATATAAATTAAACAGAAAATTTTTTTCAACTATTCTCTACATTTGCATTGCTTTTAACAAAAGCTAGAAGATGTGTTTTCCCCCATTCTTGCCTGGGGAGAACAACATTTGAAGTCATGCTGTAGGGAGAGCTGAGCCTTCAAAAGCAAGTAATGCTTAATCTGTTCTATTTCTGAAGCACAAAATAAAACCAAACAAAAAAGAAAAATAAGCTACCGCTATGCCAGTGCCAAGTTTCCTCATGCATAAATAGAGATCCATCCAGAAAAACAGCATTCTCAGTCGGGTGGGACAAATCCTCGTGTGCTTTTGTGGAAAATTCCCCCAGCAAGCTGGCATCAAAGACACTGTCTACAGCTGCCTCTATATATGGCCAGAAAACTACACAAAGGTTGTGAGATGCATGAGCTTTGCTGTGGCAAGCACCTGGGTGAGAAAGCTGCTCCAGCCCCGATCCTATGGCGTAAACATGGCGGACAGCCCTAGACCTGATTGCAAGACCACCTTGAGCAAAACCAGCATAGGGCAAGACCTACAGTTGCTATTCTTGCGTCTTTTCCTGGACCGCCTACCAAACCCTACCGAAGCCCACCCACTGATTATCTCAGTAGTGCTCAGCTTCCCTTCCCCAGGGACCTACAGTTAATCCTCTCTTCTCGCTTCTTCACCAACACCTCTCTTAGGAAGGGACCCATAGCCACAATCATTTCAAAGTGCAAATAATTAAGTGGCTTTCTGTGCTATCTCCCCCAGGTGATTACACTTTAATGGAAACCAAGGAATAGTTTTCTACTTGTGGAGTTTCTGACTTTGGTGAGATTGGTGGGAGACAGCAGGAGCAGGGGGAGCTTCCAGATCCATCTGCAGTTATACATCAGAATTGCTTCATCATGCAAGTGCAAGACTGGCCTTCGCTAATCACGTTGTTGGATTCCATCAAGTGGAATGAACATTCTGATGGGAATAAGAAAAAGCAGGTTCTAGTCCTTGATCTGTATTTAAAAAAAAAAAACAAAATGAAGTGTGTCTGCTCTGTTTGGGCTAGACCATTTTTCAATTTTTTAATAATAACAAGACAGGAATTTTAGAACATCAAGAGATAGGAGCCAATCACCAAACTAAAGATTTTCATACTTCTTATTCTCTTTCAAATACAATGCTCAAATAGTATGTAGATAGTAACCATTGCCAACCCCATTTTTAGCTCCTCATTCAGAAGGCCCCAGATCCCAAAGCTGTGGTCACTCCCTTAGAGACTGGAGCAGATGAGATGGGAGGAATTGAATGTGATCTTGCAATAAAACTTCTGGAGGTCAATTCCAGTTTTCTTCTAATAAAGAGGGATTATTCCAACCCATTTAATTTCTGTCCCTGGAGAAGCGAGATCTAATATTTAAATCTATTTATGGGGTTTTTTAATTGCTTTTTTGGGGAAAGGGACAAATTTCTTGCCAATCTATTTCAGAATCTATACTTACTAAAAGGATGATGGAAGAGGATTTCTAATCCAAAGGAACTTTTTCCAAGCAATTAGTAGGTACTATTAATTTTTCCTCCATGAAGGTTTGGACGTGTGCCAAGACACTGGCTACCTTGCTTAAGGCACAATATTTTACTTATCTCTGATATACATAAATATGTTATATATATGATAAGTATAAAAATATTTACTATCTTTAGTACTACTTATGTTTCTATAAGAAGAAAATTGTGTTACATAGCTGTACTAATGAATCCTAGGTCTATGTGGGATATTTTCCCAAGTGCTATCTAAAGCAAACTGTCATTAACCTTGGGAAAACAATTAACCTTTCTGGGCCTCAATTTTTCCCTTTTTTAAAAAAGTAGGAAATGGAATTAAGTGCTATTAAAAGATTCTTCTAGCTCTAAGATTCTGATTGCATGATTCTAGTTTACCTACCAAATCAGTCAGACATAGGTTTAGCTTCATGTCAGAGGAATTCTTCTCCCCTGAACTATGGCTAAAACAGAGAATGAACTATTCTCTCCCATGAAAGAAGTCAGGAGGCAGGCAATCCAGACATAGCATAAGTGTCCATGATGCCAGGGCTCAGACACTTTTGTTCTTACTGTTCTACAAGAGTGACACTCACTCTTAACATCACTGCCTAGTCCAAAATGTCGCTGAGGCTCACGCCATTTCATCTGCGTGCCAAGTAGCAGAAATGAATAAGGGATAAAAAAGAAGGTTCTTTACAGAGGTTTCCCAGAAGCTGTCATAAGACATCTCTGCTTACAACTCATAGACCATAACTTAAACACATTGCTGCACCTCTCTGCATGGCAGGTTGAGGAACAGAGAATTTATTCAGGTGGCCATGCATTCAGCTAAGCACACAGGGTTCTGTTTCTAAGAGGATAATATTAGAATAGACAATAAGTAATCTCTGCCACACATACCATGAAGCTATACTCTGCAATTTCACTTATCTTTGTTTACACCCCTTGACCCTCAGCTCAAACCCTTTTAATTTCCTGAACCCAAGCATTCAAGAGGATCGATGTCTACCATCTGCCCGCTTTTAGAAGTAATTTTCCAACTACCAGTACACAATTTAACAGAATAAAAATCATGCTTAGAATTTGAATCAAGAAAATTTCATTTTCACTTAGAAAGTAGGAGGTCATAGAACAGTGTTGTTGCCATTCTAACAAAAAGAACAGGACAGTGACCTATAAAATCGCAGTTTTGTGGAGGCCATTAAAAATCTTGGGTTGCAAAGAAATCCAGAAGAACCAAAGTCCAGAAAATAGTGAGCTCCTGCTAGGAGAGAACATACCCATGGCTGCTTTCATCGTTGGTGAAGTGGTGAAATGAGGAGGAGGCTGCCATTGATTTGGATAAGACCATCTGAACCATTTTAAGTTGTGAAAGGCTAAGTGAGCCCTATCATGACTGCTTAGTATCTCCAGGAGCCCCAGCCACAAATCTGCAGCCACCTGCCAAGTCTCTCCCACAGACCTTCACTGGGTGCTTACATGGAAATCTGGGGACACAGTGGAGAGCTGTGAGAGACTCTCCCTGAGTTTGCAGGTGTGTAGTGTTTGCTGAAGGCTGAGGGCAGAGTAGGAGAACTGAGAGAATCCCTCCAATGCACTCCAGTCCCTGAGTACTTACGGCTGTGCGTTGGGTGGGTTGGGGGGCGGGGGCAAGAGGACCGAGAGAAATTGCTCACAGGCACTCTGGGCTTCACTGAGTGCACTACCACAGGCATAGGCAGGGTAGCACAGTGGGGCACAGAGAGCCAGGGGCAGGACTGAAGACCAAGGAGAACGCCCCAGTGACCCAGTAAGTTGGCAGCCAGACTGCAAAGCAAAGTGAGCTCTCCAGTGGTTCAGAACGCTGGTAGCTGCACCACAAAACACAAAGATATCTCCAGAAATTCCCTCTACTCAAATCCCAAACCCTACTGAAGGGAGACTCCTGATGCTGCCCATAGATCACGTGAATCCAGTGGTGAACTAAATCTAACTAAAACAACAGCAAAGCCCTGATACAATCAGCTAACGCTGGTGTGCTGGAGCCATCATATACTGGCTTGAAAGAGCTGATTGTCAAATGTTCAGCAATTTTCTGAGTCAATGTTAAATACCTGCACTATTAAATTATATACACTTAAATAAATGAATAGTACATTTTAAAAGGTAACAAACACTTAAAACTCATCACTTCCTAATGATTTTACGGTATTTTATAATTTTATATATATTCTTGAAGTTATAGCTATTGTATTTGTATATTAGAAATATTACATAATAATATATTACTGTGCTTCTCCCAACTCTCTGTTCTGTGACATCCTGTTGATAGTTTGAAATTGGCAAGGGTAGAAATCAGCAAATGCTGTAAGCCAAGACTTCTTTTCTTTCCAAAGATCCAGGTGTTAAACATCAACTAGCACGCCACTGATAAATTAGATTGACCAGCCCTCTACACTAGCAGCCTAGCATACAAAGAAGCAATACTCTTTTTTAAGGATAAATAGCATTTATTTCAGCTGCTACTGTTCTTTTATATATGATATCCAGCATACAATTTTAAAAAATACAAGGCATGTGAAAAAGCAACAAAATGTAGCCCATCAAGGGAGAATATAGTATATGGAAGCAGACCCAGACATGGCTCACATGTTGAAAATATAAGACAGTAAATTTGAAAGAGCCAATATAAATATGTCAAAGGATCTAGTGGAAAAGGTAGACAACAGTGGGCTATTTCAGCAGAGATGAAAGTTATTACTTATATATATAAATTCAACACATACATGAAAAAATGGAAACATGAAAAGTGAAAAATGAAATATCAGAGATGAAGAATATATTTGATAGGGTTATCAGAAGACTGATCAAAGCAGAGGAAAGGGTCAGTCAAGCTAAAGATAGGTCAATAGAAACTGTCTAAATTGAAATACATACAGAAAAAAGAATAAGGGGAAATAACAAAGAGAAGAACAACATAGAACTGCGGGACAATATTAGATTAACAAACATATAACTGGAGTTCCAGACAGAGAGAATGAAGCAAAAGAAATTAATATATGATCACAATCTTCCAAAATTAATGACAAATCAACTACAGATCCAAAAAGCTTACCTAACCCTAAACAAGCTGAACAAAAATAAAAAACATACCTAGACACATTATAGTTAAACTACTAAAAGCCAAAGGTATAGAGAAAAATCTTAAAAGCAGCCAAAGTGGTAAGTGAGAAGGGGAATACTGCATACAAGAGAACTCTAAGAATGATATCTGACTTTATATATATATATATACTTTACATTATATATAATGATATCTGACTTTTATATATACTTTATATATATATCTGACTTTATATATATACATATATATGTATACTTTATATATATATATACACACACTATATATATACTATATATATATATGCCAGAAGACAATGGAATTACATTTTTAAAGTGCTTTATATATATATACTTTTTATATATACTTTATATATATACACTAAAGTATATATATACTTTATATACATAAAATATATATAGTATATATATAATATATATTTATATAGTATATATACTATATATATATAAAGTCAGATATCATTCTTAGAGTTTGCTTGTATGAGAGTTCTTCTGGCATATATATATATGCCAGAAGACAATGGAATTACATTTTAAAGTGCTGAAAGAGGGGGAGAAAAACTGTCTATATTCAGTGAAATTGTTCTTCAAATATGTGTTCTATATTCAGTGAAATTGTTCTTCAAATATGCATGGGGAATAAGCACATTTTCACATAAACAAAAACTAAAAAAAAAAGTCCATAGCAGACTAAGAACTGGCTAACTCTAGAGCCAACATTTTAGGACAAGAACTGAACTGAGCTCCTGATGACTGCACCTGTAAACAATAAACCTTTATTTTTACCCTCTTGTCCCCTCATGCCCCAGGAAGAGAGCATGAATATAGTAATGAAATAGGCTCCTCTGCGGTGTTTGGTCAAGTTTTAGGCACAACACCAACCACTTTTAGCCTCAATCCACTCTGTTTATGTTAGAATTAAATAAGTGTGACAGATTGGCATGAAACTTCATGACCGAGATTTAACAGGCACAAATGCCCAAGGAACCAAACAAGAACTAAGAAGAACTCCCCATGGGACTTCAAGGGAATAAGCTTGTATTAATATCCTTCTTGGACAGAAGTAACTTCCCTGAAGTATCTTCCCTCCAGGTCAATAAACCCTATTCCCTGCTTTGAAAATAAGAATCAAATCGTTTTCGAAGCCGGAGCTTCAAAAACAAAACACCAGGAAGCTAGGAACTCTTCCCTAGAATATTTCAACAATTCTGCCTTTCCAGGAAATAATATGTGTTAAGTTCCTATTAAGTGCTAAGTAATTTCATATATTTTACCTCATTTAACCTTTACAACCGATCTTTGAAGTTCAAATTCAAATCCAATTTTGTCTGATTCTAATATCTGTGTCGTAAGTTCACAAGTCTCCTTCTTGTTGCCAAATCCAAACTCCCTTTCTCTCCTTTCATTTTACCAGGCCTTTCAATAAGCACTTAACAGTTAACTTGCCTGCATTCTTGAAGCACTTTCTTCTTGTTGCTTCTGTGCCATCCCTCTTTCCTGCTCTTCTACTTCATTATCTTCTCTCAGTCTTTTTTCTGGGCTCCGGTACTTATTCCTAACCACTCAGCAGCTAATCCTTGGCCTCTTTCTCTATTTTATCTACATACTCCATCTAGGCAAGCCTTCCCAATGCCATGGATTTAAATACCACATCTGTATTGAAGACTTCAAAATCTCTCCTGGAAATCCACACTCATACAATCAACCCTTTATTTGTCACTTCTGTTTGTACTTCTGATAGAAATGTTTGCTTTTTTATTATCAAAACAGAACTTTTCTATTCCCCAGGAATTCTTCAGTCATCTTCAGAATAAATAGCATCTCCACTCACCGAATTACTCAAGCCAAAAATCTAGAGGTTATCTTCAGTCCCTTTATTTCTTTATCCCCCAAAATCAATGCAATAGCAAATCTAGTTAACTTGTCTTCAAATGAATCCCAACAGCCATTTCTCCTCTTTACTTCTACTACCCTCATCTGAGCTGCCATCGCCTCTTGCCTAGACCATTGCTATACTTTCTAACTGATCTCCCTGATTCCAATCTTACTAAAATCCATTTTCTGCAGAATAGCCAGTGAACTTTTTGGAACTTAAATCCAATCAAGTTACTCTCCTACTTAAAAATCATCCAATGCTTCCATCCCACTTAGAATGAAATCCAAACTTCCCACCCCAGCTTACAACCACCCACATGATTGGATGCCGGTCTTCTTCTCTGACCTCATTCTGCTCCCACTTCACTCACCGCTGCCCATCCACACTGGTTTCTGTACTTCACACCCACCACATTGGCTTCCACCTTAAAGCCTTTGCGTGTGCTAGTCATGCTCCAGAAATGTTTCTCCCTATGAGTGTCCCATGGATGGCTTCTTCTTGTCATTTAGGCCCAGTAGATAAACTGTTACTTCTGCAGAGAAGGCTTTCTTGACCATCGATCTAGAGTAGTCACCAAGTAAAATATCATCACATCATTGTATTTTAATTATCTCCATGGCAAGTATCATTGTCTATTTTCTTGTTTATTTATTTGTTTAGGTCTAACCAAGCTTGTCCAACCCATGGCCCTCTGGCTGCGTGTGGCCCAGGATGGCTTTGAATGTGGCCCAACCCAAATTTGTAAACTTTCTTAAAACATTATGAGATTTTTTTGGCGATTTTTTTTTAGCTCATCAGCTATTGGTAGTATTAATGTACTTTATGTGTAGCCCAAGACAATTATTCTTCTTCCAATGTGGCCCAGAGAAGCCAAAAGATTGGACACCCCTGGTCTAAGTCTTCTGTTAGAATGTAAAATCCAAAACCTATCCTGTGTTGTTCATCACTGTATATGTAGCGACTAGAATAGTGCCCAGCACATGGTGGGCTCTCAACAAATGTCTACTGAAAGGATCAGTCGATGAATAACCAAGGAGACAAAGCAAAGATGTTTATCATAAAGGAAGAGAAAACCACCAGGAATCCTTCACTGAGAAGAAATCATGGTGAGCTACCATGTCTTGACACTTCTATATCAGAGCCACCTTGTTCTGGGGTGGATGCTCAGAAACCTCTTTCTCATCTTCAAAGGCAAGTCAAGATTTCTTCTTCTATCTATATATTTCTTTTTAATTTTTTACTGTTATAACATTAAAGACATTTTGAAAACATAAAAAGGCAATCTATGATACCATCATAACAAAGCAGCTTTCATGTATTCATCTTTCCTTTGAGTTTTTATTCATAAGCAGACATAGTTTTCACACAGTTGCAACCAAAGTATATATGCTATTTTACTGGCTTGATTTTTACACTTACTATTATATTATAACCATTTTCTATGCTACTGAAGATCTGAATATTTTTGTAATATTAATAACAGCTGGCATTTATTGAGAGTTTGCTATGTGCCTGGCATTGCTCTCAACACTGGTATTGTCTTGTTTTATCTGCATAATAACTTTTTAGAGTGTGTCCTATTATTATTTCCATTTTGTTCTATTTTCTCTTCTGGACAAGGCACTTGCATCCGCACACTATATGTATGAACACAAAGTTGATTGTTGATATTGACTGACACAACTCTTATACCCATCAATAATGGAATGTGTGAATAAAGTATGATACATCTAGTCTGTGTGCACTATACTGCTATTAAAAATAAGTACGTGAAACTATATAAGAAGATATGGAAAAAATATTAAGTGAAAAGAGAATCAGAAAAATATGTTTATTATGATCCCATTAATGCTTATTTTAATAAATCATGCATAGCTACATTAAAGAAAGCCACATATTATTTTATGCTATTTCTCTGAAATGTCTGGCCCATACAAATCCCTAGTGACAGAAAGTAGATTAATGGTTGACAGAGGCTGGGGAGAAGGGGAAATGGAGAGTGACTACTAACAGGCATGAGGTTTCTTTGAGAGTGATAAAGATGTCTGAAAATTAGACAGTAGTTATGGCTGGTTGCTCAACTTTGTGAATATACTAAAACCCACTCAACTGTACACTTTAAAATGGTGAATTTTATGGTATGTGAGTTATGTTTCAATAAATAATATGTTTTTAAAATAACTGAAGAAAAAAGTCTTATTATATATACGCATGTATTTGAGTAAAGAAAGGGGATAAAACGATGCACAGAAAATTGGTAGTGGTAGAAGAAAGATGAGGTGGAAATATGTAAGACAATAAAGGAAGTTTCTTTCTGCCTAGTTCTATTTCATTTGAATCCTATGATTTGAATATAATTACAATTTTATTTCTTGTATTATTTAATATAATAAATTAGATTAAAAATAATTATAATAAAATTTAAAATTTCAAATCAAGTAAAATTATAATAAAATATTATAAATTAAAATCAAGTAAGTAAAATGGGCCCTAATATTTAATTTTTGTTAGCTAACCAAAGTGCTAAGATCAATACTATCAACAGATGTAATATAAATGAGAGGATTGCAGGGTAGTGTTTCTCCTTCTTAGTTCATTTGTCCTTCAGAGGCTGAGTATTTTCTTCTCCATGGTGAGAATAACTTTTCTGGATTCATAATGGGTTTTGACATTGTACTACATTAAAAATATATATAGCTACTGTCGACTCTTAAATAATCACCCTGGAGAGTGACAGTAAGGATAACTGAAGTTCATGGAAAGCAAAAAGCAAATCTGACACTGCTATATTTTCTTATTTTTGTTTCATCCAAGAATGCAAAATAAAATGCTCAAATGCAACAGTGAAAAAGTAGAGGCATTATCTGTAGATTACATATGGTCATCTACTTAGGAAAAACAACAGAATCTAGAGACAAGCTATTAGAAAAAATAAGAGCTTAGCAATGATGCTGATATATGATTGACCTACAAAAATCAATAGTATTCCTCAACACCAGCAATACCCAATTCGAAAATATAATAAAAAATAAAATAAGCAACAAACTATGAAATATCTAGGAATTAACCTAAGTGACAAAACCGAATATCTCTCCAGAAAACAATCCTAAAATCTAATTAAGAATGTAAAAGATGATTAGAATAAATGGAAAGATCTTCCATGACTTGAATAAAATTAATAATAATTTTAAAGACATAAATTTTCCCATAACTAATGTATAAATTCCCAGTCAAATTTCAACTTGAATGCATTTGAGAAATGTATCATATTTGCTCTAAAATTTACATGGAAGAATAAAGACCCATGCTTAGCTAAGTAAACCATAAAACAAAAAACTAAAAAGCAAGCTTCTAGATATTAAGATATGTTTATTAAGCCATAAAAATTAACAAATAGACCAATGGAACAGAATAAATAGCAGAGAAACACACTAGTGTGTTTGAATACTTGACATATGACAAAATGCAAATAATTAAGAAAAGATTTGATTGTTTAAGAGAAGGTATTGGAAAAAATGTTTATTACATGGAGAAAAACAGAACTGGTTTTCTCCATAATATTACATGAAAAGGGCCACTCTTGATAAGTGTAAGATGTGAGGGTAACAGGTAGAACCATAAAGTTAACTGAGGAAAATGTCTTGGACTTTATAAATAAATAAAATAAAAGCAAACACTATATGGGAAAAAGAAGGTGACTGATTTGATGGCATCAAATTTAAAGAGTTCTGCTTTCTGGGTATCCTGAGGATAATGATGGCCATCTAAATCTGAATCACTTGACAACATTTCCAAACCATAAAGATTAACAAAAGGACAAATAAAACCACAGGAGACACAAACCTTCAGGATAACTGGAAGATAGAGAACACTAGCTCCCCCTGAAAGCATTTGTAGAGAATGTGGGAAGTCCAGGAAAACTGTGGGAAGAGAAAACGGGGAGTAGCATGTCTAAGATTAAATTAAAATCACCCTGAAAAAGAGAAGGCCTACACTAATCATGAAAAAATTTAACAAGAAGAATGACTGCAGGCTTTAAGATGTGTAGGACTCAAGGTGGTGGCCTCAGAAGGGCACAATAATTTGAGAAAAAGACAGTATAAAGAAAAACACTTCGGAGTCTTGATGGTGAAGAGAAGCATGTAAAAGAAACAAAATCCTACAAGACAAAAGGGAGTAAAACATTGGGAGATAAATGGTAACTTTCCCATTACGAGAGAGAGAAAGAGAGAGAGAGAGGGAATACATACATATGTGCATGCATACACATATTTATACATAATGACAGATCGATATCCATTGAAGAAGCTCCACTTCATTACACAGATAGAAGAGGGATCTCTTGAATTAAATGCTTATAATCTCCCCGGATTGCCAACCTGATACACAAAATAAAGACTGAAAAAGAATCTACATTTACACAAACCTACCGGAAGGATAAAATGGAAACTTAAAACTGAAACATTCAAAATGATAAAATTCCTCCCCCTCCAACCTCCAAAACAACTACAAAGCCAAA
Source organism: Gorilla gorilla gorilla (assembly GCF_029281585.2). Classification (NCBI taxonomy): domain Eukaryota; kingdom Metazoa; phylum Chordata; class Mammalia; order Primates; family Hominidae; genus Gorilla; species Gorilla gorilla. The sequence continues at coordinate 149,585,493 of NC_073228.2, forward strand.
GAAACTATAGTGCAATACCCCAAACTAAATCCAGTGTCTTCAAACAAGCATGTAGGAATATGAAAAACACCTTAAATCAGATCATCAAAATCTAAGGAACAGAAATGTACATAAAACAGAAAGAAATTAAGTAAGAGTTGATTGAAAAAAAAGAAATCTTCTCAGAAAAATGAAAAATTAAGTTACAAATTACCCAAGGAATATTATATGCAAATAAACATGTGATAAGAGGAAATGAAGAAAAGCAGAAAAATGAGACAATAAAAATAAAACATTAAAAGAGTCTAAAAGGAAGTGATTTAAATGGAGGACAAGCAAAGAAGATCCAATTACACGTAATTGAACTCTCTGAAAAAGAAAAAAGAATGTAATAGAACTAATATTTTAAAATATAATTTCAGAAAATGTTCAGGAAATTACAGAAAATCTAAATCCACATACTAAATGGGCCCACCAGATACTTGAGAAAATTCACCCTCAGTAGTCAACCCTCAGATATATTCCAGTAAAATTATGAGACATTAAACATAATTTAAAAAAAAAAACACCTCAGGTCTCCCAGAAGGGAAAAAAAAAATCTTACAATGGCAACAGAATTGTTAGCATCAGACTTCTCAAGAGCAACATACAGATCAAGGCAACAAGCAAGCAGTATTTGCAAGAAATTCAAGAGGAAAAAAATGTGAACCAAAGATTTTATATTCAGCTAAGCTGTTCTTCAAGATCAAGGTCTAAAAAGATAAATAAATAAAAACTAGTTTTACATATGTAAAAACTTGGAGAGTCCTGTATTCATGACTCCTTCTTGAAGAAACTACTAAAGGACTAGTTTCATCCATCCATGTTATCACTGTGAAAATTTAGGTAAAAGGGTTAATAGTGAGGACTTAATACATATAATTTTAGATTTAAGATAAAACAGAAATAGAGACAAAGGTAGAAAAATAACATAAAATGTCAAACGCTCCCATAAAATAAAAATAATCTGAAAAAAAAGTGAAAGAAAAGGGAGAGGGGAATTGGAAAGGAGAATAAATGCATTATTGTTGTATAGAAGCAGTTCTCAAATGTTTTGGCCTCTGAAATCTTTTACACTTCTAAGCTTTTTGAGGACCTCAGAAAGTTTTTGTTTACGTGAGTTATATCTATTATGAAGTAGATATATCTGCCATATTAGAAATTAAATTTGAAAGGTTTTAAAATATTTTTTATTTTAAAATAATAAACCCATTACATAATATAAAACTTTTTCCAAAAAATATAGCAGCAAGAATTATTTCATATTTTTGCAAATCCCTTTAAGGTCTGCCTTAATAGAAGACAGCTAGATTTTCATATGTGTTTCACACTTTCATTAGCCATCAGAGCAATGATATCATCACTTACCATATAGCCTCTGGAAAACTTTCACACGCACTCATGAGAAAAGGAGAGTAGAAAAGTGAAATGATGTCTTAGTATTATTATGAAAATAGTTTTGATCTCGCAGATTCCATGAAAGCGTTTCAAGGATCCCCTACTGAACATTTTGAGAACAGCTATTGTATAGATCAAGGGGAGGAGTCAAGGGTATGTCAGAAATTGACAAACCAGAGAATAAAGGCTAACCAGCAGACAAGGGAATTTTTAAAAGGTGTAAATACAAATGTTATCACTAAATACCTAATCCTAATACCAAAAGAAATTTTAAAAATTAAAGAGCAAAGCAAACACATCATATAGAGAAACAGAAAATGTAATAAAATCACATAGTAATTTTATAAAAACTACAACTGAAATAAAGTGACAGAGTATAGATCAAACATAACAAGGATATTAGTTAATTGTGGATTGGCTTAACTCATCTTCTAAAATAAAAATATTTCTGAATTAACTCACCAACAGGTATCAAAGCCAGGATGTATATAAGACCCACACCTAAAAACAGTGATTCAGAAGAGCTAAATCTAAAGAGATGGACACAGACATAACAGGAAATAGAATTAATAAGAAGGCAGGGTTTGCAATCCTGACATAAGACAAGGTAGAATGCCAACCAGAAAAACCTTTTAATGTAACAAAAAAGCACTTTAATGTTAAAATCTGTAATTCAAAATAGAGATAAAACATTTAGGAATATTTATGCACCAAATAACAGAGCAACACCTGCATAAAGCAGAAACTGCAGGAGAAGCAAGCAGAAATATACAGAAGCACACTAAAAATAGACTTTAGTATCCTACACCAGGTCAAGCAGACAAAACATTGATAGACTTAAACAACATTCTCAATAAGACAGATCTTACAGATCTTATAGAAATGTATCAAACATTAAACCCTGATAATAGAAAATACATTTTCCTCTTTAGCACACATGGAACATTTACAAAATTGATCAAGTATTAGGTAAAAAAAAAATCGGTAAGTCACAAAGAGAAGAAATATTACCGACAACGCTCTCAGATTATAATACAATAAAATAAGGAAAATGATAATTCAAAATTTAAAAACTCAACTGAAAATAATTTGGGATTTTTTCTGAGACAGAGTCTCGCTCTGTCTCCCAGGCTGGAGTGCAGTAGCACAATCTCAGCTCACTGCAACCTCCGCCTCACAGGTTATAGTGATTCTCCTGTCTCAGTCTCCAGACTAGCTGGGATTACTGGCATGTGCCACCACACCTAGCTAATTTTTGTAGTTTTAGTAGAAACCAGTATCAAATTAATAATTTTTTTTGAGACAGAGTCTCACTCTGTGTCACCCAGGCTGGAGTGCAGTGGCACAATCTCGGCTCACTGCAGCCTCCACCTCCTGGGTTCAAGCAATTCTCCTGCCTCAGCCTCCTGAGTAGCTGGGACTACAGGCACAGCACTATGATGTCCAGCTAATTTTTGTATTTTTAGTAGAGACGGGGTTTCACCATGTTGGCCAAGCTGATCTTGATCTCCTGTTCTAAGCTGATCTGCCCACCTCGGCCTCCCAAAGTGCTGGGATTACAGGTGTGAGCCACCACACCCGGCCCCAAATTAATAATTTATTTTAAAAAATACAGTTTACCAACACTGACTAAAGTAGAGTTTAGAAAGCTTAAACCAACTTTTATAGAAAAAACATTGTATCAAGGCTATACCCCCCAAAAAGGCACCAGGAGCAGAAGTTTTCACAAGGAAATTTGACCAAACTATCAATAACCAGAGAGACCCGATGTTACAAAAATTGTTTCGAAACATAAAACATGAAGGAAAATTGTCAAAAATCATTTTATGAAGCAAGTATAATATTGATACCTAAATTTGATTGTCAAAAATTTAAATAAAATTACAGACCAATATAGCTTATAAATACTAATGCAAAAATAGTAAATATTTACAAGCAAATAGAATTCATCACCATACTGTGAAAATAATACATAATGACCAAGCAGAGTTTATTCCAGGAATACAATGTATCATAAACATAAGAAATTCATGAATATAAAGTAAGCACACAAACACACCATGATTCTGTAGCCACAGTTTTATTTTATACAAAAACACTACAGAAACGTGCAAGACTTGTACCAAATATCCTGTTGGGTGCACAGACCAGGACTATTCAATGTAGAGAGGTCTATACAAAGGAGTAAATACATGGAGATGGGATTATTGAGACCATTTTGGAACGTTTGCAAAACGTATCACAGATAAAAAGCTATTATCTTTAATATATTTAACAACTTAAAAGGGGAAATAACTAAAACCTTAATAAAACAATGAGTTAAAGGCACAAGCCAAAAATTCATTAAAAAGGCATACAATAGTCCTTAATCATATGAAACTATTTTAATTTTACTCATAATAAGAGAAATGCAAATAAAATGACACTGAGATACCATTTCTCTTCTATCACATTGGCAAAAAGTTTAAAAGCTTGGCAACACATTCTGTTGGCAAGGCTTGTAAGGCACTCTCATTCATTGCTGGTGGGAATGTAAATGACACAACTCTTACGTTGGGGGAATTTGGCAATCTCTAACAAATTGTATGTGCATTTTTCTTACAACTCAGCAATCTCAAATCTAGAAACTTACCCTGAATATATATCTCCAACAATAAGAAAAGACATTTGCATTAGGTTATTCATAGCAGCCTTATTTATAAATGCAAAATATTGGAAGTGACCTAAATATCTATATATAAAAGATTGATCAGTAAATTCTGATGCATACACACAATGGAACGCTATGCATTTGTAATAAAGAATAAAGGATAGCTCTATGAGCTAATATGAAATAAGTTCAGCATATGTTGATAAGTGACAAATGCAACATGCAAATATACATATATTTCAAACATGTCTATGTAAAAGTAGTTAATTACAAAGGGAAAAATGGTTATCGGCAGACTCGCCTTAACCAAGTGACCTAGGTTAACAGCTTCAGTAACAGTATAAATTGGTATCATGGTCCCCTTGATACGATGTTCTGAGACCACAATATTATCTTTATATTTCTGCCAAAAAATTATGATCATAAAAAAATCAGACAAACCTAAACTTAGAAGTCATCTACAAAATAAAACGTTAAAGACATGAAAAATAAAGAATCCTGAGGGTCTGAGATAATGAAAGGAAACAAAAGAGGCTTAAGCAGAATCCTGAATTGAAGGGAGAAATATCAATCTATAATATCAATATTAAGGTGATTGGCAAAAGTTGAACATAGATAACGGATTAGACAATAATACTGAATCAATATTAAACATCCTGATTCCATACTTATACTTTTGTTATTCCTCGTTGATGTTTTTAGGGAAAACACTGAAATAACAAGAAGTAAATAAATAAATAAATAAATATACATATATATATATATACATATATATATAAAATGCCTGTAACTTACTTGCAAACAGTTCTTTAAAAGTATAAAAAATGAATGTATGTGTATACATATATAATATATAATATATAATATAAAATATTATATATTATATATATATGTGACAGGGTCTTGTTTTGTCACTCAGGCTGGAGTGAAGTGGCATGATCATGGTTCACCATAGCCTTGACCTCCAGGCTCAAGCAATCCTCCCACCTCAGCCTCCAGAGTAGCTGAGACCACAGATGCACACCACTAAGCCTAGCTAATTTTTTGTAGAAATGAGGTCTCACTATGTTACTTAGGCTGGTCTCACACTCCTGGGCCAAAATGATCCTCCCACATCAGCCTCCCAAAGTGCTGGGATTAGAGGTATGAACAACCACTCCCAGCCAACAAATACTTTTTAAATGTGGATCTCTGTTTGACAATAATATGAACAAAGTAAAGTACTTGAAATGTCTAAAATTCATAAGTTATTTACTGTATGTGAAAGGAATTCAAAGCAACAAGAAAAGAGCAATCCCAGTAGAATAAAAGACAAAAGCAATTTACAGAGGAGGAAACCCCAAAAGTTATCAAACATAGTAAGGTGCTCAGAATCATCGGTAATTTGATAAATTCACATTTAAAAAACAATGAGACAGCACTTCACCTCTAACTCACAAACATTAGAAGTCTGAATAATTCTTGGAGTTGGTAGAAATGTAGGGATGTAAACCTTTAAGCACTGCTAACAGGTATACATGGAATAGAAACCAGTACAGCCATTCCAGATAACAAATGAGCACTACTTCATTAAATTAAATATATGCTGCTGTTAAAAAAAAAAAGTCACTGGATATATTTAAAATGGCAAGAAAGACCTTATTCAAGACTATTGCAATAGCAGAGAGAGGCTGAATTCAACTCCACTGAAACAAAAGGCAGTAAGATTCTTAAACGCTGGGAGGAGCTAATAGAAAACTACTAGAGAGTACTAAAGGACATCAGTGTAGGGAGGGTGGCCAATGTGATTAGGTCATCTGTGTTTGCTAATTGTCACTTTCCAAGGGTAGGCTTTTCAAGAGTAGGCTTCTACCCTCCCATAGAGACTGAGAAATGTGGTTCTATTGCCTTCAATGATCATATCTCAAAAGGCTGACTCCAAGATCCTTGAGCAAGACTTTTCTGGGTTGTAGAAGATTTACATATTCTATAGGGAAAAACTTGATAATTAGAATTAAGAATTTAAACAGAAAGAATTTACAGGTGGGTGCAGTAGCTTATGCCTGTAATTCCAGCACTTTGGGAGGCCAAGGCAGGTAGATCACTTGAGCCCAGGAGTTTGAGACCAGCTAGGGCAACATAGTGAGACCCTGTGTCTACAAAAAAAATTTTTTTTAATAGCCAGAGTAGTCTCAGCTACTCCAGAGGCTGAGGTGGGAGGATTGCTTGAGCCCACGAGATGGAGGTTGCAGTGAACCCTGATCCTGCCACTGCACTATAGCCTGGCTGACAGAGAAAGACACTATCTCAGAAAAGAAAGAAACAGCGAAAGAGAGAAGGAAGGAAGGAAGGAAGGAGGGAGGTGAGGGAGGGAGGGACAGAGGGGGAAAGAGAGAAAGAGAGAGAGAGAAAGAGAGAGAGAAAGAAAGAAAGAAAGAGAAAGAAAGAAAGAGAAAAAAAGGGAAAGAAAGAATTTACAATTGCATATTTTCTCAAGTAAATGCTCTAAGCAAAAGGAGGTCAGGGATCTATAGTCAGGGAGAAATCAGTCTAAATTTTAGTCAAGCTGAGAAGAACATTAATTCTGTCTTGGTCAATGCCTATTAGCAATTTCATTCCTGGAGATGGATGGATAGATATGTAGACAGATAGGCAAATATGTACAAGTATGTTCACTGGCACTATTTTTAGGACCAGGAGCAGGAAGTTGGAGTCCACCAAGATGCCTATCTCTGGGAGAATGGATAGGCAAAGTATGATGGATATACAATTATGTAGGTTAAATATAAATTGCCTTGCATCAGTTTCCTCAGCCCAGTTCAGACACCAGCTGTAGCTTTTCACACTGACAGCTTTCCACCTCAACCTTCTGTAGCATGTCTATTAACTTTTCACACTTTGAACTTTCACTCAAACTGTGGGAGCTTGCTCTGCCCACACAAATTGTACAATAGCTCTTGAAGCTTCTGTCTGGAAGTAAATTATAACATTTCATTGTGGTAGGGTGATCAGACCGAACACCAGGTCATTGGGGCAATGAAGTCCAGTGGAGTCAAAGGAATGAGAAAAGACAGTTTGAGAGATAAAGTGGGTCCAGGGGGCCAACGTGAGTATGGAGGCTGTGAAGGCCCAGAGTTCTGGAAGCCCAGACTATTTATTGGTGATCAAACAAAGAAACAGGTGGTAAGAATGTGGGGTTGAAAGGGAGCATTGCATTAAGCACCTGATTTACAGTTGTGATGGTTTAGCATTTATATGGCCAATTCCAAGACACAATCAATCTAGGAGACTGGGAGGGCTAGAAGCAAGGAGCCAGCAAGTCTAGACATATTCCAAAGCCATGAGGGGTTTCATGCCCTGAGCCCTGGATTCTATCCAACCCACGAGGGGTTTTATGCCCTGGGCTTAGATTATGGTGCATCAGGGTAGCCTTCCACCCTTTAGCACAGAGCTTGGTGTTCCAAAGGCCATGAGGGGTTTTAGACCCTGGACCCTGGACATGTTCCAAGACTCTTTTACATTATGTCAGACATGCAAGCCCTGCCTCACCTTCTCCCAATACTCAGCTTTCCTCTCAACATGCCCCCCTTTTCTTTTTCATAAAACCGCCACAGCTATCATTGCTTGTTCTTGATGACGGCTTTCTCTTCAGAGGCAGCTTCCTCTTCAGAGGTGGCTTCTGCATCTGTAGACTAAAAGGAGACAGCACAAGCACACAACCACCAGAACAAAATCCACAAATGTAGAGCCTCCAATGGCCTTCAACTGTAAATCTTTTGGAATGGGATAAGAGTTTTTTAAGGATCTCAGTTACAATACAAATAGATGGTGATGTCTCCCATGGTCTATTTAGAGACACAGGGATCCAAACTCCTTCCCTGGCTTTAATTATCAAGACAGTTTGATTTTTATCAAAGGTTGAATCAAGGCAGGTAAACAAGCAACATTCAGGGCATGTAATAAAGTGTGTATTTATATCAAGAGTAACATTTCCTATTGCTAGCACAACTTTGAATCCAAAAGGTCCCATTGGAGAGAAAAGAAAGAGCATTTTTATCCTTACCTCCCTCCCCTCTGTTCATTTTATATTTTCCCTCTCAGACTTTGACTGGACTTTGAGCCATAGCTAATTTCCATAATTCAGAATATTCCTGTCTGTCCCTGCAAATCTCTGCTAGTCTTTGCTAGTCTCTATGTTTGTACCTCTTTAGGGCACTGACCAGTACCTCTCTAGGGCACTGACCTTACATTGCTAGTCTTTGCTTTTGTACCTCTTTAGGGCACTGACCTTATATTGCTAGTCTTTGCTTTTGTACATCTTTAGGGCACTGATCAGTATCTCTTTAGGGCACTGACCTTATATTGTTAGTCTTCATCTATCCCTGCCTGTCCCTGTCTGTCCCTATGATACCTGTTAGTTCCTGTGAGTTCCTGCAAGTCCCTGTCTTTTCCTATCTATCTCTATTTATCTCTATCTCTACTTACTTATCTCTACATCTTCCTGGAAACCTTTTTTATGGCCCTGGGTAGAGCTCAGAAATCCACACTTTAAGCTTCAGCAAGAGACAAAACAGGGACCCCGGACCTGGAACCAGATTGAAGGGAACAGGAAGTGCTCTCCCCTCCCAAAGCAGGAAAACCAGAGTTTGGCCCTTGCAAATTTCTACTCCACATCAGCATCATCCTCAGTTTCCTGGAATGAATTGTTGATCATGGCAATTAACACATTTAGCAAAACAATGACCATTGTAACATTATAGACTCCATAACGAACATAACCAATATTTTCAATGAATTTGTGGTTATAGTTGATGACCACTGATTTCACTTCAGAAAGTCCAAATATAGCCCAGAACAGTGTCTTAAAACTCTCTTCAACTGTTGTGAAGGCTTCATTTTGTTTTGCACCAATGTAGTAGGAGTAGAAGTTGAACGTTCCAATCATAAAGGCCACAAACACCATAATGAATATGACCATGAACCTGAAGATGTCTTTGACTGCTCCTCCAAGCAACATCTGCAGAGGTCCAAAGCTTTCATTTGCTGGCAAAATACAAGCTATCCCAGAGAAACTCAAAACCACAGCAACTGCACAAAGACCTTTAGACACCATCTGAGGATCAGAGGGGTCCCACTCCCTCCTGGCCAAATTGTAGTATTTCACATTATCTCCCAATGTTACTTTTGTCAAGTCCTTCAAAGTATCATTTGTATCAACGATGCTCTGTGTTTCGGAAGCATGCCAGAATGCCCTGAATCTTACAATGAATGATGCTGAAAAAATTGCTAACATACCAAAATCAAGCATATTCCACAACTCAAACAAATATTCCTTGGGGCCTTGAGTCCAAATTTCTTTACATTCAGCCCATATCATGCCTCTGTTCTCATTAAATCTGTTTTTCTCTAGCAGAGGCAGGTTAACCATGAAACTGAAGCTTCAAGATGACTTTACTTGCCCAGGTTCCTTCTAAGTCCTCACTTTGTCTTCTTTTTCTCTAAGTGGGGCCCTCTGAATAAACAAGCCTCAGATTCCACTGGGTCTTACACCCCATGCCTCACCCTCTACATAATAAATGCTTTAAGAAATTCGAGTAAGCAGAATGTTTGCTTTCACTTTGTCCCATTGTTACCCTGGTTCTTCCGAGTACTCAGCTTTCCCACTGAGCTTCTTTCAGTCATCCTCGGGTGTCCGTTGATGATGCGTCCTCTGTTTTACACGCTCTAGCATTCCTTCATCGGAGTCTTTCTTGCCCCATGTTGGGCAGCCAGGAATGTTGGGGTGATCAGACCCAACACCAGGTCGTGGGGGCAATGAAGTCCAGTGGAGTCAAGAGAATGAGAAAAGACAGTTTGAGAGATAAAGTGGGTCCAGGGGGCCAATGTGAGTATGGAGGCTGTGAAGGCCCTGAGCTCTGCAAGCCCAGACTATTTATTGGTGATCAAAGAAACAGGTGGTGAGAATGTGGGGTTGAAAGGGAGCGTTGCATTAAGCACAAGATTTACAGTTGTGATGGTTTAGCCTTTATATGGCCAATTCTAAGACACAATCAATCTAGGAGCCTGAGAGGGCTAGAAGCAAGGAGCCAGCAAGTCTAGACACATTCCAGAGCCACAAGGGGATTTATGCCCTGGGTTTAGATTATGGTGCGTCAGGGTAGCCTTCCACCCTTTAGCACAGAGCTTAGTGTTCCAAAGGCCATGAGGAGTTTTAGACCCTGGACCCTGGACATGTTCCAAGACTCTTTTACATTATGTCAGACATGCAAGCCCTGCCTCAGCTTCTCCCAACACTCAGCTTTTCTCCCAACACACTGGCCAAAGTAATTCTCATAGCCATGCCCAATTTCAAAGAATAGAAGAGAAGTGTAATTCTACCCCATGCCCGTAATGTAGAAAGCAGGTAATATTTAACAAGCAGCACTAATAACTAGAACACTCTCAAAATGCCAGACTAAGGTGATTTTGACTATTCATGCATGGCATGAAGATCCATGACCAGGAGTCATTTGTAATTTTGCTGAGGCATAAATTTGAATCACCCATGCTAATGAGGATGAGGTTGGTTGGAAGAAGTACAAAAGCAAGTTTGTTACCTGTGAGTGAGCCTAGATAACTACTCAGCATCCACATCACATCATATCACATCGCAACTTTGTTCTGACAGAGCAGGAGCATCGCCATCTTGGACAAGCCCCTCATTCTAAAGTTCACCTTAATAAAAAAAAAAAACTGCCTAAATCCAAAAGCCATCAGTCTAATGACTAAGGTCAGCATGACCATAAACCACAAATAACATCTCTAACCAGAAACATTCCAAACTCCTCCCCAACCAGAGACAGGCTAGCCCCGAGATAAACCCCCTCCAGCTGGGAAGATGCCAGTCTCGAGATGGCATCCCTCTGGCCAGAAAGATGCCTGCCCCAAGGCAAACTCCCCTCCACCCAGAGACATTCCAACCCCACCATAAAACTTCTCCCTCAAACAGGAACATTCGAAGCTTCTGATAAGCCCCCTCACCCTAAAACTAATACATACTCTTAGTCTGTAAGAGAAAGCACTCCTGATAGAAATTGGCCAGGAGTGTCTCTCAGGTTTTAACTAAAGAAAACCTGTCTTTAACTGCCAGCTGCATTTCGTGTTTCTTTCCTCTTTAACTCTTACATGTTCTACATTGTTGCATGTGTACTAATGTTTAAAGCATATATTTGCATTTCACAGGGGAAATTATCTGCCGGGATTCCCAGAGTTTTTGGAACATACTCAGTTTTGAACATAAGGATCCTTTCATTGATCCATTGATCACAGCTATGGACCAAGGCAAATGTTAATATTGGCTTCTATTCTCAGCCATAATCCTGCTCCATTCCTAAAATGCAGAGTGACTAAGATGCATACTGACAGGGAATCCAGTGAGTCCAATGTGTCAGAGAGATATTCACCCATCAAAGTGGTCTGAACACTGTGGAACTCTTCATTCCAAATTGTTAGAGAGTACGACATGGGAAAAAGCACTGGATTTGGAGCCAAACACTTACTATCTGAATAATCTGGGGCATGACATTAAACCATTCTTAGCCTTACTGTCTTCGTTAGTAAAATGAGGCTAATTACAACATGGCAGGTCATTTCTCCCTTCCTCACTATACTTTGTTCCTTCTACCCCTCACTACTTTTGAAATTATGCTATGAGAAATCGTCAAATTTAGCAAAGAAACGAGTTTGTGTCTCCATTACAATGAATCAGAAATACCTGCGCCTCTTTCTATAAAAGGAGGCACAGGCCATAAAGATCAACCTTTCCCTCTCAGCAGGGACCAGAATAGAGGACTTCATGTCCCTGATTCCAGGGGGAAATCTGAACCCTCAGGAGTAGAAGGGAGATAAGGAGATTAAAGACAGCAGAAGCCTCTGAATTATCTCCTAGAGTAGACTTTTGTAGACCAAAGGATAGTTCAATGAGGAAAGCAAAAAGCTGCTATATATCACCTTCTGTGTTTTCCTCCTGGTAATGAGCTATACCTGCATACCAGTCTGGACATTCTGTGACAATGGTTACAATAATTACAATAATAACACTATCACTAAAGGTAGCTATAAATAAACAGGTGCTCAAAATCTGAAGTGTTATATTTAAATTTTTGGGATTATACTTGTGGCCTCCTGGATTTCAGTTTATGTCACTGTAGAATTCCACCAGAGAGCAACTGATTAGGAACACATTTTGCAGTCCTTTATCTTGCTGAATCTAGAACCATCGCTTACAGTTTTCATGTCCTGAGCCTGTCTCCCAACTACTTTATCAGAGACTCCCTAACACACTTTTGAGAAATGAGTTACTCCACACATGTAAAAAGGCATGACAGATAGAGAAAAGTTTTCCAACCAAAACTAATCATTAGTGCTAGAGGTGGAAGAGTTCATATAGATCACTAGCACAGTGTTGTCCAATAGAACTTTCTACATTGATGGACATGTTCTATATCTGCACTGTCCTGCACAAATGTGCCACTAGACACGTACAACTACTGAGCACTTGAAATGTGGCTAGTGAGACCTAGAAACCAAAATTTTAATTGGATATAATGTTAAGTAATTTTAATTTGAATTTAAATAGTCACATGAGCCTGACATTCACTGTACTGGATAATTCAGATTTATGGCAAAGTTTCTTGACCTGAGGCCTATAGATCCTCTAGTATCCAAAAATAACCTTCAGAGATGCATAAAATTACCAAAATTGTAGATGAAATGTTGAGTATGCAAAACAATACTAATTGTCTTTCAATGATACATAACTATCCAAGAGCAAGTATTAAATAAAACAGTGGGTATCTATGGGGAGGATAGTACAGGGGTAGGAGTGGAAATGGGGATGGGAAGTGAAGATTAAAATATAATAAATACAAGGACTAAACGTGATAGTGGACCAAGAATTGAAGAGAATAATGACTCAACTCTTCATTATCCAAGGCACTAAAAATAAAGGAACACATTATTTGTATAGGTGTTTTTCAAGGTCAGCCTTAGCTTTCATCAAATTCTCGGTGGAAGAATGGTTGAGCCCAGGAGTTTGAGATCAGCCTGGGCAACATAGTCAGACCCTGTCTCTACAAAAAAAAAAAAAAAAGAAAAAGAAAAACAGCTGTGCATGGTGGCATACACCTGTAGTCCCAGCTACTCGCTACTCGGGAGGCTGAGGTGGGAGGATCACTTGAGCCCAGAAGGTCAAGGCTGCAGTGAGCTGTGATCATGCCACGGCACTCCAGCCTGGAAGATAGAGTGAGATCTTGTCTCAAAAAGAAAAAAAATCTCAATGAAATCCAAGACTTCACCTAACACGTGAAGCATCACCAACATAAATCCATTCTCTAGCCTCAGAAACAAAAGGGATGGGAATGGGTGTGGGTTGGATTAAATAATATAAAATCTGCACAATTAAGATTGGCAGTTGGCTGGTTAACTGAGAAAGTGAATAATTTTATCTTAAAGTGGAAAATCTTTAAAAAACAGTACTCATATTACTCTGCATTATCTTCCTTCCATAAATCAAAACCATACTGCACCTTCTGATTTACCATTTGTTTCTCTAGATGAAGCAAGAACATTAACATATTTCTGAAGCAATCTGAGTACAGAATCCTTCTAGATTTTCACAAGTGTCCTAAAATTTTACACTTAGCCAGCCCACATCTAACTCAAAAGCAATCTTTTTTCAATTTAACTTAATGAGTTTTTCAAAAGCAAGAAAGTAGGGTTCATAAAAATATCCTCTCTCTCCTCTCAAATGTCACCAGTTGTGGTGAGCAGAATAGTGGTCCCTGAAAGATGTCCGTGCCCTAATCCTTGGAACCTGTGAGCCTGTTACCTCACATGGCAGAAGGGACTTCACAGTTATAATGAAGTTGGGAATCTTAACGTGAAGATACTATGCTAGATTATCCAGCAGGCCCAATCACAGGGGCCCTTATAAAAGAGAAGTGGAGAGCCAGAGTATAATTTAAAGATGCTATGGGGAAGGACTGAAGATGGAGGTAGGGGCCAGCGACAAGCCAAGGAATGCAGGTGGCCTCTTGAAGTTGAAAAAATAAAGGGGACAGATCTCTCTCCCTTAGAGCTTCTGGAAGAATGCATCCCTGCCAACATCTTGATTTTTTTCAATTATTTTAAAGATGGAGTCTCAGTCTGTCACCCAGGCTGGAGTGCAGTGGCATGATCATAACTCACTGCAGCCTTGAACATCTAGGCTGAAGCAATCCTCGCACCTCAGCCTCCTGAGTAGCTGGGACCACAGGTATGAGCCACTGCACCTGGCTCAAAAACTTGATTTTAGTCTAGTGAAGCCCATTTCAGACTCCAATACTTTGGTAAGATATTACATTTGTGTTGTTTTAAGCCACTAAGTTTGTGGTGCTTTGTTAAAGCAGCAACAGAAAACTAGTGCACCAGTTTACATAATAGGTGATTAAATCAAATTACTATAAATGCAACGAGCATCAACTGGTTTGGGAACTAATGCAAATTATCCTTGGGAAACATATAACTCAACTTTTGAGACCAAAAGTCTACCAATGAATAAGTGAGGTGTACTAGCAATGATTATTCAGGATGCTGTGGATATTAATTAGCATGTTTTACAAAAAAATTGAGATTACTCACTAATCCAGCCAGCCAGTCTCTTAATCCAGAAAGAGACCATTTATTTTCATGGCGAACTTTTATTGAATCACTACCTGCCAGGGACTATGCTAATTATTTTTACAATGACTCTATAAATATATACCATTATCAATTATATTTTACCAATGAGGAAACTTAAATTCAGAGTGATTAAATAACTTGTCTCATCACATAGTTAGTAAATGGCAGACTAACTAAGGAACACGTGAACTATGATCCACTAATGTGAAAGCTTAGGCTTTTAAGGCTCCTGCTGAATCTGAGTTTCTCTATTTCCCAGAAGCTAACGGAAATGTTTCATTTCACAGATAAAAAGCTACAGCTGGGCACAGTGGCTCATGCCTGTAATCGCAGCACTTTGGGAGGATAAGGCGGGCAGATCATGAAGTCAGGAGTTCGAGACCAGCCTGGCCAACATGATGAAACCCCATCTCTACTAAAAATACAAAAAATTAGCCAGTCATGGTGGTGGGCACCTGTAATCCCACCTATTCGGGAGGCTGAAGCAGGACAATTGCTTGAACCCAGGAGGCAGAGGTTGCAGTGAGTCGAGATTGCGCCATTGCACTCCAGCCCGGGCGACAGTGTGAGACTCGAAAAAAAAAAAAAGCTACAATTAGTCTAACTCATCTTAACTCCAGCAATGCAGTAGTCAAGATCACAGCAAGAAATAGAATAGCCATACCGGATAATTGGGAGGGAGTTTAATAAAAGGCTTTTACAAAGATGCATTTTTATACACACTCAGAAACATAAGTGAGTCATAACATAGTTTACTCCACCTCAGAGAAAGAGGGAAAATAAGATTTGTGACAATGACATGACATAGTGTAAAGAACATAGTTTGTGATAAGGAAGCATAAATCAAGAAGTATACAGATATTTCATGACTGGAGAAAAAAAGAGAAAGAAGTATAAAGACATTTATCTTTGGTGTATTTAGCATTACATGACATTACTATGCAATTACATTTAAGGCGTGATAAATATGTGGCCATGTAGTGATTCCTCTTTAGCCACTTAGTACCTGTGTGCTCCTGGACAAGTCACTTACCCACTGTGAGCCTTTGATCCTTCATCTTAAATCACCTGCTACCATCTTCACACGGTTGCTTCGGGGATTAAATGAGATAAGGCATGTGGAAGTGCTTAATCAACTAAAGCACCCTCTACAGATGTAAGGGATTGCAATTACGTGTGAAATAAGTGAAATGGATGATCAGCATGACCGACCACATTGTGAGACTAAAACAATCTTACTCGGCGCTCTCTCTGAAGTGAGTAGAATTTTAGCTCATCAGAGAAATGTCAGGTTTTGTTTAAAACCTTGCTGATATTAAAGGTTTGTTACCCAGGACCTCTCATCACTGCCTCTGACATCTGGGAAATGCAAATTGAGCATCATTTTAAAATAAAACAAGATGACAAATTAAAGTCTGGGCAGGTTCCTTTGCAATCACAACCTAACACTGCAACTGGTTCTTGTTAAAATGGTTTCAATAAATCCAGCTCTTCAATTCCCTCTTGCAATGTATAGTATTTAACTGTTGTTATACAGTGGGATCACATATTTGTTATAAAAGTAAAGTGCCAAAAATCACAAGACTTTGGTCTTTGTGCTCTTTAATGTTTTAATTGAGTTCTTTGCATTTGTCAGCCTGTCTTATTTATTCTTCATTGTCAGAATGATGAGGAATCAAAGACTCACAGAGGGTAAGTAACTTTCCCAAGAACACACAGCTCTATCTAAGACAGTGACTACTAGCCTCAAGTGACTATTAGCCTCAAGTGACTATTTGAATTCAAATCTGAATTACTTAAGATTATATAAAATTAGTCATAATGAGTAGACTATTCAGACTTGTTCTTTGATGAAGAGGTTTTTGTTTGACTCTATGATCTATCTGGTGAGCCACAATACATGCTAACTGAATAGGGGAGAGGATTTTTAAAATTTTTCATCTTCCATACTTCTGAGCAAAATATTTGTTAAACCCTGTAATGGGACAGAGGGCAGCAGATAGATGAGCAACTGATGTGGAACGTAATTCCCCCCAAAAAATATGTAAATGATCAATAAATAGATGAAAAACTCTTCATCAGCTTCATGGGAAAACAGACTTTGTTTTGTGAACCCAGAGAGCTTGGCACATAGGAGATGCTCAATCGTTGTGGACAAGATGAATAAACATTCCTAGTATTCAAATAAGTGCAAGATAAAACCATAATTAGATGTCTTTATTCATCTAACAGATGACCAAAATTTCAATTTTGCTTTTCATGATAAAATCTAATGTCAGAGCTCAGGAGAAGACTTCAGGAACAATTTTATTTTGGGAATTATTTAGAGGGTGGTGGAGAAAAAGAGAAGAGAATTGAAAGAGGATACATGGGAGAGAGGAAGAGATAAAAGGAAGACAGAAGGAAAAGAGGAGAGAAAGAGAGACCGAGACTTTGAGTTCATCTATTTCAATTGTCTTACTTTACAAATGAAGGTGTCACTCATTTATTCAAGTTGGGACCAATTCTTGCCCTCAAGGAGTTTACAGGCAAGCAGACGAGACAGGTTCTCAACAGTTATTACAAGAAGAAGTATAGGGTGCTAGGGGGGAGTATAACAGGGGACCCAGACTCGTGTGCCGGCTCAGAATGAGCATCTCAGAAGAAGCAATGCTTCCACTGAGAAATAAAGGAAAAGTGGAACTTAAATAGAGGAATGCACGCAAAGATTTCAACTTACAAAAAGTCACTGGTGGTATAACTAAAATCCCTGGATGTTATTTATTTAAAAAACAAAAAAACAAAAAAAAATAAGACTGTGAAATGTGGAGTGAAGAAGCTAGGAAACTTGGGACCCAAAGAACAACACTGCTGTAAGTTCCTTGAGTTTTATTTTTGCCTCACATATCCCAGGTACTAGAGAAGCTGGCAGCCTGAAAACAGCAACAAGCACAGATAATTTTTTAAAAAGGATGGTCTCTCCAGGCAAAAGATCAGGAAAGGAGCAGTCTTGCAAGGCAGAAATGTTTAGAAGATAACCTCTGTACTCCAGCTAAATACCATAGAAAAAAACTGACTCACCATAACCCACACTGGCAAGGGCTGAGTGGGGAGCCTAGACTTTCACCCTCACCAGGATGTAACGTCGGGGAGGGCAGGGGGCCAATCCTCCTGCCAGGGTGTTGCCAGAGAAGACCTAGTAGGGAGTTGGAAGTGTCATCCCACCAGCAGGTAATGAGCCCCACTGGAGACTCTGTGAGGAGCCTGGACTTCCACCCCACCTGGCAGAAGGAGATACCTCTTTCCTACCGCACTGAGGTAGTTCTGGGAAAAGCCTAGTGAAGAGTTAAGACTTTCCCCAAACCCATACTGACAGTGGAGGCCAGATAGGGAGCAATAATAAAACACTTCTACCCTTCCCAGGGTGATATCAGTGGAGTCTAGTGGGAAACCAGAACTCCCACTCCCATCAAGTGGTAAAAGGAGAACCCACTGCCTCAGATGTCAACAGAGACTGAGTGGGAACCTTTATCTCCACATCTCAGTAACAATTTATTGCCCACCCTTCCCCAGCTGGAGTAATGTCACAATAACCAAGCTAAAACAGATCATTTAAATAAGATTCATAACATAATACCCAAAATATCCAAGTTTCAATAAAAATATCACTCATATCAAGAACCAGAAAGATCTCAACCTGAAAGAAAAAAGGCAAGCAATGGATGCCAACATTAAGATGACAGACACGTTAGAATTATGTGGCAAACATTTTTAAGCAGCCATCACAAAAATGCTTTGGTAAGCAATTACAAACACACTTGAAACTAATGAAAGTAGAAAATCTGAGCAAAAAAATAGAAGATATAAAGAGCCAAATGGAAAATTAGAACTGAAAAAAGACAGCCAAAATTTTTAAAAACGCAAGAGATGGCTGAACATCAGAATGGGGAAAGGAAAGAATTGGTAAACTGGAAGATACAACAATAGAAATTACTCAATCTGAACAACAGAGAGAAAATAAACTGAAAGAAAAAAGTAGACAGAGCTTCAAGATATGTGGGACTAAAATAAAAGATCTAACTCCTGTCATAATTCCAAGAGAGAAGAAAAAGGGTGAGGCTCTTTGAGTGAGTACTCAAAGAAACAATAGCTGAAAACTTCCCAAATTTGGCAAAACACATACCTTTACAGATTCAAGAAGATGAGTGTTTCTAAACAGGCCAAACCCAAAGAAGTGCATATCAAAACACATCATAGTCAAACTTCAACAAAAGTAAAGACAAAGAAAAAAATCTTAAAAAACTGTGAGAGGGAAACATCACTTTTCCTATAAGGGAAAAACAGTGGATTTATCATCAGAAACCATGGAGGCTACAGGAAGTGGCAAATTTTCAAGTGCTGAAAGAAAAGAATTATGAACCCACAATCCTAAATATCCAGTAAAAATATCCTTCAGGAGTTAAGAGGAAATCAAGACACTTTCAGATGATGAAAAACTGAAAAAATTAGTCACCAGCAGACTACCCTAAAAGAATGGCTGAAGTAGATTTTGTAAACATAAAAACAATTTAAATAAGAAATTTTGAGAGGGGCTGGGTGTGGTGGCTCACGCCTGTAATCCCAGCACTTTGGGAGGCTGAGGCAAGTGAATCATGAGCTCAGGAACTTGAGACTACCCCGGCCAACATGGTGAAACCTCATCTCTACCAAAAATACAAAAGAATAGCTGGGCATGGTGGTGGGCGCCTGCAATCCCAGCTACTCGGGAGGGTAAGGCAGGAGAAGCGCTTGAACCTGGGAGGTGGAGGTTGCAGTGAGCCGAGATTGCACCACTGCACTCTAGCCTGGGCAACAGTGCGAGACTCCATCTCGAAAAACAAAAAGAAATTTTGGAACATCAACAAGAAAGAAAGAATAAGGTAAGCAAAATATAAATAAATATAATAAACTTTCTCTTCTTGAGTCTTCTAAATTATGTTTAATAATTGTAGAAAAAAGTTACAACATTCTCTGATGTGGTCCCAGATGAATGTACAAGAAATATTTAAATAATTGATTATAAACAGGAGAGGGTAGTAATGCAAAGGGAGGTAAGGTTTCTACATTTCACTGGGAGTGATAAAACAACCATATCAATAGGCTGTTTAAAGGTATGTATATATAATGTAATATATAGAGCAACCACCTAATTTTTTTAAAAAACTGTACAAAACAATTTACTCAAAAACATTATGTAAATTAATCAAATTATAAAATGTATCCAAATACCTAAAGTTTTTAAAAAACAAAGAAAACAAAGAAAAAAATAGGACAAATAGAAAAATAAATAAAAAACATAAGCCCTATGTCAATAATTACATTAAATGTAAATGGCCAAAATACACAAATTAAAAGTCAGAAACTGGAAGAGTGGCTTAAAAACCATGACTCAATCATATGCTATTAACAAGAAACTCACATCAAATATAATCACACAGGCAGGTTGAAAGTAAAAAGATTTAAGTATATATATCATGCAAACACTCATAAAGGAAGTAGGAGTGGCTATATTAATAGAGTTAAAGTAGATTTAGTGCAAAGAAAAGTACTAGGAATAGAGTCATTATATAATAATCAGAGGCTTTATCAAATATATATATATAAAAATCCTAAATGTGTATGCACCAAACAACAGAGCTGCAAAATATGTGCAGCAAAAATTTATAGAACTGAAAGGAGAAATACAGAAATCATTATAGGTGGTGACTACAATAACATTCTCTCAACAATTGGTACAACACCTAGATAGAACATCAACTATGATATAGAAGAATGCAGTAACACTATTGAAAAAAATCTAACTAGCATTTATAAAACATTTTACCCAACAAGAGAATAAACATTCAAGTACCCATGAAATATATATATTATATATATAAATATATATAGTATATATAAATAAAATATATATATTATATTTAATATATTATTTATATTAAATATAATATAAATATATTACATTAAATACTATATATATATTTAGGTATAAATATTTAATATATTTAGGTATAAATATTTAATATATTTAGGTATAAATATTTAATATATTTAGGCATAAATATTTAATATATTTAGGCATAAATATTTAATATATTTAGGCATAAATATTTAATATATTTAGGCATAAATATTTAATATATTTAGGCATAAATATTTAATATATTTAGGTATAAATATTTAATATATTTAGGTATAAATATTTAATATATTTAGGTATAAATATTTAATATATTTATACATATATGTATACACATTATACATATATACAAATATAAATATATTTATCTATAAATATATATGTATATATATTTATGTATAAATAAAATAAATATATATTATATATTTGTGTATAAATAAAATATATATTATATTTGTGTACAAATAAAATATATATATTATATATTTATGTATAAATAAAATAAACATATATTATATTTTATATTTTATATATAAATATAAAATATATAAATATATAATATATAAATATATAAAATATATAAATAATATATATTTTATTTATATATAATATATAATATATAGATATAAATATATATAAAATATATAAATATATAATATATAATATAAATATATAATATATAAATAATATATATTTATATTTTATTTATATATAAATAAATTTATATATAAATAAAATTTATTTATAAATAAATTATTTATAAATTATATATAAATTATTTATAAATAATTTATATATAAATAATTTATAAATATACAAATATTTATATAATATATAAAAATTTTTTATAAATAATTTTAATGTAATTTAATAAATAAACTTAACAAATAAATAATTTAATTTAAATTTATATATAAATAAATAAATTTCTTATAAATAAATAAATTTATTTCTTATAAATAAATTTATTAATTATAAGTAAATAAATTTATTTATTTATAAATAAATTTTATTAATTTATAATTATATATAATTATATATAATTATATATTTATAATTATATATAATTATATATAATTACATATTTATAATTACATATTTATAATTACATATTTATAATTACATATTTATAATTACATATTTATAATTACATATTTATAATTACATATAATTATTTATAATTACATATTTATAATTATTTATAATTATATATAATTATTTATAATTACATATTTATAATTACATATAATTATTTATAATTACATATTTATAATTATATAGAATTATTTATAATTACATATTTATAATTACATATAATTATTTATAATTACATATTTATAATTATATAGAATTATTTATAATTACATATTTATAATTACATATAATTATTTATAATTACATATTTATAATTATATAGAATTATTTATAATTACATATTTATAATTACATATAATTATTTATAATTACATATTTATAATTATATAGAATTATTTATAATTACATATTTATAATTACATATAATTATTTATAATTACATATTTATAATTATATAGAATTATTTATAATTACATATTTATAATTACATATAATTATTTATAATTACATATTTATAATTATATAGAATTATTTATAATTACATATTTATAATTACATATAATTATTTATAATTACATATTTATAATTATATAGAATTATTTATAATTACATATTTATAATTACATATAATTATTTATAATTACATATTTATAATTATATAGAATTATTTATAATTACATATTTATAATTACATATAATTATTTATAATTACATATTTATAATTATATAGAATTATTTATAATTACATATTTATAATTACATATAATTATTTATAATTACATATTTATAATTATATAGAATTATAAATAAATAAAATTTATTAATTATAAATAAATGAATTTATTTATTAATTAGAAATAAATTTATATATAAATAATTATATACAAATGAAATGTACATTTTTATTTATATATAAATAAAATATATTTTTATATAAATAAAATATATATTTTATATATAAATATTTATATATATAAATAAAAATAGATATAAATATATTTTTTTTCTGGCTACATCCTACGCCAGAAAACAAAGCTCAACAAATTTAAAGACTTGAAATAGTACAGAGTTTTTTCTAACTCAGTAGAATCAAACCAGAAATCAATAACAGAAAGACAGTTGGGAAATCTCCAAACATTTGGAAATTAAACAACAAACTTCTCATTAGTCTAGGAGCCAAATAAGTCTCAAGGGATACCAAAAAAAAAAAAAAGAACTAAATTTAAAAGAAAATATACCATATCATAATGTGTGGAACAGAATTAAAGCAGTTAGAAAGAGAATTTATAGCACTATATGCATACATTATAAAAGAAAAAAGTCTCAAAACAATAATCTAAGTTCCCACCTCAAGATCTAGAAAAAGAAGAGAAAATTAAGCCCAAAGGAAGCAGAAGACAGAAATAATAAAGATAAGAGCAGAAATCAATGAGATATAGCAGAAAAGCCATACAGAAAATAAAACTAAGAACTGCTTATTTGAAAAGATCAATAAAATTAAACTTCTAGCAAGACTGACAAAGAACAAAGACAGAAGATACAAATTGCCAATATCAGGAATAAAATGGGTTATCACTAAAGACCAGGCAGATACCAAATGGATAATAAGGAAGTACTATTTGACCAAAACTTGACAACTTAGATGAAATTGACCGATTTCTCAAAAAATATAAATTACTTCAACTTATCCAATATGAAATAGAACATTTGAATAGCCCTTTCAAGTATTAAGAAAATTAGGGGGCGGGGCTAAAATGACGGACTAGAAACGGGGGTGACAGAGGCTCCTATGCAAAAGAATCTGGCCGGGCGCGGTGGCTCACACCTGTAATCCTAGCACTTTGGGAAGCCGAGAGGCAGATCACCTGAGGTCAGGAGTTCAAGACCAGCCTGGCCAACATGGTGAAACCTTGTCTCTAACAAAAATACAAAAAATTACCCAGGCATGATGGTGCATGCCTGTAATCCCAGCTACTCGGGAGGCTGAGGCAGGAGAATTGCTTGAACCCAAGAGGCGGATGCTGCAGTGAGCTAAGATTGCACCATTGTACTCCAGACTGGGCAATGAGAGTGAAACTCTGCGGCAAAAAAAAAGAAAAAGAAAAAGAAAAGAAAACAACCATAATAGGCATGTGAATCCTTCACTGGCAACCAAGGTATCCAGGTTCTCTCATCAGAATTGACTACGAGGCTGGCAGGATCCATGGAGAGCAAGGAAGAGCAGGGTGGTGTGGCGGACCACCAGAAAGCCACATGGGGAATCCCCACCCCCCAGCCAAGGGAGGTAGTGAGTGAGCGTGCTACCCAGCGTGGAAACCGTGCTTTTTCCACGAAACTGTGCAACCCGTGGGTCGGAAGATCCCACTGGCGAAACCACGCTACAGAGGCCTGGGGTCCCAACCCTGGAGCCATGCAGATTCTCAACAGCCTCTCAGCCTCTCAGCTGGAATCTGCTTAAGCCTACCCAGCTCCCAGGGGGAGGGACAACCAGCATCATAGCTGCAGCTGCCTGCTGTCTAAGCCATTTGAGCTCCTTGGGGGAGGAGCAGTGGCCAGCATTGGGACTCACAACTGCCTAACACGCTAAGCTCCCTGGGCCGGGGAAGGGCAGCGCCCATCTCCATAGCCCCAGGCCATGCTTTTCCCTGCTGCAGCCAGGGAGGCTGGACAGCTTGGTCCCAAGATGTATCCCCCATAGCCCAACACACCAGCTGTGGCAGACTGTGGCCAGAGTGCCTCTTCAGGCCTGACCCTGACTCATCCTTCCTCACTGGGCAGGGCTTCCCTGCAGGAACTCCAGTAACTCCATCCAGAGGCTCAGGGACAGAACCCAGATCTCCCTGGGCCTGAGCCCCTCAGGGGAGGGGTGGCTGCAGTCTCTGCAGACCAGGAGACTTAGCCTTTTCTCCTGCGGACCAGCAGACTTAGTCTTTCCTCAGACTTAGTTCTGAGGAATCTGGGCAGACCAGAGGAGGGGTTTCCCCCCAGTGAAGCACATCCACTCCACCAAAGAACAAAGTGCTTCGTTAAATGGGTCCCGTTCCCTGTGCCACTCAACTGGGTGAGACCCTCCAACAGGGGTTGTGAGACACCCTGTACAGAAGGAATCCTACTGGCATCAGGTTGGTACCCCTTGAGGTCAGAGATCCCAGAAGAAAAAGCAGCACCCATCTGTGATATTTTCCAGCCTTCTTGAGTGACATCGCCAGGCGCGGTAGTGAACCAGATGAATAGGGCCTGAAGTGAACCCCCAGAAAACCACAGCAACCCTACAGAAGAGAGACCTCACCATTTAAAGAAAAACAAACAGAAAGCAACAACAACAGTATCAACAACAACAACAGAAAGGCCGCACAAAAACCCTATCCAAGGGTCAGCATCCTCAAAGATCGAAACTAGACAAACTCACAGAGATGAGAAAGCATCAACAAAAAACCACCAAAAATCCAAAAGGCCAGAGTCCCTGTTCTCCTCCAAATGATTGCAATGTTTCTCCAGCAAGGGCGCATAATTGGACAGGGGATGAGATGGAAGAATTGACAGAAGTAGGTTTCAAAAAATGGGTAAGAAAAAACTGTGCTGAGCTCAAGGAGCATGTTCCAACCCAATGCAAAGAAGCTAAGAACCTTGATAAAAGGTTAGAGGAGCTGCTAACTAGAAAAACCAGTTTAGAAAGGAACATAAATGATCTGATGGAGCTAAAAACACAGCATGACAACTTTGTAAAGCATACACAAATATCAATAGCTGAATCAACCAAGCAGAAGAAAGGATATCAGAGTTTGAAGACCATCTTGCTGAAATAAGGCATGCACACAAAACTACAGAAAAAATAATTAAAAGAAATGAACAAAGCCTCCAAGAAATATGGGACTCCATAAAAAGACCAAACCTATAATAGATTGGAGTATCTGAAGGAGATACGGAGAATGGAAACAAGCTGGAAAACACACTTCAGGATATTATCCAGGAGACCTTCCCCAACCTAGCAAGACAGGCCAACGTGCAAATTCAGGAAATCGAGAGAACACCACTAAGATATTCCATAGCAGATCAACCTCAAGACACATAATTATCAGATTCTCCAAGGTTGAAATGAAGGAAAAAATGTTAAAGGTGGCCAAAAAGAAAAGCCAGGTCACCTACAAAGGGAAGCCCATCAGACTAACAGCAGACGTCTCAGCAGAAACTCTACAAGCCAGAAGATACTTGGGGCCAATAGTCAACATTCCTAAAGAAAAGAATTGGGCCAGGTACGGTGGCTCATGTCTGTAATCCCAGCACTTTGGGAGGCCGAGGAGGGCAGATCACCTGAGGTCTGGAGTTTGAGACCAGCCTAGCCAACATGGTGAAATCCCGTCTCTACTAAAAATACAAACAATTAGCTGGATATTGCGGTGGGCACCTATAATCCCAGCTACTCAGGAGGCTGAGGCAGGAGAATCGCTTGAACCCAGAAGGCAAGGTTCCAGTGAGCCAAGATCACGCCATTGCACTCCACCCTGGATGATAAGAGTGAAACTTCATCTCAAAAAAAAATGAAAAAAATGAAAAGAATTTTCAATCCAGAATTTCATATCCAGCCAAACTAAGCTTCATCAGCAAAGGAAAATAAAATCCTTTCCAGATAAGCAAATGCTAAGGGATTTAGTTACCACCAGGCCTGCCTTGCAAGAGATCCTGAAAGAAGCACTAAATATGGAAAGGAAAAACTGGTACAATCCACTGCAAAAACACACCAAAATATAAAGACCAATGACACTATGAAGAAACCGCATCAACTAGTGTGCAAAATAACCAGCTAGCATCATGATGACCAGATCAAATTCATATATAACAATACTAACCTTAAATGTAAATGGGCTAAATGCCCCAATTAAAAGACACAGACTGGCAAATTAGATAAAGAGTCAAGACCCATCAGTGTGCTGTATTCAGGAGACCAATCTCGCATGCAAAGTCACACATGGGCTCAAAATAAAGGGATGGAGGAAAATTTACCAAGAAAATGGAAAGCAAAAAAACAAACACAAAAACAAAACAGGGATTGAATTCCTAGTCTCTGACAAAACAGACTTTAAATGAACAAAGATCAAAAGAGACAAAGAAGGGCATTACACAATGGTAAAGGGAACAATTCAACAAGAAGAGCTAACTGTTCTAAATATATATATATGTACCCAATACAGGAGCACCCAAATTCATAAAACAAGTTATTAGAGAGCTACAAAGAGACTTAGACTCCCACACAATAATAGTGGGAGCCTTTAACACCCCACTGTCAATATTAGACAGATCAACAAGACAGAAAATTAACAAAGATATTCAGGACTTGAACTCAGCTCTGAATCAAGTGGACTTAACAGACATCTACAGAACTCTCCACCCCAAATCAACAGAATATACATTTTTCTTACTGCCACATGGCACTTATTCTAAAATAGATCACATAATTGGAAGTAAAAAACTCCTGAGCAAATGCAAAAGAATGGAAATCATAACAAACTGTCTCTCAGACCACAGTGCAATCAAATTAAACTCAGGATTAAGAAACTCCCTCAAAACCACACAATTACATGGAAATTGAATGACCTGCTCCTGAATGACTCCTGGGTAAATTAAAAAATTAAGGCAGAAACCAAGAAGTCCTTTGAAACCAATGAGAACAAAGAGATAATGAACCAGAATCTCTGGGACACAGCTAACACAGTGTTAAGAGGGAAATTTATAGCACTAAATGCCCACATTAGAAAGATAGAAAGATCTCAAATCAACACCCTAACATTACAATTAAAAGAGCTACAGAGGCAGGAGAAAACTAATCCAAAAGCTAGCAGAAGACAAGAAATAACTAAGATCAGAGCAGAGTTGAAGAAGATAGAGACATCAAAAACCCTCTTAAAAAAAATCGATGACTCCAGGAGCTGTTTAAAAAAAAAAAAATTAACAAAATAGCAGCTAGACTAATAAAGAAGAGAGAAGAATCAAATAGACACAATAAAACATGATAAAGGGGATATCACCACTGACACCACAGAAATATAAATTACCATCAGAGAATACTAAAAACACCTCTATGCAAATAAACTAGAAAATCTAGAAGATATGGATACATTCCTGGACACATATGCCCTCCCAAGACTAAATCAGGAAGAAGTTGAATCCCTGAATAGACCAATAACAAGTTCTGAAATTGAGGCAGTAATAAATGGCCTACTAACCAAAAAAAGCCCAGGACCAGATTGATTCACAGCCGAATTCTACCAGAGGTACAAAGAGGAGCTGGTACCATTCCTTCTGAAAATATTCCAAACAATTAAAAAGGAAGGACTCCTCCCTAACTCATTTCATGAAGCCAGCATCATCCTGATACCAAAACCAGGAAGAGATACAACAAAAAAAGAAAACTTCAGGCCAATATCCCTGATAAACATCGATGCAATAATCCTCAATAAAATACTGGCAAACCAAATCCAGCAGCACATCAAAAAACTTATCCACCATGATCAAGTGGGCTTCCTCCCTGGGATGCAAGGCTGGCTTAACATATGCAAATCAATAAACAAAATCCATCACATAAACAGAACCAAAGACAAAAATCACTTGATTATCTCAATAGATGCAGAAAAGGCCTTTGATAAAATTCAACATCCCTTCATGTTAAAAACTCTCAATAAACTAGGTATTGATGGAACATATCTCAAAATAATAAGAGCCATTTATGACAAACCCAAAGCCAATATCATATTGAAGGGACAAAAGCTGGAAGCATTCCCTTTGTAAACTGGTAAACAAAAGGATGCCCTCTCTCACCACTCCTATTCAACATAGTATTGGAAGTTCTGGCCAGGGCAATCAGGCAAAAGAAAGAAATAAAGCGTATTCAAATAGGAAGAGAGGAAGTCAAATTGTCTCCGTTTGCAGACGACATGATTTTATGTTTAGCGAACCCATCATCTCAGCCCAAAAACTTCTTAAACTGATAAGCAACTTCAGCAAAAATCACAAGCATTGCTTTACATTAACAATAGACAGAGAGCCAAATCATGAATGAACTCCCATTCACAAATGCTACAAAGAGAATAAAATACCTAGGAATATAGCTAACAAGGGATATGAAGAACCTCTTCAAGGAGAACTACAAACCACTGCTCAAGGATATAAGAGAGGACACAAACAAATGAAGAAACATTCCATTCTCATGGATAGGAAGAATCAATGTCCTGAAAATGGCCATACTGCCCCAAGTAATTTATAGATTCAATGCTATTCCCATCAAACTACCATTGACATTCTTCACAGAATTAGAAAAAACTACTTTAAATTTCATATAGAATCAAAGAAGACCCTGTATGGCCAACACAATCCTAAGCAAAAAGAACAAAGCTGGAGGCAACACGCTACGTGACTTCAAACTATACTACAAGGCTACAATAACCAAAACAGCATGGCACTGGTACCAAAACAGATATACAGACCAATGGAACAAAACGGAGACCTCAGAAATAACACCACATATCTACAACCATCTGCCCTTTGACAAACCTGACAAAAACAAGCAATGGGGAAACGATCTCCTATTTAATAAATGGTGCTAGGAAAACTGGCTAGCCATATACAGAAAACAGAAACTGGACCCCTTCCTTACACCTTATACAAAAATTAACTCAAGATGGATTAAAGACTTAAATGTAAAACCCCAAACCAGAAAAACTCCAGAAGAAAACCTAGGCAATACTATTCAGGACATAGGCATGGGCAGAGACTTCATGATGAAAACAGCAAAATCAATTGCAACAAAAGCCAAAATTGACAAATGGGATCTAATTAAAGAGCTTCTGCACAGCAAAAGAAACTATCATCAGAGTGAAGAGGCAACCTGCAAAATGGGATAAAATTTTTGAAATCTACCCATCTGACAAAGGTCTAATATCTAGAATTTACAAGGAACTTAAACAAATTTACAAGAAAAAAACAACCCCATCAAAAAGTTGGCAAAGGATATGAACAGATACTTCTCAAAAGAAGACATTTATGCAGCCAACAAACATAGAAAAAAAGCTCATCATCACTGATTATTAGAGAAATGCAAATCAAAACCACAATGAGATACCATCTCACGCCAGTCAGAATGGTGACTATTAAAAAGTCAAGAAACAATAGATGCTGGTGAGGCTGTGGAGAAATAGGAACACTTTTACAGTGTTGGTGGGAATGTAAATTAGTTCAACCATTGTGGAAGACAGTATGGCGATTCCCCAAAGATCTAGAATCAGAAATACCACTTGACCCAGCAATCCCATTACTGGGTATATACCCAAAGGAATATAAATCAATCATTCTACTATAAAGACACAGGCACATGTACGTTTATTGCAGCACTGCTCACAATAGCAAAGTCATGGAACCAACTCAAATGCCTATCAATGATAGACTGGATAAAGAAAATGTGGTACATATACACTATGGAATACTACACAGCCATAAAAAAGAATGAGATCCTGTCCTTTGCAGAGACATGGTTGAAGCTGGAAGCCATCATTCTCAGCAAACTAACACAGGAACAGAAAACTAAACACCGTATGTTCTCACTCATAAGTGGGAGTTGAACCATGAGAACACATGGACACAGAGAGGGGAACAACACACACCAGGGCCTGTTGTGTGGTGGGGGGCAAGGGGAGGGAACTTAAGAGGATGGGTTGATACGTGCAGCAAACCACCATGGCACATGTATGCATATGTAACAAGCCTGCACATTCTGCACATGTATCCCAGAACTTAAAAAATTAAATTAAAAAAAAAGAAAAATATTCCATTTATAATTTAAAATCTCCCCCAAACAGAAATCACCAAGCCAAAATGGTGTCACTGGAGAATTCTACTAAACATTTAAGAATCTATACCAACTCTGCAATCCTTCTAGAGATTGCTGAGTGTTTAACTATGTGCCAGGAACTGCTCCAATTGTTTTACATGTCTCAACTCATTTAATACTTTCAACAACCCCATAAAGTAGGCACTATTGTTACTCCCTCACATATGAGGAAAATGAAATCCAAACAGCTTAAATAACACAGCTAGTACACAGCACTTCCAGGATTCCAGTTTAGCTGCTGGCTCCTAAGCCCTTATTCTCACCCACCACATTATGCAATCCCTAAATTTCACAGAGCTTGGTTTGTGGCCATTGCTCAAAAAATATTGGAATCAAATCAGATGCTAAGATTTCTTAAGTTTTCATCTTAATCTATTGCCAAATTTTCAAATTTCACTTTTATAACATGAAATTCAGATCTGACCACGATATACTATTTCAACAAAGAAGTTGGGATACTACCATATTTGCCATTCTTAATAGAAATATGTGCATTTTGTACATTTTAAAAAAGGTTATTCCTGCTGGCAACTGCCATACAATTCCCATTTCAGATAACAGTTAAAATATATCTGAGAGAATAAACCAGAAAAGAGGTGTTATTGGAAATGGTTAAGAGCATCACTAAAGCAGAACCAGCTGCACCAATATAATTACAAGAATCAAGAATCACAACACAGCTTCATTAGTTTCTTCCATTGTGTTTGTTACTTTACCCCTTCAAGACTAATTATACCAATTCCCATTGATTTTAACAAGCACCCTGGATTAAACACTGTAGACTGACTGGTTAGAGATGTTGCGGTATATAGGTATATCTGAACTGCCTCCATTTAGGAAAAATTGGTATGTTACAAGCATTATATTGACAAATTACATTTTTTTCTGACCAGGAAAACAAAAGAGGAAACAGCGTCTCCCAAACACATGCACTACAGGGAAAATCATCTAGAATTTAATGTTCGATAAATGCTCATTATATTGATATATAGGACTTCTTTCTCAACTAAGAGCTTTAGTAACTAAGAGCTCTATATT
This sequence comes from Gorilla gorilla gorilla, assembly GCF_029281585.2. Lineage (NCBI taxonomy): Eukaryota > Metazoa > Chordata > Mammalia > Primates > Hominidae > Gorilla > Gorilla gorilla. Next base: position 149,617,185 of record NC_073228.2, read on the forward strand.
AACTCAGTATTCAAAATAACCCATGATGCTGCTGATGGCAAGGCTTACCCAGGCTTCCTGGATATGCTGTGAGAACACAGGCTGATTCTGCAGAACATGGAAATTCTAGGAGTTCCAGTGATTGGGGGTGGCCTCAATCACGGCTTCTCTAACTTTTCCAAGAGACCCCAGATCCCTACCAGCAGAACAGGGCTCTGGAGCATCTGGCAATGTACTGATCGCAAGTAATTGTATTAGGCTGAACCATATGCAATTGCCATTCTTTGGTATTTCCGTTACATTCAACCAACTATAACACTTACTGTGTGTTAGGCAGCATTCCAAGCATTTCCAGTGCCCCAAACACAATTAAGTCTCATTTTTTAAAAATTAACAATCCATTCCAATTTTACTTTCTACAAAGTTATTTGCCTGTTGTAATATAAAAATACCATTTTTCCACAAAGCTTTGAGAAAAATTCATGCTCCAAAAGAAGAGTTTTTGGGCCAGGCACGGTGGCTCACGCCTGTAATCCCAGCACTTTGGGAGGCCAAGGCGGGTGGATCACCTGAGGTCAGGAGTTTAAAACCAGCCTGGCCAACATGGTGAAACCCCGTCTCTACTAAAAATACAAAAATTAGCTAGGCGTGGTGGCGGGTGCCTGTAATCCCAGCTACTCGGGAGGCTGAGGCAGGAAAATTGCTTGAACCCAGGAAGCAGAGTTTGCAGTGAGCTGAGATCGTGCCATTGCACTCCAGCCTGGGTGACAAGAGTGAAACTGCATCTAAAAAAGAAAAGTTTTTGTCGGTCTATGCTGTGGCTTAACACACCCCTCACAGAGATGACTGCAGATCCCTAAGAGAACAAATACCCTGTTTTGAGAATTGCATGCAATACCCCCCAGAAGGAGGTTTCAGAGGTAGACCAGCAGAAAACTAAATGTCTAGCTGACTCCTCACTCTTCCCCAATACTTCTCTGCAAAACCCTTTCCTTTAATAAGGCTCAAAAAAAATTGTTAGCATTTATTTTTCCAAGAAGAAATGGTTCTCATAGCACTTGACAAAACAATTAACACCTAAAGAAACAAGTTACAATGCTGGCTTCTGAGTTGACACATACAGAAAGACTACTTTCCATACTGGAATAGCTCCAATAGTAATCTGATGCATACTGTTTAATGCAATCTGAAACCATAAAATTGTGGCCATCTAGTGCCACCAATGCGACTCCAAGATTTTTAAGGTCTTTATGTCCAATCACCAAGAAACTAGCAGAAAAGCGTCATTAAACTTTCTTGCCGTACCTACAGATATGTTGGGTGCAGGGTTCGGGAGACGGATTGAATTGAACACTATAGACCTCCATGCTACATCTTCCAATTCTCCAAAATGTCATTTGTGAAAGAAAATATCAGACAATAGAGGTTTTCCTCCATCACCCTCAACTAATCAGTGACAGCTATGACTTTGGTAGGGTTCTTAGTTTCTTTCTCCCTCTCCTCACCCCACATCCTGTCGCCATTTACAATAACTATATTTTGAGGTGATTCATTCATTAAACCCTTCCTGCCTGCTTTCTGTAAGCCTCCTGTCCTGGGGCCCAGGGAATTGTTTTTTGTTTTTTGCGTTTTTTTCTCTGATTGACAAGAATGACTTTGGTTTCTGCAAGACTAATGACTACATTCTTAAACAAACACAAATGAAAGAAGGGGCTTCAGCCCAGAAAATAATTTCCCTACAAAGCACTGAAGAAACTGGCAGTGCAGTAATTTTAAAGTTTAAACAATTGATGAGTTTTCAAATGTAGGGAGACACCTAAACTTAAAATGGAAAACAAAACATGCAACTGGACAAGTTCGCATTTTCTCCTTTGTCATCGGATCTAAAAGTTTATCCTGGCACCGGCACAAAGAAGTAATGATTCCATCAGCAGCCTAACAGATGGCAGGCACGAAATGGCTCTAACCTCTGAGAATGCTGGAGAATAGCTCCGTGGAGTTTAATTTAACAGGATAGTGGCTGCTATTTTCTCTCTGCTGCCTCTTGCACAGCATGCAGTCAACAGCTACATCTTAAGGTCCAGCCCTGCAGTTACTCAGGTTAACCCTTCAAGACAATCAAGTGTCTGGAGTTACTGTGGGATCCTTTTTCTGCAAGGGGTTCTGTTCCAACAAATACAACTTAAACTTTTGATTATAACCAAACAGGCTGTGCACGAAGTAGTATTTTTAGAATCTCTTTTCTTCTATTAGCATTTAAGAGGCACTGAGGCACTTTTTTCTAGGACAGTGAATTGTATTTTTCTGAAGGACTTGAGGTAAAACACTAGAAAGGAGAGATCTTTTGTCTCAAACTTCCTTCTCCAGCAAGCTTCCTAAAAGTTACTACTGATAAGAGAACATCATGACTTCTGGCTTTGGTAGGAATAACTGCCCATGGCTTCAGGATCACCTTGGGAGCTACATGCAACCCTGATGCTGGGGCCTGCATCAGGCCAGCAACCCTGACCAATAAACCAGAAAGAATCTCTGAGGGTGAGACCCTGGCATCAGTGTTTTTTAAAGTTCCCCAGGTTTTACCAATTGGCAGCTAAGGTATAAAATACTGCATTTAAAATTTTGAAGACAGCATTTCAAAATTCTGTAAGTTAAGTTTCTTTGAGTTAACTTCTGTCCTGAGTCGCTACCACAGTGACTTTGCCATTCTTAGGACTCTCCCTTTCCACCTTCCTCAGTCTTTCCAAGGCTTGTGTTGAGGTTCTCGGGCTCGCAGGACTAGCCCACACAAGTCAGCATGCTACCCTCCTGCCCTGAGACATCAGGGAAACACTGTGCTGATATTGCAGCCTGAATTCAAGGATGTCCTCAAACCAGGCTGTAACCATCAGAACAGCTTGAAGGTAAAAAACATTTACACCTCAATGTCCTGTACCTTGCAATTTGTGTACTGCAAAGCTCCTACCTGACTCAGATGAGGTGGTCTCATGCAGCCAGCTCCACCCTTCTGTATATAAGGCTGGGCTAGAGAGAAGCTATTATCTCACCAAAGGTATAACATGCCCTTCTCTCACTCAGACATTATCATTCACAACCGTGCATTTGCTGGTGAGCTTTGGGGCCACAAACCTATGTGTTTCTGCTGATCTCTCCACTGTGCATCCTATGCTAATTTTTCTTCTGCATCCTTTAAATAAGTAATCATTGTTTGATATACCCAAGAGGTAACTGTGTCTGGTCTTACCATCAATTGGTTCCCACTACTGCCATCTGTCAGTGCACGGAATCTTTTAAAAATTCATGGAAAATGCATATTATGAAAAACTATGCATGAATTTCAATTTTTTTCACCAAAATAAACTCATACTAAGTTGTTATAATATGTCTAAACAGGATCTGGTTTGAGGTACTAAGGAAGCTAAAACATTAGTTTGAAAAGAGCCCCTACCAGAACAACATAAATTTTGCTAAGATTGAAACAAAAACATCAAATTTATGGTGAAACTTGGGATGAATGATGAAATCATTGATGTCTTACAATTCTGCAAAGAAATCAGCAGTTTACAAATGCATAGCTCATTTTAAGAAGGGACCAGATGATGCTGAAGATGAACCCTACAGTGGCAGGCCATCCACGTCAATTTCTAAGAAAAAATTAATCTTGTTTGTGCCCCAATTGAAGAGGATGGCAATTAGCAGAAGCAATAACCAACACCATAGACATCTCAGTTGGTTCAACTTATACAATTCTGACTGAAAAATTAATGTTGAACAAACTCTACACTCAATAAGTGTAAAAATCATTGCACCCAGATCAGGTGCAGACAAGAGTGGAGCTTTCTATGGAAATTTTAAACAGGTAAGATCAAGATCCTGAAGCATTTCTTCAAAGAATTGCACAAGGAGATGAAACATGGCTTTATTAGTACAATCTTGAAGACAAACTACGACCATACCAATGGCTACCAAGAGGTAGAAGTGGTTCAGTCAAAGCACAAGCAGACTGGTCCAGAGCAAAGGTCATGGCAACCGTGTTTTGGGATGCTCAGGGCATTTTGCTTGTTGACTTTCTGGAGGGCAAACAACAACATCTGCTTATTATGAGGGTATTTTGAGAAAGTCAGCCAAAGCTTTAGCAGAAAGACACACAGGAAAGCTTCCTCAGAGGCCTTCTCCACAATAATGCTCCTGCTCATTCCTCTCATCAAAGACAATTTTGTGAGATTTTTCACGGGAAATCATTAGGCATCTATCTTACAGTCCTGACTTGGATCCTTCTGACTTTGTTTTCTAATCTTAAAAGAAACCTTTAAAGGCAACCAATTTTTCTTCAGTTAATAATGTAAAAAAGACTGCATTGACCTGGTTAAATTCCCAAGACCCTCAGTTCTTTAGGGATGGACTAAATGGCTGGTATCATTGCTTAAAAAGTGTCTTGAATTTGATAGAACTTATTCTGAGAAATAAAGTTTATATTTTTATCTTTTAATCCCATTTTCCTATGAACTTTTTAAAGCCCCCTCATATAATGATACACGCCTTCTAGTGACGCACTGGATCAAGTCAAAAGAGAAAACAAATCCTGCCATATTCCTGCACACAGCAGATGCTCAATAAATGCTGGCTGAACTTAGGACTCTACCCCTAAAGGAAGGATCATCACCATACCTGGGCTCTAGCAAAGGAAGGGCATTAACAGGGTGTGGACAAGACATTCTGGTAACAAGGCACGGAAACCCAGCCAAACACATTCAAGTAAAATGAGGACAAATGAAAGGATAAATATGAAACATAGAAACAAAGTACAGAAAATAGAGCTGAGCCTCACAGGCCAACAAGAAGCTACACTCTCTCTCCTTCACCCTTTGGGAACACCTGGCTTCATTCTGTTTGTGCATGTTGGGCTTCATTACTTCTCCCTCTGCAGGTCCTGGTCCTTCGTTCCATTAACACCTGGCCCACCCAGGTCACTCAATAATGGTGGCCTCTGCTTATTTCTGGGAGAAACTCTAATATCTCACCTTGAGGGAAGGCAGGGAGCTAACATCGTATGGTCAGGATAACACCCTCATCTGGGGCAGCTGAAAAGGACTAGGATTATTACTATAAACGATAACTACAAGCTTGGCTGAGAGATGGGATACCCCCCAAAATTAGAATGCACATATAAATATCAGTTGTAACAACTTTATTTCAGGATGACTGCAGGAAGGAATTTCATAGGTAAACAACTAATTTATAGCTCTATATCACAATAACACTGAATCAGAAACACTTCATCCCACATAAAAATTTGGCCTGATAATTTTTTGAGTTTTAATCCTCTTAAGTTTCACATTATAGAACTGAATACACAAAAACACTAACACAGCTGGGGGAGACAATGGTTTATTGATCAAGAGAAATCATTTCTAGCAATATCTCACTTGCCGTGAGGTCACAAATACGACAACTGCAGATGAGGATAAAGAAGTAAGTTAGAGGAAGAGAGCTGAGCCATTGAAATAATGTCACCAAGTCAATGTAGCAAAGTACATTCATTTTTATTGCTAGAACAGCCTCTCAAAACCTCATTCAAATCCTCTCTACTCTTATTCAACATGTAGTATGCAGTTACACAATTTCCCAACCCCAAGGCAAATTAGAGAAAGCTTCCTAGAGGTAGGCACAGTAATGGGAGAGATAAATGACAGATAAAAGTGAGGGAAAAGAAAAACTCTAAAAACCATGGTAGAACTCAAAGAGCAAATGTATCTGGAGCCTTCAGTGTAGGGACTTTAACAAAACTAAGTAGGACCTGAAAGAATTAAAAACATATATGACGACTCTGAAAAGATTTAATTATCCCCAGTAGACTGTTTGCAAAAGCAGAGAAATGTATACTAAATTAAGAAATAGTTTGATGTAGATGATTGAAATAAAGTAAAAAAGATGTGCAAGTTAAAAGAATAACCTTGAGTTTTCTACACCATGCACCACACAATGTCTGATAAACGAGTATCAGTACATATATACGGCTTATAAAATACACAAAGTAGTTCATAGAAAAAGAATACAGCACCTTTTTCATCCATATATGACTGAAACTATAAAAGCCCCTTCCTGGTAAAAGCACCTCAATCATATAGGGATAGTTCAAGTCAGCTTCTCTCTGCATAAGAACTTTATACTGTGTCCTGAATGATCAACTGAAATTCCACGAATCAGAATCGCTGGGGAAAGGGACTGAGGACCTGCACGTTAGCACATTGCCCCAAAGATTTCTGGTACATGTAAAGTCTGAGAATCACAGGGTAAATCATCGCCTTGAAGACAGGAGGAGACTGGCCAGGTCTGTGAATTAACCCTTTCCCACTCTTGTTTCTAGTGTGCCCAATAAGGCTGTACTCCTGGTTTTGACATTTCTTAAGCTACACAGTACAGAATAAAAAACATGGACTTCTAAATGTTTTATCACAAAACATATAATTAAAAAAAATTAACAAGCCCTAATTAATTCCAAAAAGAGGACAGACACAGTGGCTCAAGCCTATAATCCCAGCACTTTGGGAGGCAGAGGCAGAGGCAGGAGGATCATTTGAGGCCAGAAGTTCAAGACCAGCCTGATCAACATAGTGAGACCCTATCTCAAAAAAAAGTAAATGAAAAAAAAAAAAAAAAAAGACCATAAAATTTCTAAGCCATATATGTGAAGTTGGAAGCAATAGCTGCCTGCAGGGGGAAAATTACTGAGTGAGGAAAAGTAATCCCTGAGGATTAGTTAGGAATGAGGAGGAAGATACATCTAAAAGTAGTCTTAGAGGAGAGGCAGAATACAACGTACATCCAGAGTACAAAAATGCAAATCTATTAAAGCTTGGCCAGGATGTTTAGGCCTGTCCGTAACACTCTGGAAGCAGAGGCTAAAAACTACTGGCTGGCAAACATGTTTTTTGTTTTGGCCAGCACAATGTTTTAAACAATTCTGAATTGGTTGCCAATAAAAAACTAGGAGATTTTTTTTTAATTCTGTCTTTTCTTAGAAAATTGGAAATAGGAAATACTAAAAAAGACCAACGACACAACCGCACTGTGCTGGAACCAGACACACAAGGCAGAAATTCAACCTCTCTGTGCCTCAGTCTATTTCTAATAAAAAAAATTCCTGCTACAAAGATCCTTTCCAACCACAGAGATATTAAGAAAAAAATTAGATAATGTCTGCAAATACCTAAAAGTCACCGTAGTGTTCTTAGCTGCCCACTGGAACTACCAAAGGAGTTTTTTTAAAAGCTGATGCCTTGGTTCCACTACCTGAGATTCTGATTTTTGGTCTGAGAAGCAACCCAGGCATCAGAATTGCAGAAAGCTCCCCAAGCAATCCTACCAGACAGCCAAGGTTGAGAACTCCTGCCTTCAGAGGATGGGAGTTGTTGAGTGTGAAGGGTTAAACTTACTCTAATGTCAACCTCCAAATACAAATTTCTTGCCTCTCACTTCCACAATAATTAGCATCACCTCTTATTTTTTGAAATAGGCTATTACTCCAAAAGCCTACCAAATGCCATTTACAAATTGGAAAAAAAAGGTCAAAGTGTGTTTTAGTTTCTACCATTATTTTTCCCTTATGAAGCTGAAAAGAAATTAAGAGACAAAATTCAGGCAGCACAAAGAGCTCAGATACAATAAGAACAGGCTCACAGTGGCAGGCTTGTATGAAAAAATACAATTGCTTTGAAATTCATCAATGGATTAAGTAGAAAATTTTTCAGACATTTAAAAAAAAAAGATTTCCCCAAGACTCTCCAGTAACGGCCTGAATTTTTTTTTTTTTTTTTTTTTTTTTTTTTTGTGATGTAGTCTTGCTCTGTCACCCAGGCTGGGGTGCAGTGGCACAATCTCGGCTTATTGCAACCTTCACCTCCTGAGTTCAAGCAATTCTCCTGCCTCAGACTCCCAAGTAGCTAGGATTACAGGCATGCGCCACCACGCCCAGCTAATTTTTTTGTATTTTTAGTAGAGACGGGGTTTCACCATATTGGCCAGGCTGGTCTCGAACTCCTGACCTTGTGATCCACCCGCCTCGGCCTCCCAAAGTACTGGGATTACAGGCATGAGCCACCACCCCCTGCCCTGATTTTCATCTTAAGAAGATGAATTTCAAATTATTACCTCTCTTCAAGATTTTTTAGGTAGTATGTATTTATATTTTGGCTTCTGATCACGAGAAATGCAAACTACTGCCATCTAAGTTTCAAACAGTAGTACCACTTTACGTTACAGTTAAAAAGTACATTTGCAAAATGTTTTACATAATAATGGCTTCCATTTCCTGGACTTCTACTATGTACTAGGCAGCGTGCTAGGTACTTCATAGGCATGATCTCAAATCAGTCCAACAACCTCACAAAATTAATTCTATCATCTTGTTTCACAAATTTTTTTAAATGAGATTCAGAAAGATTTAAAATTATGTTCATGATCACTGAGCAAGTGGGTGCCAGCACTTGGATTCAAACCCAGGTCTGTCTGTTGACTTAAAACCCTGCACAAAATTACCTTGTTTAATCATCATAACGCATTGGCGGAAAGACCTGTGCCTGATTATCCCCATTTGCCCAATAAAAAACAGAGAGGTTAATGATTTGCTTGCTCACCATCACAGAACGAATTCGCAGAAGAGAAACTGCCTTCCCACTCTTCATTTCATGTTTTTTTTCAGAGGACCAAATCACAGTTTACATATTACATTCTAAAAGCTATACTTATGGCAGTTACATACTACTTATGGATAGGATAAAAATCTCCTGATTTCTGAGAATCTTAAACATTGTTATAAATACGGCTTAGCTTCAACATAGGTCTGGTACATTCCTGTTTGTTCCAGTCCACCCGTGAATCAGGTACCAGTTCAACTCCCTTATTGGTTCCAGAATCCCCTCACAAATCCTAGGAACAACGGTGCTGATAACATAAGGGCACAAGCACCCTCTCCGGCCTTTATCCTGTCCTTAGCTGCCCTGACACCATCACCAGACAACCAGCAGAACACCCTGAGGAAGGGCACACTTATCTTACATGGGTCTTTTTTCCTTTATTTGTAAAATTATAAAGAGATTGTGTCATAAAAATCCAGCAAGAAGGTCTTATCTCCCTGAGTCCCACTATTCGAAGCAGGCTCCCAGAGGAGGGTATCATTTTATGTCCTGGCAAGAAGGTCTTCTCTTCTTGAAGCTGCCAACACTGTATCCTCAAACCTGTATTCCAGAAACTGTGTCTGTGATGTGCTGTGGCCAATAAGTGATTCTCAAAAAATAAAATAAAAATAAAAAAGTAGACACGGATACAGCTCTCCTGCAAGAGAAAGCAAACAGGCTTTATCACCTCATAAACATGTCTCACCAATCAATACTTATTTGCCCTCTTTTCTGAAGCAACTCTTCAGAGTCCACTTGAATACTATCACTACGGATAATTCTTGAAATTGCATTTCTCCCTCCTAATGATCTTCGAACAAGGCAAGCACCTCATTTTATTAAGTCCAACAACCCAAAGGAGCTGGTTCAGAGAAGAGTTAAGATATAGCTAAAATTGAGATCTTAATCATTCCAGTGTGATAGAACTCTGCTATGTTGTCAAATCTCACCAAGCCTGATCTCCCGACTGCCAGTGGCAAGAACAGACAGCTGTCAGGGTTATTTGTTTTATTCAAAAATGACAGGAAATCAAAAATCTATCAAAGGGATGTGTCAACAGCAATGCCACAAGCATATTGGTTAGTGAGATTTATGTGTCTCCATTTTGGCTCATGACAAAAATCACCTTCTAAGCTTTCTCATTTTCAAATGCCCACTTGGACATACAGGTCAGAGAGTTCTGTGAAGTATCTTTAATGTTAGGTACAATGTAGAACGTAGTCACTTTCTATGTGAATTTAAATTATGCAAATTTAAAATGTGGTATGATATAAAAATATTAAATACTGTCTCCTTATGCAGATTTCTGCAAATCCCACAAAACGTCTTTTAAGTATTAAAAATTGCAAAATTCCAAAGCTGAAAAAATTGAGTAAATTACAAATAGCACCTACCCTCTAGCCTCACCACAGTGCCACTTTATGTGCCAAACTAAATGCCTATATGTCTACTCCATTGTGTACGTGCATTGGAACTTTATGAGCAATTTTAGTGACCACTGTTGCTGGTATTTTAACTTCCTGTTATTGTCATTTTAATACCTTTTTATGTCTTAATATAAAATCAGCCAAGTCTTCACAAAGTGTTGACGTTAGAGCTAATGCAAGAAAAACAAACTGTCAAACTATAAACTTTAGGGGTAAGACGTGATCAAACACTATATTTTGAAAGGCCAAACAATCACCACAACACTCCTTGATGTTAATTGAGGACACTCAATCAGTAGGCAAAAATTTTCTTCAAGGACCAGACAGTAAATATTTTAGGCTTTGCAGCTATAAGGTCACTGTTATAACTATTCAACTCTGCAGTTGTAGCTTTGAACATAGTTAGAAGCATAGTTGTGTTCCAATAAAACTTTGTGTATAAAAGCAGGCAGCCGGCTAAATTTGGTTTACAGGCTGTAGTTTTCTGACCTCTACTTTATTATAGCTATAGAGCTAATTTCCCCCACTTCTTTTAATGTAGCATTTTACAACGCATGAAAACAGTAGTACCCCCACCTACAGCCACCCCCTCCATTTTCCATACAGTTAATTCTGAGAAATTAAAAAGTTCCATTAAAATAGGCATATTTCAAACTTGACAAACTTTGTAAAAATAGTCAAGAAAATGGGAGAAAAGGAAAGGAATAAGCTGGCAGTATTCGATGCAACATCAAATTGTAGATTTATGTGGTAAGAGTACATACATACATATACATATATCCCCTACTTTACAGTTACTCCTCTGAGAAAACTGGTCATGAATTTTGAGAGTTTGAATTATATAAATCCTTCAGGAAATTTCATTGCATTGAATGCATTAAATGCAACTGTCCTGTACTAAACTCCTGGTTATATTCAGACCTCGACCATTTCACTTAAGAGAAGAGAGTAAGTTGGTTTTCACAAACAATACGATGCCCTGAGTTCATGGCTTAGCCCTCAACCACAGGACAAAAACACAAACAAACAAACATAAAAAACACACCAGCCTGGGCAACATAGGGAGACTTCACCTCTATAAAAAAGGAAAAAATTAGCCAGGTGTGGTGGTGCACGCCTATGGTCCCATCTACTAAGGGGGCTGAGGTGTGAGGATTGCTTGAACCCCAGAGGTCAAGGCTATGGTGAGCCGTGATTGCACTACTGTACCCCAGCCTGGGCGACAGAACAGTGAGACCCTGTCTCAAAATAAAACAAAACAAAACACAGAACACGGGTAACAAGACAATAGGTAATGCTGTAAACTTGTTTAATTTACTCATCTTCACTACCAACATTTAAATCCAAATTGATTTAAAGTACAAGTTGATGTGAATCTCACCTCCCCTCTTTTCAACTGCATTTGCTCCAGGGTGGAGCCTGGCCACATTTAAGCAACGAAAAAGGGGGCAAACAAGAAGCTAAGATGCTAAAATCAGGGAAAAGCCATACAAAGAATATCATTCTTCCTATTAATCAAAAGTTGACCGAATACATGACAACAATATCTAACTCCTAGCTATTAGCTTTCTCAGTGCCCTGGCATTTCATCTGTCTCCACCCAGAGAAGTGAACTCATTTAAAACTGCCATTCTCAAAGTGTGGCCCCAGGACCATGATCACCATCACTTGGAAATCTGTTAGAAACACAAACGCTCAGGCCCCATCTCAGACCTACTGAATCAGAACTTGGGGAGTGGGGCCCACCAATCTGTGTTAACAAATCCTCCAGATGACTCTGATGCTCAAGAAAGTTTCAAAAACACTAATTAGAAGTTTGAAGACCAATAGGTGCATACCTTTCCCATGGAAATGGAGACCCCTCATTCCCTCATTTACCTTGGAGCTGACTCGAGATCTCACCCTCCAGAGTAAGATGGGATCTGTGCCTAAGCATGCAAGTACAAGAGGTGCTTAGTGAGCCTCACAAATATGCTAGCCGAGAAAAACAGGGAGATGTGGCCAAGTTGTTCTCTATAATTTTTTAAGGAACAGGGTGGGTGTAGGAGTAAACCATATTTAGATTCAATTCCAACATTTATGAGCACCTGCTATGTGTATGCCTATGCTAAATGAAATTATCTTGTTTAGCTTTTCCAGTAATAAAGGAGTCTATTAATATGTATTAAGTATACAGAGGTTTAATATTAATCAAAATGGAGTCCAACCTGCAAATAAGCAGAAAGACTTTACAATTCTCCAAATGATGTTCATTCACAGGTCTGGACAGCATGCTTTACACGCCAAGGTGATTGTATATGATGTTCCTTTTGCTTCTTTTTGGTTAACTGCTCTCACACTTTATTGTTTATCACAATTAGAATACCAGGTTGCTTACACAAGACCACATGTCTCAACTTTTAAACCAACACAAGAAAACCTGAGGTAATTCTACATTACCCAAGGCAAAGTTTGTTTTATTCAAAGGTTTCAACTCTCAGATGTTAAAAACCTAAGGCCTGACCAGGCACAGTGGCTCACGCCTGTAATCCTAGCACTTTGGGAGGCTGAGGCAGGTGGATCACGAAGTCAGGAGTTCAAGACCAGCCTGGCCAGCATGGTGAAACCCCATCTCTACTAAAAATACAAAAATTAGCCGGGCATGATGGTGCACACCTGTAGTTCCTGCCTCTCAGGAGACTGAAGCAGGAGAATGGCTTGAACCCGGGAGGCGGAGGTTGCAGGGAGGTGGAGGCTGTAGTGAGCCGAGATCACACCACTGCACTCCAGCCTGGGCAACAGAGCAAGATTCCATCTCAAACAAACAAAAACAAAAAAACCTAAGGCCTATAAATTCTGTAAGATGTAAACCTACCATACTCATTTATTTTGGGCTTTGATTCTTTCTTAAATAACTCTGCCCTGCCCTTTCCACTATAAAGACCATTCTCCCTGATTCAGCCAATAGAAATTTAGGAGGTGGGGGTAGGGAGTTGAGTAGTTCTGCAATCCCCCACTATCTGTTAACCCTATACCATTTGCCCTAAACTAGATGTGGCACGTGCTTCAGCATGAGTGCTGTCCTCCTTCCATCCTGTGCCCGTGGCAGACACTGTTAACCACCAAGGCACTCTTACCCAGAGCCTGGGAATTACTCTCAAGACTTCAGAATCCCTTTCAATAGCATTTCAGGCAGTTACCCACAATCAGTGGAAATACATATGACTAATAAGAGATATTTGTTTCACTGGCCAATCAACATGCCCCTTCATTGTTTCTCTTCCTGCTCCAATTACACTTTTAAAGCCTTCCTTTGATTATTTTCAGAACAAAAACATTAAGCCTCAGTTAATCTGAGCTGCAGTCTTTACAAATCTATGACACCTTGAGGCTCTCAATCATGGTAGATTGTGCAACAGTTTTAACAATTTGAATAGAGTTGTAACCCAGCATGTAATACAAAACTGCTCTGAAAATCAAAGAACCAAGTAAATAAAAGTACTGAAGAGATAAAACACCTGTGAAATAGTATTCTGTGCATATAACTGGGAAATGTGCAGTGTGAACAGCCCAGGGAGGCTGCTGTAGAATACCAGGCTGATAAGCATGAAAATATGGCTTGCGTAAATAATTCTGACTTTGCTTTTGGTACTCACTGATGATTCTTTATTCAGCTAAGGGGGCACCACACTGTTCCTTTAGCAGCATCTCCATGATTCTAATTCCCTATAGAAAGAAGGAAAAAAAATTAAAATGCCCTATTTCACAGACAAGTACTTTTACATTTATCACAACCTTTTCCCTTCAAAGAATCCAGGTCATGGCCATATATTCATTTCAACGAAGTAGGCTCATAGCCATACCTGACATTTTTATAATATTTTACTCAGCAATTTCACATACATTATCTCCGCATGTGCTCAGAACTACTCAGGGACATAGGCAGAACGGAGCTTATGATCTCCATTTTAAACATAAGAAAACAGCCCAAGAGTAGTTAAATAACTTCTTGAAAGTGGCCCTGCCAGAGCTAGAATGATAATGGCAGTAGTTAATATTCATTGAACATTTACAAATATGCTAGATTCACTGCTGGGGTTTTATGTGCATTACCTGGGGGTAGCGAGTGCTTTGGTGTACCACTGAGACCCCTCCCAGAACTAAAGCACTCCTTCCCTTTCCACCAAGACTGTAGGCTGCTGCTGGCACACAGCCACCCTCTGCCAAAGGGAGCTGCCTTACCTGAAGTCATGTCCCTCCAGGGGCAGCATACATCATTGGATGACTGGTCTGCACAGGGGTATAAAGACCTGGCCCCCTTCCCTTAATTTGGGACAACTCTGAGGAGCATCCAACCCTCAAAGCTCCCCAAGGGATCAGCTAAGACCTTTGTTAGAAGTGCATTGCAGTTCAAAAATCCCTTCCCGTACCCCATGACAAGAGTTGTTCCTGAGTGCGCTCTCCAATACCGCCTGCAGGCAAATCTCAAACTGAGTCTGTGCCCCAAGAGCTGACCTAGGACACCTTAATACACATAAAACCTCCAAATAAGTACTATCCTTACCCACATTTTACTGACGAGGAAACAGAAACTCAAAGAGGTTTAAATAATTTCCCCGAAGTTACACAACTATTAAATAATAAAGCCAGGGAAACAGCACAGGCACCCTCTTCCTTTTCAAAGGCCTCCATGAACCTTCTTGCAATGTTCATTCTGCTACTGTCCATACCCACCTGTCTACTCAGCATCCTGTCCAGAAAAATTCTACCTTGGAAGAAAGAAGAAAGCATAAATTCCTTTCCTCCTTAAAGGACAAGCTTTACAGACCAGAGGATAAACCTTCAAGTGGGAAGACAGGGTTATGATGCAATTATAAACTGAGGTCTCCAGGACATCAAAGTTGGATCCATGGGAAAGGGAGCTGCTATTTTCAGAGACCTGAGCCTGAGAATTATTGCAGAGAAGAATAATGATAAGGGGAACTTATAATACAGATCCCCAGGCCCCTCCCAGGAAAATTCTGATTTAATGGGACTCAAGCAGGCACCAGAGCTCTATGCCCTTAAGAGGCACCCATACGATCCTCTTATGATTAGGCAGGGCTGTGAACACCAAGTGGGCTTGCAGGAAAAAGGCAGGGACTTCCTACTTGGGATCTAAGCCCAGGGATGGGGACGGAGGGTAATCAAAGGCATCGCTAGAGAAGACAATAAAATATATTTAACACCAAAGTAGACTAAACTAAAGTTAGTATTTCCTTGAGGATTCAGAAGGTCCTTCAGATTCTGCCTGGCCCTCACCACAAATACTACCATTATCTTGGAAGGAAGAAGTATTATTGGATCTTGAGAGAATGCTGAGTAGTAAGGAGTGTTTGCTAAACCAAAGCAGCAAACCATAGGACCAGGAGCACCACTGTCAGAGGTAGGAGACCTGAGTTCTAGTCACAGCTCCACCAATCATTCTGCTAGGTACCTTAGGCTGATCACTTTTACTGAGGAGTAACATAGACCACAGAGGTCAGGGCACTGAGAGCTAGATGGGATTAGTGCTTTCTATACCCAGCTGCACTCTAGCATTACTAAGGGGAGTCACAAAAGAAAACAGACTCCCAAGAGTCTACCCAAGAGTGTGTTTGACTCAGTCAGAAATTTCAAGGCTCAGGCCTGAGTCTGTATGTGTGTAACATACTTCATGTTGATAAGGACAGGTGGCAGGAAAATACTGGGTAGAAAAGGGCAGTCCCTGGTGAGGGCCACACCCTCAAGCCTGGACCTGTGGCCCAAAGTCAGAATATACATTCCTGTTTTCCCATATGAATGTTGCCTTTTCCAAAACCACCCTGGCCCACCCCACCCCCCATCCTGTACCCATAAAAACCCCAGGCCCCACTGGTGGAGTGGCAGAGCGGCAGAGGAGAGAGGAGAAGAAGCAGCTGGACACTGGAGAGAAGCAGCTTGACTTCAGAGGGATGGCTTGATGGCAGGACCTCAGAGAGGAATTCAGCCAAGGACAGCCAAACTCCAGGGGACAATCACCTTTCCACTCCATCCCCTTTCCAGCTCCCCATCCCGCTGAGAGCCACTTCCACTGCTCAGTAAAATCCTCCACATTCACCACCCTTCAATTCGTTCACACCACCTGATTCTTCCTGGATGCAGGACAAGGAGCCGGGTGCAAGTGCAAGAGGCTGTCACACTGACCCTCCACTGAGCTGTTTAACACTTAAGCCATCTACGAATGACAAAGCTAAAAGAGCACACTATAACACGCACTCTCTGGGGTTCTGAGGGTCAAAGGCAACCTCTAGATGCTTCCATAGGCCCGCACAGAGTTCTGCTCCTGCTGGTTGCCCAAAAGCACTCATCCTGGCATCTGCACCTGCTCACCTGTGTACTCCCCCTTTTGCAAGGGGTTGAGAGCTGCTTGCTGAGTAAATGAGGCAACCCCTTCATAAGTCATGGGAAGGGGTTAGAGAACTATCCCATTTCAATGTGATTCTGAAACACAACCAGTTCATTTACTAGAATTTGTAAATAGCAGCTTTACACCATCTCTTCCAACTCTGACAGTCTTGGAATTGATGAAACAGGTTATCCTTAATCATTTCTGAAGATATAGTATATACTACACTCTTAAGAGGTACCTGCCATTTAAAGAATTAGGGGAGGCCAGGCACAGTGGCTCATGCCTGTAATCCCAGTACTTTGGGAGGCCAAGGCAGGTGGATCACGAGGTCAAGAGATGGAGACCATCCTGGCCAACATGGTGAAACCCCATCTCTACTAAAAATACAAAAGTTAGCTGGGCGTGGTGGTGGGTGCCTGTAGTCCCAGCTACTCAGGAGGCTAAGACAGGAGAATTGCTTGAACCAGGGAGGCAAAGGTTGCAGTGAGCCAAGAGCACGCCACCGCACTCCAGCCTGGTGACAGAGCGAGACTCCGTCTCAAAAAAAAAAAAAAAAAAAAAAAAGAATTAGGGGAAAGGGGATTGGGGACAAGGGACGAAACAACCAGTGAAATGAAATTTAACTAAATTCTTAACAGAAAACCTGCATTGTGCCCCTTTTTGTTTTTATTCCCTTAACAACAGACCCAGTTAACAAATATGTACTATGCACCTACTATGTGCACTGGGGATTAAATGGCGAATGAACAAGATAGTTCCTGCCCCCATGGAGTTTACAGTCTAGTAGATTCCAGAAAATTTTCATTCCCTCATTTCACTTTTGTATTCTAACAAATCTCTGGACAATAATTAAATGTCTTCTTTCTATTTTCAGGAAGAATAAAAACTATCACATTAATTCTCTTTCAAGCTTCTATTTACAGAGTAGAGCATAAATCCAGACGGTATGACTTTAAAATAAGAAAAGCACACTCCTTCCCTAGGAGGTGAGGACCTGCAAACTTTCCCATCCATCTAAATTAAGACCTCCACCACTTATTGAACTGAACACTAATTGACATAAGTGAAGACTGAGGTTTTCATTGGGAATTGAAAGATGTTATTTATTGAATCAATTAAGTTCACAGGGTGACAGTTGATTTTTCTTTCCCTTTTTCCCCCCCTCTCATACCACTTTAGTCTTTTTAAGCAGAACAGTTAGAAATGGAACATGAAGAATGGGGGCAGGGAGAGAGAGGCCTATAAAAGAAAAAAGAAAAAAAACACCTAACAGGGAAGCTAAGCCATGATTTAGTACCTCTCTTTGGGAAAGAAGGACCAAATCAAAGCCCAATCAATAGAGTCCTTTCAAATAAAGTTCCAACGCTTAAATCTCAACCCCCAGGAGATCAGGCTTAAAGGGGCTAAATTTACACCACTTATCACACAATGATGCCTGAAATGCAGAACAAACATTAAGTAGATCTACCTTTATAGATAAGGCTTAAAAGCTTTTTGGACTGACAAACCATAAACCAGCTTGATTTTATTATTTCTTTCCCCTCTGAGATTTTTTTTTTCTCTATTACAAGGCTATCTTTCTCTATTTGCCAATGTACAGATAAGTGAGCTATCTCGCAGTTCATTTCCCTAATACCAGAGCTGTGCTGGCCAAATCTATCCCCACAAAGGAGTCTCAGAGTCAGATTCAAAACACTTCACAAATTCTCCACTCTAAGAGTCTCTGAGAAATAGCTGATTATTACTAAAAACACAAACTTGTCTTAAGAGGAGCAGGAATAAGTTGAAACTAAAGGTGGCTAAATTCAAACAGTATATTTACTTTGCTATAAAACTGATCCTTCCTTAAGAAGCTCTGATTTATGTAGGAGGCTTGGAAGAGAGTAGTATTAGACCAAACAAAAATTTTCTAAAGCAGTTCTCAAAAGGTGCATCCACAGGGAGCTCTTAACAAAACAGAATTGCTCATTCAATTATCAGTGATAAAAGATTGGTGTTAAAGACCCCCACTGGAAATAATGCTTTCTTGTGGGTCATGGCTTTGGAGTAAACACCATGAACTGATGCGCCCACTGTGTGTAAGGAAGGGCAGGGAAGCTACGTGGAACAGGGATGCAGATAAGACAAGAAGCCTCTACTCAATGGACCATTGGCCTCTTCAGAGGAAATAGAGGAATTAAAAATAACTGAAAGGCAACACAGCCTCTGAAAAACACTATGACTTTTAAAAGAAAAAAGTACAGTAATGTGCTGCTTGATGACATTTCAGTCAATGACAGATGATATATATGATGGTGGTCCCACAGGACTGTATAGGAGCTGAAAAAATCCTATCACCTGGTGACCTTGTAGCTGTCATAGCCCAATACATTCCTCATGTGTTTGTGGTGACGTTGGTGTGACCAAAACTACTGCACTGCCAGTTGTAAAAGAGTATAGCACATATAATTATAATATCATAATACTTGATAACGATGGTAAATGACTATACTACTGGTTTATATATTTATTATGTTGTACTTTTTATCATTTTAGAATCTACTTCTACTTATGAAAAAAAATTAACTATAGGGCCAGGCATGGTGGCACTTTGGGAGAGGCTGAGGTGGGAGGATCGCTTAAGGCCAGGAGTTTGAGACCAGCTTTGGCAACATAGTAAGACCCCTTCTCTATTAAAAAAAAAAAAAAATTTAATTAGCCAGGTGCAGTGACATGAGCCTGTAGTCTTACCTACTTAGGATCACTTGAGTTCAGGAGTTTGAGGCTGCAGTGAACTATGATTATGCCACTGCATTACAGCCTGGGCAACAAAGTGAGAGACCCTGTCTCTGAAAAAAAAGTTAACTGTAAAACAGCCTCAGGCAGGTCCTTCAGGAGGTATATCAGAAGAAGGCATTGTTATCACAGCAGATGACAGCTCCATGTTACTGCCCCTGAAGACTTTCCAATGGGACAAGATGTGAAGGTGAAAGACAATGAGATTGATGATCCTGATTCTGTGTAGGCCTAGGCTAACGTGTGAATGTATATGCCTTTGCTTTTAACAAAAAAGTTTAAAAAGTAAAAATTAAAATTAAAAATTTTAAAAATACAAAAAAGTTTCTAGAATAAGGATATAAAGAAAAAATATTTTTGCATACCTGTGCAATGTGTTTGAGTTTTAAGCTAAGGGTTATAACAAAATAGTCAAAAAGTTAAAATTCACAATTTTATAGAGTAAAAAATGTTAAAGCAAGCTAAGGTTATTTTGTTATTGAAGAAACAAAAGTATTTGTTTATAAATGTAGTGTAGCCTAAGTGCAAAGGGTTTATAAATCTGTAGTAATGCACAGTAATGTCCAGTAAAGTCCCATGCCTTCCTACTCACCACTTACTGACTCGCCCACCCAGAGCAACTTCCAATCCTGCAAGCTTCATTCAGAGTAAGTGTCCTATACAGGTATACCCTTTTTTTAATCTTTTATACCATATGTTTACTCTACTGTTTCCTATATTTAGCTATGTTTGGATACACAAATAGTTATCATTGTGTTACAATTGCCTACAGTATTCAGTACAGTACATGAGTACAGATTTATAACCTAGGAACAACTGGCTGTACCATATAGCCTGGGTATGTTGTAGGCGGCTCTATCGTCTAGGTTTGTGGATGTGCACTCTATGAGGTTTGTACAATGACAAAATCGTCTAATAATATATTTCTCAGAATGTATCCCTGTTGCTAAGTGACTGTATAATGGAAGAAAGGAAGTAGAAACTAATGTTGCAGGAAGGAAGGACTTGAAGAAGCCACTTGAAGAAGAGGGATTTGAGTAAGACCCAAAGTCTAGTCATAAGTGTGACACACAGAGATAAAGGGAAAGACCAAGCAGAAGGAGGCTTAAGAAAATGGATGGGAGTGGCCGGGCGCAGTGGCTCATGCCTATAATCCCAGCACTTTGGGAGGCTGAGGCAGGTGGATCACCTGAGGTCAGGAGTTCAAGACCAGCCTGACCAACATGAAGAAACGCCGTCTCTACTAAAAATACAAAATTAGCCAGGTGTGGTGACACATGCCTGTAATCCCAGCTACTTGGGAGGCTGAGGCAGGAGAACTGCTTGAACGTGGGAGGCGAAGATTGCGGTGAGCCGAGATCGCGCCACTGCACTCCAGCCTGGGCAATAAGAGCAAGACTCCATCTCAAAAAAAAAGCAAGAAAGAAAATGGATGGGAGTGGGAACTGCATGGGAGGAAGGAAGAGATGAAGGGAGGAAAGGGGGAAGGGATCTACATCCAGTTGTCTCATCAAAAGGTAAGAGAATACTGCATGACACTTCTCCATGAAGAGATCTTCTACCACAATAAAGCAACTTTTATGCAACTTTTAATCTGATGCTGTCTAATCCTTTTAGACGCAGAACTTTATCTAGAAAGTGGAATAACACCTAATAATAATCTAAAATAAACAGTTAAAATTCATTGGCACATACAGTGTGCCAAGCACTTTGCCTGCAATCACTTATTTTACCCTCCCATCTCCCCTTTTTTTTTTTTTGGATGAGACCAAGGCTCAGAGAAATTAAACAACCTGTTCAAAATCACACAGTAACTAAACCTCAATTTGACAGGAGGCAATCAGGCTCAAGAATCCAGGACCCTGAATCTTACTACACTGTGGGGATGGGAAGTTTAAATGAGAATGCAAAAGTGAAAACCCCCGACGCACTGTTGGAACTAGTCTGTGTTGTGCTGCTGTAACAGAATACTATAGGCTGAGTGATTTGTAAACAAAAAAAAAGTTTATTTGGCTTAGAGTGCTGGAGGCTGGGAAGTCTAAGATTGAGGGAGTGCATCTGGTGAGTGCCTTCTTGCTGTGTTATAACATGGCAGAAGGCACCACTTGGCAAGAGAGCATGTACAAGAAACCAAGAGATTGAACTCACAGTTTCAAGCCCTTTTATAATTGGCATGAATCCATTCAAAGGGGTGGAGCCCTCACTATCTAAACACTTCTCATTAGATCACTTCCAACACCGTTGCACCAAGGATTAAGTTTCCAACACGTGCCTTGGGGGGACACATTCAAACCATAGCAGGTACATAGCAAGAGCTTTTCTTCCTTTCTTTATTGGCTGTATTCAAAGAGCCTAATAAGTAAGTCAAGTATTTTAGTCCTGCTCCCAAACAAAATAACATGAATCTTAATATATGAATCAATATCTAATCCCATCTACAAACTGTTTTAAAGACAATGTTTTTTCAATTAGAAATAGCCTGATAGACTGTATGGCTTCAATATAATTTTCTCATAGTAGCTAATAAACTCTTGAGTAAGATTCATTTTTATTTTTATAAGCAACCCAAAATCTTTAGGTGTAACTGCAGAACATCAAATGATACAATAATTCAGATGTCTTTGCTTCACATTATAAAGCTTTCTCTCTCCTTAAAGAGAATATTTAATTTTCACAATTTATAATGGAAAAGAATATATCCTCAAATAATAAAGTCTAAAAATTGGAAAGGACCTTATATTTTCTAGTCCGGATAGGAAACTCTAAGCAAAGAATCAAAAATGGTCCATCTGATTTAAAGAGATTTCCTGCAATCAAATAACAGAATGAAAGATCAATTAAAAAATCATGTTGCTGATTTTCAAATAAACCCTAATCTAACATGAAGATTTAAGTCGCTGGTGTTTTTCTATTTTACAAAGTTACTTCCGCCACCTTCCAATGTGACTCAATTAATCTATTTTCATTTTGAATTTTAAAAAATTTGACCTGCATATAATTTTATTTTTCCTCACTTGCACTTCATGCAAAATATGGCCTCTCCCCCAGTGCCATGTCCATCCATGACATTTGTAACAGTTGATCATCTGTTACCTGCTGGAAACCTCCATTCATGGGAAGCATACTGTTCCTTAGTCCATCTGTGCTTAATTACGAGACAGTGCTTCCTCACATTGAAGAGTAAGGAACTGTTTTAGTGGCTGGCACCAGAGCATCCCAGTACCAACTCCTGTACTCTCAACTGTGCCCAAGTGAAAAGCAACAAGGTTCCTATTATTTCCCCTTTATCAGCCATTTTTTCACTATTCATCAGACTTAAGCTCAGTCATAATTTTCCCTTTTTTCTTCCCTATTCTGAGATAAAGTGGTTAGCAGCATGCTTGTACATTTTATCAACAAATTGTCTTTAGCAGAATAAATGAATCCAATTGATGCTCAAATAATAAATAAATCTAACAGCTGCCCAGATAATTCTGCTTTTATCTTCTATCTCTACCCTTCTCCTTCCCCACAGGTTCATGCAATTCTGTAAGTCAATGATCTTCTTTACATAAAAGGTCAGTCTACTGTGTCTTCAAGTCAGGTGTTTCCTTTCAACAAAATAGAATTTTTCAAAGCCATATTTCAGTCAAAAACCAATCTCACCAAACCTCAATATTGAATCTAACAATAATTTATTATGGGGTTACTGTATGCTGACACTTTACTTACATTATCTCATTTAACCCTCTCAATAGTTCCGTGAGGTAAGACAGTTCTGCTCTCACCATTTCCAGGTAAGAAAACTCAGCCTCAGAGAGGTAAATGACTTGTTCAAAGTCATGTAGCTAGCAAGTGGCAGACCTAGGATTTAAATCTGGATTTCTCCACCTCATTCCACAACGAGTGCTTACTTACCTCACTGAATGTGTTTCTGTGCCTGAAAATGTGTACAGGGAAGAGAATAAGTACACTTCCCTGCAGGATCACTCCTGAAGATTAAATGAGGCAACATATAAAGCTACTGGCACACAACAGACTTTTGTTAACCATTACCTCCCATTCTTCCCATGTCCTAAAAAGTAGCTACTGATTTATATATGGACTCTATCTGACTAGGGGCCCCTCATAATGGGACTCCCGCAGTGAGGCACCTCCCCACATTCAGCTAGAGGCTGATGACCTATAGGAAATACCAGCAGGGGCTCACCTCATGCTTGCTCACATTTTCCTCGCCCTTCACATCACCTCTAAGAGTCACTAACACTTCTGTTTCACACTATTAGGCCCAGCAGGGTAAACCAGGTTTCCTCAGGTCATAGTGGTCATCAAAGACAGAACTAGAATCCAGTTCCAGGGAAAGAACTAATTAGCAAGCAAGCTAAGGCCTCTATCTACTAGTCTGTGCTGAGCACATTACATGCCTTCACCCTCACATCCTACCTACAAGTCAATTACATAAGAAAAATGAAGTTCAGCTAGGTTAAAAAAGGTGACCAAAGACACTCAATTAATAAATGGCAAAATCAGGCCAGGCACAATGGCTGACACCTATAAACCCAGCCTCCGGTGGGTGGATCACTTGAAGTCAGGAGTTTGAGACCAGCCTGGCCAACATGGTGAAACCCCATCTCCACAAAAAATACAAAACTTAGCCAGGCATGGTGATGTACGCCTGTGGCCCCAGCTAGTCAGGAGGCTGAGGTTGGAGAATCACTTGAACTTGGGAGGTGGAGGTTGCAGTGAGCTGAAATCAAGCCACTGCACTCCAGCCTGAGCAACACAATAAGACTCCATCTCAAAAAAAAAAAAGAAAAAGTAGCATAATCCAGCTTCACACCCTGATTTTTATGACTCTGAGCCTTCCGTATACTATCTCCTTGAAAAGATGTGTTTATAGGGTTTTCTCAAATTACCAAAAAATGACATGTCAGCTTCAGCACATTCCTTCCTACAATCAAAAAATAATTTCCATCTACATCTGTGTGGTTTTAATTTTATTAATTTAGAAGAGGCAGGGAACATGTAGTTCTTGAAATTGCCATAAGAAAAAAAGCACCTCCCCATGTATGCAAATGAATTTTGTTTTGAGCTGACACTAAGTGAAGCTCCCTTGTGCACTCTGGAGAAGCCAGAAGAGAAACATTCCACAGGGAAGCATTTCTGCTTTAACACAATATCTGCCTGTTAGAATTCCATTGTGTAATGCCAACATGGAGGGCCCTTCACTTCCCACTAAAAGCCTTTCAGTACTGAACAAGGTCATCATTTCTTGGGGACAAAACCCACAGTGGGTGAATGAAGTACAAGGTTAGCCAGAGTGCTGTCATTAACAAAAGCAACATAAATATGATAGCTTGACTTCACTCCTCATCCTTTGCACTACCTGTGGAGTGAAGGAACAGTAAGTCCATGGCAAGTTTAGGAAGTGACGTTTGTGTTTTAATTCCACACACTTAACATTACAAATTAAAAAGAGTAATCAGAAAAAAAAAAGCTACATACAGGAAAGCTACTAAATGATTAAAAAATAAAATCTCTATATGCAGATAATAGCCTAAAAATAAACCATGGGCTGTTTTTAAGTCAACTATTTGCAAAGAAAAAAAATGCCTGCAGTGCTTATAGTCACCCCTTATCTGTAGTTTTGTTTTCCACAGTTTCAGTTACCCACAGTCGACTGTGGTCCAAAAATATTAAGTGGAAAATTCCAGAAATAAAAAATTCATAAGTTTTTAAGTGCATGACATTCTGAGACGTGTGATGAAATCTTCTGTCCTGGCACATGAATCATCTCTTTGTCCAGGATATCCACACTGTAGACACTGCTGGCCTATTAGTCACTCTGTAGCCCTCTGAGCTCTCAGATCAACCGTTGCAGTATCACTGTGCCTGTGTTCAAGTAACTCTTATTTTACTTCATAAGGGCACCAAAGTGCAAAAGTAGTGATGCTGGCAATTCAGATATGTTGAAGAGAAGCCACAATGTGTTTCCTGTAAGTGAAAAGGTGAAAGTTCTCGAATGAAGAAAGAAAGAAAAAAAATCATGTGCTGAGGTTGCTAAGATCTATGGTAAGAACAAGTCTTCTATCCATGAAACTGTGAAGAAGGAAAAAGAAATTTGTACATAGTGTATGTAGAGTTCCATACTATCCACCGTTTCAGGCATCCACTGGGGGTCTTGGGACATGTCCACCAAAGATAAGGGGGACTACTGTATATACAAATGCTCTTTCAAGCTCCTAAACCCTGTAATAAACTGGTAAGGGGAAGGAGACACTGAAGAAATAGATGTAATAATGTTGATACTTCTTAAAAGTTGCTCTGCTATTTCAGTTGCTAACTAAGTGGGGAGTGTTCTTGGTTAATCCCCAGGATATTCGTTGTATGATTTGGTTGAGATATCCCTGCATGGATTATTATCTCTCACATGGATGATGTTCCAAATCTACCATCTGTCTTTAATGTTAAACAGTCTAGTAAAATTATTCCTTTCAATAAAAAAATTAAAGGCTTGTATTTTTAAAAAATTCACAAATCCTTCACTTGGTGAACTGCAAGGGTGGGATTGTTTTAAAAGACCAAGTGTTGTAAGCAATTCTGGCTCTTGTTTGGAGACTGATGCAAAATTCCCAAGACTGAGGGACAGCTCTGATTCACATCTTATATGGAATTTGGCCAACAAATTCAGGTTCTCTAAAAAATAGTTTGTTACAGTGGCTGAAGTAAAGAAGTGAGCTGCTGGAAAAGTAAAATGAGGGGGAATTTCCTTTTTTGTTTTAGAGACGGGGTCTCACACTCTGTTGCCCAGGCTGGAGTGCAGCAGTTCAATCGTAGCTCACTGAGGCCTTGAACTCCTGGGCTCAAGCAATCCTCCCACCTCAGCCTCTTCAGTAGGTGGGATTACAGGCATGCATGAGCCACTGCACCCAGCATGAGAGGAAATTTTCAGTACCTTAAAGCCAGGCAGCCTAGTAATTATGTGCTCAGTCTGAGTCCCACTGTCTAGTTTAAATCTGGATTCTACCACTCACCACCTGTGCGATCTTGGGCAAGTCAACTCACTTCTCTATGCCTCCTCATCTATAAAATGGTAATGATAGTGATGGCAGCAGCTGCTCCAAATGGCCTGCCACTGCCATCACTGCTGGCTGCAACAGGGAGGCACGGCCAGGGCTGCACACTCCATGAAGCTGGCAGGAGCCCAGGGGCAGGTGGGAGCCCCGCCTGCCTGCGCGCAGCTACAGCCGCCCAAACTGCAGCTGCAGACCCAGGCCTCCTGCTCCACGGAGCAGGTAGAAACCCTGCCCCCATGGGCACAGCTGCAACCGCCCAAAGCACACTGCAAACCAAGGCTTCCCTACACTCTTGGGGGCCAGGGGGTGGGAAGGGCCCCCGTGCACTCACAGGCTTGGAAGTGCCTGTCCCTGCTGCCTGGCTTCTCTCAGCTGTCAGGAACTGCTCCAATCTCAGAGCAACATCAGGGCTGAATCTGGACACCATGAATGGCAGCAGGAGGCAGACAGGTTCCTGGACAGAAGGGTGCAGGTCCTTGATGAAGCCCCATCTTCAGGCCAGGGAGGGCCTGAAGGCTGGGGGCAGGGCTGCCAGTCCCACCAGAGTGGGAATTTGTGTGCCTTTTCTGGGCCTGCGTATGGCCACCCAACTGGTGCACACTTTCTCCCCTCTGAGGCCCATAAAAGATCCAGGCTCAATCAGAGCTGAGCAGATGTTGGGACAACCAGCCACAGAGAAGAGCTACCCACTCCAGGGCCTCCTCTCTGCTGACAGCTCTAGAAATAGGATTATCAGCTGCAGAGGGGAGCAACCCACTCCAGAGCCT
Organism: Gorilla gorilla gorilla; assembly: GCF_029281585.2. Taxonomy (NCBI): domain Eukaryota; kingdom Metazoa; phylum Chordata; class Mammalia; order Primates; family Hominidae; genus Gorilla; species Gorilla gorilla. The sequence continues at coordinate 149,644,248 of NC_073228.2, forward strand.
CCTCTCTGCTGAGAGATACAGGGACGACTGGATGACCTGCCTGCAGAGAGGAGCTTCTCACTCCAGGGTCTCCTCTCTGCTAGGGGCTGCACACTCTATGGGACACCCTGGATGTGGAAAGGGGCTACACACTGTGAGTCCCTCTGAGCTGTTCTATCACTCAGTAAAGCTCCTTTCTGTCTTACTCATCCTCCATTTGTCCATGCATCTCAATCTTCCTGATCACAGAACAAGAACTCAGTACCCGCCAAGCTGAAACAGCTACAACACAAACAGTGCCAACTGGGGAAGCTGCTTGTAGTGCGCCTGGCCCAGCCACAGCTTTGCAGAGAACTGGCATCCATGCCAGCATCTAGAGCTGCCTGCCCCACGGCAGCAGCTGGTGTGTCCAACTGCTTAGTGGCTGTACTCCACGCTTGCTCACACACCCCTCGCTGCTCCACGCCTGACTCACAGTCTCCCTGGAGGCGTGGAAGCCAGGGCGGTAGTGTGAACTAAGCACAGCCTGCCAGGCCGACTGGGTGGAATGAGCCCAGCAGGCCCAAGTAAAACTCAGGCAAAGGTGTCACCAGCCACAGGTTTCCAGCCAGAAAAATGATACCCCAAAGATCCTGTAACAATAGTACTCACCATAGTGAATTGTATGGTGGATGCTAAGCAAATTGGATGAGGTAATACATGCAACATACTCAGGATGATTGATGTCTGGGGCATAGAAAGTACTCAAAAAATATGACCTGTTACTGTTACCTTTCTGATTACTCCTGTGTCATATAGAAAGCGCCTCTGCTTTTAAGAGTTTTGTTAAAAGATAATAGAATGAAAACATAAAGTCTAACCCTTTTGGAAAATAATATTATAATATGTTCATTTGTTCATTAATTCAATAAATATTTATTGAGCATTGATGATGTGCTAGGTACTAAGGATAAAGTGGTAAGCCTTAAACAGAAGCCTGTCTTTCAGTGAGAGAGATAAAAAACATATTCAAAGGACCATGAAAGTAGTCACATACAGTTAAGAGTGCTTCATGGAATCTTTTCTAAGGCAATGGTACAAAAATATGAAAGGTTATATGTATAAAGTTGTTTCACATGGTGTCATTTATAATGGTAAAAGTGGAAATAACCTGAATGTTCAATACTAAAGGGCGATATAAATTATTACCTAACTATTTAATGAAATATTATATAATCATTAAAATGATGAATTTGAAGTTTATGTAGTTACTGTGAAAGGGATTTATTATAAAATATTACTTGAAAAAAGCAAGAAATGAAATTGTACTAACACTGTTTAATTATGACTGTGTTTAAAATTTGCATATGAGACTAAAAGGAAATACGCCAATTTGGGTAACAATGAAAAGATAACAGTTATCATTTATGAAGTATTTATTGTGTGCCAAGGTATTTTAAGTACTTCCTTATACTATCTCCTTCACTCTCATACTCATAAGATAGACAGTATTATTCATATTTCACCCAGAGAGAGGTTAAGTTCATCCATACTCTATGAGGGAGGGCACTCTGATTTAAATCCACATTAGGTTGATTCCAAAGACAGGCCAATCATAACCACTAAACAATTATTTATAATGTCATAATGGGAAAAATAAGTTATTGTTTTTAACTATCTTGCATTTTACTTTTTAAGTAATGTTAATAACAACAACTAGCTTGAGCCCAGGAGTTCAAGACCAGCCTGGGCAACATGGTGAGACCTCGTCTCTTAAAATAACAACAGGGGCCGGGCATGGTGGCTCTCGCCCATAATCCCAGCACTTTGGGAGGCCGAGGCAGGTGGATCACCTGAGGTCAGGAGTTCAAGACCAGACTGGCCAACATGGCAAAACCCCATCTCTACTAAAAATATAAAAATTAGCCAGGTGTGGTGGCAGGTGCCTGTAATCTCAGCTACTCAGGAGGCTGAGGCAGGAGAATCACTTGAACCCAGGAGGTGGAGGTTGCAGTGAGCCAAGATCCAGCTGGGCAACAAAGTGAGACTCCACCTCAAAACGACAACAATAACAACCGATCATTTGTTGTTGCCACATCCTATCCTAAGAGCTTCATGTACATAGCTCATTTACTCCTCACAATACTCTACAAAGTAGGTTCCAATATTGTCCTCCTTTTATAGATGAGGAACATGAGACACAGAAAATTAAATGGCTCAGCCAAGGTCATACAGCTGGTCAGGGCAGAGCATTCTGCTGGCTTCAAAGGGAGCTGAGGAAAAAGAACATAAATGGCTCTACTGGAAATATAATTTAAAATATTTACGTGCAGGTAGTACCTATTTAAAACATTGTTAAATAAGTTTTTTTAATTTTGTTTAAAGATTTTAAAAGTCTTTTTAGGAGGAGCATGATAAGTTTTTAAATTTTGAACTATTTCAAATATATCAGGAAGTTCAGAGAATAATAGAAAAACCAATAGGTTTTAACAAATGTTAATGTCTAAAAATAACAAAAGCTACACTCCACTAAAGGCCCCTGATTGAGGAAATTTTAATTATAGCCTTTAAATTCTACTTAAATTGGGACTCAATAAGAAAGGAGTTACTTAACTCTCAAAAAGCCACCATTTTCCTTTGGAAATTCAGAGATGGTGAGCTGGAATCTAAGGAAAGAAGCTAGCCAAGGAAAAAGGAGTCAAATCTCAGACAGCAAATGGAATTCAAAAAAACTGAAAGTGACAAAGAAATTTCACTCCAACAAATCCCGCTTCACTAGACACAATGCTTCCTTTTCTCCTAACAACAGGCAGACACTGCAGCCTCCTCCCCACCGCCTTCCTGGGTCACTGCCTGCTGCCCATTAGGGGTGGCTACAACCAAAGGAGTCTTTCAGGAAGGATGAAATTCTATCTTAGAGTGGGGAGCCAGGATGAGAAATCACAATAGACAAAGGGAGGGAGAATGCTCCAGGGGAACAGCTGGACACCTCAGAGAGCTCAAGGAGCACTGAAGTAGCATGCTGCAGGGCTTAAGGACACAGCTGTTGCTAAACTAGTAGACATATCCTTAAACGAAATTACCTTTACAATTCAAGTAGCTCTACCCAGAATTCTGTATTAGTCCCTCAGCTGATATGTCTGAATGACATTTTCCTGGTCTTTTTGGTCAAACTAAAAGACTTAATTCAACACAAAGAGCCTAGGAAAATCCAAGCCCAATCCTGTAAGTAATGATGCCCTTTTTGATTTACAACAGACGTGTTCCTAAAGGCACTTAGTCCACACAATGTGCAGATGCAGCCCCTATATTTATATTTTTATATATGTATGTGTGTGTATATAGATATACTATATATCTATATACACACTATATATATACTATATATATACACACTATATATACTATATATACACACTATATATATACTTATATATACACACTATATATATACTTATATATACACACTATATATATACTATATATATACACACACGCACTATATATATACACTATATATATACTATATATATACTATATATATACTATATATACTATATATATAGTATATATATAGTATATATATACTATATATATAGTATATATATACTATATATATACTATATATATAGTATATATATAGTATATATATACTATATATATACTATATATACTATATATATACTATATATATGCTATATATATACTATATATATACTATATATAGTATATATATGCTATATATATACTATATATATACTATATATAGTATATATATGCTATATATATACTATATATATACTATATATACACTATATATATACTATATATATACTATATATACTATATATATACTATATATACTATATATATACTATATATACACTATATATAGTATATATATACTATATATACACTATATATACTATATATATACTATATATACTATATATATTATATATATACTATATATATACTATATATATACTATATATATAGTATATATATATATATACACTATATCTATATACACACATACAAATACACAATTTGTTTTTGGTATTTCAACGCAGCCTGGCCAGAGCTGTAGCAGCTTTCAATTCTATGCCTGCCGTAGGTTTATACGAGGTACATGAAGATTTATAGTGGCCACAAATTCCTATTTTCTCATTGTCTTTGTCTTTGAATTTAGCACAAAAGAGTGAGAGAACAGGTTCAGAAAACTAATAGATTGGTTGGAAATTCCATCCAGAACAGCGGAGAGAACACAGCTCCCAAATCTCTTTGGAGAGATTAGAGGAACTAGTGGGTGTGAGAGTAGAGGAACACTAAGAAAGCAAGTCTCATATTAAGTGTTTTGAAGATGAGGACATTTTTCCCTATAGTCTAACAAGTGTCTACTTCAAAGTCATATGTACACCCAGTGCTGATAGAGACGAGCCATGCATTTGTCTTGTCTCCTTCATCTGAACTCTTTGGGACTCTGACCTCCCTGTCAGGGAATCAAAGTGAACGGCGGTTGAGAGGATGGGCTCTGAGGTCAGACCACCTGGATTCAAATTCCAGTTCTGCCACTTACTGGCTGATGACTTTGTGCAAGGAATTGGACCTTTGTGTGCTTCTATTTCCTCATCTGTAAAACAGAAAAGTGGGAGTAACCACAGTCTCTGTTCCAGAAGGTAACTGGGAAAACTAAATGTTCATACAACAGTGTAGCACTTGGCTCATGGTAAACACTCAATAAATTACAGCTACTATTATATTATATCTGGTCTTCCCCAAAGTTTCCAAAGGCTGTGTTTATAGAAGGCATAGATTGAAAATAAGCCAACATATTTATGGTAATAGAATTATAAAATGAAATTTTAACAACCCTACCTACCACATGCTTACCATGCCTTCTGCTAATTAGCATTTTATAAAATTATGTTTCTTATTTTTAAATATTTTATTGCCATCTCAACCCTTGACTACAAACTTGTTAAATGAATTACCTCCGATGCTCTTAAATCCCTAGTTAGCTTAAACTACTACATTTTGATGCAGGGCTTAAAGACTATTTGTCAGACAGAAAAATCTTGGTTAGACACTGAAGGAAGGGAGAGAGAATTTTTTTTAAAAAGTCATACAATTGCCTAATTGAAAATGACCTACCCAGTTAAGTCTGATTTTACAGAAGATGTTAGTGAAGCTCAGAGCAACTAGCTCAAGCAACACAGCCCTTAGAGAGCGGCCAAGACAGGGCCAGAGCCCAGGTCTCCTGACTCCTGGCTGGGTTGACAGGCTCCTCACCGCACTGTGTGGAGAGGCACTTTCTCCCATCACTATGCTCTAACACATCTGGAGCTCAGGAAACCACTTACTTCATTTCAGGCAAGAGCTTGACTTCCGAGATTTCATCTAGTTTCATAGAAGGCAACGTCCCAGCATTTCAGCTGGTAAACCAACCAAGAATTCCCAAAAGCTTTACCACTGAGCAAAGTCTGTTACAACCAGGATGAATTCAAATGAGCCATCAAGGGATTTTGGATTCCCAGGTTTCACAGTCAAGGTAAAGGCATTGATTTAAACTCAGCAGAAGGAACAAAAAAATGTATCACTCACAGAATACTCATTTCCACAAAGCTGTTTTCCCTGCAAAAGCTATGTTCCATCAGATGAAAACTCTAGAGGTAATAGTAGTAGCAGGGCTGATGGGGAAGGAGATGTGTAAGAATACAGCAGCTACTATGATATACCTGGTCTAGAAATAAGCTGTTAAAAATCAGAATTCTTGGTAATATTCTCAGGACAGCTAATGAATAAATATCAACTAAATCAATCTATCTGAGCACTCAAGGGTGGGATTAAAAAGTATTATCAACAGAGGTAAATTTGAACTGGGAAATAAACCCTCTGGAACAGGGAAAAAACATTTCATCAGTTTTTTCATGTGGTTCTAGTAACGAAGAATCTTGAAAGGGTTCACATGAACAAGCAGGAAATGCAAGTCTCCGATATATAGTCAGTATACTATCACACCCTGTTCTTATATCACACTTGTGACTTCTCCTTATTCTTTTGAATGACGGTTTTATGCTCTTTTCCTCTGTCTGGGAATTACTGAATTTTGAAATATCCACTGTTTTTTAGAATTGTGACTACCCGTGTATGTGTGTATCCTGAACAGTAAGTTCACAGATAAAGAATTGAGCACCTCAGAGCAACTGGTCCAAGGCAGGATATATGAAAGGCATGGAGGGGGGTTGGAGCATGGTGGTTCACACCTGTAATCCCAGCATTTTGGGAGGCTGAGGTGGGCAGATCACTTGAGGCCACAGGTCCAATACCAGCCTGGCCAACATGGCAAAACCTGGTCTTTACTAAAAATACAAAAAAATTAGCCAGGCATGGTGGTGCACACCTGTAGCCTCAGCTACTTGGGAGGTTGAAGCACAAGAATTGTTTGAATCTGAAAGGCAGAGGTTGTGGTGAGCTTAAGAAAAGAAAAGAAAAAAAATTCATGGAGGTGGACTAAGGTCAAACAACTAGTTAATGGCAGAATCATTAACTTTCAGTAGTCTCCAAAGTAGATATCAGAAGACAAGACCTAACAATTTTGTTTTCTTCTCAACAATTTTATGAAGTGAGATTAGCCTAATTTATTAATGATAAATGGAAGTTTTAAGAAGTTAAGTCTTTCATTCAAGTTATACAGCCAGAATATGGATGATATCCAGTGCCAAATTTGCGGAATTCTCTTGGGAGAAAATTTGGCAATAAGCATGAAAGGTCTTAGCTCAGAAAGCAACAAGAAATGTACACAAATATTTATATGGCATTTATATTCAAAAATTTATTCCAATATTATTCATAATAGTGAAGAAAAATAGAAACAAACAATAACAGCTATTATGCCGATGGAATATTATGCAGGCATCAAAAATCATGTTTTCAAGGAATATGTAATGACACAGAAAAAATGTTTATAAATATGTCCACAAATGAAATAGTTGGGCTAAATAATCCCAACTTTGGTTTTTTTAAAAAAAAAAAACATACATATACATACATATGCAAACATGAACAGACATATAAAAAGATCTACGTCAAAATGTTAAATGTGAATACACTGAGTATTAGAATTATGAATGATTTTATCTTACTTGCACTTTAATTAAAAATTGAAAATGAATATTTAGTAATTTTATAATTCAAGAAAATGATAAAAATATATCATTTTTAAAAGAAATACCACAAACTTGCCCTGTACCACGGTATATCTAAAATGTTTGTATTTAAAAGGCTATTACCTATAAAAATATACTTCTTAGCAGAGAATGTCTCTCAAAGCTAACAATGATTGAGGTTTTACTATGTGCCAGGCATATTTCACTTATGTAACCTCACTTAATCCTTTAAAAATCCTGTAAAATGGGGTTTATGATCACTTCATTCTAGAGAGAGAAAGTTAAGGGTCTGAGAGAGAAAAGCGTGACTTGTGGAAAGTGAGAAAGCCTAATCAAGGGCCAAGAAGTTTTTCTCTAAAGCTTCATACACAATCCCTATGTTAAACACACAGACAAAACTTTTTTTCACACTGAACAATCTTTCTAAAGGCACAGCATACTATGCTTTTAGTTCAGAAGTTGATATTTGGTATACGATTGTTAAGATGTCTATAATTTGCTTTAAAATACTTCAGCACATGATGTATACTATGATACTATGAGTGTTAGTTCAAGTTATACACTAGGTACAGCTAGATGCCCTAATGCAGGCCTCACATGCCAGAGGCTGTCTGTGAGCATTCTAATCAGCAACCTCGCTCTCCAGAAACTTCAGTCAGACACCAAAGGCTTTGATTATTAGCACAAGGAATGTTAAAATTGCAAATTTTCACTGGTAAAAATAATGGCTTGTTAACTAGCATAATGGATATTAGAAATGGACTGTCATTAACTCAATGAATGGAACTTAAGATACGTGGATTAGCTCAAAATTCTAAACGAGCACCCATCCTTGTGCCATCAGGGGGTAAGTCTCTATCTAGCAAGCCCTTCACCCTCCAACTTTAGGGATGGCATCCACAGTTTATGCCTAAATGGTCCCAGGGCCAGCTACTACATCAGAAGATTCTGGTTACCTGATGCTCTCTATAAAATAGCTGAATCCTGCCTTTAGAATATTGTCTGCTCTGCCTTCAGTGAGCTGTTCATGCAATTCATGGCCTGAGCACCCAAAAGGATGAAGACTTAATCAAACTTACAGAACAGGTCAACTATTTTGTGCCTACTTATAAATAAATAACTAATAAATGTCACAATATATGTGTCACAGAAATTTCCATAAACTGTTAATGAGGTTTCTGGGATGCAGCTGACCCTCAGCAACCTCTCATTATAATCAATACCCAGTATATATCAAAAAGAACTTAATACTTCTGCCTACAACTCAGCATACAGGTTGGATAAGGTCAGTGTAGCAGGCAGCTTCTGATGTGGTTCCTAGTGACCTGTGCCTCCTGGTATTTATGCCCCTGTGTAATCTCCTTCTTTTTAGTGTGGGCTGTGACTTTCTTCTAATGAAAAGAATACAGAAAATAAAAGGATGTCACTTCAATTAGTTTATAAAAAACTGTGATATTTCACCTTGGTAGCACTCTCTTGCTCTCACGCTCACTGCCACATTCTGAGATCATCTATACAGAGGCCCATGTGGCAAGGAACCAAGGGAGGCCCGCTGAATCCTACCAGCAACCATGCGAGTTTGGAGATGAAGCTTCCCCACTGAGCCTTCAGATGAGTTTGCAGCCCCAGTTAAAATCTTGATTACATCCCTGTGAAACCTTGAAACAGATCCAACTAAGCTGTGCCTAGACTCCTAATCTACAGAAACAGAGGTAATACATATGTGTTGTTTCAAGCTGCAAAGTTGGGGCAATTTGTTACACAGCAATAAATAACTAATAGTTACTTTACAAAAATAATGCCACTAAATGTCTCAAGGTTTTTCAAATGCCTACTTGAACTACATTTGTAGTATCTCCACTTTTTTCTTGAGTCCCAGGAAATTATCTCCCACTACTAAAATGGATTTCTATAAGGCTAAAATAACAAGCATACAACCCAAGGAAACCGCATATTCTGATTTCTTTAGCTGTAGCATGTCTAGGCCAGACCTTCTTCAAAGCGATGTTCAAATTGTTTGACTTGCCCGCATTGTTTCAGTGACAAATATTTCACACACTGTTGAATTCAATCGTTCTCTGCTTCAGCCTCCTGATCACAATAAGAATAATGATGGAACTAATAATGGGAGTATGGCTCCCATTGCCAGGAGAGTGGCTGAAATAACAAATTATTTCATCACACATTGAAAATGTATTTCACAAACTCAAAAACGAAAAAACAAAACAAAACAAAACAAAAAACACGTCTATGCGATTGCATAATGAGAGCTCTGCATTTCCACAGCATTTGTAGTACTCTCTAAAGATTCAGACAAACTAGGCTAAAAAAAGAATGCTTGCATAACAAGACTGTTATCACCCATGTTATCTCCTAAGCCTCCCCAGAGAAGCAAAATGTGGAATTTGTAAGCAACTATGTGGGGGTTCACCAAAACATTCTTTTGCTTTGCGTTTGGAAATTTTTGGTTTGAGATTTTTGGGGAGTGGGAAGCTAGCAATTTTTTCACTTCACACGGAAGATGTCAATTTGGAGGAGTAGAGACAAAAGCTCCCTAAATAGTATGCCCAAAATAGTAAATGGCATGCTGTCTCAACAGGGCAATATTGAAAAGAGGCAACAATTTTTTTTTTTTTTGACATAGAGTCTCACTGTCACCCAGGCTAGGGTGCAGTGGTGCCATCACAGTTCACTGCAGCCTTTACCTCCCAGCTCAAGCAATCCTCCCACCTCAGCCCCCGGAGCAGCTGGGATTATAGGCACGCAACAACATGCCCAGATAATTGTTTTGGTTTTCTGTAGAGATGAGATCTCCCTATGTTGCCTATGCCGGTCTCAAACTCCTGAGCTCAAGTGATCCTCCCACTTCAGCCTCCCAAAGTGCTGGGATTCCAGGCATGAGCCACCACACCCTGCTATCTTCACTTTTTACGTATAAATTGAACATAATATAGTATATGAACAAATAATCAGTCTATCTATGGTCTTAAAATTTCATGGTGAAAAGAGCAATTAGGGGGAAATTGTCTAAAAAAGCTCCTGAAGGGAGTAATAATGAAAAAAGAGTTGAGAAACACTGACCTAAGGAAAGCCCTCCCAAACTGGTGAGCACCTGCAGAGCATCAGTGATGTCTCTGTTTCCTCCTCTTTGGGTCCCTGAGGTCTGAGATCATGACCTGACTCTGGCCTGGGTGTCTTCCAGCTCTGCTTCACACAGTGGTTGGGCCATCTCCCAAGGCTGTAGAAATGTATATGAAGCCTTTCATGTGTCCCAGATTTCCACCAACCACTATTTTCCTTCAGATCTTTATCTTTTTGATCTGCTTTCTGAATGTACTTACTTATCTCAAGGCCTATTAAAAGCTAACTACATATTTTAGCATGACTTGAGATAAGCAAATACTTGTCTTCAGCATGTTTTTGGCACTTCCAACATACTATCTTCTATTGGCCACCATGGGTCAAAAGTGTCCACCAGCACATGAAATCTAGGCTGAGAGAGACTATGGCACGGTCAAGAGATGAGTGAATGCCTCCCAGATTGAGGAACACACTGTATGGCACACCCACCAGGGCTCACTGGCTGATGGTATATATTCATTCTTCTGTATAGAATTGAGAAAAATTCACAGAAATGGTATACCCCATTGCTGTCATGCACACAGATAGACAACTATCTCAAAAGAAGTGGCCCACTCTCGCCACTTCTATTCAATATAATACTGGGAGTTTTGCTAGAGCAATTAGGCAAGAGAAAGAAATAAAAGGCACCCATGTAGAAAAGGAAGAAGTAAAATCATCTCTGTTTGCTGGCAACATGATCTTATATATATATAAAACCCTAAAGACTCCACCAAAAAACGGAACTGATAAATGAATTCAGTTAAGTTGCAGGATACAAAAATCAACATACTAACTATATACTAACAACAGACTATCCGAAAAAATTAAGAAATCAATCTCATTTATAGTAGTTACCAAAGAAATACTTAGGAATAAATTTAACCAATGCAGTAAAAGATGTCTACACTGAAAAGTATAAAACATGGACAAAACTGAGGACACAAATAAATGGAAAGACATCCCATGATCATAGCTTGAAAGAATTAATATTGCTAACATATCCATAATACCCAAAGCAATCTACAGATTCAATGCAATCTCTATCAATATTCCAACAACGTTTTCCACAAAAATAGAATAAGCAATTCTAAAATTCACATGGAACCACAAAAGACCTCAAATAACCACAGTAATCTTGAGTAAAAAGAACAAAACTGGAAGCATCACACTACCTCATTTCAAAATACATTACAAACCTACAGTAATCAAAATGGCACAATACTGGCATAAAAACAGACACATTGAATAATGGAATAGAATAGAGAGACCAGAAATGAACCTGCGCATTTACAGTCAATGGATTTTCATGGAAGATGCCAAGAACACACAATGGGAAAAAAAAACAGTCTCTTCAATAAATGGTGCTGGGAAAACTGAATATCCACATAGAATAATAAAATTGGACCTGTATCTCACACCATATACAAAAATCAACTCAAAATGAACTAAAGACTTAAACATAAGAACTGAAACTATAAAATTACTAGAAGGAAATACAAGGGAAAAAATCCATGACATTGGTCTGGGCAATGATTTTTTGGATTTGGCCTCAAAAGCACAGGGAACAAAAACAGACAAATAAGATTGCATCAAACTAAACAGCTTATGCACAGCAAAGGAAACAATTAATGGAGTGAAGAGACAACCTGCAAGTTGGAAGAAAACATCTACAAATCACACATCTGATATGGGGTTAATATCCAAAATATACAAGGGATTCAAACAACTCAATTGCAAGAAAACAAATAACCCAATTAAGAAATGGGCAAAGAACCAGATAGCTACTTCCCACAAGAAAATATACAAATGGCCAACAGGTATATGAAAAAAAGAAGGCTCAACAGCACCAATCATTAGAGAAATGTAAATTAAAACCACAATGAGATATCACCTCATACTTGTTACAATGGCTGATATCAAAAAGATGAAAGATAAAAAGTGTTGGCAAGAATGAGGAGAAAAGGATGCCCTTGTACACTGTTGGTGGAAATGTAAATTAGTATACCCATTATGGAAAACTATATGAAAGTTCCTCAAAAAACACAAAATAGAACTACCGTATGATCCAGCAATCCCACTTCTGGGTATTTATCCAAAGAATTGGGAATCAGTATGTCAAAGAGACAGCTGAACTCTCATGTTCACTGCAGCATTATTCACAGTAGCCAAGATACGGAATCAACCTAAGTGTTCAACAATGGATGAATGGACAAAGAAAATGTGGTATATGTACACAGTGGAGTACTAGTCAGCCTTAAAAAGAAGAAGTTCTGTCATTTGTGACAACATGGATAAACCCGGAGAACATTATGTTAAGTGAAATAAGGCACAGAAGAACAAATACCTCATATGTAAAATCTAAAAAAGTTAAACTCATAGAAGTAGAGAGTAGAATGGTGGTTATCTGAGGCTGGGGGAGGTGGGAGAGAATAAGGAGATGTTGGCCAAAAGGCAAAAAGTTTCAGTTAGACAGCAGGAATAAGTTTTTGAGATCTATTGTATAGCATGTTGACTATAGTTAATGAGAATATATTGTAAATTTCAAAATTGCTAAGAGTAAACTCCAAACGATCTCACCACAAAAAATGTTAAATATGTGAGGTGATAGATATTTTAATAAGCTTTAATTAATTAATAATTCCACATTTTTTGTGTGTGTGTGTGTATATATATATATATATACATATATCAGAATGCCACATTGTATCCCGTAAATATATACAATTATAATTTGTCAATTAAAAATAAAAAATTAACTTAAAAATTTAAAAAACCTTTTAAATGAGTCCTCAAAATATTAAACACATAATTAATCCAGCAATTTCACTTCTGGATATATATATATATATATATATATATATATATATACCAAAAAGAATTGAAAGCAGGGACTCAAACAGATATTTATATACCCATGTTTATAGCAGTATTATTCACAATAGCCAAAAGGCAGAAGCAACCCAAGAATCCACCAATGGATGATGTCTGTTTTCACACTGCTAATAAAGACATACCAGCCACTGAGTAATTTATAAAGGAAAGAGTTTTAATTGACTCACAGTTCCACATGGCTAGGGAGGCCTCACAATCATGGCAGAAGGCGAATGAGGAGCAAGTCATGTCTTACATGGTGGCAGGCAAGAGAGCTTGTGCAGGGGAACTCCCATCACTACCAAGAGAACAGGATGGAGGAAACAGCCCCCATGATTCAATTATCTCCACCTGGCCCCACCTTGACACGTGGGGATTATTATAATTCACGTAAGATTTGGGTGGGAACATAGCCAAACCATATCAGATGACTAGACAAACAAAATGTGATATACACAAACAATGAAATATTAGCCATAAAAAGAAAGGTAAGTCTGACACATGCTACAATGCAGATGAACACTGAAAACATATGCTAAGTAAAATAATGCCAGTCACAAAAAGACAAATACTGTATGAGTCCACTTATATAACATAACCAAACTAGCCAAGTTCATAGAGACATAGAATGGTGGTTGCCAGGGGCTAGGAGGTGAATGGGATAGGAAGTTATTGTTTAATGGCTAAGGAGTTCCTGTTTGGGAAGAGAAACAAAGTTCTGGAGATGGATGATGGTGACGGCTGCACAACAATGTGAGTGTACTTAATGCCACTGAACTGTACACTTAAACATGGTTAAAATGGTAAATTTTATGCTACGTATATTTTGCCACAATAAAAAACAAACTTTTAATATTATTTTTAATACAAAGGTATTTTCAAAGCAAATAACAATACATCTGCAGTACACAGAAAAGAGGATACGTCATTACAGTAAAAATGGGAGAAACGTCAGCTAACACACTGTCAACCTGCATGGCACTGTGGAGTTTAGGTCAGCTGTAGTGTAGACGACAGATGCTGAGGCCTCTGAACAGAAGGGAAGATACTCACTTGCCCCTCAAAGGCTGTTTCAAGTAGCATGGCCCCATTCCTCTGGCCCATTCCAAGCTCCTCTCTTGTAACTGAGCTCCCTACGTTTGCATTCCTCCATCATTACCGTGTATCACATCGCCTCACTCTGGTTATATCAAGAACACCCAGCTTGCCCCACGCAAGTGGCTTAAGTGCACAGATCATGGATGCAGCACTGTGATGCAGAAATCAAGAGCACTCTGGGGTCAGACAAGCTTGGGTTCAAATCCCCGGTTCACCATTTACTAATTCTGTGACCTTGAGAAAACTACTTTGCCACTTGGGACCTCAGTTTCCCTATGCATAAAATGAAAATAACAATTCCTATTTCATTACGTTGTCCAGAAAATCGGATAAGGTAATGCGTGCCAAGGACAGTGCTTGGCATCTACTAAGCTCTTGCAAGCACTAGCTGTTATTTTAATATGCTTCTCAGCACTGATCATAGTGCTGGCACTGAACACCAAGCAAGGCTCAATAAATTTTCTGCATCAGCAGATGTTTATTCATTGTCTGTCCTGCTTTCCACCCTGAGCTAGATATCCCAGAAGTAAAGCTGCTTAAGGCACAATCTCTATCTTGTGAATTATGTCTTACTTCTTACTTGTGTCTCCAGCATTCTACCCAACGCCTGGCACATAGGTGACACCCAAAAAGTGCTGGTGGAATTGAACTTAAAATCTAGTTGTCTAGACTGTATGTGTTTACATGAATTTGAGGGAGAGAAAAAAAAACATATAACCATTAAAAGAAAATATGTTAAAGAAGTATGTGGCAGTGATTTTTTTTAATTCTTGAAAACTAAAACATATTTTGTATATTTGACCTGTGTTTACTAACTTACAGAAAGTTATCAAACTTAGTTTTCACATGTACCTGTGGGAACACATTAAAATCCCCATTTTGCAGACAATTAAACTGAGAATAGGGAGGGCCAAAGTGATTTGTGCTGGGTCACAAAGGTGAGGAGAGCGAGTCCAGAGGACTGTAAGTTCAGAACCACTCCTGTTTCAAGGATACATCTGTCAACTTGACTGCCAAAGGGAAATCCCAGTTCTCCTGCCCACAGATTCCCACTCCAGGAGGAAGGAGGGGTCTGACTGGTGTGTGAAAAGTCAGCATTTGTGACACAAAGGCTCCCAAATTCCAAGTTACCTCCCTTTAAGAGTGATGAAGGAAGGAGAAAAAAGCAATTGAGCCAGTCCCCAGAGGCACAGAATACGTATGACCTCAGCTTGGGGATCCACGGCTAAAGCCAGCTTTTAATTTACAAACATAAAAATATAAAGTTTGTGAGTACCTAGTTTTGATTTTTCTGGAAAAAAATAGATATCAGATCCCATCATTACCACTACTAAACAGACTCAGCAATAAGTCCTAAAGTGAAAATAAAGTCACCTAAAACACTCTTATGGTGACTTCCACAGAAACCATTTATGCAGGCTCAGCTCTGAAGGTTTATCAGGAAGTCAGGCTGATACCAGAAAAAATGACCACTTGGATAAAACAAAAAAGACACTCAAGCATAAACGGCTCCTAAAATCAAAAAGCTAATTAAACGTGGCCTCTTCAAAAAGAAAAAGTAAGTCAGAAAAGGCAAAAGCTATCAGGAAAAATATATTCTTACTTCTAAGCATAATAAATGAGAATAAAAAGGAATCACTTTAAGAAGTTGAAGTCACCTAATTATTTCCAGATAATATTCATCAGAAGCCAACTGTGAACCTCCCTGGGCATTTCCTTTCTACTCATTCCCACACGAATGGATGGAACACTGTCCAAGGTACTATAGGTTGGGAGAAGGAAATAAGAATTAAGGTGAATGAAACCACTTCTGCCATCAAGGAACATAAAATCAAATGTGGGATCATGCTAGAAACTTTGGGGAGTATATATCCACCCCACAACCCCTTCCCCTGAGAGGTGGCCCCTAACCCTGGTCCATGTGGTCATGGCAGAGAATGAGCCATAACTGGACAACTTGACTGCCACCTTCCTGGCGGTGCCTGACCTATAGGAGGCCAACGAGAGTCCCTCCCAAAGAATTAATAAAGAAAAGAAATAAGCTATTTTATTATTAGTGAGAATTCTATTAATATATAATATGTATGCTTGACAGTGGAGGCCCATGTCCCATTATATAGCCTGGGGAGCAGAGAAAACCAGACTACACAGAAAGAGTGGAATAAAATAGACACATAGTCTTACAGACAAGAGCTGAAGAAGGAATACCACTTGGTTCCTGGCAGTGTTCAGTTCCCAGTGAAGACCTTTCTGAAGGCTGCCAGCCTCACCACCCTTGTACACTTAGAATGAGCTAGCCTGAAGTGGTTTCTGTTACTTGCAACCAAATAGTACTAATAAATCCAAAGGGAGTAAGACCACAACACAAATCCATCTAACGAACACAAGTATTAGTGAAGTTCGTGATGCTAGGTAGGCAAGGATTTCACTTCATTCATCTGAGGGCTGCACAGTAAAGTGGCAAGAGGGAACTCTTATTGACAAAAGATAGGGATTTAAGTCCAGACTCCACCCTTTGCTAGTTCTGTGACCTTGAAGAAACACATTTAGCCCACACTTAGCACAGTGCCTAGTGCAAAGCAGGTACTCAATATATATCTGTAAGAGGAAGGAAGCAGGGAAAGCAGTTACCACATATCGGTATGCTTATCTTTTAAGTCAAGTCATTTCTCATTAATGAAATGGGAATTCTCATTCTCGTTAATAAAATGGGAATAAAAATTTCACTTTATGTGTCTCACAGGATCAGAATGTACATAACCACTGTGCGATTAAAAGTCATTATTAGGTTCATCAGATTAATCGATGCATCAAATACAGACCAACCTCAGTTAATGAAATAATATTTATCTGAAATAGGGGTTAGCTATACCCTACAAGCCAAATCCAGCCCACCACCTGTATTTATATGGCCTGCAAGAATGGTTTTTATAAATGAACATTTGCAATCAATTTGATAATAGGGAACACGAATTTTGAACACTGCCTCACCTAAATGTTATCCCTCCCCCTCAAAAAAATCCCATTCTTCTAGTGAATATACCTGTATTATAAAAAAATCAATTTATTATTACTATTATCATCATACAGAGTTTAAAGGATGCACAAAAAGTCAACTCAGTAAGAAACATGGCAATAAAATTACTTTTCTCATCAGTTCCACTATTTTTAGAGTGCAATGCTGCAGAACATGGGAGTTTTTACAAATGCATAAATTGCAATATAGCAGAAAAATTTGCAATAATGTCTGAGTGAGTAAAGGTGACATAAGATCTTCCGGAAGTTCAACTACTCCCTTCAAGTCCAGGTTTAAAGAGGCTGGACCAGTCTGAATATGTGCCAGGAACCACCTCAACTGGAGCAAGAACACATCATCAATCACAACAGTATGTCTATGGTGTACAGAACGGTACTGAATATTCATTCACCGCCCTCAGCCTCCCACATGAACACCTCCTAGTACAGGTTCATCCTTGAACCTAGACATGCAAAAATGAAAACAAGGGTCCATTGCCAGGAAGTCTCTGAGGGTCATAACAATGGTTCTTTACACCAGCGGTTAATTCTATCCCACAAAACAAAATGAGGTAAACTTATACAAAAAGTCCTGAGTAAAATCTGGAAATAAGTGAGTATAATTATCATCGTAATTAATAACAATAATAAAACACTTTGGAGCAACTGCTTTATACTGAGCACTGCAATAAGCACATAAAGATGCATAAGCAATGGGTTTTGACATGAAGTTTTAAAAATAATGCTATTAAGGAAAGAAAATAGAAGATATAAACGTTATATGGAATACCATAGAGGACAGATTAAAATGGAAAAGCTCTACTTAAAATAGAGCACACAGGACCTTAGAACTCCAACATGGCTTCTGAATCACTTTCATGGAAGCCTAAGCTCCCTTGAGAATAGAGTTTGAAAACTATAAGAATGGACAGTTGGGGTCTCTGTATTTTCCTCATCCATAATATTAGGACAACAATAACAGCTCCTGCAAAGGTTTGTGAGGATTCAATGAGTTAATAATACAAATTCTTTTACCAGTCAGTAGTACATAGTAAGTGCTCAATAAATATTAACTATCATTATCTTTATTAAATAGTTGTCATCATACTATACATTATTATTCATTCTGATTCTTTCTTTTAATTAGATTATAAGTATGCTCCAAATTTTCACATACTCTTCATTGGCATATTTTTAATTTAATGAGCCATAAATGCCACTTTAGTTTTACTTTGATCTGAATTTATGTAATAATTTTGAGGGTGATTATTTTTGCATATATTTGTTTATTAACTATATGCTTTTCTCATTATGTCTGCTCATGAGTCTTATTCAATAACCCTATTGGAACTCCTATTGTTTTTTAAAATTAATGTTGGTTCAAAGCAGGAATATGGTTACCTTCTGGGCTCCCTGTCTTAAGAATGTGCTGGCAAAAGTTTCTAAAACACAGTTGAGAAATCCAACTCCTGTGATTGAAATCCTGCCTCTTTGAATGAACTCTGTCCTGCAAAAAAACAAAAAACACATCTTTGATGTCATTCTATGCTTGGATATGTAAACGACAGACATTTCTAGCTGCATAATTACCACTTATAATCGATAAAAAATAATATCCTTAATAATTCAATAACTACCTGTTATAAGAAGATTTTGTTAAAAGTAATTTATAGTTTATATAATATTAACAACAGTCTTATTCAAATTAAAGAATATTCATTTCATGCTGCAAAATCTCTTTTTAAAATTGAGTCTGAGGTAATTATCAATGATATGACCTTAGGTAAATTATTTAGACTCCCTATAACTTGGTTTCCTCACATGTAAAATGGGAACGACCATAGTATCTTTCTTTTACAACTACTGTGGCAAGTAAATGAGTTATCACACATCACAGGAATATGAAGAGTTCCTAACACATAAGCATTTACTAAATGTTAGCTACTATTACTAAAGAGAGTCAGATAGAGACAAGATTGGAAAGCCAGACACCTGGAATGACTTTTTCAATCCTCAATTGGAGAAGGGGGTGAGACAGAAGAGATATGTCACCATCTCTACCAATTTTAATTACCAAAATTATAGCAATATTAATTATCTTCATGTCATAAAACAGAGATCTAGATTACACTTAAGAGTGACAGAAGTAAGATGACTGAATAGGAAGTCCCAAGCCCTCATTACCCCGAGAGACAATGACTTAAGAACAATATACAAACCAAATTGCCTTTATGAGAACTCCCTTAAGAATTAGCAGCACCCCAGGTAGGTGCAAAGCCAAGAAGAGCCACATCAAAGCAGATAAGAAACTTTGTTGCTTTTACCTATGATAGCTCCCTCCCACCCAGCATAGTGTAACGCAATCAAGAAAAAACTCCCAGCTTCTGGCTTCTCCCTCAGTAGGGATAGAAAAGTGCTAACTGTGCATCCAACATTCTGTCTTTAAGAGGGGCATGACTCAGAGTGCTAAAGGAAATGGCAATACACTTTCACAAGCAAGCATGGTGGCTTGTTACACTAGAGAGCCTGCAGTACCTCAGACAGACAACAAGGGTAACAAAAGATCATGGGCTCTTGAGAACAGGGGCAGTCCTCTGTGACTGGGAAATTACACACAAGTCCAGAGAAGATGCATCCCCCAAAAAGGTTTGACCGGCCCCCAGAATCTCAAGCTAGGCTGACTAGTGAAGGTCTTCCCTGTATGAAGCCAGTCCATAAGACTGGGAGAAGTGGCTGTTTTTTTATATACCCAAACCTCAACAAAAGATCACAATGCATGCAAAGAAACAAGGAAACATGGCCCAATCAAAGAAACAAAATAAATCTCTAGAAACCAACACTAGAGAAACAGAGATCTATGAATTACCTCAAAAAGAACTTGAAATAACCATCTTAAAATGCTCCATGAACTAAAATAGACAACTAAACGAATCAGGAAAAATAAAGTGCAAGAATAAAATGAGACTATCAACAAAAAGAAACTATGAGAAAAATGAGAACCAAGCAGAAATTCCAGAGTTGAAGAATACCATAATGGAACTAAAACACAATTCACTAGAGTGGCTCATTCAGTAGCAAACTTGATCAAGCAGAAGAAAGAATCAGCAAACTTAAAGATAGGTTATTTGAAATTATTGAGTCAGGAACCAAAAAATAAATAAAAAGAATAAAGAAAAGTCAAGAGAGCCTAAGGGACTTATAAGACATCATCAAACAGATCATTATCCACATTACGGGAATCTCAGAATGAGAAGAGAGTGAGAAAGAAGCAAAGTGAGTGCCTATTTGAAGAAATAATGGCTGAAAATTCCCCAAATCTGAGGGAGGAAATTGGCATACAAATTGAGAAAGCTCAATGAACTTCAACTAGGATAAATTCAAAAAGACTCACATCTGTGCAAATTAGTTCAACCATTGTGGAAGACAGTGTGGTGATTCCTCAAGGACCTAGAACTAGAATTACCATTTGACCCAGCCATCCCATTACTGGGTATATACCCAAAGGATTATAAATCATGCTACTATAAAGACATGTGCACACGTATGCTTATTGCAGCACTATTCACAATAGCAAAGACCTGGAACCAACCCAAATGTCCATCAATGATAGACTGGATTCAGAAAATGTGGCACATATACACCATGGAATGGTATGCAGCCATAACAAAGGATGAGTTCATGTCCTTTGCAGGGACATGGATGAAGCTGGAAACCATCATTCTCAGCAAAATATCACAAGGACAGAAAACCAAACACCACATGTTCTCACTCATAGATGGGAATTAAACAATGAGATCACTTGGTCACAGAGTGGGGAACATCACACACCAGGGCCTGTCAGTGGGTGGGGGCCTAGGGGAGGGATAGCATTAGGAGAAATACCTAATGTAAATGATGAGTTGATGGGTGCAGCAAACCAACATGGCACATGTATACCTATGCATCAAACCTGCACGTTGTGCACATGTACCCTAGGACTTAAAGTATAACTATATATATATATATATATATATATAAAAGACTGACACCAAGATACATTATAATCAAACTGTCAAAAGTCACAGAAAAAGGGAGAATCTTGAAAGCAGTAAGAGAAAAGCAACTCATCACATTAAGCTCCTATAAGATTTTCAGTAGATTACTTGGCAGAAACTTTGCAGGCAAGAAGTGAATGGAATGACGTTCAAAATACTGAAATTAAAAAAAAAAAACCTACAAGACAAAAATACTACATCCAGCAAAACTATCCTTCAAAAATGAAAGAGAAATTAAGATGTTCCTAAATAAACAAAAGCTAAGGCAGCTCATCACCACTACAGATTTGGATTACAATTAACTTTGCCTCATTCATTCATTTGTTCAACACACTGACTGCATGGCTACCATATGCTAAGTGCCAAACTGACTGCTAGAGGCCCACAGAGAAGGAGATGGTCTCTCTCCTCCAGGATCTCACTGGCTAGTGGAAAAGACACGTAGGCAAGTGGGAGAGTGTCAGCAATTGGAGGTGAAGCATTCCATCAGAGGAAAACCACAAGGACCCAGGTAAGGAGGCGTGAAGGAAGAGAGATGTCTGAGGAGCCACAAGTTATCTAAAAATGCCCAGTACATGGTATGGGGCTTGATAAATTCTTCCCACAGGAATGACTGGAGCATAAGGTGGGTGTGGGAGATGTTAGGGTATGAGGCTGAAAGGATAATTGAAGACAAGATTGCAAATGGCCTCAGGCTGAGAAGTTTAGGCTTTACCCTGAAGGTAATGGTGGCTTGTCTTCTGAGGACACCAAGTACCCGGTATAGATTAATAGTCACATCTGCGCCACTGACTAAAACGCTCCTTGCCATTCCTTAATGCTTTTAGGCAATCTCCTATTCCCCATTTTCACCATAGTGCTTACACTGAATGAGTTCAATGAGCATTTGTTAAATGAATTAATTCAATTTCTTTGTAATAAAAAATATTCAAAACAGAAAACATTTTCTCAACCTTACATCTCTGTGGAAAGGAAATGAGAGCCACGTCTCCTGTATGTATAGTTGGCATGTGTTTATATGCATGCATATGTGAGCACGTGCACTGAAACAATCAAAAAAATCTGAGAAAATACTGGATCCAACAAACTGTCATTTTGGTCAAAATGGTTATTAAAACCTCTTAATTAGACCTCACTAATAGCAGTAGCCTCTATATTTAGATCATGCATACAATAAAAGGAAGCCTTCAGAATTCCTCTCTCCCTCTCCCCCTTCCCTTTCCTCCCCTTCTCTTACACACACACACACACACACACACACACACACACACAAGCGAGTTATCCCATCCACTCTGACATAAATACCTTCCGTCTAAGCAGTTTTCACCCCTTAGATTTAAGCCTATTTAAAATGATTTGCTCATGTAAAACTATATCCTGGTGACACTAATCTTTCCTGTCTTTATTTTGGATTAGTCAGAATAGAATTTTACAGTGATTTTAATATTGAGAAATGAAAAGTTGAGCAGTCTCACACTCTTGGGAGAGATGAACTCTTCAGTCCTCAGTCCTGAAGGCAAATGTAGGTGAGGGATTAATAAGAGTCTCTTACATCATATTCTAACCAATATTTCTTTCTGCCACTTTTGGGAGAAGTAAGTCCTCAGAAAAGCACTCTTGGGTTTTGTCCACATATCAGAGAATAACAGAGCAGTAAAGCAGGGTCATGCCCTTGCCATCAACGAGATGAGAGTTTATCCTGTTATATTTTAAGACTGCCAGAGAAGAAAATATTGCACTTTCCCTCAATAACTCATTGATAAAGCACATCAGACACTCTTCTTACTACAAATAGCTAACCTAAATCCCTCACACTAGAATTAATCTCCATTTAAGTTCTGTGCAAAACACAGCAGTTTACACAACACATGGTTTAATTTCAGCTTCATTTTAAAAAAAAGACAAGATGGATGGATGGATGGATGGACGGACGGATGAACAGACGGACAGATGGACAGATGAGTAAGTGAACAGAGCTAAAATGTTAACATTAGGGCATTAGAATTATGTATGTTATTTACTTGCTTTGTTCTTCTTTTTAGTGGTTTATAAATTTTCTATTTAAAAAATATGTATTCCTTTGGCCATCACCAAAAAGTCTATTAAGTAATAAGACCCTGAGTATCACTTTTATATAAATAAATACAGCATTTTATAAATGGCTGTGCCTTCTAAACCATTTTCAGCAACAGTACCTGCTAACTTCTGGCTTGCTCTTCATTTAAAGTCTTGTTAAATCACCTCTTGGCTTTCCTTTTCCCACGTTATGTAATCTCGTTTCTTTGTAGCTTGTGTCTTAAGACTTTCTCCCCACCCTGTACTTGAAGTACATAGTGTTTCATCATCCTCAAGACATATAAGGATGACTCAAGTTTTCCTTCACCTGTCTTTCATCTCTGAGAAGCCTACAGAGAGGACTCTCCATCACATTTATGATATTACAAATTCAGGGTCATACTTACTCCTCGAAACCCAGTATCGTAACAGTGTACATTCTATATCAGACACTGTATTACCTTCTGAGGTTGCTATGCTTTGAAAATTATTTTCTCTCTTATATACATGAAGAAACTATGGCAAAGAGATGTTAAATAACTTGCCCAAGGTCACATAGCTTAATGTCATGAGGATTCATTAGCTATCACCTCAAAATCCTAGTCTTCCTCTGTTCTTAGTGAATGACACAACTGTTCTTCTAGTCCACGAGATTAGAAATCTTAGCAACATGTTAGATGGTCCCCTCTCTAGAATCAATCTAAACATCCAGTAAGTCACCTGATTGTGCTTATTTCACTTGTAATGTCCCTCAACAATCCATGTTACTCTCTTCCTTGCTACTGCTACTGCCTGGGCTTGGCATAGAATTTTCTCTCTCCAGGACCTCCCAATGGGGTCCCTGTCTCCAGCATGAATTCCCTAAACTCCGTACTGACAAAAGTCAACTTCCTAAGCACACACTGATCATGTCACTACCTATTAAGGCAGGGTGAATAATGCCCATGTGCTCAGTCTTATGTGTATAAGACTCATCCACAATGTTGCATGTAGTTGCTGTTTGTTCATTTTCATTGCTACATAGTGTTCTAC
Source organism: Gorilla gorilla gorilla (assembly GCF_029281585.2). Classification (NCBI taxonomy): domain Eukaryota; kingdom Metazoa; phylum Chordata; class Mammalia; order Primates; family Hominidae; genus Gorilla; species Gorilla gorilla. The sequence continues at coordinate 149,668,603 of NC_073228.2, forward strand.
TGATTGAAAACACTCCAAATTAACCACTCTACAGAAGATATTTAGAATGGACTCAGTTTATGGCTATTATCAACAGTGCTGTTATGAAAATGCTTATAATGTAACCAGATATATATGTGCACAAGTATCTCTGGAGTATCCAGCAGTCAATTACCTGGGCCATAGCACATGCACAGTTTCAACTTTAACAGATCAGGCCAAATGTTTTTCTAAATGGTTGTATCTATTTTTTCTTCATTGAATCCTCAATTTCAATTGCAAAGACTAGCGCATGGTAGGAAATCAATAATGCACTTAGGAAGGAAAGAATGAAGAGATGGAGGGAGTATAGGGAAGAGAAAGTGAAGAAGCAAAAGAAGGCAAGAAATATATAATACATCTCAATACTTGTGTCATGGAAAATGAACCAGATATCACAGGAGTTCCACCGGCTCAGGTCAACAGAAGACAACCTTCACCTGACTGTGGGATGAGCCACCTACAAAATCTGAGAGTGAGGCTCACCCACTCAAGCAGTGCCTGTATCTGAGTCCCATCTCTTGCTTTGTCCACTTAGTGGGTGTAATTCAAAACAAAACCCAATGGAACTGTGACAGAGCAAGCACAACTCAAATCCCAGAACACCTTTGTGAAAATGAAGGGCAGCTTATACAGTCATTTAAAAATTTGTTTTCTTCTGGATGTGAGAAAATAAAAAAGTTCAGGGGAAATATGGATCAGGAATTAATCCCCAGAGCACGCAGTCACCAGTGCTGAATCCTCAAAACGGCAGTTTCCGGGAAAGCAAAAGCTCTTAATGAGATCCTGTCCTTGAATTATTGACTGGTTAGGTATGGCAAATCTTGCCTAATTGTTTTCATGATGGGAATCTAATTAAAGTGTCTTTGAGGGGGAAAAAAAGGTTCCACAGATACTCTTGTTGGGATGACCTCAGTTCTAATCATGTTTTTAGCATTCTCCTGTAAGCACACAGAAATAAGGGTCCCAAAGGAAACACGGGGTCTTCAAGTCAGACTGCCCACTCACTCCTGACCAACTCCCTGGCTCTGCTGCTGCTGCAGAGACTTCTTGACTCACTGCTGCTCCAGGATGGCAGACTATGTAGTCTCTCCCATGCTGTCTGTCTGAACCCATTTACATGACTGCCTCCACAGAAAACCAATGAAATTTGCAGAGCTCTCAATACATGCTATGTAGTTTCAGCCTTAACATGAACATGTGTATTTATACGTGTAAAATCACACACACACACACACTATATATACATATACATGCCTTTAAGACAGGGAACGAAGGCGCGGCTCCTGGAATTAGACCATTTACATTCACATCTTGTTTTAGCTTGCCTACCCACCCATGTAGTAAGTTCCTGAAGCTCTGTGAAGTTTGCTCTTCTCTAAAATGGGGTTAATAATACCTATTTCATGAGTTCTCACAAGGTTGAATAAGGCAATATGCGGAAAGCACTCAAAGTACTATGTGTAAGCACTCAACAAATGTTGAGTAAACAGTACTAACATTAGTAATAATTATGCTGTTCTACTACAACCACCATTATTATTCCAATTCAAAGTTTAAAAAAAAAAAAAAAAGCACAGTGGCTGAGAAGTCAAATAACCACTGTGAAAATCCAGCCCGAGGCAACTCCAAGACTCTGTAATTCATTAACTTCTAGGTGGAACTCAATCACCATAAACCACTTGGCAATGAAGGGAATGAACCCCTTCCCCACCCCAGTTCTGACATTCAAAGCTCTTGGAACAGAAGCCTCCCAACTTCCCAGACTCCTGTCCCACCCTGCTACCCCACACTCTGCACTGTGAAACCAAACATTCTACCATCCTTCTCTGACCTCCTCTCCTAAGCGCTTTCCCTCTGAGCTGTTCTTCTAACCCATCCCAGAAACCAATAGGTTGTTACCTAAATTATTAACAATGAGTATCAACAGGGTATGCCATAACACTAAGAAATAAATTAAATGATAGAATCTCAGAGGCTCAGCAGGTTAGTACAAGTATACATTTCAGGACAGTCTGGCTCTGTCCCTTAAAACATGGTATTTAAGAATTGATTATTAATATGCCTCACGCCTGAAATCCCAGCATTTTGGGAGGCTGAGGCAGGCATATCATGAGGTCAGGAGTTTGAGACCAGCCTGGCCAACATGATGAAACCCCATGTCTACCAAAAATATAAAAAATTAGCTGGGTGTGGTGGCATACACCTGTAAACCCAGCTACTCGGGAGGCTGAGGCAGGAGAATTGCTTGAACCCAGGAGGCGGAGGTTGTGGTGAGCCGAGATCACGCCATTGCACTCCAGTCTGGGCAGCAGAGCTAGACTCTGTCTCAAAAAAGAAAAGAACTGATTATTAATAATAACAGTTAACATATTTTCATAGCCTATTGTGGTAAAGCATTGTATTAAGTTTTTTATATACATGCCTTTCAGTTAATTCTCACAACAGCCTTATAAGGTACATAATATTAACCCGAGTTTACACATTAAAAAAACTGAGGTTCCAAGAGGCAAACTTACTTATGGTCATATAAAAATAAGTGACAGGGCCACTATTAACACAGTTAACCTCAGATCCCATGTCCCTTCCCACAACCCTATTACCTAGAAAAGTGTCTATTTAGTGAAAGCTTACGGGCATCCTGAGTTGATGGCGAAGCTTCAAATTACACAATGGTTTGTAAACTAGCTTAGGTGGAGGCTTGTCTTGGGATATCAGGCCCAACAGTGCATGCATCCCACTCACAGCTGGGGCTGATTGTCTGCCCAGTGGAGGAGGTAGACCCTGAGTCTAGATTGTCACCAGGTTCCTCTCTATTGTCTCGAGATCTTTAGGTTATTCTGCATTATCTCAATTCCTGGTTAATAAAGTATCATAATTTTTAATACCAAAATTCTTTATTTCCTATAGCTACAAAAGCTAACCAAACAAAAGAAAAAAATTTAACTGGCATCTGTGTTTCCTAAGAGCAGAAAATGCAATATAGTTTTGACACTAATCATACTTACTGAAGTCTCCCCTCCTCATCCCTTATTTCCATTGATCATTCTTCTTGCATAAATTCAGTAGAGCCTTCATATGAATTTTGACTTTTCAGCAGGTGTTTCCACTGAAAAGTGTTTAGTGTTTGCTAGATAGCCAGAATATTAACTGATCATGCTTTATAAGATTAACAAGAATTTTGCAAAAAATGAAGTTCCAAAAGGGCTGCCAGCTGTATGTTTGCTTACCACTGGGACCATGGGACACTTACTATTTATCAGGGATTCCAAATCTAGCTACTCAACAGACTCATCAGGAGAACTTTAAAAATGTCGATTTTCATGAGCCAGCCCAGGGATACAAAACTAGAATTACCAAGGTGAATCTAAATTTTTAACTCCGCCCCTGAATCTTGGGCCAATATACAACTCAAAACAACTCAAAGGAAAAGGAGGATGAAAAACAATGTCAACAGGCATCCACTAAGATACAATTGTGTATCACCTAACAATGAAGATATGTTCTGAGAAATGCATTATTAGGCAACTTCATCGTTGTGCAAACATCATAGAGTGTACTTGCATAAACCTAGATGGTATAGCTTACTACACACATAGGCTAGATGGTATAGCCTATTGTTCCTAGACTACAAACCTGCACATCATGTTACTATACCGCATACTGTATGCAACTGCAACACAGTGGTATTTGTGTATCTAAACATATCTAGACATAGAAAAGGAACAGTAAAAGTACAGTATAAAAGATATATACCATGTATATACCGTTTATACAAAATGATACACACTTACCATGAATGATGGAGCCTGCAGTACTGAGGTCACTCTGCATAAGTCAGTGAGTGAGTGGTGAGTCAATGCAAAGGTCTAGGATATTACCGTACGCTGCTGTAGACTTTATAAATACTGTACACCTAGGCTACACTAAATTTATTTTTAAAATTTTTCTTTTTCCAATAATAAATTAACCTTAGCTTATTGTAACTTTTTTACTTTATAAACGTTTTCATTTTTAATTTTTTCACTCTTTTGCAATCATACTTAGCTTAAAACACAAACACATTGCATAACTGTACAAAAATATTGTCTTTTATATTCTTATTCTATTAACTTTTTTCAATTTTTAATTTTTTACTTTTTAAATATTTTTGTTAAAAACACAAAAACACACACATTAGCCTAGGACTACACAGGGTCATGATCATCAATATCACTGTCTCCCACCTCCACATCTTATCCCACTGGAAAGTCTTCAGGGGCAATAACACACATGAAGCTGCCATCTCCTATGATAACAATGCTATCCAGAATACCACTTAAAGTACCTGCCTAAGGCTGTTTTACAGTTAACTTTTTAAAATATTTTATAAGTTAGGAGTACACTTTAAAACAACAATAAATGGTATTGTAATTACATAAACCAGTAACACAGTTATTTATTACCATTTATATGGTTTGGCTCTGTGTCCCCACCAAATCTCATCTCAAATTGTAATTCCCATGTGTCAAGGGAGGTACCTGGTGGGAGGTGATTGGATCGTGGGGGTGGTTTCCCCCATGCTGTTCTCCTGACAGTGAGAGAGTTCTCACGAGATCTGATGGTTTTAAAAGTGGCAGTTTCCCCTGCACTCTATCTCTCTCCTGCCACCTTGTGAAGAAGGTGCTTGCTTCTTCTTCACCTTCCACCATAATTGTAAGTTTCCTGAGGCCTCCCCAGCCATGTGGAACTGTGAGTCAACTAAACCTCTTTCCTTTACAAATTACCTTCTCAGTTATTTCTTGATAACAGTATGAAAATGGACTAATACACCATTATCAAGTATTATGTACTAATACACCATTATCAAGTATTATGTATTGTATACACTACACATTTACACAACTGGCAGCACAGTAGGTTTGTTTACACTGCCATCACCACAAACACATGAGTAATGCATCACGCTATGATATTAAGATGACTATGACGTTACTAGCCAACAGGACTTTTTCAGCTCCAATATAATCTTATGGTACCACCTTAATATATGCGGTCTGCCATAGACTGAAATGTTGTAGGCAGTGTCGGACTGTATCTCAAAAGCTCCTACTTATGTCATCGAATGCTCTCTTGGCTAAACATGATTGTTTCTAGCTCAATTATCATTTCCCTTTTCAATAAAACAGCTTACTCCACTTTTCAAAATTAGTAACTTTAAACAGTCACCACACTTTGAAAACAACATTTAATCCCATTAGTTCTAACAACTTACATTTATTCAGTGCTTCATAAATGCGCAGAGCATGTCTATTTTTTATCTTATTAAGTCTTCACATCACTCTGTGAGGGAGCTCAGGCCAGCTTTATCCCTTTTCCCAGAGTCAAAGAGCACATAAAATGACCAAGCAGAAACAAGAAGAGAAGCTCCCATATTACTGGCTCAATGTAGAGATTCTGTCTACATGGCATTTCCTACCAAATCCTACTGGGCTTCCCCTGCACTTACCCTGCAGCAAATTCCTTCTCTTTTCCTTTCCTACCCACAACTCCCCGACCCTGCCATTCCCATTTCACCCCACAAGTACTGTCTGCATCCCCTTTAGCAGGTTTTCATTCATCATTCATTAGACAGATGGTGATGAAGCATCTTCTGGGAGCCAAGCACTGTGCTAAATACAGGGGACACAGTGGTAAACTGTGACCTCAGTGCACAGCCACCACAAAACAATTAGTACAGGATACAAAAACAGAGGAGACTCTGATTATATGAACACAAACATCAAATGGCAAATGAGTATCTTTTGGAGGGCAGTCTTATTAAGCCAAAAATAAAGCTCCAGCCCAGATCATTATATTTGTATAGAAAAGGCCTCACTGCTTGGCTCTTCATAATTGGTGGTGCTTTCTGCTAATTGTTTGATTATCCACTGGTGCACTGGAAATCAAGGTCAATATGAGCAGAGGGAGTCATGTTTTGGGACGAATACAGTAGTATTTATTTAGGCTATTAGTTAACTACACCCTCAAGCCCTTTAGCTCCAGGACTGGGCTTAGAAATAATTCGTAAGTCAGCAGAGCCAGAGTGTTTTAATACTTCAGTAAAAGCAGGTATGGAGGTCAATCAAAAATGCCAGTGCCAATCTTAAAAACACACAGAAGTCACCAGACTACCAAATTCACTCATGGAAAAAAAAACAAAAAGACTCTAGAGCAGGGTGAAAAAATGGGACACACCAAAAAATATGCCCAATTAGCCCTCAGCACATGCAAATTATACTATTTGTGATTTTTCAGATGAACACTTGAGACTTAGGATGTTTTAATCCAGAAATTCAAAAATAAAACATTTAAAAAGTTGTATCCATATCTATTTGAGAGTGAAGAATATTCATGAGTAATTTCAGTAGTAATGAAAATGTATTGACCCAACAATAGTGGCGGTCAGGCGCAGAGACTCACGCCAGGAATCCCAGCACTTTGGGAGGTCAAGGCGAGAGGGTCACTTGAGGCCAGGAGTTCAAGACCGGCTGGACAACACAGTGACACCCTGTCTCTACAAAAAAGAAAAAAAAATTAGCCAGGCATGGTAGCACACACCTATATCTCAGCTACTCAGAGGTTGAGGTGGCAGAATTGCTTGAGCCCTGAAGTTCAAGGCTGCAGTGAGCTGTGATTGTGTTACTGCACTCCAGCCTGGGCAACAGAGGGACCCTGTCTGAAAAAAAAAAAAGGAAAAGAAAAAAAAAAAGAACAGTTTCTCATCTCATTCATGTAATCTGTGTTTAAGTTTGATTTTGACTTGTTTTTTACTATATTCCACAAGGGATATATTCAAATTATTAACACACACTTCACTAGGCTGAGCTTTTTTTTTGCTTTTTTTTTTTTTTTTTTTTTTCTGAGACTTGGTCTTACTCTCTGTCACCCAGGCTGGAGTATGCAGTGGTGTGATCTGGGTTCACTGCAATCTCCGCCTCCCAGGCTCAAGCAATTCTTCCACCTCAGTCAGCCCCACCAAGTAGTTAGGACCACAGGCACACGCCACCACACCCAGCTAATTTTTGTATTTTTAGTAGAGACAGGGTTTCTCCATGTTGCCCAGGCTGGTCTGGAACTCCTGGGCTCAAGCAATCTGCCTGCCTTAGCCTCTCAAAGTGCCGGGATTACAGGCATGAGCCACCATGCCCGGCCCCTTCATCAAGTCTTGACACACTGCCATGGCCCAGCTATGCCCAACCACTCTGCCCAGGAGAGGGTGGGCCAAATGGGGCCCTAAAATGGTTTTCATGCAATGAGGCTATAAGCACCTGGAGAGCCAGCCTCCAACCTGGCCATGGGCCTATGCAGGGCCCTGGGAGAGCTTTTGCTTTTCCACCTTTCCCGGCCTCCCGTAGTGCTGGGATTACAGGCATGAGCCACTGTGCCCAGCCTGGCTGAGCGTTTTTAATGTCAAAAATAAGCATCAGAGGATAAGCAGAAGCTTTTAGACATAGAAAGCTGAAGACATGGCCATTGAGATGTTATGCTGAGTGTAGAAGAATAATCTTGTTACTCAAATGCAGGAAAAACCCGGTTCGACAACATCATGAATAGGTCTCCATTGATGGTAGTAACTTGAAGATACCAGAAAGTTTTTACTTAGCATAAAAACACATATGCTGGAAGAGTAAAGCTGAAGAAAATGCTTTTACTAGGTGATTATCTTCCAGAATTACACTGCAGTACTCAGATAAAGCAAATGTCAGTTACTAAAACTAAATCAAATGCATGTCAATTATATTCCCACATGGCATAACAAATACCTATTAAGAGGAAAAGGGTAATAAATAAGAACCAGAAACTCACAAATACATATATTTTAAAGAACAGACACAAACACAAGATAAGAAATTAACAAACCTATCTCAGAACATAAGGTTTTGGAGGGTAAAAACCATGACTTTTTTCTTCCTTCTGAATAGTCTAAAACAATACACTTCATTCTCCATTTTCCAAAGTAAATGCGTGTGTCCTGCTCTACATAATAAAGCATATTCCCACAAAAGCTGACTTTAATTTTTTCCTCTTTTCAGATTAAGATTCACTTTTCTTTTTTCTGATTTGGCCCAAGTGTCTTAAGGCAAAATAGAGCATGAGCATGGCATCTCTCATTCTACACATTCAAGCAGTGCATCAGAGGACCCTATGTGATGCCCCTGAATCTACAACTGCCAAGATCACTGCATGAACCTAGAAGAAAACCAGAAATGTGAGCAGATTCAGTCCACGCCAATTGCTTGCATTGACCCTGAATACTATTCTCTCCAGAGCTTAAATTTCACTCCGAAACTAAAATACAAGTTTCCCAGTCCCATGCCTCTCAAATTGAGGCACTCATAGCCCCAAAGATGTGTACTGAGGGAATGCAAAACTCCAAAATGAACATATTTCTGCAGTGTAACAGTAAATCATTACAAACACTGTTTCTATATTAAATACATTCTGAGAATTAGAATCAAAAGTTATCAGAATTTTTATTATGAAAATAACAACTGTAAAAGTAATAATACAAAACACTAATATCTGCTGACCACCATGGGCTGGCACTATTTTAAGCTTTCTCTATGTACGACTTCATTTAATTCATACAACCACCCTCTGGGAAAGGGTTATCATTCCCATCATACAGGTGAAGAAACCGAGGAGTAGAGAAGTGACACATATTGTACAAGGGCACATAGTTATAGTTTCAGAGGCAGAATTCTTCTTTTTCCTTTTTGTTTGAGACAGAGGTTGTATTAGTCCATTTTCATGCTGCTGATAAAGACATACCTGAGACTGGGTAATTTATAAAGGAAAGCGGTTTAATGGACTCACAGTTCCACATGGCTGAGGAGGCCTCACAATCATGGTGGAAGGCAAAAGGCACGTCTTACATGGCAGCAGGCAAAAAAAAAAAAAAAAAAAACTTGTGCCGGGGAACCCCCCTTTATAAAACCATCAGATCTCGTGAAACTTATTCACTATCACAAGAACAGCATGGGAAAGACCTGCCCCCATGATTTAATTGCCTCCCACTGGGTCCTTCCCATGACATATGGGAATTGTGTGAGCTACATCTCAAGATGAGATTTGGGTGGGGACACAGCAAAACCATATCAGGGGTCTTGCTCTGTTGCCCAGGTTGGAATTCAATGGCAGGATCACAGCTCACCGTAACCTTGACCACCCAGGCTCAAGCGATCCTCCTACCTCAGCCTCCTGAGTAGCTGGACTATGTACGGGCATGTGGCACCATGCTCGGCTAATTATTTTATTATTTGTAGAGACAAAGTCTTGGTATGTCACCAGGCTGGTCTCGAACTCCTGACCACAAGATACTCCCACTTTGGCCCCCCAAAGTACGGGGATCATAGGTATTGAGCCATGCCTGGAGCAGAGGTAGGATTCTAAACGCAGATGCCTACTCAGTTACTGTGGCATAGGACATGAGAGGAGAGACCCTGTGCAGGCCTGGAGGGAGTCAGGTTGGCTGTGTAAATAAAGCAGATCTGTAAATTACTAGACAAAATAGCCAGACACAGAAAAATAAGAGACTATGAGGCTGCCTTAGGCCTTGCTGGCTTTCCAATTCCTGGTTCCTATCCCTTAGGAGACCTGATCACTGGTACAGAAATATCCCTGTAATCATCTGCAGTAGTGAGTTTCCATTACTTCCAAAGCAAAATAAAGACAATGGGCAACATAGTGCCAAGAAAACATGAAGAGGAAAAAAGGTGTGCTGAGTCCCCTTCTACTATGCCCCAATTATTTCTGCTCAGGTGCCTACCCATCCCCCATGCAGCCCATGTGCTTCAGAGGGAGATGACCTCATCCCCAGCTCCAAGGGCAGATCTTGACTGGATCTGCCAATACACCTATATCATTCCTCTGAACACGCTGATTGGTCTGGGGGAGCAGGTGTTCTAAGTTGACTCAATCACCGTCAGGTGAAGGGCTTTTTTCCTCATGGCTAGGAGACAGGTTCCCTCCTCTACATAGCTCTTTCTCTCATTAAATGTGGACAAATTAGTATGCTGATCTTAGATGATGTTGACAGTCATGAGGAATCCAAACTTGAAAAAAAAAAAAGTGGACATACAGAGAAAGGTAGAGCCAAAAGAATAAGAGCTATGGAAATACTGCCCACTTGGCTATGAGATAATGCAGTTCCTTAGCGAGAGGAAGGGCAGTGTCACTGCCAACCGCTCAGATTCTAAAGCTAATCAGCCCATGTTTGAATCTGGTGCTGCCACTTACTGGCCATCTTACTTCATACAAGTCACTTGACATCTCTAGCCTCAGTCTGTAAAACAAAGATAATAGTTCCAACCTCACATGGTTATTATGAGGATTAAATATAGACACACATTTACACACACACACATATACATACATACATCAAGCACTTAGAGCAGAGCCTGCACATAGTAAACACATGTAAGGGATGGCTGGTATTGTCTGAGTCAGGGTTTCTGCTACTTGCAGCACAAGGCAGCCTAACTGATACAAGAGGAGGGATAAAGTAAGTACAGGAGGGCTTCCCTGAGGCATGGAGTGCCAATCTGGGTTCTGGGAGAGTCAGATGAGTGAGAAACAGGACATCACACTATCTTCCCACACCTATTATGGAAAGAATAGAAATCCCATTCCATAAAAAACTACAGGAAGACAATGTCGGATAGAATCAGTGAAGGAAGAAAGCATATTAGAGCTATCCAGTTGTGTGACAGTACAGATGGGGGAAAGCCCAACGTAGTTCTCTCACCCAAGAAGATGCCACAACTGTAGAGATGTCAGTGGGAAGCCAAAATCAGATCTATGTAAAGAGGACATAGAGCAAGGCTTAGTTTCTAAAGGAAGCTTATTTTGAGCCCATCTCTGAATTGAGCCAACAGGCCATGCACAGGGACAGAGTGACATCTGGTTTCTAGTCACACACCCACACCTGCTAACCAACACACAGCTTGAAAGTCTAATTTTACACTTAGTAGCCCTGACAGCTTTTTTATTCCCTTTAAAAAAAACCTGTCCCTATTCTGGGTGCAGTGGCTAGCCATTACTCTCATATTTCCTTAGCAAAGGGAAGAAATTAAAGTAATAATGAATCTTTCTTGGATGCCCCCACCCCATCCCATTACCCATTTATTTAGAATGTCTGCCTAAATGCCTTTCTAAATCCATGTCAAGAGCTAAGGAAACATAAGTTCTCTGGAATGTGGATCCCAGCTTTCAGCATATCAACCCCTAATCAGAAACCTTTTTGTGGCTGCTTGTTGCTGAAGGGACAAAACCCATTCTTCATACCTGGGATCCAAAGCACTCTACAGAACAAGATAAACCCATCCTTTGTAAATGTTCATATTCCTGCCTCACCACTGTGCTCAAGGTGGAGTCTACAATATCTGCATTCGTATCTTGGCTTAGCAATCTACTGACTGTATCACCTTGGGCAAGTTATTTAACCTAAGCCTCCAAAGAATACACATGAAGGATATAGCTTTGACCTTGACATAGTAGGCATCAATAAATGTTAGCCTGCTGTGTCAATGATAGAAAAGGTAGTGTTTTGGAGAGGACTGGAACATAACAAACCAAAGAAAGAAAAAAAAATTTAACTGGTCAAACCTTCTTATACAGAAGTCTGGTCATATGTACCAAAATATAAAATGCATACAACCTTTGACCAAGAAATCTCACTTTGCTCAATCTACCTTAAATGGTAACAGAATAACTGGGAAAATATGTAATCAGAGACTTTCATCACAACACTGTTTGTAAGAGCAAAAACAAACAACCTAAGTTTCAATTAGGAACAGACCAAGAAAATCATGTAAACAAACAATATCTCCAGGTATGATTAATTTTCATTTTTTTCTCAGAACTGGTTAATATTTTTACAAGACACATGCATTATCGTTTCTAGAATCAGAATGACTATTTTAAAATAATTTTTGAAAAACACTCAAAGGAAAATTATTCCTAAAGGATGTCCTCCCTGGATTTTCAGAGCTAACTGTCATTTTACATATCACAGATGAAAGTTTAGTTCACCTTTTAAGACTAGCTAATAGCTCAAATATGCGCAAAAATTAAGGCTAACACGAAGTAGATGAAATGATTTTTTTGCACAAAATCAGCCAATTCCATCCTTTTGCTATTTCTACATACAAAGAAAGGAGCTCTATTCTCTGGCCACAGCCTTTACACTTAATCCCAAACATCTATGCCCTATGTGAAACTCTTATCATGAGAGAGACTAAGAAAGAAAAACTAGTGGGTGGTTCAGAGCAAGCCCACCTCTGATGCCAACAAGACATGGCTTTCACACCCACTCAGCGGGCTGCTGCAGCATCCTAAAATTATCACCACAGGACCAAAGTTATGGAGAGCAGTAATGATTTGGACAAGTGTTTGGGCTTAAGAATGGATTTTAAATTTTTGGTTTATAGTTGTTTGGGCTTGAGGGCTTTACTATTTCCATAAAATGATAAGTATATAATAAAAAATTCAAACCACACAGAATAATAACAAAAAAAACACAGATAATTATCCAGTTCACAGCAACCACAGTTCACAGCAATAATCACTATTAACATTTAGTGCTTATATTTTACTTGTTTTTAAATGTATCTCAGAAAAATTAATCATTTTTCACCCATTATACTGGCAAAAGTTAAAAAGCATGTGAATAAGTGCTGACGCTGTTGTAAGGGAATGAACATGCTCATGCGTTGTTGATCAGTGTAAAATGTGCATATTAACACATTGGAAGGCAAAGTGACAGAATCTGTATGTTACGACTGCATGTCGGTGCCCTCCCCTGCCACCCCCAATTCATGTGCTGAAACTTTAACCTACAATGGGATGGTACTAGGAGACTGAGACTTTGGGAGGTAATTAGGTTTTCATGAGGTCATGAGTTAGAGACTGCATTTTGGGATTGGTGTCCTTATAAAAAGAAACCAAGACTAGAACTCACTCTATCCACCATGTGAGGCAATGATGAGGAGGCAGCATCTGCAAACCAAAAATATGGCCTTCACCAGACACTGGAAAGGCCAGTGCCTAGATGGTGGATTTCCCAGCCTCCAGGTCTGTGAGAAATTAATGTTTACGGTGTAAACCACACAGTCTATGGTATTCTTGTTATAGCAGGCAAACTAAAACACTATATAAACTAATAAAAGTATGCATGTCCTGAGAATCAGCTATATCGTTTTCTGTATTGAGATCTAATTCACTTACCATAAAATTCACCCTTTTAAGGTACACAATTCAGTGAGGTTTAGTATATTCGCAGAGTTCTGCAACCATCAACACTAATTCCAGGACATTTTCATCACCCCAAAAAAGAAACTCCGTACCCACTGGCAGTCACTCATCACTCTCCTCTCCCCGTAACCCATGGAAACCAATAATCTACATTCTGTCACTATGGATTTACACATTCTGGACTTTTCAAATAAATGGACCCATACAATATGTGGCCTTTTGTAACTGCCTTCTTTCATTTAGCATATTTTCAAAATTTGTCCATGTTTAACCATGAATCAGCACTCCATTCCTTTTTGTAGCTAAATAATATTCCATTTTGTGGATACATTACATTGGGCTACATATTTATCAGTTGATGGACATTGGCTTGCTTCTATATTCTGGCTATTATAATGCTATGAAAGTTTTGTACAAGTTTTTGTGTGGACTTATATTTTCTCATTTTTCTTATAGTATCTAGGAGTGAAATTGCTGGGTCAAGTGGTAATTCTACGTTTAACTTTTTGAGGATCTGAAAAACTGTTCTCCAAAGCAGCTGCACCATTTTATATTCCCATAAGAAACATGTAAGGGTTCTAATTTCTCCACATATCCACAACCAACCCTTGTTATTGTATGTCTTTTTTTTTTTTTTTTTTTTTGAGACAGTCTCGCTCTGTTGCCCAGGCTAGAGTGCCGTGGTGCAATCTCGGCTCACTGAAACCTTCGTCTCCTGGGTTCAAGCTATTCTCGTGCCTCAGCCACCCATATAGTTGAAACCATAGGCGTGCGCCACCACACCCAGCTAATTGTTGTATTTTTAGTAGAGACGGGATTTTGCCATGTGACTAGGGTGGTCTCAAACTCCTGGACTCAAGTGATCGCCCCGCCTTGGCCTCCCAAAGTGCTAGGATTACAGGCATGAGCCACCACGCCCAGCCTGTTTTTCACCTTCTTGACAGTGTCCCTTGAAACACAAAAGTTTCTAATTGATGACATCAATTTTATCTATTTTTAATTTTGCTGCTTAAATTTTTGCTATCATATCTAAGAAATTACTACCTAACCCAAGATCACAAAGATTTATACCCATGTTTATTTCTAAGTGTCTTATAGTTTTAACTCTTTCATTTAGGTATTTGATCTATTTTGAGTTAATTTTGTATTCTACATGAGGTAGGGATCTAAATTCATTCTTTCGTATGTGGATATCCAGTTATCTCAGCACCATTTGTTGAAAGAAATATTCTTTCCCCATTGATTGGTCTTGTAATATTAACTGTTTTAAATCTATCTAAGATGTTCTATAGTTTAATTGTGGCAGTGGTGGCACAACTATATATTTGTCAAAACTCAAAGAACTATACACTAAGAAAAGTTTTATTGTATGCAAATAATATCTCAATAAACCTGATATTAAAAAATTCTACTCTAGGCCAGGCACAGTGGATCACACCTGGAATCCTAGCACTTTGGGAGGCTGATGTAGGAGAATCACTTGAGCCAGGAGTTTGAGACCAGCCTGGGCAACATAGTGAGACCCCCTATCTACAAAACAAATTTTTTAATTAACAAGGCATGGTGACACATGCCTGAAACCTTCATCTCCTGAAGCACATGCCTGCAGTCCCTGCTTCTCGGGAGGCTGAGGTGGGAGGATCACTTGAGCCCAGGAGGTTGAGGCTGCACCGAGCCATGATTACACCACTGCACTCCAGCCTAGGTGACAGAGCAAGACTGCATTTCAAAAAAAAAAAAAACAATATATATATATATATATATATATACTTTAGATAAACAACTCATATATAACATAAAGGATCATATACAAGGAAGATATGCTTCACAAATATTGTAATATTGTTTGTAAAAAAGAACTTAGATACCATCTGTCTATCAAAAAAGTAGTAGCTACATAAAATGTCATATAGTCACAGGATTGAATTATATGCAATAAAGGAATAAGCTAGTTTTTTATATATATATATCACATGGTTTAAGCTCAGAAACATTCCATTAAGTGAAAAAAAAGAAGTGCACAATTTACAAACTCACAATTTACAAACTAATTTATAACTTACAGTATATGTTTTAAAATATATACAAAACCATACTATACAGGCTCTATGAGTATATATATAAGGATCTAAAGGAATCTCTTTAAGGTCTGGAAGAATATTCAGCAAACTGATAACACTCACTACTTCTCAAGAGGGTGAAAAAGACAACAGGATTGGGGGAGATGGTGAGACGGAAGGTGAACTCTATCATTTCCTGACCTCCCTTGCAAAAAATTCATTAATTACTGTGATTAAAAAATTAATAATGTGGAATTCATATGAGTTATAAACAGTGGTCATAAGTATAGAACCATAGACTTTTAATGTATGTACTCATGTGTCCATCCCTGCAACCAAAACACACACACATACACACACGAGTCTTACCAATTTGGGTTTTCCATACTTTCCCGGAAGACAGACTCTTCCTTCATGGATGCATACTGTGTCCACGTAAGGCAGTGACTCCGTATGGCCATGTTTCTTTCCCGAGGATTGAGCCATGACTCCTCTTCTAATTGGATATTAGGTACTTTCAAAATGCTCACCTGTCCAACAGAAAGAAAATGGCTTTTTCAATTTAGGAAGAGCAGGCAACATAATGACTGCATCCAGAGTTACTCTCAGTCTTGGATAACCAAGAGGACAAGTAATCCTGATACATGGATGATGGCTCACCAGTGGCTGTACGTTTTTGATAATCAAACATACTATGACCTTACTAAGTGCTGGTGAGGACATGCAAATGACCCAGGATTTATGTAGGCTATACAGTCTCTGGCCTAATTTACCTAACTGCTAAACACTAAGCAAATTATCAGCCTCCTTCGCGTCTCCTCTAAGGCTGGTTATGGCCTTCTTAAATTGATGGATTCTAATCGAGCCCACTTACAAGCTCACATGCAGAACAATATCAGGTAAAATATTTTCTTCATTTTAAACTCTGTCCAATACCTAGAAATGTATGGTTTCCTAGGTGAAGACATGGAAAACTACAAAGGCAGAATTGTACAAGTCAGAGGTGTCCTTAAATTATTTAAGAATTGAGATACAAGACAAAGTTGAATGCCTTTTTAAATAATAGATTCAGAGTGAGTATATAGGGCAAAGGCAGGGTACACACTCTGGAAAAAGCCAGTAATAATTTGCTGCTACACTGCAACAAGTTTTACAATCTGGAAAATAAAAGAAAGTTCATTTTCATTGTCATATCAGCTTTAGTACACTGAAGAATGTGACAGTCTTTTAATTCATGATAAGGAAGTGATGGAAGCTGCCATTTGTTCCACATACAGCACAGCAATTTAATTTGCAAGCTAATCGGCAGGAGCCAAGCTGGGTTCCACATCTGATATGGTTTGGCTGTGTCCCCTCCCAAATCTCATCTTGAATTGTAGCTCCCATAATCCCCACGTCATGGGAGAGACTCAGTGGGAGGTAATTGAATCATGGGGGCGGGTTTTCCTGTGCTGTTCCCATGATAGTGAATAAGTCTCACCAGATCTGATGGTTTTATAAAGGGCAGTTCCCCTGCACACGCTCTCTTGCCTGCTGCCATGTAACATGTGTTTGGGCTCCTCCTTCACCTTCCACCATGATTGTGAGGCCTCCCCAACCATGTGGAACGGTGAGTCCATTAAAACTCTTTTTATTTATAAATTACTCAGTCTCAGGTATGTCTTTATTAGTAGCCTGAGAATGGACTAACACAACATCACACATAGAATCTTTCCCGGGTTGAAACTACCCTCTGAGACCTGTTTAAAGGGCATATCCAGATGCTTTCCTCTGACTTCCTCATAGCTCTAAAAGGACTCCCACTGAAAATCCCTCTATGGGTCAAGCAATGTGATTAAAAATTTCCACTCACCTTTTTCCAACAAAGAATCACCAGAGTGCTTAAGGACTTCAAAGAGAGAAAACAATTTGCTATCATGAAGATTTCATCATCAATGATATTACTTTAGAGAAATACACATAAAGACTTACAGAGGGTGTGGAGAACATTATACTCTGGGAAATAACTGTTATCTCTGATAGTGAATTAGAAACTGAAGTTTTTCTCTTTCTTATTAAAGATGAGACTAAATATTTACATTCCTCCCATTTCTGATCATTCTCACCTAAGAGTAATTTCTAATCATGAACAGATTAGATAGTCACTTCATGCAAAATGCCAAAAGTATCTTTAAAGTAGCTGCACAGTATCTCTATGTCCATTAAGAGTTCTTCACAAGACAGAGAGACAAAGTATCTCCAGTGGCATCTGCTAAAAGTGAGGTTGGATAAGAAAGAGCTTTCTTCCTCAGAAGGTTCTGAGGTAAAAGGAGTAGGAAGTTTCTAATGCTCCTTTACATCAGAAAATGCTGTTCCTTTTCATGACTATTAAAAATTACTAAATGTTACAACTGTGATTACATTTTAAAATCAACTTACCTTCCTTAAAATTTCTGGAACCACGTTCTGACAAATTGCAATCCTCTTTCTGTAGATGACCCCTGTTGATTCATCTAAAAAAGAAATTTTTTTACACACAAAAAATTAAAGAAATGTGTTCTTTTCTCAGTGTCAATAAATCTTGCAGGGGTGGGGTTTTTTTGTTTTTTTTTTTTTTTTTTTTTGAGACACCCAGGCTGGAGTGCAATGGCATGGTCTCAGCTCACTGCAACTTCTACCTCCTGGGTTCAAGGGATTCTCCTGCCTCAGCCTCCCGCAATGAATCTTTTAAAGTCAGTATCAATTTTCTATTTGCAAGATTCCTACAGAAAATGTTTAACTCAAAATTCAGTTTCCCTGACACTTTTCAGGGCCGAATCAGATATTCCTTATCTGGGATGAAGGAATAAGGGTACAACAGTAACTCAGAATGCACACTCCAATGTCAAGGATGAAAGAATCACAACCGTTCGCTGCTCTGGACTATCCGTGTCAGTACTCCAATGACGATGACCAGTGGGACTCCTGCTCAACTCCAAAGAGAATGTTTCAACAAAAAGGGGGAGAACCTGATGCTGCTACCTTTTGTACCAAACTTTCAAGCACAGATTTCTGGCTACAAAATTTAAACCTATAACTAATTATATTAGCCACATTTATCTCTCATAAGGGAGTAGACTTCCTGTTGTTACCAGCAGCAAACCTGTACGGTTCTGCAGCAACCTCAATTATGGCCTCCTCCTCAGAAGAAGGAATTCGACTGAGGGGCAGAAGGCAGAAGGAGGGACCAAGACAAGTTTTAGAGCAGGAGTGAAAGTTTATTTAAAAAGAATAGGAAATGGCTATTCCTGTTCTTTTTATAAACTTTCCTAAGCAGGAAAAAGCTATTCCGCTTCCTTTAGAATGGGAATGAAAGGAAGGACAGTACCAGTTAGAAGACAGCCAAGCGGGCAACCTGAAAGGCAAGCGTGTGGTCTGACCTTTCGACTTGGGGTTTTACGCGCGTTGGCATACATCCGGGGTCTTACATCACGTCTCCCAACTCCTGAGATCTTATCAGGAAGCTGCTGATCATCAGTTTCAGGTGTTTTCTATCTATTAGGTGCGTGCCTTTGCCTGGTGCCAGCTGTGACCAATTATTACTTTAGAGAGACAGTTAACAACCGCCTGACCGTCACCTGATGGTCATCCAACTCTCCTAGGGGTGTGTGTGTGTGTGTGTTAAGTCCTCTTCTGTGTGTGTGTGTGTGTAAGTCCTCTTCTGTGTGTGTGTGTGTGTGTGTGTAAGCCCTCTTCTGTGTGTATGTGTGTGTAAGCCCTCTTCTGTGTATGTGTGTGTAAGCCCTCGTGTTTGTGTGTGTGTTTGTGTGTGTGTGTGTAAGCCCTCTTCTGTCCTGCTCATACCTGACTAGCTACCTACTGTAACACTAGGACTGCAACCATTTTGTTCTGCGGTGAAGTTTCCAGAATTAAGCCAGGGATGTAAAAAACAATGTTAGTTAAGAAAAAGAAAGGCAGAGGCAGAGAAAAGAATAAACTCTGAAGTGCAGTCTTCTGCTTTGTGAATCACTGTGACTTAGCCATGCTGTTACAGGTTTTCTCAAAGCTCTGGCTATAGTAGTCCCAACCCTCGATGCAAAAACCCTGACTGCCCAGAAGCTGTTGATAGGGTGCAAACCCCTCTGCCCATTGGCCCTCCCTTTGGCCATCTCATCCAGTGTTTGCTGCACACATACTCGAAATGGATTAGCCACTCCCAAAGGCAAAGATGCCCCTGACAATGACAGAAATTATAATTAACATTTCAATTTAGAATATGCACAGTGTTCTCTCATTTGATCTTCATAACAACCTAAAAACAAGATTATTTTCCCATTTGACAGATGAAGAAACTGAGGCTCCAAAAAGTTAGGTCACCAAGGTAGTAATGAAATCAAGATTTGAAATCCAGTTTGTCTGATGACAAATAACAAGTTTCTCTCACACTGCAGGTACATGAGAAAATATTTTTAATATATCTATATGGTTATAGAATTACAGAAAATGCATATGCAAGCAAAAGGCCGTTATGTTTACCAAGCACAGAGAGGGCTTCAGAGTCACACACAATGAACAGTAGCATCTCATGATTCCTAAGAAGGGTAAAGAGCATGCTGGACCTAGGCCCCAGTGTCCCCAAAGCTTTGTACATTGACTATGTGCATTGTCACAGCTTCCTGCATTGCCCAGTTCTCAAGTTTAAACACTGACACTGATAATGGTTTTTGCTGGAGATGGGGATAACACAGAACAGAAGAGATTCCTATGCTCTAGACCAGGAATCAGTAAACATTTTCTGCAAAGAATCAGATGCTAAATAATTTAAGTTTTGTGGGCAATAAAGTCTCTGTGGCAACTGGTCAACTCTGCTGTTGTAGGGAGGAAGCAGTCATAGATGACATGTAAACAAATGTGACTATGTTCCAGTCAAACTTTATTTACTAAAACAGGCAGCACGAGCCATAGCTTGTCAACTCTTGATTTAGTCAATGCTAAAACCACACTGCCAAGTAGTTGTGATTCCATAAGCCATCACTTTATAGTCATATCTCGTATTTAATCATATGCATTTTGCCATCTACAAAATGATATAATAGGCTACAGCCATGTGACCTTGAGCAAGTCATTTAACTTCTCTGTATCTCAGTTTCTCCATTCATTAAATGAGTAGTCTAACACCTATCCCAAACATTGTTCTGAATATTAAATGAATTAATAAGAGTACCTGCTACACATTAAGTGCTCAAAAATGTTAGCAGTTACAATTATATATAGCTCAGTGTTGTCATCAATTATTAGTTAGAAAGTGACAAAAAGCATCAGCAGGCCTTTTACTATCATAAATCCTGGTGCTCTACCTGCCACACCTTTCTAAGTCACCTCAAGTACAGAAATATACCTGTTTAAAAACTAATAATGGAAGAAACTGCAGGTGAACAATTTTTTTAAAAAAAACCTAATAGGCCACACACACACATACACACATCTTTACAAAAATCACTATCATTTAATGATCATTACTGAAAAAACTGTAGCGAACTTACCTCTTTTTTCCTCCATGATTTTTACTGAGATGACATTTTTATCCATGGGGTTGGGGTACTAAACAAAAATATATAAAAAAGAATTACCATTAATCTTCTACCAAGGTGAATTATTTAGAAGTAACCACAGCTGTTTGCAGGACTAGTAAATATTTTCCAAGAAACTTCTAAACAAAGCCCAGTTTTGAATCATGGATCTTAATTTTGTAACTTGGGCCTAGATAAGTGAGATGCTATCATCATCTTGACTTACATGAAATCTGGGGAAAACCTTCTTTAGATCCAACTAGCCCTGAGGGGGATGAGGTTAAGCTAATCAGTAAATAATAATACTATTAATATTGAACCAGCCTAACATAAATCAAGAGTGTTCTTTGTGCTAGGCACTGTACTAAATGCTTTCCTTGCACAATCTTGTCTGAATCCAACAGCCTCTCTGTTATAACTGATTTATGTGATACCACCATCCCCATCTTTCAGATACGGAAACCGAATGAAGACTGGATTGCTTAGGGTCACCCAGCTGGCTCCTGGTGGAGCCAGGGAATTAAACCAGGCCTGTTTAATACAGAGTGGACCTCTTCGCTGTGATCTAATATCATTGTCTGGTGGCTGGGTTAGCATCAGAGTAGCATAGTCATAGAAGTATGCTTTGCTAGGCACATAGTAAATACTCAATAAATATTTAACATGTTAATTTAATTCCCCTGAAAAGCAATTTGGCTGTGACAAGGTTGATAATAGCCACTGCTTTTGTCTTAGGCAATTTACATACTTTAGATACATTAGCTCAGTTAATTCACAAAACCATTCTATAAGGTATGTGTTATTTTTTCCACTTCATATATGAAAAATAAGGCTTAGACAAATTAGATAATTTGCTCAAATTGTCCAGCTAATGAATAGTGTATCTGGGGGGTAACATAATTTACCCCCGATACTTTCTGCCAGCCTACAAAGCCTGCCCACCTAACCTACCACCAAATCACCTAAGAGTTAAATTAACACAATCCTTTCCACTACTCAGATGTGAAAAGAGAGACACTGGGAGCAGAAGTGACCTCCTAGAAGCCACAGGACAAGGTAGCTGCTGACCCAAGCCTACTGAGCCCCCTTGGACTCTCTTCCCTGAGGTTTACCGATGTATCATGTGATCAAATCTGAAAAGAAAATTGGCAGGAAGTCTTATCCATGACATCACAAAGTGCTGAGCAGAAGGCAAAAGCAGCAGGCAGGCTGAGGGGAGAAAGAAGAAAGGCCCCTCACTTTGCAAACTTGAGCTTTAAGTTTTCCGAACCCTAGGAAGTGAAATACAAAACTCTGACTGTGGGTCTCCACCCACAGCAGGCGTGTGTATGTGTGTGTATGTGTGTGTGTGTGTGTGTGTGTGATATTGATTTATTAATGGATTTTTCAGGGAAAGGGGTTCATCATTTTAACACATTCCTAAAGATATCTATGACCCAAAAAGACAGTAGATTAGAACACAGGCTCTCTGAGGGCAGGAATACTGTCTATTTCAGTTACTCCTGTATCTCCAACAGCCAGCATAATGCCTGGCACATAAAAAGCACTCAGTCAATATTTTCTGGATAAATAAAAAATTGGGAATATAAACCTCCATGACCTCAGGGATCAATTTGGAAAATGAGCCTGCCTTCAGTCAGAAACCAATCTATGAAGAGAGCAGTGGCTCAGCTTTCAGCAACCTCAATATCTCTTCATGTTTCATGTTGGTAAACTCTGTCATTCACACTTCCATCCTGGAAACTGAAATCTTGATAACTGATGAAAACCTTGGTTTTTAAAAATCTATTTATTTATATATTCATTCATTCACTCATTTTAGCCCTAGAAAAAAAAATGCTTGGCTGGGCATGGAGGTTCATGCCTGTAATCCCAGCACTTTGGGAGGCTGAAGCGGGTGGATCACTTGAGGTTAGGAGTTTGAGACCAGCCTGCCCAAAATAGTGAAACCCTGTCTCTACTAAAAATACAAAAATTAGCCAGATGTAGTGGTGCACGCCTGTAGTCCCAGCTACTCAGGATGCTGAGGCAGGAGAATTGCTTGAACCTGGGAGGCGGAGGTTGCAGTGAGCCGAGATCATGCCGCTGCACTCCAGCCTCGGTGACAGAGTGAGACTCTGCCTCAAAAAAAAAAAAAAAATACTTGGAACTACAGTGATTGCTTTCTTGAAGTTCAGCCCTTCCGAGTTACATGCCCACGACAGAGGGTCAGGTTTAGATACTCTGCTCCTCAGCAAAGGAGACTTTCGCTTACACAGTACCCCTAAAGCAAGGGAGATATTTGAGACTCACACAGGTCCTCTGAATTGTGATTATATGTGTATAAATTATAACTTGTACACTAAAGTAAAATGTGCTTATCTCATTTACTACAGTTCTAGTTTGTTCATTACATACCCATAAATATATATTGACTGAATATTATAAATTCAACATAAGTTGTGGAAAGATAACTAAACTATAAAAGACATTGAAAATGTAATCATCAGGGAGACATGATGATCAAATTTTTCAAGTTCTAATTACTTCACTAAGCTATCAAAGAAATTCTTAAACATTATAAACTCAAATACTTCACACTTACATAATTTTTGGAGTTGAACAGCCAAAAGCCTCAAGTTTCCATAGAAGAACAGTAGAAGAAAGTAGGGGTTTATTTGCAATAGCTAACTACCATACTATGAAAGGCACATATTTCAACCTCTTTAAAGATTTATTGAACTGAGGCTCCCCCTACCTGGCATTACTTGAAATGATCTGACGCCATCTTGTGGTAACTTGAATATTCATGTTTTAATTCATGAAAATTTACCAAAACTCCCATGAGAAAAAGTTGAAAGAGGGAAGGCTTCTCAGAGGTCAATACCAGGAACATTTACCTGGGAAGACAGGAGGCAGATGGCCAGGTTTTTCTGGACACCTTTTCAAACACAATCCAGTATGACTGCAGAATTGATCAAGCTGAATCAGGATCACACCCATCAAAGACTTAACTGAGCAGCTACTGTGTTCATGCAGGGTGCTATCCTAGAGAAGCTGCCATGCACATGATCTCATTCAGCCCTTCTCAAAGCGTGGAAACCTATCAAGTATTAATATACAGAGTATTTCTGCTATAAATATAATAGTGCAAAGCCCGCAGACAAGCAGGTTCACATGGGGTTCTTCAATCCCCATTTCATACTAGAGACTCTCATGAAAGCAATGTGATCTGAAGACCCAGATATCTGCCAAAAGCCCTTGTCTTTCTTGATCCTGGCTTAGCTGATCACAAACTGCAGTGTGCAAGAGAACGATCCCACAGGCTGCATACATACGCCATGTATGCTATACTACTTTATGGATGATTTAAGGGATTTTTAAAGGTATATGTGACTTCATTTTGCATTTCCTTATAATTTTTAATTTCTTCACAGAACGTGTAAACTAACTCCTTTTCCTTTCCCCAAGACATGAAACTACTACAAATACCACTGTATATATCATATGTATGTAACAGTCTAACAAGGGTAAAATGTAGACATGCCTAAAGCTGTTGTATCTGCTTGCTTTATTTTTTACATATTAAAAGATAAGCCAAGAACTCCATAATATTGGGGGGGAATATGCATTAAAGCAAACACATACATATAAAAAGTTAGAGGCAAGAAACTGAATCCATCTAATTACAGAATATTCAATATGTTTCTGGGAGAAGCTTCATGAAGATATAACATTTTGCATTCATATTTGCCGAGGGAAAAAAAACCCATAAGCTTTCAGAAAGCCTACTCTTAAAAGTAGTATTAAAATATGAACTTTCCAAAAAGCTCAAAAGCCAATGCTTTTTTTTAATAACATTTGCTTCCCCTCTCAGAAACAGTCAATGACATCCAAAGGAGTCACTGTCTACCAATTTACAAATGAGGTTACCGGAGAGAGTACAAGGAAGCAGGTGAGTGACAGATCTGTCTGAAGAGTCCTTCAAAGAAGGCAAAGAAGACCTACAGTAAGTCTGGGATATTAACATACCCTTGTCATAAGCATTAAGGGAATCTGTTATCTAGGCTGCTGCCAAACATGTACATGCAAAGAGATGGGGCTGCTGAAAAGAGATTTGGTGTTCAGCAGCAGAAAGAAATCACCATGAGCTATGCCAAATTCCTTTTATGAGCTCCACACCATAGTCTATCTCAGAAGAAAAGCAAAGTTGATTTTATACCAAGACGAAACAAGTTATAAATTAATCAAAATGTCAATGATCAAGGACAAAACATACTTAAGTTGAAAAGTATTTGGAATGGCTGTTCATTGGTCTTTCAATAAGATGATGAAATAGAAAGAACAAAGGGCAATGAGCCAAGACATGCAGACTACAACGCTGCCATCTGTGAGGTCGGGGTGATGAACCACCAGGTGATCATCCAAGATCCTTCTGGCCAGGAAAAGCTATGGTTCCAAACAAAGGCCAACCAACAGCACATCAGCCTCTTTCTTTCAAAAATGACCCAATAATCAGCAATGGCATAGTGAAGGTTTTGAAAAGACAGTTTTTCATTGTAACACAGAGGAAAATCCTCTTATCACAACATCAAATGTATGCATAAACGCAGTGCAGCTAAAGATACACTACAAATAACGGCCCAGCACTCTTCAAAATCACCATGGTCCGGAAATGCAAGGAAAGACTGAGGAAATGTCCTACACTGCAGGACACTGCCAGCTAAATGCAATGTGGGGTCCTGAATTGGATGCTAGACTGGAAAAACGATATTAGTGGACAATTGACAAAATCTAAATAGAGTCTATAGGTTAGTTAATAGCATTGTATCAGTGTTAATTTCCTGGTTTTAAAAAGTATACTATGGTTTGGGGAAGCTGGAAAAAAGTATGTGGGAATTCTTCGTTTCTGCAATATTGTTTTTGAAATGTTTTATAAGTCAAATTATTTATAAATGAAAAGAAATAAAAAACAAAATTAAAGACATGATGTTAGAAAACAGTGAATTTTAGAGCCCAAGAGATCTGAATTGGAATCCTATCTGTGAGAAGCTTGGACAAATCACTTTAATCTGCCCTAGTTTCTTCATCTGTAAAATGAGGATAAATACTTACCTCAAAGAGCTGTTATAAGAATTAAAGGAAACAATTTAATTACAGTATAATACCTAGCACTGTGCAAGTAGAAAATAAATGTAGCTGGTTTTGCTACTAACAAATGAATCAACATTTTTGAAAACTTAAAAAGTTTCAAGATTTTGGTTTTTATCTTGTAATTTACTGTGGTGTAGCATTAAATACATTGCTGGCATCTATCTGCAATCCAAAAATACTTACACAATGATTTTAAAATGATTAGAAGATAATATATCTGATTTTCCTAGACTAATAAAAAACTCACAAGCTCGTGTTTTACCAGTTCGGAATTTGTATAAGATACAAGGCCTCCCTGACACTTCACTCCAGACTAGCATTAGGGAAAGGGCTGCACCAGAGAAGTAAGAGTGCTGGAGAGAATATTTACTTGTTTTTAAAAAGGCAACTGTTTCTAAACAGTTTAAATGCTTTCATGGATTTATAATTAAAATATAAATCTTGCCCCATACTATAATGTAATGTCTGCCATATGCCCCCAAGAAAGCCTTTATCATGAAAATTAATATATCCTCCTCTGTCCCTTCTGACAGTGAACTCCTTGAAGACAGGCCCATGTACTTAGATAGTGAAAAAAATCTTTTTTCTTTTTTTTTTTTTGAGACTGGGTCTCACTTTGTCACCCAGGCTGGAGTGCAGTGATGCAATTACAGCTCACTGCAACCTCTGCCTCCCGGCTCAAGCGATCCTCCTAACTCAGCCTCCCGAGTACCTGGGACTACAGGTGTGTGCCACCATGCCCCGGCTAATTTTGGGGGTTTTTTGTTTTTGTGTCTGTGTGGTTTGGGGTTTTGTTGTTGTTGTTGTTGTTGTTGTTGGTGGTGGTGGTGGTGGTGGTGGTGGTGGTGGTGGTAGAGATGGGGTTTTTGCCCCGTTGCCCAGGCTGGTCTTGAACTCCTAGGCTCAAGTGATCAACCCAACTAGGCCTTGCAAAGTGCTTGGATTATAGGCATGAGCCACCATGGCTGGCCAATCTCTTCTGTCTTTTATACACTGATTAAGCCACAATCTCCATTAGATAAGTTTCTAAGTGTACTTTACAATTGTTCAAATGGCATTTAGAAAATATTCCTAATTCAAATGTGTACCTTTATTCATGCTCACTCTCTCCTTTATTACTCTAAGTTAGTAATGATTTCTGAGGCCACTTCTCTCAGCTTTTTATTTTCAGGCTCATGAAATAAATGCAACAAATTATTGTTGTTGTTATCATTATTCAACAAGTACTTTAAAGGAGGCTGCTGTGTGCTGAAATTAAGCTAGGTATATTACATATAACTGTAAGCATTATCCAATTTAATTTCTCCAACAACTCCAGAAGACAGTGATTATTATTCTCATTTTGCAGATGAGGAAATCGAGGCACAGAAAAATGAACTGACCTGTCCAAGCTCACAGGGCTAACAGCGCTCCATCCCTGTCTTCCCCACCCCATCCAATGTCAGAGCCCACGTTCTGCACATCTGCACCATTCTCCTTTACATCATGCCTAATCTTCTAGTGGAACTGAGGACAGGAAGATAAAAGTGAAGAAAGACTAGTACAGCATGTGACAAAAGATAACATGTAAGTGTCAGATTTGCAAGGGAGAAAAGATAGGATCAGAAACGGAAACATTATTAATTACCCAATCAACTTTCTACTCTAAATGGAAATAGCCATTCATAAATCCCCTTTATGAGCTTAAGAGTAAACATTCAAACCATTTTGTTCAGCACACCAGGCTCCCAGCCAAAATAAATAACACTCAGGGTCATTCTGTCAAAGCAAAGAAATTATCAATATTTTAATCTGTCCATTTTATTACAGTATCCAAAGTAAGGACATGTTTCTGAATCCCATACTGACTTCAATCTAAAACTGCACAGGGCTAATCCCCAAAAGAGTCAGTTCATTCATTCATTCAACAAGGATTTGCTGAGTACCTACTATGTTCCAGGATCTCTTTGGGTAATTGGGATACATCAGAAACAAATGACAAAAATCACCACCTATGAAGGTGATACTCTATTCACTATGACTCTTTTGACCACAGCATAAAAAGAAAGTCAACCTTCTGAAGGTAAGAAAAATCTTTACTTCTCTGGCCTCATTTAGATATAAACAAGAAAACCCAGTCAATATAATAGCTCTCTGGATCCTTTTTAATGACTTTAAATTTCAGGCAGATGAAATTTAAGAAGTTCTCTGAATCCAGCTCATGAAAGGCAAGCCCATTAAAAAGGTCTAAGTGAGATTCCAGAGAAGACCCATTTTCTACACTGCTACATTCATCTATGCAACTTTGTGTTCTCTTTGTAGATGATTTTAAGTAAAAGGAAGGAAACAGTGGTAAGTGATAAGAGCTAGAAAGCTAAGAATCACACAAAGAAAGAAATCAAAATACACTGTCAAGTGCATTGACACTATAGTTCTTGGAAAGTACATACAGTTCAGCATCCAATGAATAAACCATTTTGGGTTTCATAACATTCCTCCATGAAGAGTTTATTGAGAAATACTGTATTTTACAAACAAAGAGTATCATATTGTTTGTTTTCACAGTGTCACTTAGCTTTGAAAGCATGCAGCTAATATTTTGCCTGTGGTATTCAACAGGCAGATGTAAGAAGAGCAAACATTCTTCAGGTTTTAAAAACAGTAGTATATTATAACTTGGAAGGCAACTCCTAACAAACCAAAAGCCATAGATCAGTAGACCTGATTTAAAATAGAACTTCCTCAGTGCTAAAGCAGCTTCAAACATACCATTGTGCAAAATCAGATTAAATGCTTCCCAGCGATCCTCATGATTGTCCCTTCTGCCAAGTGCTTTCCTTTGAAAAAAAAATCATAAAGACTGAAAGAAATATAAAAGTGTATTTTGCCAAAAACATAATTCTTACTACCTTAGGCTTATAAAAAAGCTTATGCTTTTCAAGCTGTTAACACATGTGACATCCTCACAACAACCCTGGAAGGTAGGTGGGGTAGGTGGCATTACCATTTTCACAGAGGAGAAACTAGGGCTTACACAGTTGTGATGCTGCTGACTGCACAAGGGCTCCTGGTCAAGTGGGCCTGTGGGCACAGGACTGCATCCACCTAAAGGAAGGAGTAACTTTTTCTAATTTGCATAAATAGTCTCATTTGCTTTCCCCTAGCCCTATGAACTGTGAGCTTATGGAGTGGACCCCTAAAAGATGCCTTTTCTAATTTGCACAAGGACACAGCATAGGATGGTGAAAATTTTTTCCCATGGCCACCCAACCTAACAGTGAAAGCATAATGATCAAGATCCAGGTCTACTGACTTCCATTCATGGCTTTGAATAACACAAGGGGAAAATTCACCCAGCAAATGGGTTTACTGACATCTTAGTACTTAGTCACATAGTTCCTCCCAAGGAATCTCTGAAGGATTCCTTTATGAATGAACAGAAAGAAAGGAAGTACAGTGACATGCATGATGTTAACACTGTCCCATCACTAGACCTTTAGTCTCCAAATGTTTGTCTCTCATTTTCCCAGTTCTGCCTTCCATTTCCCAGTTCTGACATCCCCAGTTCTGTTTCCCAGTTCTGCCTTTCCCAGTTCTGCCTTTTCATAGTACTTATTCACTATGTACCAGGTACTTTGCTAAATATTTTATAAGAATTACAACAGGTTCTAACTGAATACAGCTACATAAGTGACCTCAGCTATACCACACAGCACACAAAAATCAACCACATGAGTTTAGTCAACTCACACAATTGTGAAAATTAAAAGCCTGTCATTGGTTTAAGTCACTACGTTTTGGAGTGGTTTGTTACAAACCAATAGATAACTTAAACATTCCGTGTTCTCACCCTAACACACATCAAAGTTATATCTTTATATCAGGGTCAACAGGTCCACTTAGCTGAGCAAACCCTGAGAGAAGACTGTGAACAAAAGAAAACAGATTGAGCACAGCAAAGTTTTTTGGGTTTTTTTGTTTGTTTTTGTTTTTGAGACGAAGTCTTGCTCTGTCACCCAGGCTGGACTGCAATGGCATGATCTCGACTCACTGCAACCTCCATCTCTTGGGTTCAAGTGATTCTCATCTTAGCCTCCCAAGTAGCTGGGATTACAGGTATAGGGCACCACACCTGGCTAATTTTTTGTATTTTTGGTAGAGATGGTATTTCACCATGTTAGCCAGGCTGGTCTTGAACTCCTGACCTCAAGTGATCCGCCCGCCTTGGCCTCCCAAAGTGCTGAGATTACAGGAGTGAGCTGCCGCCCAGCTGGCAAAGTTGATTCTGAAACCCTGTATTACCTCAATAATCGCTGAAGTGCCTATTATATGCAATGCAGCACAGCCGGGTGGCTAAGGGTGTGAGTTTCGGATCCATGTGTTAAAATCCTGGCTGTCCTACCTGCTAGCTGTGGGAACTTGAGGAAGGCACTTGGACTTCTCTGGTCCTCAGTTTCTCTATATTGTAAAATGGAAATTAATCATAACTACTTCCTGAGGGTGCTGGCAGCAGTAAACATGATAAAGTATGGAAAGTACACATGAGCGCACATACACACCACACCACACCACACACACCACACCACACACCACACACCCAGCCTTCCTAGGAAACTTCTATTCATGCTTCAGCCATCATTTCACAAGTGCCACTTCTTCAGGAAAGCCTTTCCTAAAGATCACCCTCTCTGACTTCAGCAGGCCTCCCTGCTATATTCAAGCACCATGTATTTTCCTTTCATAAGTACACATCATCAATTTGAATTTTGTGTTCATTTGTGCATCACTTATTTATGTTAATCTCACCCACTACACACCATCAGTTCCATGAGAACAGGGTCTGTGGTGACCTCCCACATTTTTCTAGCACTTAACACAAAGCTTGGCACACAGAAGATAAGTATTCAACAAAAGAAAAGCATTTACC
Organism: Gorilla gorilla gorilla; assembly: GCF_029281585.2. Taxonomy (NCBI): domain Eukaryota; kingdom Metazoa; phylum Chordata; class Mammalia; order Primates; family Hominidae; genus Gorilla; species Gorilla gorilla. The sequence goes on from NC_073228.2 coordinate 149,699,523, forward strand.
AAAAGCTGACAATGTGCCGGGACCTCCGTAAATAAGAGTTTGGCATTGTGTTATGTGCTTCTGCAGGAGTGAGTCTCGCCTTTAAAAACCTTAGAGTCTAACGGGAAACACAACACATACAGAAGTCACCATCTGACACTGCAGACGGTCAGCAACGCCTAGACAGAGTGCCCTGTGAGTTCTGAGAAGGTGGAGATCAACTGACTCTTGATGATGACAATCCAAAAAGACTTTACAAAGGAGCAGTGGCTTAAGGGTACCCAGACTCCAAAGTGCCAGTTCTAACAAAAAAATTGGGTGTTGGCTGTTACTTTTTGGGCCCAGAAGCCTGGCCTAAGGCAAAGTCTACAACAGGTCTGTAAATCATTCTTTCATTCATTTATTCATTGCTCAGGTTTTTATTAAATACCTAGTAGGTGCTAGGCACTAGTCTAGATACTGAAAATCAATGAACATATCAGCAAGCTGACATTCCTTCTAAAGAGGCCCCCTATAGCAACAAAGTGTTAACCAGTGTCCTCCTCACTCCTCTGTGACCAGGGCCACCGTGTCACCTCCTCTAACGGAGGCTACACCTTATCGTTTAACAAATGACCTTCATCTTCCCAGCATCTCCCTTAGTTTGGCTTCCGGGTTGCATATGGAGTTCAATGTCCCGTGGCTGCTAACCAAGGCAAATTGCAACTGTTGCAAATTTTGCTTATGAAAACCGAAGGGGACCTTCAAAGATCTTCTGGTACAACCCCTTCATCTTATAGATGTGGAAACTAAGGCCTAGAGAAAAGACCCTCAGCAAGGTCACCCAGAGAACTAACCGCGCATAGAACCAGACCAGAGTCCAGGAGTCCTGCCTCCCAGGCCTAGGCGCTTTCGATTTTTCAAAGACATTTCCCATTTTCCTATTATCAGGATCCACAATCCTAGAAACAGTCTTTGGGATTCAGGGAAGAGTTCATTATTTGTATTGAAATCGGTTGTAGTAATACCAACAACAATAACATTTTAGAGCCCTAACTAAACATCAGTAGCAGTAAGAAAAAGAAAAATAGCTCAGAGCACATTGTGTGAGTTACAGTGAAATATGCAAAATCAATCAAGCCCAGAGAGACAAGAGTATAGGACTTTAGTGGTCCCCTCCTCACCCAACCCATTCCTGGGAGCAACTGGTTAAAGGCATTTTGTTCCTGACCAGCTGCCTTACCCATTATCTTCAAGTTCCTGGAATTTGTGATACAAAGAACAATGTACAGACAATCAATAGTTTATGTTATTTTAATATAAATTCTTGGTAAACAACTTAGGAAGTGCTTCTTATTCTCCTTGAAAAACCCACTTTCGACTTCTGCTCATCAGAATGTATACTCAGGGCACCTTCACTCCCGGATGCAGTCCTCAAACTTGGCTCGAATGAACTCTCTTTTTATATTGATTTTGCCTCAGTTTCTTCATTTAGGTCACAACTGTGCTAAGCACTTCACACAAGTTACCTCATTTGGATCCTCACAACAACTCTATGAGTCGGTACTATTATTTTCCCCATTTTACAGATTAGCAAACTAAGGCACAAAGAGAGTAAGCAACCTGCACGATGTCCCACAGCTGTTTAATAAGGGACAGTGGATGGGGCAGCAGAACGATCATGCTGAGTAAACCAGGATGACTGCCCAATGGCCTCCCCTCGCTTTGAAGGGGTCAGTGATGAAGCGGAAAGCTCCACACGTCGGTCATCTGCAACTCCACGGAGCTCACGAGCTGGGATTCCCGGAGGCTCTTCCTAAAAGGAAAGCCTCTTCTTTCAGCTGGGGCAGGTGTGAACGTGATGCCAAGCACGGCTCCTTTTCCCGCTCCCTGTAAGGGGAGTCTTCGAGGAAATCCCTCTCGACCCACACATCCCTGAAGCAAAGCCCGCAGCTGGAAAGAGACACTGGCGGTGCCAGCTTCCGCGTGGATGAAGGAGAGGAGAGAGGGGCAAGCAGCGGAGGCAGCGCGGGATACGGAAGGTGGAAGCGGGGCGGTACCTTTCGGAGAAAGCTGGAGACCACCTGCTCGAAGGGGTACTTGTACACCTGGTGCACATCCACCGAGACCCCCATCCCCGCGCGCCGCGGGCCCAGCGCACCGGCCACGCCTCCGCGAGCTCAGAGCCGCCCAGGGCTCCGCAGAGGCCCGGAGGCGCCCACACTCGGACAGCCACATGGGCGTGGCCTTTTTCCTCCGCTTTTCAAACTTTCGAAACTTTATTGGCCACTCGGAGAAAAGCGCAGTCGGCCACGCCCACGCCCCTACTGCCAGAGTCGGGTGCCTGGGGTTACAGAGCGCTGGAGGCGCTGGAGAGCTCCCAGAGCACCCGGGGCCCCGCGGTCTCCACGCTGGCGGCGCCAGAGCGGCCCTGGTGCCCTCCCGCGGCCGCGCCTGCCGAGAAAAGCTTCTCTGCCTGGGAGCCATCACGCCCCGCCCCAGGAAACCTGGACCTTGGGCTAATGCGTTTATGGTATCACCGCCTGGAGTCACAGAATAAGCCGTGGTTGGCAGCACGGGAAAAAAGTATTAATAAGGAAGGCCTGGTGTGACAAAGGCCAGCATTACTCATGCCACCAGTCAGCTGCCTCTGAGGCTTGGGTTTGGGCCTCGTGTAAGGTAAAGATTGCCTCGGGAATAAGAACCGCGTTTTAGTGCACCAAACCCTGCAGGTAAGTTCCTTTGCTCGCTAAGGTTAAACACCACGGAGCAAGGAACTAGAGGATACAAAAGAGTTGCGAGTATTATTATTTACTGCAACCCACAGATGTTAGGAGAACCAGCACGTTAATCCGTGTATTCAGCACGGTTCTGAGGCCTCCTATGCCCCAGCGCTGTAGTGGGCACTGCGGATTCCGCAGGGAGGAAACACCAGCCCTGCTGATGAGCCGGCTGATTTCACACCCAATCAACAAGCTGGGAAAATAAAAACAATAATCGGTTAAAGTGACACGGGCGCGGACATGATTTTAGCGAGGGTGATTATGGAGGGTCTCTGAGGTGATGACTTTTACGATTTTGCCATCTCGCTCGCCCCTGCCATACACAGTCACACTGGTCTGGCAAAACCCTAGCCTTGTGTAAATCTAGGTCTCCTCTGACTGTCTCTACCCAAGCCACCAGAAGGGGCTGGAGGAAAATACACACCCACTGTGACAGGCATCTTTTAAGTTCACAACCACTAACCCTATGGCGCCTTTCAATGGTGCCAGACAAATACGCTATGAAAGTACTGAATTTCTGGCTGGGTGCGGTGACTCACGCCTGTAATCCCAGCACTTTGGGAGGCCAAGGTGGGCAGATCGCCTGAGGTCCGGAGTTCCAGACCAGCCTGGCCAACATGGTGAAACCCTGTCCCTACTAAAAATACAAAAATTAGCCGGGTGTGATGGCGGGCGCCTGTAGTCCCAGCTACTCAGGAGGCTGAGGCAGGAGAATCGCTTGAACCCGGGAGACGGAGGTTGCAGTGAGCAGAGATCGCCCATTGCACTCCAGCCTAGGCGACAAGAGCAAGACTCCATCTCAAAAAAAAAAGACAGAGAGTACTGAATTTCTCTAATCCACTTACTCTCCCGCATTCCTCTCACCTCACACCTCTGACACCTTTGTTCCCAGCCTTATCCTCCAGTCATTACCTCACTTCCATTTTCACTTAGTCAATAGGTCACATCACTCTGCCACCTCTCTACCCACCAGATCAAATGCCTTGCCTTCACTCTTGTTCCTGTGGGTGAACTGTCAGCACTTTGTTTTAGCACCAGTGTCTCCATTTGTCCACTGAATCCTGAGGTGAACTGAAAAATGTTTAACAAATAGCTGTCCTTTAAAGTATAAATCAAGCAAGGCCCTGCTTTCCAAAGGTTGCTGATTCCTGTGGTGTAAATACTCCTACCATGTTTAAAGATGCCAACTCGATGTCACTAAACACAAGTTGGGGATTTAGCAACATGGAGTTGAGTGAGGAGTGGGAGTTGGGGAGGGAAGCACAGAAGCACACCATCACATAGTATTTCCACCACCCACATACGACAGCCATAAAGAACCAAGAACATAAATAATGGAAAATGTAGCAGGAAGGGATGAGTTTTCAATGTTTATTACTCTTTGGCCAGGCTCCTATGGTTCATGCCTGTAACCTCAGCACTTTGGGAGGCCAAGGCAGAAGGATCACTTGAGGCCAAGAGTTTGAGGCCAGTGTAGGCAACATAGTGAAACCCCATCTCTACAAAAAATAAAATAAAAAATTAGCCAGGTGTGGCAGTGCACACCTGTAGTCCTAGCTACTTGAGAGGCTAAGGCCAGAGGCTCTATTAAATCCGGAGGTTCAAGGCTGTAGTGAACTATGATCGTGCCACGCACTCCAGCCTGGGCCACAGAGTGAGACCCATCTCAAATAAATAAATATTTATTAATTTTTATATGTGATTGTAAATTTATATACTTTAATAATAGCTGTGTTGAATGGCCAGCTCTAGTACATCACTAAAAGTTCCTGTCCTCTTTCTTGTTCAAGGCCATCTCTCTAGCAATATCCCCCTTACTTTCTGTGTCATCAGCTTTTGTCTCTACTGGGCCATTCCAGCCAGCACAACAAGTACACTGTAATTTCTTCCATCTAAAACAAAAACAAAAACAATACAAAAAAAACAACTCTTAACCCCCTATCTTCCTCCAGCTGTATTCCAAGTCTCTGGTCCACTGATGCTTCTCAAAAGAGCTGCCTGTAATCTCTTGAGCCCATTCCAATCAGTATTTGCCCCGACCACTTCACTGAAACGACTGTTGTCAAGGTCACCAATGACCAAATTGCTAAATCCAGTAATTAATTCTTAATCCCCACCTTACTAAGCCTGTAAGCAGCATTTCCTTGAAATACAGAGGGAGGAGTGGAGAGGAGAATGAGATGCAAACGCTCTTACATGTGTTGGATGCATGTTTAAAAGCCACTCCACTGTATCACCAATCCCTCCTTACAGGAAAACAAAAAGCAGTCTTCCAGGGAGACTACACAGGTCCACAAAGGAGAGATCAATTACCTGCAGAGTTTATGGTATTTTGTATCTGCCTCTTTTACCAGAGTAGCTGGAGACCAGATGTGACATACAAACCCCCTGCTAGTGTAGGTCCTGGGCCCTGTATCCTCAATCCACTCTGACCATCAGTTTCTCCCAGAGTGTATCTTTAAGCAGGACTTAATCTCCGGATTAAGTAACCATGAAAGGCCAGTGGTGTGTCCTAAAAGATTAAAGGCCCCACCACCTGCAACCTCTACTTGGGGCTGGTTGGCTGAGTGACTTGTGTAAGAACAAATGTGACCTGCCCATTCCAAGGACGTTGGGGCTTTCTGAAACGTGTGCCAGACTTGACAACATGAGCCTATTATCTTGTAGCTCTGAATCACAGCCAGTTTGCACAACAGTAATCTTACTTGCTGGGTCCTCTGAGGGAGCGAGAAGAAACTGTGAAACAAATTTCCATTGCTTTGAAATTGGTTGGCTTAACTGGGCAGGGACTTGAGGATGGAAATTTGCTGGTAAACCTTAGAAGTTCATGACCTTATTTGGTCTTTAAGATACCAAATATCTTACTAAAAAACTTTCATAAGATATCAAATACCTTTTGTATCTTCACAGGGAGGCACAATAGTTTAAACATGGTAGATATCCAATACATTTAGGTTGAATGAATGAATGATTGTAAATGCTGCAAGATTTAAGTGACACAGAACTCCAGCCCTGACCCTGTCTCTCTGCTTTTCTCGCCTTCTTCATGTTGGTTCAATTCCCTCTTCTGACCACCCTGACCATCTCTCTATCACTGATTTTTTTGTATCCAGTCTTATAATTATCTGTATATATAAATCACTGTTACTGTGACATTCTCAAGACTGGAGGAACCGTATATATTATTCACTCCTCTCTATCCAGTGCCTAATAAAATGCTTGGCACCTAGTATATGTTGAATAAACTCATGAATGTACTTAATATACAATATGACCTTGAACAAAATCCTTCCTGCCCCTGCAGCTCAGTTTTTCCATCAACAAAAACTGAAATGCAGGGGCAGAAACTGAGTGGGCCAAGACTGTCTCTAAAATCCAGCAATCTGACATTTGAGATGTGAGCTAGAGACACAAGCCAAGGCAGGGAACAGGGATATAGTTATTGAAACCAGGGTACGGAATGAGAATTTGCAAGGAAAACAAAGCAAAATATCAGAATAGATTCAAATATGTAAAATATCATGTATGATAAGTAAGTGTGGGTACCAAGGAGACAAAAACTGGAGAAGAAGGATGAGAAGTGATGGCAGGGCAGGGGAGAGAGGAGCAGTGTTAAAATTTTTTAAAAGAGCTAAGGAAGACCTCTCTGAGAAAATGACATTAAAGTAGAAAAGTTGCAAGAAGAGGAGGGCAAGTCATGCTCGTATTTGGAGGAGGATCATTCCAGGTAGAAGGAATGGCAGGTTCCAAGACCTGAAACAGGCATTCTCCTGATACATTTCAGAACTACAAGGAGGCCAGTATGGCTGTTGCAGAGTTCCTGAGATATAAGGTCAGAACACATGAATCTAGGTCACATAGGGTCCTCCAGGCCATGGTAAAGATGTTGGCTTTATCTGTATGAGATGGGAAGCCATTGAGAGTTTTGAGCAGAGGAGAGACATGATCTCAACTGTATATTTTAACAGAATCACTCTGGCTACTTATAGTTTGGAGAAGTGACTATGGGGAGGCAAAGCAAAGAAAGAGACCAATTAAGAGGTATGATATTTTACATATATATATGCAAAATTTCCTCCCCAACTCCCACTCCTCACTAAACTCCACTCCTCCATGTATAAATATAGATTCATGGTTCCTGGCTCATAACTCCCATAGCCCTTGTTACAGTCTTTTGCTATAATATTGGGACACTTTAGGCCTCAGAAGCAGGCTTTTCTCTCTCCGACCTTCTTCTGACTTCCCTTCACCTGCCCAAGGCAGGACTCTAATCTTTCCTGGCTTTTCTGATTGATTTCTCATTCCAGAGAGTGTCCCGCCCCATACCCTGCAGGAAGAAATGCTGCACAGGAAGGCCAAGAAGAATCTAGACAGACGGGCCTTACTAGGTTTCCTGACTCAGTCTGTTAGTATTATATCATCTCCTTTTTTGCCTAATCGTATTTCTACCTGTTTATCTTCAATCATGTCTATCCAATGGAGTCTTGCTAAGAGACCCAAAAGAACAGGGTTCAGAGAGCTCCCAGCTAGCCAAACATATGGAGATTCCTGGAGGATGGTGCACCCAGGGAGGGCATGGAAGCTCCACGCCTCTTCCCCTATACCTTGCCCTATGCATCTCTTCAGCTACATCCTTTGTACTGTCCTTTATAATAAACTGGTAAATGGAAGTAAGTGTTTCCCTGAGTTCTATGAGCTGCTCTAGTAAATTAACTGAATCCAAAGAGAGGATCATGGGAAGCCCATCTTGAAGTGGGTCAGTCAGAAGTTCTGGAGGCCAAGACTTGCAACTAACATCTGAATGGGGGATGGTGGGGACAGCGGAGTGGTCTTGTGGGACTGAGTCCTCAACTTGTGGGATCTGAATTATCTCCAGGTAGTGTCAGAATTGAATTGGAGGACACCTGGCTGGTGTCCACTGCAGACCTGAGTGCTTGCTTGCTGTGTGGGGAGAAACCACACACATTTGTATGTGTGCTGGCAAACCTTAGAATTTCATGACCTTATTTGGTCTTTAAGATAGCAAATATCTTACAAAGATATTTCATCATACATGAAGGCCAAAAATTGCAGTTGTGATGGTATTGCAGATAACATTATTAATAATATTATGTATTAGTTTATTTAACTCTCACCACAATTGCCATTACTGAAGGAGGGCAGAGGAACTCGGGAGTTTCATACTGACCTAGGCAACATGGTGAAACCTGGTCTCTACAAAAAATAGAACGTCTTCTGTGTTGATGATTTTTATGATGTGAGAGCACAGGAAAAAAACATGATTTGAGCTTGTTCTCCCCTCAAGAGGTGATTGCCATAATCTAGATAAGAGGAAATGATGGCTGAGACCACAGTGGTATCAGTGGTGATCCGTTTTTAGGTTCTGGATCCCTTGTGAAGGTAGAGCTGGAAAGGTGTGCTGAAAGATCAGAAGTGGGAAGAAGAAGAGCCAAGGCCCAGTCTGGCCACCATCTGGAGAAAGCCTGTCTGACTGTAGAGGGAAATAAAGCCAGATGTGTTCATTTTCAAAGTGCCACAAATGGATGGCTTGAAAAACAGAAATTTATTGTCTCACAGCTTTGGATTCCAGAAGTCATAAATCAAGGTGTTGTTGGCAAGATGGATTCCTTCTGAGGGTTCAGAGGAAGAATCTGTCCCATGCCTCTCCCCTAGCTTCTAATAGCCCCAGGCATTTCTTAGCTTGTGGATGGTCTTCTTGTGACTTCACATTGTCTTCTCTCTACACTTGTCTGTTTTTGTGTCCAAATTTTTATAAGAACTTTAGATTAAGAGCCACCCTAATGACCTCAACTGTTACACACAAAATTGTGTCCCTAAAATTTATATGTTGAAGTACTAACACCCTGTACCTCAGGATGTGGCTGTATTCAAAGACAGGAGCTTTGAAAGGGTAACTAGGTAACTAACGTAAAATGAGGTCATATTGTTGGGCCCTAATAACCCATATGATTGGTGCCCTTATCAGAAGAAGAGCTTAGGACACAAACATGCACAGAGGGAAGACCACGTGAAGAAAGAGAGAGACGAAGGCCACCAACAAGGCAAGGAGAAATCAATCCTGCTGATGCCTTCATCTCAGACTTCTGGGCTCCAGAACTGTGAGGAAATGAATATCTGTTATTTAAGCCAAACATTCTGTGGTACTTTGTTATGGAAGTCCTAGCAAGCTAATACATCATTTTAACTTGATCATCTGATAAAACTTTCTTTCCAAATGAGACCACATTCATAGGCGTTGGGGGTTAGGACTTCAACATCTTTTTGAAGGACACAATTTAACCAATAATATCAGACACAAGCAGAGACAAAAGATGAAGAGAGATTCTGGAGGCACTGGACCTCCAGTTCTGGTCCCTGAATCCCATGAATTGCCATGTTTCCTGCAGCTCCTTCTTGGATTATCTGAGCTTGGTCAGGATCCTTCCAGGCAATCTCCTTTTGTGCTTAGCTTAATTTGAGTTGAGTTTTCTAGCACTTTGAACTGAGACTCCTATCTAGTATGATGTGGAAGAAAAATTTAGCTGCTGTGAGTTCATGTGCCCAAAGAAAAAGAAGAGAAAAGGAAAGAAAAAAGATTCTTTATTGCCCACTCTTTTTCCATCTCCAAATCAGCCCAGCTCTTGAGATCTTTGAAAGTTGAGCTGCCTTTTACATTCATGTTTTCAACTCTCCATATTTACCCTCTTCACCTTGATTGTTTAGAAATCCAATAAGAATTTTATTCATCTTGTTTGTTTGGTAAAATTGCATCCTTTAAGGCCAATTCGCCTCACCATATGAGTACAAAAGGGGAAATTTTCTTTGTAATAGCAGGTAGCAATTAGTGGCATGCATTTTATTTTATCTTAATGGCATGCATTTTATTTCTTTTTTTTTAAATTTCACTGACTTGAAGCTCATAATGGCATGCATTTTAAAAGCATCTATTTAAGATGCTTCTTATCTGGGAAGACCAATTTTTAACAAATGATCTCACAACAGACTGAAGGCCAAAAATTACAGAAGGGCAGTTGTGGTACTGCAGATAATAATAATAATAGTAATAATAAAATCAAAGGCATACAGAGAGAATTTCAGATGAAGTATAACTTAGAAAGTTAAGGGATAACACATCAAAACTCCAATGTGAGTAAGTTTAACAAGTCCTTTCCTTTCCTACATATTTTTCCAGTGGGGGAGGCCATGAGCAGATACTGAAGGGTTGGAATGGGTAGGAGAAGGGGAAAGGAGAGAAGGGGCAGGGAAGGTGGCAGCCATGAAGGGCCCCAGGGCAAAGGAAGAGTAAACTAACAGAAAAATAGCAACCTTAACAACTTTCCTTGGGCTAGTTATTACATTATTTTTCCAAAGGACTATCTGATTGATGAGATAAGCAGAAATGGTAATGTTATCAATCAGTGAAGTACAACCCAAGAATAATGACAGCTATCAAATGATAAATTATTCCCAAACCCAAGTGCTGTCTGAAGGGCTTTATATAGACACTCAATCTTTACAACAATCTGAAGAAGTAGGTATTTGTCTCAGATTGGGTTCCTTGGAAACAGACTATGAGACAAGGATTTATATACAGGGATGAGGATGGGGGTACTTTAGGGCGATACACCCCTGAGGAAGTGAAGAATCTGGACAACAAGACAATCTGCTCCAAAATTTGGTGCCAGTTGAGTCCTCAACCAATCCTATAGAAATCCCTGGAGCTGGGTGGCCCCCAGTGAGGTAAGGAGGCTGGGTGACAAGCCTCAGAAAGGAGCACAGCTTTGAGGAGGGTGGGGAGCACAGGCCCTAAAGAGGGGGCATTAGTGAAGCACTGCCACATTCATTACCATTATTATCCACAGTTCACAGATGAATAAACTGAAGCATGGAGGGGCTAATTAACTCATCCAAAGGGATAGACTCCCATTTCACTAAACTTTTATTTGCAAAGATGTAAACTAATAGATTCAAAGTCAGTACATGAAAACTGGAATTACTTGAAACCAGAACACACAAGAGTATCCAGATTAAAGACATTGATGTTTCCTTAAAAAAGAAAAGGCAGTCAGAAGAGGTGTTGGCCACTATGAAATAATGGGAAAATAACATTCAATAGGTAAACATGGATATTGGGGAAATTATACCTAGAAATAGAAGATTCAGGTAAGGACTTTCATTATTTTCCCATTGAAAAAAAAATTTATTTTCCTAAAATGGTCACATCAAGATTAATGAAGCCATTCTTATCTTAATCTGTTCCATAATTAAAATAATAATAATAATAAAAGATTAACCAGGCGAGCTTGGTGGCTCACACCCATAATCCTAGCACTTTGGGAAACTGAGGAGGGCAGAGGAACTCGGGAGTTTCATACTGACCTAGGCAACATGGTGAAACCTGGTCTCTACAAAAAATAGAAAAATTAGCTAGACATAGTGGTGTGCACCTGTAGTCCCAGCTACTCGGGAGGTTGAAGTGGGAGGATCACCTGGGCCTGGAGAGGTCAAGGCTGCAGTGGCTGTGACTGTGCCACTGCACTCCAGCCTGGGCAACAGAGTGAGACCCTGTCTTAAAAAAAAAAAAGATTGACCCATGCGGATGCGCCTTCAGAGCAGTAAAACAAATAAGTGAATACATAAGATTAACCTCATTCATCATCTGGAGCTTGAGATAAAACAAAATTTTTTAAAAAGATTTACCTCAAGCAACCGCCTGATTCCTGTCTTGGTCAGCTCACCAAACCAACTGTTCTTATCAATAAGAATGTTGCTAACTGGTAATTGGTACAGTAGTAATGCCTCAGAATGAATAAAGTGGTTCCTGATTTTGCTTCAGCTTCCCAATATCCTGAATGGCTATTGTGTGTGATGTTATGCATTGATTGTATGTACTTGGTTTTCCTGCATCTACTCCTAAGACATAGACCCTCTCTTAGAAGTGAGAAAAAACAGATGCTGAGCATGACAGTCGAAGGGTTAACTTCTGAGAAGTTACAACTTTCCTGTGTCAAATGCACCCTACCATTATCCTTTCCCGTGACCAGACATGACAAACTTGCTTTTCTTTACTATAGCTATTGCCATTGTGTTATATATGGTGACCAGGAGTCAGGCCAGCCTGTAGTTCTGCATGAAATAATATTCCAGTGATGCTCTAAGAATCTCCCTGAGACAACTGCTTATTCAACTGTTAAAGGATAGGAGATCATTCTTAGTCCCCCTAAAATGCTAATTAGTCCATCAATAGCTGTTTCCCTAACCTCAGAGCTGGAATAAAGAGAAAGCTTAAATGCCAATTTTTCTGGGCACAGATCTCAAAAGATTCATTCATCTACTACAACATATGATACCAAGCAGCCAAAATGTGCCCCTTGACTTGGGAATGAATTACAAATATCACAGCTTACGATCAATCAACAAGGGGGACTCCAGAAGAAAAGGTCAATCCCAACTGCCCCTCCAGCACTCTTGGGACTAGATGGAGTCTACGGTCATGTTGCTGAGAGAGAGGGCACTTAAACAAGAAAAAAACTGGTAGTGCCAATTCCTGGGACAAATATTTCTAGGATTCAGAGACTTATGTAATGTGGATAAATAGTTCTTTGGTAGGTCTATCTACTCTCCACTCTTTCTGTAGTATTTATTAAGCATTTTCTGTACACTTGGCTCAGAACATGTTAGAACATAAAAGTAAGAGATCATTCTCCTCTCAAAGAGTAGACTGGGAATTGTTGATTATCTGGTCACCATTCATTCTGCCTTCAAGTTTTTATCGTAGTCCTAATAAGCGCTAGCATAGGGACCTGAAAGGAGGTTGACTCACTCCCAGTTTCCAAGGTGGGCCTGATTGATCCAAGGATAATCTCCACTCCTAGGAACTGGCAATAGAACAGGCATATGGCACAGATTGGACCAATGAGACATGAAGAGAGGTTTACTGGGGGATTCTGGAAATTAGCTCCCCTCCCCTAGATATGAACAAGGAAATGCCCCAAGCTGAAGCTAGTAGACATCCTATGGGTAGATAGCCTTGGTTTGATGTCATCCCTGTGATGAGAGAAGCCAATAGCTGGGGAAAAGTTGGGCTTTCAGTGAACACTGTGGAGATCCTGGACCCACCATTCCTAAAAGACACACTCTTTCCATTGCCCCATACTAACAAGTCCACTTTGTTGTTTAAGCTACTTTGAGTTGGATTCTGTTACTTGCAACCTAAAGAATCCTAATTGGTAAAAAGCTAGCAGTCTATATTTAGCTCCCCTGGAGATGTATTTTCTAAAATCAAGCCATAGCAGGAAATACTGTTGGAACTATGTTGCAAATTTCTGAAAGACGGAACTGGGTCTCATGTTTCTTTGTATATCTAGCACTCAACAAATACTAAATGCTTAACACCTCAGGCAATTCAGATAAGATAATGTGAAAGTAAGTGTTCTGGCAGTAGAAGCTGCTACTCAAATAAAATAATAAAGGAAATAAGCTCTTAATAATAACAGCTAAAATTTATTGGGCACTTAATGTGTGGCAGGCACTGTTATTTGTGTAATTGCTTTGAGTAATTTATGTGTATTAGTTTATTTAACTCTTACCACAATTGCCAGGTATAGTTATTATCCATAGTTTACAGGTTGGGAAGCTGAGGTACAACACATTTACTAAGATATAGAACGGTTTGCTTGTTTAAGATAAAAGGTCTCAGTAGTTAGATAACTAATGACTTACAAAAATAGAATTTTAAAGTCTCATGCCTCAACCAGTAGGTCTTATTTAAGCCAGTTCATAACAAGATTGTGTTTCATCTTCTAGACAAAATAAGACGGTGAAAAATATAGATTTGCTTAGTTTTTTACAACATTTTAATATGTCATGTTGATTTATAGATTCTTGGAAACCTATTTTTTTCATTTTGCTGCCGTCTAAAGGTTATTGTAGAAGCATTTAATAATACATACTTTTATTAGCCCAATCTGTTATCTTTACTGTCTTACTAAAATTTATCTACTTGTTAACCTAGACATACTATGCCATGTATCTTTGAGCTAAAACCCCCAATATTCAAATCTGTATTAGTCAGGGTTCCCCAGAAAAACAGAATTAATAGGATATATAGAGAGATACATAACAGGGATTTATTTTAGGAATAGGCTTATATGGTTATGAAGGCCAAGACGCCCAATGACCTGCTATCTGCAGCTATGAGCATCTCTTAATCCATTTAAGTTGACACATAAAATTAACCACCACATGTTCCCATCTTTATCTTAAAACCAGTAGATATCCAAAATAGGTAGTATTTACTGTTGCTTCTTTCAATAAATATTTCCTGGGAGCCTACCCCATTCTAGGCATTTTTCTAGATGCTGAACAAACATCAATGAACAAAACAGGTAGAGTTATTGCCCTTCAGGAGCTTACCTTCTAGTGAGGGAAACAGACACTAAACAAATCATCACACAGGTAAATACAAAATTACATATTTTGCCTTGAAAGAAAAATAAAAGGAATGCTGAGAGAGAATAAAAGATGTATCTAATTCAGTTTCCGTGTGTGCCCAAGGAGGACACCTGAGGAAGTGACACTAAACAGAGACTTGAAAAAAAAGACCCATAGATGTCTTGTGTTTTGTCTTATCCAACAGCCATTCACATTATTCTATAACCATAGCTCAAGTCTTCCTGGAGAAAATACTCTACCACATTCTCAGCCTCAGTGTTTTGGAGCTATTTCTTCCATCTCTGGCTGCTAGGGTGGGGCCAAGACCTAGGCTCAGCCAATCAGTGTATTCCATCTCCCTAGCCACAGTAATGATTCCGTTGATTCAGGGATGACCATATGACCTCTGTTAGGCCAATAACAGCAGCAAGGTTCCATTTAGAATCTTTGATCTAATCTATCAGGGAAGCAGATTATCTTCTTCACTGCACTGAGTCTTGTAAAGATACAACCTTGACACTAAAAGAAAAGAATGACATGTAACTGAAGGACACCTTAGTCAAGAAATATATCCTCTTGCCATCATTTAAACTCTGATTTAAGTTCTGCCTGACCATATCCACCCATGAACTGTTCAGTCATGAGTCACACACATTCCCTTATGCGTAAAGCGTGGTAGTCATTAGTGCTAGTCATTTTTTTTTTTCTTCTGGTTCTGCTCCTCTGGACATATGGTAGGACTGCACTTCCTCAGTCCTTGAAGGTAGACGTGGGACTTGGTTTGGCCAATGAAATGTGAGCAGATGTAATATGTGTCACTTTGGGGCAGAAGCCTTTAAGAGCTGGGGCACACTCCACCATGTTTTCCACCCCTGCCATGGCAATCAAATAGATTCCAAATGGTGGGGATTCGGTCAACCTAAAGATCCTGACTGAGCGTGACATGGAGCAGAGTTCCCCATCAACCAAGATGCAGAAATGAAAGCACTGACATTTTAGAGTTGTTCTTTACCACAACATAACCTAGCTCATCCTGACTTA
Organism: Gorilla gorilla gorilla; assembly: GCF_029281585.2. NCBI lineage: Eukaryota > Metazoa > Chordata > Mammalia > Primates > Hominidae > Gorilla > Gorilla gorilla. Next base: position 149,714,738 of record NC_073228.2, read on the forward strand.
TATTTACCAGTTTCAATTGTTTTTCTGCCTTTTGAAGCAGAAAAAGCCCTAACTCATACAATGAGTACAAGGAAAGTGGTGAAAAATAAAAGAGAAAGCATTCCAGTGAAGAACTTATGTGAAGGGAAGCAACTGAATTGGAGGAAGAAATGGAATTGGAGGTTGAAATGGAGAAGACCTGTTTTGAGGCTATTGCAGTGGTCCAGGTGGTGTTGATTATGTCTATAGTGTTAGGAAACATAGAAAAGAATGGATAGATTCAAATTTTATTTTAGAGAAAGAAAATGATAGGAAATTATTTTTCTCTGCCAAAACCCATTGTTTCTCACTTTGACTTTATGTTAAAAGGTCAGGGGGCAGAATGGAAAAGGCATAAGCTGTGAATAAGGAGACTCCAGTTCTGGGACTAAGTTGCTTAATAAGTAGGATGTGACCTTGGACAAGTCTTTTGCCTGCTCAGACCTTCACTTCTTCAGCTCTGTGAGCAAGGGGGAACTTACTCCCCCAACTTTAGAGGTGTCTCTCCTTTTCCTTTAAGCACTGACATTCTATGGAGGCTCATCATAGGAAGCTACCACATCAAAACAGTTGAATGGGATACATGTTCCTGACTCAATTAGGGAAATACAGGAATGATAACCCACAAGACCTTGCCATAGTCTAGTCAATTTGTGAATGAAGAGAGTAAAATAACACTCACTGACATGAGGACTAGAAGCTTTTGATTATGATTTTGTAGTGGTGGTTTCTTTAACAAAAGCGTCTGGAAAATGGCCAAGATGGTATATGTGACACATTGTCAACGTGACTCACTCTGACTTGGATTCAGACAGACTCTTCTACATCAGATCTGTTCCTCTATATATAGCAATCTGAGATGCAGAAAAGGCACCCAGCAATATTTGACAAGGTGAACTTCACAGGCACTTTATCATAGCACTGTTCACTATAGCAGAAATTCCCAAAAAGTATTCTTGAGGTGTTTTGACACAATAAATGAACAAACACGTATTCTTGGTAGTTATTCCCTGATTTTGCATTTTAACTACTGGAATGTTCATTAGCTTAATGTCACACCTGCCCAGTTGGTGAGTTTGAAGGAATAACTAGATGTGGCCATCAGTGGATGAATAGATAAAGAAAATGTGGTATATGTACACAATGGAATGCTATTCAGCCTTAAAAAAGAAGGAAATCCTGTCATTTGCAACAACATAAATGAAACTGGGGGACAATATATTAAGTGAAACAATCCAGGGATAGGAACATAAATGCTGCATGATCTCACTTATATGTGGAATCTAAAAAAGTTGAATTCATAGCAGAGTAGAATGGTGGCTAGCAGGGGCTAGGAGTGAAGGTAAGGATTAGGGAGATGTTGGTCAAAAAGTACAAAATTTGGCAACATAGTAAAACCCCATCTCTACAAAAAATTTTAAAAATTAGCCTGGCATGGTGGTGCATGGCTGTAGTACCAGCTACTCGGGAGGCTGAAGCAAGAGGATCACTTGAGCCAAGAAACTCAAGGTTGTAGTGAGCCATGATCTCACCACTGTACTCCAGCCTTGGCAACAGAGTGAGATCCTGCCTCAATTTTTTTTAATGCAAAATTTTAGTTAAACAAGAGAAATAATTTCAGGAGATCTATTGTACAACAAGGTGACTGTAGTTAATAACACTGTATTGTATACTTGAAAATTGCTGAGGATAGATTTTAAGTGTTCACCACCACAAATAAATGATAAATACAGGAGGTAATACATATGTTAATTAGCTTGATTTAGCCATTCCACCACGTATGCATATTTCCAAATAACATATAGTACACCATAAACATATATCATTTTTATTTGACAATTAAAATAAGTTAATTAATTGATAATAATAACAAAATTGAGTATAGTAGTCAGTCATTCACTCCCTGTACTTTTTGACTCTATCTCCTTCAGGAAGGACAAATTCCACACTGTTCTTGGCTGTGAAATCAATAGCACTCCACTGCAGGGAAGACCTACGGGTGTACATGTCTGTCCACACCTGGGGTTTACTCTTAAGGAGCCCATAATTGTCCAGCACCTAAGCCGCATCCCCCAATCCAACTTTCACTAGTAATGAAGCTACTATTTTGAGCTCCACCTTCCTGATTCTCATCTATCTGTCAGATGGTGCAGAGCTTGAGTAAGGGAAAGTAACATTTATTGAGTCTATTCAAATCTCAATACTTATATATTCATCTTAATGTGCACTGGAACAATATATGACCAGTTAATTAAACCCTGCAATTTCACAGAGATTATTGCTTAATAGGAAGCTAAGTATTTTAAGAGGTTCAATTTAATTGATTAAATAAAAATATTAAGAAAACAATACAGGTGGTACAAAATTAGAAATGTGGCAAATATGGCAAAAAAATATGAATTATGTGAATGACAGAAGTTTATGAATTACTATACCAAAGACGAGAATTGATAGAAGTCATGTCTTAGCTCAATCCAGGAGTTTCATCATACTGAAAAGATTGTCAATTCAGGAGAAAGATCTGTAGTTGATGAAACCTTATAAAGTATAAAAAAGTATGGAATAGCAACATAGTAAGTTAAATTGGAAATATCAGTGTGAAATAACAAGCTTAAGAAGTATTTTTTCAGCTCTGAGTGGCCTAACAGCCACATCAATAGCATTCTGGCTCAGCACACATTCTCATGTGCAACTCCCAGAGCCCAGCTCCTGGACTTTACAATTATTTCCTGCTAAAAGGAAAAAGAATTCCTTGGAGAATAGCTAATTGCATTATTTAAGATGGAAAGAAATCAGAACATTTCTTCAATCTTCTATTGTTGCCAAAAAGCAAGAATGTTTTCAAGAACATCAGGGACAATGGTTAAAGAATAAGGGAGCCAGCATACAGGGCCCCTCACTAACTATATGGTGACAATTTTTAAAAATAAAATTTTTATTATAAAAAGAAAGCACATACGCCCCCAAAAAAGTCAAATGTAGGCCCAGGTCAAAAATATAGAACTTTGCTGCCCACCCCATAAGCCCCTTCCCTGAGCCTCATCCCAACCACATCCCCATTTCTTTCTGCATATCGTCACTCAAATAGTAATGACTTCATTGTCGTTTTTATAGTATTATCACCCAAATGTGCACTCCTAAACAGTGTAGTTTAGTCTCTCCAATTTTTTTAAAACAATAATACGCCTTTTAAGATTAAGTTACAACGTGAGCATCAAAATCACTATTCCCACCACCATCATCATTACCACCACCATCATCATCATGAATTATAGGAAAAAGGTGAGTCTTATCAAAGGCCATGAATTCAAAATAACACAAAACAGAAACGTTAATATGAAGTCTGTGCAAAAGGTCATTGTAATAGAAAACAGTTAATATAATAGAGCATACTTATTTTCTTACTGATTTTAACAATGAAGAGGGCTTGATATTTCTTCCATTAATTTTATGTGTTTATGACACATAGTCATCTGTCTCTCTATGTCTGTTTAAGAAGAGTAAATATTGGGAACTGTAAGCCAAAAAGACTATTCAGTTTGAGTGAACACTGACAATAACCCACCAGAAAGACGGTTTTGCAATGTTTGCCAATGTAATGAATTACCAGACGACCTCTAGAGGAAGGCTAACTACTCACTCAATCCTCAACTCCTGGGAGATTAAATCGCAGTGCTAATAAGGAAGTTGTCAGTTTTTAATGCTAAGAGACCAAATCGATATTTGATTATGACAGGAGAATCAGTTATGTAAGAACAGCCAAGTGATAATTACAAAAACAATTTCAGGGGTAGATAGTAGGTTGCAAAATTAAACCCTAGGCATAAGATAAGGCCTGAAATACTCTTGCTGACATAACAGATATCATTGAACTATAGAAAAGCTTACTATAAAAAGGTGGTTTAGGTTAGAATCACCTTGGGAGAAGCAACAAATCTAACCAAGAATTAATCAGTCAATAAACCAAGTCTTGCAATCTAGGCTGTTCTGAAAAGATAATCTTTTCTTTGGGCCTTCTAACAATCGTGTGACCCCAGAAAGAAATAAAAATAACAATACTGAAATCCTGAGGGTATATCAAAACAAGCATAGAAAAACAAGCACAGAAATAAGAAAAGCATCAAACCCATGATATTGATGCCCTAAAGTAGATTTATGTGAAACTATAGCAATATATTCTGTAGTCTTTGTTTCTATACGTTTGTGAATTACGGTTTTGAAGTGTTTAAAAGGGTTAGCCATTCCAAATATATAATTGCAGTTTGTTTAAATTGTTTACAGTGGTTTGCTTAATAAATTTGTGATCAGTATTTAAAGGCCCCAAGAAAAATTGGTTGTTAGTTTTTGGTGTTAGATTTATGAGCTTAATAAACTGAGCATTAAACAAAGAACAAATGGTTGCTAGTATTCTTCTCCAAGAGAAAAACCTTCAGATATATAAGGCTACATCAACAAAGACCTGGACAGAAGATGGTCTTACCTCGTACTGGTTATCTTTTCTTATGTAATAAATCATCCCAAAATTTATTGGCTCTAAACAGCATATATTATCTCACAGTTTTGTATCCCACAGGTCAGAGATTTGGGCACAGCTTAGCTGAATGGTTCTGACTCTAGGTCTCTGATGGGCTGCAATTAAGTTGTCAGCTGTGGTTGCAGTCATCTCAAGCTCAACTGGGAAAGACCCTGTTCCAAGCTCACTCATGTGGCTGTTGGCAGGATTCCCTTCCTAGCAGGCGGCTGACTGAGGGCCTCAGTTCCTTGCTGGCTGTTGGTTGGAAGCCACCTTCTGCCCCTTGCCACGTGGACCTCTCCATAAGGCACCTTGCAACATGGCAGTTGGCCTCAACAGGTGAGCAAGCAAATAGCCAGAGAAAGAGTCATGATCTTTGACAACCTCATCTTTGAAGTGACATCGCATCACTTTTGCCATAGCCTATTGTTAAAAGTAAGTCACTTGGTCCAGTCCCGGGAAGGGATTACACAGGCCAGGAATACCAGGAGGTGGGGATCATTGGGAGGCATTTTAGAAGCTGCCCACTGGTGAAATTTTCACAAGGCATTGGCCCATAAGACAACAATACACTGAGGGCTCTGTATGTGCAATTAAGTGTCATGTCTCTGCAAACACCAAACCACCACATATTTATAGAACACCTTCTATGCACCAAGCACAGTGTAGATGCTGGGGATACAATGATGCATGGCCACAGTTCCTGCCCTCAAGAAGCTCAAAGCTGAATGAGGGAGACCAACAACGAAAGGAGAGTTAACCAATCTTTCTTCTCTTCCCCTCCTATGGCATGTATTATTTTATTTTGCAAATGTTCGTTTAATTCTCTAATTCCCTGTGAGACCATGATGTCCTTGAGAGAAGATACTATGTCTCTTTCATCTGTGTGACTGCTTGTGACTTACACATGGCCTGACACATAGGAGGCCTTCAAAAATTATAACACTTTGAACCTAAGAAAGCAGGCATGGTCAATTATCTATTAGTCATCTATACCTTAGTGTGAATTAATGGCCCTAATCTTCTGGGAAATAATCACTGATGGAGGAAAATGTGTCTGGGAGCTGGATAATAGGGATGCTAAGGAGGACTATATACAGAGGAAACTCATAGTATAAAAGGAGATAAACATAGATTTTCATTTTGTCAAGGTCTGATTTAACTGCCCCTTTCCTCCCTCCTTTCCCCAACTCTCAAGCAATAAGGAAGTTCTACTGTATTATGTTTCTAGGTCTTTTCTTCTCTTGGTTTTATGTGTTCTTTAACACATGCAGTAATTATATGCCATAATTTTGACACTGACATAACTCCATTTCTCTCTCACATAATTGCATGAATGTGACTCTCTATAATTACCGTGTTTAATTAGAAAATGAGGACATGCGACTAATGAGGACAGGTGATTAAAAAACAACTGCGAACATCTCTTTCAAATTTACCTTTAGCATAAAATTCACTCCACTTTAGCATAAAATTTAGCATAAGCTCTAGTGAACCACAGAATTTTTTTTATAAATGTTGCCAGCACTCATCTAAATGACTATATTACCAGAGTAATTTATATTTGTGGAAGAGTTAGACTAGGAAAATATCATCTTACCTATGAACTGAAGCTTAAATGATGTCTTTGGCCAGTTAAATTTGGAAAAGTAAAGTATGGATCACAAAGTAAATAGTTAACTCTGTTTTCAAAAATTTTTAAATGTACTATGCTCTCTTTAGCAGGGATCTTACCTGGAAACCAACATGAAAACAAGGAAGAAAAAGTAGAGTTGCTATAGGGGCAAAGGTTTAAGGCCTGTGGACTCTGCCCTTCCCGCTGCACAGAACCCCTTAGACAGGTAGGGAGGGGAACATATTGCCATTTCAAACCACAAGTGTCCTTCAAGGAGGGTGGAGTCTATGAAAAAGAAGCTTCCTGGTCTCTGCAGATCTTTGTGTGTGAAGAGTAGATAAGCCTTGAGGCTGAGCCACAGTTGGAAATAGGAGCCATAAAGATGAGTCATTCTGGCAACAGAGTAAGAAGAATAAGGGTCAGCTGGGATGGGAAGGCAGAGAGGGAAGGAGGAACCAGCAGAAGGGTGCTAAGTGGCTGGCACAGTCTGCAGAAGTCTTGTGAAGTCCTCTCATTACTATGATGCAGTGTCAGTCCCCTGGGTAGATCCCCTGTTTCAGTACAGTTTGTTGCACCCACAAAGGCCTAGTAAGGCAAGATGTTTGTGAGGATCACAGAAAGGGCCTGTGTATTTTCTCTGGGTGAGCACGGCATGGAAAGGAACAGTATGAGTGAGACTAAGAGATGGTCAATAAACCGAATTAATTCAACTTTAAGACGATTTAGGAGCTGATTAAGTGTGAACTGCTTAGAGCAATGCCTTACGTGCAGTTAAGGCTAATATGTGCTTGTTAATTTAAATAAATGCATACATAACATTCTTTAACAAACACAGCCCCCAAACCAGGCCGATCTAACTTGACCTCAAGCAGACAAATGAAAGTTACTAGAGTAAGTAGCAAAGGGTAGCTATAGTGTCCTCCCCAAACTGTGGGCCAAAATTCAGTTACTATGTGAAATAGAGGCCCAAGACTGTAATTTCATTAACGATAAATACTAAATCCTTTTTCATCTTTGTCTTCGGAGGACCTAGTACAAATGTCCAGAACATAGTAGAAATCTAACAAAAAATTATTCAATGAATAAATGAATGGATAAATGTTACATTTTTGAGACATGTATTTATTAAAAACTTTTTTGAGCTTTCTAAGGATATAGTATTATTTTAATCACAGCATCATTATGATGATATTTTTTAACCTTCGTGTTTGTTTCTAGCTCTGAAGGGATTCTTGTAGTCTTAGTGGAGTACCAGTTGGCTAACCTTGTTTAAACTTATTCCTAACCCTGCCCAACCCACTGGCAAATACTTATAGTTCACAAATCAGGAAGTGGATGTTTTGGTGCAAACTTGTCTCCAGTAATAGGCAAAGAACTCAAGTATGTATGTTTTGCATACAAGGGGTCATAGCAATATTCCTGAGTTCAAAGGACGGTAAATAGAGCTTGTGGTTCTATCTTCACAATATATCCATTGTCTGACCACTTTTTACCACATCCACTGATACCACACTGGCACTATTAGCTGCCACCAAGATTATTGCAATAGTCTCCTAGCTGGCCTCCCATTTCTGCCCTTGCCAGTGGTATCTCCTCTCAACACAGCAGCCCGAGTGGCCTGTTAAAACATAAATCATCAGACCATGACCCTCCTCTGCTCCAGTCGGTGCCCAATCAAGAAAACAGAAACCATTCCAGATATTTCCAAGAGAGGAAATATAGGGAATTGGTTACAAAGATTAGTGACTGCAGGTAGCCACTACCACCCCTAGAAAGGAGGAACAAGAGGGAAAATGGTGTTTCAGCGAGCCCACAACCAGAGCCAGTAAAGCAGCTACTGGTGGAAGCAAGCAGCCGGCCAGCATTCCTAGCTGCTGCTGCTGCTCCTGCAGCTGCCCTATGGGAAGGCTGCCGGGAACCCGATTCAAAAAAAGGAAGGCTCTTCCTCCCTCTCCTCTCCCAGTGTCCTGGCGCACCTAACAGGAAGCCAGCGGGCACGGGGGTCCAGAAAGTGTAGTTTGCACGTCTCCTGCCCCAGCAGCAAGGGGGCGGGGGGTTGAAAGGGAGTGGGGAAGGCGGTAACAGAAAGCAGGCTCTATCCACAGCAGGCCCTCACTCAGAGTAAAACCCGAGTTCTCATCGTGGCATCTGAGGGAGGCGCCCCCGCCGTGACACACAAGAACGAACTTTCCCTTCAGACGTCATCCCCGCTGCTGTCCTCATGCTCACCCAGACCAGCCACGCGGGCTCCTTCCCTGTTCTTCAAAGGTGCAGGCGCTCTTCTTCCCGACTTTAGCATTTGCTGTTTCCTCTGCCTGGGATAGTCTTACTCCAGACACCTTCCCAGCTCACTCTCTCAACTCCTTTAGGCCTTTCTTTAAATGACACCTTTTCTTATTTCTTATTTTTATTTTTAATTTATATTCCTAGACATCAGTCTCAAGCTGATAAATGGCACCTTTTCAAGGAGCCTCCCTGCAAGCTAATTTAAAAATTGCAACCTATTTTTTTTTTTTTACACGGAGTTTCGCTTTTGTTGCCCAGGCTGGAGTGCAGTGGCACAATCTTGGCTCACTGCAACCTCCGCCTCCCGGGTTCAAGCGATTCTCCTGCCTCGGCCTCCCAAGTAGCTGGTATTACACGCATGTGCCACCACGTCTGGCTAATTTTTTGTATTTAGTAGAGAGGGGGGTTTCACCATGCTGGTCAGGCTGGTCTTGATCTCCCGACCTTAGGTGATCCGCCCGCCTCAGCCTCCCAAAGTGCTGGGATTACAGTGCAAGCCACCACGCCCAACCTTTTATCCTTTTTAACACCACTATACGTTACATATATGTGTGTGTATATATGTAATGTATGTGTTATATATATAGCTTACTATATATAATTGTATATATTTTGTTCTATAGGCTATATTTATTGCATAAACATATATATTATTCCCATAAATCTATATATTTAGTTGACTGTATTCCTTCACAAAAATTTAAGCTCGTAGGAGCATTTAGTTTGTTTTGTCTACTGATACGTCCTCAGTGCTCCATAAATACTTGTGGATAGTCAACAATAACATACTGTACACTTAAAAATTCATTAAGAGGGTAGTTCTCATGTTAAGTGTTCCTACCACAATAATAAATGAATACTTGTGAAATGAACACAATAAATGTGATCATTAGTAGGTTATTTATTATGTGATGAAAAACATTAAAGGCTCTTTACAGAAGCTGAGGTTGCTCACACTTCTTCCTCTGGGCAACCTGCATAACCCCACTAAGGCTTAAATTAGATGCCCCTTCTGCATGCTCCAAATGCTCCCTGTAATTATCCTATCCCAGCACTTGTCACAGTGCATTGCAATTATCCATTTATGTATCTATCTCCTCCTCTAAAACTAAGTTCCATGAGATACCAAAGGGATGATGCCTCTCTGGGTAACATGATACATCAAGCACTTTGGAATACTGTCCTGTATGCAGCGGGGCTCAAACAATATTTGTGATGGAATATTCCTGTTGAAAAGCAGAATAGGGCCAGGCGCGGTGGTTCATGCCTGTAATCCCAGCGCTTTGGGAGGCCGAGATGGGTGGATCACCTGAGGTCAGGAGTTGGAGACCAGCCTGGCCAACATGACGAAACCCCGTCTCTACTAAAAATACAAAAATTAGCTGGGAGTGGTGGCGTGTGCCTGTGATCCCAGCTACTCAGGAGGCGGAGGCAGGAGAATCACTTGAACCCGGGAGGCAGAGGTTGCAATGAACCGAGATTGCACCACTGCACTCCAGCCTGAGCAACACAGCAGACTCTGTCTCCCACAAAAAAAAAAAAAAAAAAAAAGCAGAGTACACTCTCAACATCCCTCCTTCCTCTAGTATTCTGAAAAGTCAGAAGAGCCAACAGCTGTGAGAAAACATAAACAGAGGCAGGAGGTATAACAGTTAAGGACAGAAGCAAAGAAAGCTGGTGAGCAATATGGTAACTCCTGAGTATGAAAGGACAGGCAAAACTATCATGGCTTCAAAAATATTTTAGTCTTTTTTATTAGAATTATTTATATTGCCTGAAAAGCATTCCATTGTTAAATTATGTTAAACGCTGAATATTAGAGAATAACAAACAAATCTTGAGAAATTATTAAGTTATGAAATCAAAATTATTATCACAGAACGCAGCAGGTCTCAAGAGATAAATTTTGCAGTGTTATTCTTAAGGGGCTTGGGGAGTGGGTGTTAGAGCTATAAAAGTTCATTAACAAAAGTATGTTCTAATTTTATAACCAACCTCAAGAGGAAAGAATCATCCTTACTATGCATATTCACGGATAGTAGAAACATTACTGCTAAAAATCAGCCTTGGTTAATTTTTTTCTTTTAGAGATTTCCAGTAGGTAATCTATAAAATACCTGCAGTCCTTTATGAAGAGATCATGGCTAGGTTCTAGACTTAAAGTGGATTTATTTATTTGGTAGTAATTCAGGGGCTCGAAGAAGTTATATCTTACACACATATTTGAGCACCAAATTTATCATAAATAACTTTGACTTGGCTTATAACCTCAGTAGTTAGAGGCACACAAAAATGTCTTATCTCATCTTGACTTAAGAAATAGTATTGCTCACTGTCTGCATAAATATTATCGAAACACACCACATGGAAGAGGTTCAGGACTTTGAAAGGGAAGGCTCCTTGGCTTGCCTGTCTCCTCAGTGAACATCCCATTTTGCTTGCTGTGGCCTGCTAGTGCATTCAGCGTTGGCTGTCCCTTTCCTCTTCTGCTTAATCAGAAATTCAGTTTGACTAATAATCATATGAGATGTATTATAAGCAACAAGAAATCAGTTCATCAGAAACCTGCCTTTTTTATTCCTTTCTCACCACATAATTTTGCAAAATGACTCCCAACCTGATGCCTGAAGTGTACATGTATTTGCTCACTGAAGCAAGGAGAAAACTGAGCTAAGTCAAGTGAGATACACTCACACCATCCTGGAAGGATAATTTTAGAACCAGTTTCAAAGCAGACTATAATTCAGAAATGCCCCTGCCACTTAGACCCACACAGAGATGTTACCAGCCTCACAAAATGTCATCAGATAATTGAGTTTTGCCAGCAGTGGGAGTGACTGCAGCCACTGTGGCCTCCTTGTTGGGAGAGGCAGGAGGAGGAGAAGGGGGCGGTTTATTAGAAATAACTTTAGGGAGGGTAAGATAACAGTGGACATGCAAAAGCCACGGGCTATTGATTGCAAATCTGGCAAGGCTGTAGGCCATTCTCATTGCAGGCAGGGCACCTCAGGGCCCGATAGGACTCCTTAAATCTGTTGGCCAGCATCGAGAACTTGCTGCCGTGGCACAGAGAGCAGGTGGCACTGCCCGACCCTCGGCAGTGAAAACAGCTGTCCTCGGGAATATCCCCTTCCTGCAAGAGACAGGTTAGGGTTTAGTTAAGGCAGTAGTTCAAGTCCATTGTTCACATGCAGGTCAAAACAGCACTAGACTACAGCAAAGGCTGGGGCAGAATAGAGGAAAATGCTTCCCACGAATGTCAGTAAGAGAATCATCTGGGACCCAGAATAGTCACAGCAATTTTATCAGAGAGGATTCCCCTGGTGGACACCTCTAAGACAGCATCCTGTGCCACCACACTTTGCATTCCGAGACTTCATGATCTTCATTGCCCTTGTCATTATCTCTGACCTGTTTTTTCTGTAAGCTCCATAAAGGGCAAGGACTTTATTTTCCTTATTGCCAAATACTACAAGTGAACCCTTGCAGCATGCCTGATAGGTGCCAGGTGCTGTTCTAAGTGCTTCCTATATATCATCCATCTAATCCTCACAAAATCCCAGTGAGATAGTGTAAGTATTATTATCCTTGTGTTGCAGATGGGAAAATGAGATACTGAGAAGTTGTTTGCCAATGGTCACACACACAGCTTGAAAAAGGAAGAGGTGGGTTCTCATCTCAGCGATCTGAGCACCAGAATTCATGCTCCTAATGCCTATGTACACAGCCCCTCATTGTAGTTGTCCATAGTAAATGCCCAAGACTGTTCTGTGTGACTGAGAGACTGAGTGGAGAAATGAATGAATCAATAAATGTTACAATCCTTTAAAGCTTAGCTCTGAATGCTTGCAGTACTTATATCTTTATTCTCTTTGAGAGCTAAGGCCCAGTGATTAAGAGCTCTGTACTTTGGAGTTAATAGACTAGGACTGAGGCTATTGTCTGCCATCAGCTGTGCAACTTGAATAGTTCCCTTAGCCTCTCCCAATCTGTTTCTTTATTTATAGAATTGAATAATAATGCTTACCCTTCTGAGTAGCTGGAACATTAAATGAGAGAATATATGTAATGCAATATTATCTGTCAGATCATAGGTGCACCTTCTCCTAAGCCTTGCTAACAAATCTCCAGTTCTTGACTCCCACTCTTCAGAAAATGTTCCTTGGCTATTGTCTTGCTCTCCCCCATAAAGCTATCTTAAGGAAATTGGTGATCTTGGTACTCCTTATAGACTGTGAACCTTCCCAGAAATAAGGGGAGATACTAGATTGAAACCTGCTAAATTCAGTACCAAGTCCTGGCCATTTCAGCTTCTGAAAATCTCAAATCCATCCTGCTTTCTTCATCCCACAACTACAATTCCAGCCCAATTGCCCACTGACTCTGGCATGAACTGAGTGTGGACCCATGCCTCTGGTCTTGTGGTATGTTCTTCCCACTGATGCCAAGCTTATTAAGTTGCCTGCAGTAGTGATTGTCACATAGAAAGCAATCAGGAAACCTTTTTAATGAACACTTGCCCTCCAGATAAAACCTCAGGATAAAACCCAGTCTCCCTAGCCGATTTAAATTTTTTGTCACTTCTTTCATCAGGATCTTGTTCATGGGCCTCTCTGTACTTGGTCTCCAGGGACCTTTCCCCAATCCCAATGCAGCCAACTCCTCCTTGTCCCCAGAAGTCAGCTTAGCAGCTCTTCCTCCAAGAAGGCTTGCCCACCCACAGCTCTGGACCAGGAGTTCCCCCACCCCCATGGCCACCTGTACTGCCCCTCGCATGACAGGTATCCCATACTCCAGTGAAAGTTCCTGTTGATTAGACAGGGAGCTCTCTGGACTTGTACCATTTCATGATCACTTCCCAAACATCTAGTGCAGTGCCTGGCACGCTACTTATGTCAAATGAATAAACAAATGAACAATAATATCTGGAGAACCCTTCCTGTTCTTAAATTCTAGGGACCAACAAGACAGCAGGAGTCCACTGGGTAGCTCTACCCAACTCATTCAGCTTTCTTTTATAACCTAAGAATAAAAATAATCCCTAAAAGGGGAGGCATAAGTTTTGAAAATAGCTCCATCATGCTGCAAATTGCCTAAGAAGATACTAAATTTTATTTATTCTAGATTTAAGGAATGAAAGTAATTACCCAATTGACAAAAACTCAAATCAGGTCTATGTACCCTTTCGTTAATATTTTATTGATTGCTACCATATTTTAGTATATTAACAATGGAGAATTTGTTTTCTTAAAGTATTCAAAATAATACGTATTTGCAAAAATATTCTTAAAGCAAATTGCCACGATTCATTTCCTGCCAAATCCATTAGGTTTTATGTTTTGTACTTCATCCCAGTGAGATTTTAATAACATAAGTCCACATTGTGAGGGAAAGTACAGTAAAATCCTACCATAATGCTATACATGTGATCCAAAAATTCATTTGCATAAAATGCCAGATCAGATATTGAAAGATTAATGAAATGACCTAGTAAGCCTTCTGTAGAGAATAAGAACACGTCTTCCATCAAATTATATCTAATGTCATATAGTTCTAGGGTGCACTACATTATTAGAAGTTTCACTGGAGTTTCCATTCTTATTCTGGGTTACCACTCTCTGACCACTTACCCTCAACATGCTCTTTTTAATCATTCAACTAATTCAGCAAGTATTTAATAAGCACCACTCTATACAAGACTTGTATACTATAAGCCTCTTTCTTCCTTTCTCTGTATCTTTTAAAATTATTCTCAGAAAATATTTAGTAGGATATAGAACATAGTTGCACAGCACAGCTTAGGTTCTAGAACCCAACAGACCCACCAATCCACCTCCACTAGCTCCATGACCAAGAAGAGGGGCCTGATCTTTTACTGCAGACTCCAAGGCTTGTAGAGCCCTGAAGATGGTAACCAGTGCCAATTGAGACTGCATAATAGGGTGGTTACGGTCAAGAGACTGTTCAACAAATGGACCTAGATTTGACTACTGGCTCTAATGATCTCTGGCAAGTTACTTAACCTGAGCCTCAGTTTCCCTAGCTGCAAAATGCGACTATTAATAATATCTACCTCATAGGGTTCTTGAAAAAGTTAAACGAACTGTTGCATGGAGCATTGGTCATGGTGCCTGGCTATCATGAGTCCTCAATAAATGGCAGCTATTATGATTATGATTATGATGAGATGATTATTGCTATTATTTCAAAGTGAGATCACATAAAGCATAAAGAAGCCCAGATGATTTATGGCCTCAAATTCACTGAGCACAAAGCCAAATTTTTCCCCTTCCACCTTTTGCTGTGGCTCGATTCAATTATTCCTATCCACTTCTTTGATAGTTAATACAGAAGCTCAAACCTGGCCGGGCTTTCAGCCTTGCCCTACTCTTTCATCAGATTCTCACTGCTGCCCCGTTCCATCTAACAGAACAAAGAGGCTCTTGGTCAGAAGGGGCTCCTTGATGTTCTTTGACCTTCTCTTTTAAAATAAAACTTGTCTGGGCATTTACTGCATGAGGGATTGGGCAAACAAATAGCAATTTAAAACAGAGTTTAAAGGACAGACAAGTGAAGTATAACCTTTCACAGCAAACTTCTGCTGCACACCTCTGTCCTAGTTTATAGCATTACAGCTAAAAAACACAGATCTCTCCAAATTGAACTTAAAGGTAATTGTCATATCAGGCTTACTCTTGCTTTTTTATTCAGGCCTGCAGTATGACCTGCCTTTTATCATTTCTGGTCCTTTTCTGAAAATACATGCTCCTACAACTTACAATATAGTATGATAGATAATAGCATTAAAAAATTTTATAGTGGGAAGGTAGCGCTTTGGATCAACATGTTCGGTCATCTGCCTGCTGCCAGGTTAGGTTCTTTTTTAAAAATTTTTTTGTAAAGACAGGTCTCATTATGTTGCCCAGGCTAGTTTCGAGCTCCTGGGCTCAAGGGATCTTCCCTCCTCTGCCTGGGATTACAAGCATGAACTACCACACCCGGCCCAGGCTAGGTTCTTAATAGTTCTGTGTAGAACATGAGAGAAGGTAATGGCCAAAGACTTCTTACCAGCTGGCACTTTGGTCTCAAATTCCAGTATTCTTTCCACAAACATTTAACTAATATTCACTGATTACCTGTTATATGCCAGGCTGTATTTTTCTGATACTGGAACTACAATGTTGCACCCAGCATAAACATGGCCAGGCCTGCCCTCATGGAGACCTAATTGGTAAGAGCAAACACCAACCAAATAATCACACAAATTAAAGTAAGATTGCAACTGTGATGAGGGGTGTAAGGTGCCCTGACAGGTCAATCCTAGAGGATTTTTTTCCTCATGGAAGCCAGGGAAGATCCCTCTGAGGAAGTGATGCCTCCTCTGAGATCTCAGAAGCTGAAGGCAGGGTGGTGGGAGTCTGGGGACATTCCAGGCAGAGGGGATTGGCCTCTGGTAGGAAAGAGAAAATAATATATGAGGGATGGAGATGGGGAGATGGGCAGTGTGTCTGGGGCCAAGAGCATGAGAAAAGATGTGTAAGAGATGATGCTGGAGGGGCCAGCAGAGGCCAGGCTACACAGAGCTTTCTAGGACAAGTAAGGAGTTTGCAGTTTTATCCCAAGCAATGAAAAGACACCGAAAGCTTAGAGGGGGTGACTGATATGGTTTGGCTCTGTGTCCCTACCCAAATCTCATCTTGAATTGTAATCTCCATGTGTCAAGGGGGGAACCTAGTGGAAGGTGATTGGATCATGGGGGCAGTTTCCCTCATGCTGTTCTCGTGATAAGAGAGTTCTCACCAGAGCCGGTGGTTTTAAAGCATGGCACTTTCTCAAGCTCCCTCTCTCTCTTTCTCTCCCCTGCTGCCATGTAAGACGTGCCTTGCTTCCCCTTCACCTTCCACCAAGATTGTAAGTTTCCTGAGGCCTCCCCAGCCATTTGGAACTGTGAGTGAATTAAACCTCCTTTGTTTATGTATTACTCAGTCTCAAGTACTATCTTTAGAGCAGTGTGAAAACGGACTAATACGGTGACAAAGGGGGTGACCTAATCAGATTACATTTAAAAATATATTTTTGAGTGTGGGGGTAGGTTGGAAAGGTACCTGAATGGATGTGAGAGGAACTTTCAGAACCTTTTGCTAGAGTCCCAGTTGCTTATGCTCTAGGGGAAGGGAAGGAGAGGTAGAAAGGAAGAGAGAAAAAAGTAGATTTTAGAGAAATTGTGGAGGGGTAGATCGACTTATGATATGGGAGAAATGAGATAAGAAGGAGCCTTTGGTGCCTCTTGTCTAAGGCCATTAATCAAAGCCCAGTCATGACCTTCTTGTTCTCATCATCTGAACCCTCCCAGAGTAGAGACATCACTCAAGTTCCAGAAAGCCCCTGACCAGTTTTTTCATAGCAATCCCAGGAGATTACAGTGAATCCCACAGAAAACATCAAGTCCCAGGAGATGGAATCTAAGAGAGAGAAAATTCATTTATCCAGCTACCCAAGCTTTTAATCTTTTGGCTTAAATGTATCAAAATCGCTTCCTCCACCCCCAACCTCACACTGTGAATTAATGAATATCAGCCCTCCTCCCCCTGGTCTGAGCATGTCTGAGCTATGGTTTCCAAGGTGGTGTGTGCACACTTCTAAGGGGTATGAGAGGAAAACATTGGAATATTTATATTTACTTTTTATCTACAATTAGGCAGATATTAAGCTTTATTAACATTTTTAAAAGAATTTTTATACTAACTTTTAATAAACTTGTGGACACTGACAGCCATATTAGGTCAGGCAGTCACTAGACAAGTGTGGTACCCAAGGGACCCTGGAGTAAGAGTGATGTTCAAATGTTGCTGACAGTAGCGTCCAGCTCACTTGTTCACTTTCAGCACATTGCAACATGTTGCAGTTTACTTGTGCCTGGTCTAGTGGATTTACAAAGGATACTCCTTAGTTTTAGCTAAACTAATCTGCCAAATGGAATCATGACTTTACATGATGTCTTCCAGGAGACTATGGATCAAGGATAACACCAATAATAGAAGAACAAGTGAACCCATAAGAAAAGATAGGGCCAGGCCAGGCACGGTGGCTCACGCTTGTAATCCCAGCACTTTGTGAGGCCAAGGCAGATGGAGCACTTGAAGACAGGAGTTCGGGACCAGCCTGGACAACATGGTGAAACCCCATCTCTATTAAAAATAAAAAAAAAAATTAGGCATGGTGGTGGGTGCCTGAAATCCCGGCTACTCGGGAGGCTGAGGCAGGAGAATCACTTATCCAGGAGACAGAGGTTGCAGTGAGCCAAGATCACACCATTGCAATCCAGCCTAGGCAAAAAGAGTGAAACTCCTTCTCAAAAGAAAAAAAAAAAAAGAAAGAAAGAAAGAAAAAAGAAAATATAGGGCTGATATTTTTTTCCACCTCTAGAACCAGCTGTTCATAAACCACACTGCACAGTGAAAACAATAAATATTTAATCAGATCTAAAAAGAAGTCAGCCAAAAAATTAAAAATTTAGAGTATCTGAAATATGGACTTATAATTGCTATTGCTAACAACGTACCATTAAAATATAACAAATGTTAAAATTCCTCATATCTTCAAGTTTGGGTATCTTAAGTATTCATATTCAAAAGGTTTTACTTAAGCAGTGCACAATCAAGCCAGCTTGGAGACCATTGCTCTAGGGCCAGCTCCGAGCAGGACAGTCAAGCTCCCCAACGCACCTGTGTATACCGGTTTTGGGGGAATGTGCTTTCTGCCTCCACCAAAGGTCTATCGTGCTGGTCCCTGCCTCCATAGCTTTCTTCTTTGTTCATCAGAGACTCTTCCTCAGCCTCCTCTTCCTTCTGGAGAATTTTCCTCACAAAATCTCTCTTGTCCATTGGGGTTCGAATGATTTTCAGGTTATTAGTGTAGATGATTATCTTTCCAAAATCTATAATAGGTAGGGGCTAGAGAAATGGAGAATGAGCATGGAAACTTTACCACCAATCACCAAGTAGAGGGCTGCAGACCCTGTCCAACATACCAGGAAACAGCAGAGAAGGAACTTCTACCACCCAGCACTTTTGATCCCATCAGGCCCCAAAGTCACAGTTCATTCCCTGGTCTGTTTGCTCTCTCTAAAAGCCATGAAAGCCAGTTTCCTTCTTCCTGTTGATGGTGACCAATCAAAGCTGAACTACTCAGAGTATGAGAGTCTGGAGGGCAGGGGCTAGAGCTTCTATTTGTACTGCATACCCCAACAGCCAATGCAGGGCTGGGTACAATGAGTGTTTAATAAATACAGAGGGACACTTTTTCGTTTTATATAAATATCTCTCCAATTTTTTATCAGCATAAATAATATTAGTAGACACCATTTACTGAGCACTATTTGTGTCTCAGGCATCATGCTAAGCATTTTTCCAACATTGCCTCAGTTTCTCCCCAAACATCCCTATGAGGCAGATGCTATAGTTTCCACATTTTAAGGTGAGGAGACTGAGACTCAGTGGGGTTAAGTGCCCCACCAAGGTGACAGAGTTACTCGGGCACTGTAACTAGAGTTGGAACCCAAGTCTGTCACCCTAAAGCCCATATTTTTACCACCTATATCACACTATTTAAAAGTATTTCCCCCCCCAATAAAATACGATAATATATACTCTGTTGCAACCTATTTTTTCATTAGCTATATAATATGAAAATCATCTATGCCAATAAATAGACTTCTAAAGCATCATTATTAATAGCTTTTGTTCTCTTGCATGGATTTGTCATGTGTTACTTAATCATTTGCTCAGGAATAAACCTGGACAATACCACAATGCAGTAGACAGGATTGGAGGGTAAGTGTTTAGAAATTACTTTAAATAGGAGACTGCCTGACTGCAGCATCTAAACAGATTTGGTTTATACAGTTCTGTAAGCAGGGCAGAGTATTTCATGCTGAGATATTTAGTTGTGTAGTGTGATTGTGACATACGGGAAAGTCATGTAACCTCTCAACTTCAGTTTGCTCATTTGCAAAGGGGCTGATATCCAGCTGGTAGGCATCACCACAATCAAGCTAGTGATTAAAATACAGAAATGCTTCCATACTGAGTGGTAAACATGTGTTGTCCTGAGACTCCTGAGTGCCCTGCAATTACCCCAGCCTCCCTTCAGGGAGCCTCTAACATCCCTAAACCTAGTGATGTAAGAGTTAATACTTAGGGACCCAAGTCTCAGTACTCTTCTCCAACACTCTGTTGGCTTCTCTGCTGATTGAGCAATGTTCCTGTGGTTAAATATGCTTACTTTCATCCCTGAGGCTAATTATATCAACTTCTGGGGGTGGGAGGTACCACGAAAAACATATAAAATAGTGTTTTTATTTTATATGTTGATTGTCACAATCTGCACAATATGCAGATTGTGAGAACTCTTGCCATTGTTATTATTTAAAATTATTCTTCTGTAGTGCATGCACAATCATACTACACAACTCAATACCTCAGCATGAAGTATTCTGCCCTGCTTATAGGACTGTATAAACCAAATCTATTTATACGCTACAGTTAAGCAGTCTTGTATTTAAAAGATATTCAGCCAAAACCTGGCTTGAGCAAGACTTCAATATTCAGGCTCTCTTTCTTGAAACACCCATGGAGTTTTCAATAATTATTTATTAAGCCACAAGCTTCCTATCTGGCCCGATTTTCTCTGCCTTTCTTCAAGGGATCGTGTAGCAGCTTCCATTTCCTATTGTTTTATGCAGGCTGGATTCTTATTTCACACTCTGGACTATCAGTTTCTGAATATCAGAAGATAAGGATGGTGGTACTTTTCGAAGGTTCCATTTCTACTTCCAGTAATAGCCAATGAGGTTCAGTTACTAGGAAGCTTTTCATCTCTAGAGCTGATTTTTTTCAAGACAAAACTCTCAATATGCTAAGAGAATGAGATCACCTACTCCAAACCCCTGTTTCTGAGCTGCTCAATGTCTGAGACACCCAAGATAGCAAGTTTATTTTTTGATGTACCCCAAAGATGGAGGGTCTCAAGTCACTTTTAAGGTGTGTTTAAGTTTTAGTTACCCTGATAGGCAAATTCTTCCTTGTGTCTAAGGAAACTCTCTGGGTGTAATGAAAGTTCACGTTATGTGGTTACATCAAATGTCAATGGGGAACACCCACTCCTACATGATAGAGGGCCAGGACAAAGCCAAGAATTTTTCATTTCCTTTCTAGTGCACAGAATGGCAACCTGTGTGATTGAGCACTTGTAAATACTCTGTTGTCTGTGGCAACATGACTAGAGATTATTGATCAGGCACTATTAAATCTTTCCACTGCTCTGTTTTTAAATGCAGAAATGTCTTATTGGGTACTAGAAATTCAGTGGGCTTTGGAGATAGACAGACCTGAGTTCAGATTGTATTAAAATGTTGTTTGACAACTGTATGAGATTTGCAAGTTAGTTAATCCTTATGAACTTCCGTTTTTCCAGTCTGTAAAACTCTCATAGAAATGTTGTGAAGATGAAATTATGCAATATGTATAAAGTAGGTGTTCAGTAAATGTTACCTCCCTTCCTTTTCCCTTCCATTTTCTTTGAACCTTATAAACTTCAGTTTTAATTGCTTAAAATATTTTTATTATTTATAACCTTTTTCTCTACCCATCACATAAAATTTAAAAGACTCAACATTTCTTTGATAAGAACCTGCTCGTTATTACAATGGTGGGTAACATTCGCTAAGCACATAAAATGTGCCAGGCACAATGCTAAGAGCTTCTTTTCCTCTCTCTTTTTTTTTTTTTTTTTTTGAGACAGAGTATTGCTCTGTCACCCAGGCTGGAGTGCAGTGGTGCAATCTCGGCTCACTGCAAGCTCCGCCTCACGGGTTCACGCCATTCTCCTGCCTCAGCCTCCCGAGTAGCTGGGACTACAGGCGCCCGCCACCACACCTGGCTAATTTTTTGTATTTTTAGTAGAGACAGGGTTTCACCGTGTTAGCCAGGATGGTCTCCATCTCTTGACCTCGTGATCTGCCCTCCTTGGTCTCCCCAAGTGCTGGGATTAGAGATGTGGGCCACCGTGCCTGGCCTGAGCTTCTTATGTGTTATCTTTTAAAATCATCACAACAACTCTTAAGCAACTCCTTTGATTACCCTCATATCACAATGACGTTGAAGGTCAACAGGGTTAACTAGCTTGTTCGAGCTTACCCAGTAAATGGGTAGGACTGAACATCAAGCTCAGGTTTGACAGGTATCAAAGTCCTTGTTTTTTAAAAAGATATATATATATTATCATGGTAATCTGTACATAACATAGAATTTACCATTTTAACCCTTTCTAAGTGTATAACTCAGTGACATTAAGTGCATTCACATTACTGTGCAGCTATGACCACCATTCATCTCCAGAACGTTTTCTTCTTCCCAAATTGAAACTCTGTATCCACTAAACAATGACTCTTCTTCTCCCCTGCCCCCAGCCCCTGCCAACCACCATTCTACTTGCTGTCTCTATGATTTTGACTACTCTAGGTACCTCAAATAAGTGCAATCATACAGTATTTGTGTTTTCGTGACTGGCTTATTTCATTTAGTATAACGTCTTCAAGGGTCAACCATGTTGTGCATGTGTCAAAATGGCCTTCCTTTTCAAGACTGAATAATATTGTGTTGTATGTACGTACCGCATCTTGTTTATCCATTCGTCAGTCTATGGACATTTGGGTTCTTTCCACCTTTAGGCAATTGAGAATAATGCTCCTATGAACAATGTTGTACATATATCTGTTTGAGTTCAGAGCCCTTGCTTTGAATTATTGCACTTAATTGCTACCCAATGTGGTCTCATAGCCAATATTTACTAGGAAGTGTTTTACATTTGGATTTGTTATTGAAAAGTCATGACATTAGCTCTCATTTTCTTCTTTTTCATAAATACCACATTGACAAATGATTCCAGGGTGTGCAGCTACATGAATCCATCCTGGCCACTCTCATGCTCAGAAGCTGGCTATGATTGGGATGGGGCACTTGATCAGGAAACAAAGAAACAGAGATAATGAGGCCAAGCAGGAATCAGACCTTCAACATGGTCTCTAAAACACATAGAGTACTGTGTTTTAACCAACTGAGCCATGCTGCCATGAAGACTTATTTACCTAGATTTATAAATTCTATAGTCCTAGCTACCAGAGAGGCTGAGGCAGGAGGATCCCTTGAGCCCAGGAGTCTGAGATTGCTGTGAGTTATGATCATACCACTGGACTCCAGCCTGGTTGACAGATGAGACCCTGTCTCTAAAAAAGCAAAAAAAAATTATACATTTTCATAAATGCTAAATTTAGCACATGACTTATGAAGATCAAGCAACCCAAAATTTATCTACTGTGGCCTTGTATAAGGTTTGCATGAACTGTGACTTTGTAAATTCTAAATCTACAAATAAGACATAGTTAAAAAGGAATAGTATAAGTACAAGACTAGCCAAGTGCCTAGGACCTAATAAGCACTCAACAAATGGTAGCTATTATTATTATGTAATAATATGGTTCTCTAAAAAAAGGAACATGCCCTAAAGCAAAACTTTTGTAGAATCAGAAGATCTGGATTCTTATTCTGACTCTGTACCCAATGACCCTGTAGTATCAGATGGATCCCTTAACAACTTGTTACTCAATTTTTCTCTTCTGCAAAATGGGAATGACCATACTTTGGCCTTTCTCCCCAAGGTTATAGTAAAGACCCAATGCCATAGATATAGACAGAGATAGTATGTGATGACACTTTGTAATGCATACGTCACCCCATTAAGATAAGAGGTCATTCATTTCAGCCCCTTTTAATACCAGAAACAAGCCTAGTGTTATCTTTGGTAATTGTGAACATGCCCATAATTATACTTTTACCAATGCCAGTAAAGCCAGTAATACAGTTGTCTGCAATAGATGTGTTATCTATTCCCTTAGGAAACTAACAATAAAAATAATTCAAGAGTAATTATCTGGCTTTCACACTTTAAAGATGAGAACACATCCTGGTGTGCTATTCATTAATAACGTGGAGACATTATATAATTGTATTTTATCTTTTTTAAAAAGGCATTCATGGTCCCACTGACAGCATATATACATCTTCTATGAATTTTTGGATACCAGTGAATGTTTTCCAGGTTCTACCTTAAAAGAAAATCATGTATGGACTTTTGATTATCCATGGTACTGGGAAGTAATTGAAATTCATAGATTAAACACGTTTCAATCGAACCATTAGCTCAAACTTCTTCCTCACATAACATGTCCTCTGGCTGATTTGCGTTTCACCATCCCTTCCCAGGACTCCAAATACCCAGAGCTTATGCTAAGGAGCAATGGAAAGGAAAAATAAATAGACAAAGCAGGCAGTAGGAGGAAGGCAACAGGGGTAAAAAACAAGACATGGATAAACTGCAAGCTGAATAATTGGCTGGAGTAAAATGAGCACTTCCAAATACTCAGCTCTTTCAGGAAACAAAACGACTGCATAACTGTTTAAAACCGCAGTCTGACAACCTGAAAACCACTGCACCTCTATTTAATTTACATTCCAGGAAAACTCAGTCAAAGATCCAATTACAATGTATTACCTTGGATGGAATTTGAATACTATATATGCTCATTGCACTTTCCCATTAGTAGTCAACAAGCATGTTATTTTTACCCCAGAAATATTCGTCTAATAACAGCTTCCCATTTGGTGCACCAACAGTTCTGGTTGGTACCGGAGGGGGAGCAAGACACAAATCTGAACCATTTAGGAGTTTCTCTAAACACTTTTTAGGAAACCCTACCCTTAAAGCCTATATGCCATGCACAATACCAACCTTATGGTCATTCGCCTTGTAATCGTTGAACCGAGGCTGGCCGCCTGCCAAGGTGTAGGCATTACCCTCTCTAAACACACTGATCCTCTGAGCAGTCAGCTTAGGGGAGCACAGCTGGGGCCTGGGGACTTCCCCAGACCCATAAACACCATCCATTGGTTCAAGAGACTCTTGCAGAAAACTGTGAGGGTATTCCTCCTTTGGTGACTCTAATTCCTGCCCATCCTCAAAGACCTGCTTCAATACTCGACCGCTGTAGGAGGAGGAGATTTTAAATCGTACTTTCCGGGGTTTGCCATCACTCTTCTGATTCAGCTTTTTCTCAGGGTCCTCCATCAGCAGAAAGTTGACCCTGTGGTCTCCAGCCTTCCGTGCAGCTGGTGAAACTTGGGCCTCTGAGAAAAAGGCATTTTATTTTCTCTCCTCCTGCATATAATTAATTCAAGTTGTTGCTGGGGTATGGTCAGTTTACAGCAACTGACACCCATACATTAAATATTGATAGACCCTCATGAAAAGGCGGGTGATTCTAGTTTGATGGAGTGGATGGAATATAAGACAAGATTGATTCTTCTCATAATCCCAAGCTCACCATGACTTCACCCCAAACCTAGCTTTTCTTAACCTGAGGATGAAGAAGTTTATTTAGACTGAACATGTGCCAATTCAATAAGGATCAGACACTCAATTAGTTAACAAGTGTCTTCTTATTGTTAGCAATGACAATTAAAATCTAGTGAGCATTTCATAAGTACCAAAGATTGTTACATGCATTATTTTATTTCATCCTCACAATAGCCCTACAAAGAAAATCTTATCTTTGTTTTACAAAGGGGAAAGTGAGCCACTTGTCATTTCTCTTCATCATTTGTGTGCTCTATTACACCTAAGTAAGTGACAGAGCAGGGATTTGAACCCAGATCTATCTGACTCCAAAACCCAAGATCAGCCCACATAACCAGAAGTTTTCCAGTTCTGGTTCTAGAAGAGGGAATGAGGTCCTAGATACAGTGGAGGTTCTTGGGGGCTGCTGCTAAGAACAGGAGAAGGCCGAGGGTCCTGGATTCTGGGCCTTCTCCCCCTACGCTAACCAGAGCACCTCCACTTGGTATGTATTTTATATTTAAGATTTCATTTGCAAGCACAGCACAAGTCCCCATTGCCTGTTGGACTTCGTAAATGCCTGACACTGAACTAGTGGCTGGGGTGAATAGCACAGAAGCGTGTGACCTGGGCCTGAGAACAGTCCTACAATCCCATACAGACCTAACACAGGTGAAATAATAACCTCATGCTTAGAGAGCAAACTGCCCACAGCTGAATCCCAGAATAGCCACTCTGGGAAGGAAGTGGTCTCTAAGGAGACAAGGATGGAAGAAGGTTTGTAAAGAAAAGGGCCCTTGGGCTGGGTAGAAAATGGTAGGTTGGATGTGAGGAGCTGAAATTGGAGTAAAGCCTTTCTCCCTGTCTTTGCTACCAGTATCATCATTTACTGAGTTACCCAAATTGACCCCTCCTATTCCCCTACAGCCATTCACTTGGATTCTTTTTTGTTATTATTTTATTTATTTATTTTTTTTTTGAGACGGAGTCTCACTCTGTTGCCAGGCTGGAGTGCAGGGGTACGATCTCAGCTCACTGCAACCTCCGCCTCCTGAGTTCAAGCAATTCTCATGCCTCAGCCTCCCGAGTAGCTGGGACTACAGGCACACGCCACCATGTCCAGCTAATTTTTGTATTTTTAGTAGAGATGGAGTTTCACCATGTTGGCCAGGATGGTCTCAATCTCTCGACCTCGTGATCCGCCTGCCTTGACCTCCCAAAGTGTTGGGATTACAGGCATGAGCCACCGCACCCAGCCCATTCACATGGATTCTTTCACCACTGCCTTCTTTCATCTACCCCTATCACCCTGGCCCTAGGGCAAACCCTCATCACTTTGATTTTTAAAGTTGCAGCTGTCTCCCAAGGACTTCCCTACTCACCCCCAATTCCATTCTCCATATTGATGTGAGAGCAATAGTCCAAAACAACAAATCCACAGGTGTCAGTCTCCTGCTGAAAAATCTTTTCTAGTGCATCAGGGCTTAAGTCTTAACTGTTCCATGAGACAGGCAAAGCCCCTCAAAAACCAGCCTCACCTTCCTTCCTTTCCAGCCTTGCCCTCTGTCACTCTTCCAGGGGCTGCCTGGGATTGGTGTTCCAGTTACACCAACAAGCTTACCCATTTCTCAAACCCACAAGTTTCTGTCTCTTATCCAGTACTCTGTTTCCTGATTTAGAGTGTCAAACTTCCATTCCTCCTTCAAGTCACACCTCAAATGTCGCTGCTTCTGGGCAGCCTTCCCACCTTCCCCAGGGAGAGTGCCATGGGACTTTCGGACCTACCGCCATTCAGGTGCTTCTCACTTTCCCTTGCCCTTCCTATTTTTCCCTCCATTCAACTGTGAACACCTTGCAGTCAGAAGTTGTCCTTACCATCTGTCTATTCCCAGTGTTTATCAAAGTGCCCAGTACATAATAGAACTCAGTAATTGTTGAATGAATGACTTCAAGTGAGAGAAACCAAATACACAAAGCTTTTCAAAAACGAATCGAGCATATTTTGTATAGAATAGTGAAGAGGGGGCTGGGCGCAGTGGCTCACGTCTGTAATCCCAGCACTTTGGAAGGGCCGAGGCAGGTGGATCACGAGGTCAAGAGATCAAGACCATCCTGGCCAACATAGTGAAACCTCATCTCTACTAAAAATACAAAAATTAGCCGGGCGTGGTGGCAGGCGCTTATAGTCCCAGCTACTCGGGAGGCTAGGGCAGGAGAATCACTTGAAGCCAGGAGGCAGAGGTTGCACCACTGCACTCCAGCCTGGTGACAGAGCGAGACTCCATCAAAAAAAAAAAAAAAAAGAATAGTGAAGAGGTAGGATCAGAAGATTTTTTTAAAATCTACCTTTCTACTAAGGAGAGGTGTCACAGTTGTAAATTCCCTGTGTAACTGGTACAGAAATAGGTGGGAGAGAAGAACTAGGGAAACAATGTTTAAAAAAAAAGAAAGATACACTTTTCATAACATTGTAACTCCCCCAGGATGCAGAGTTGTCTGGGACATACCACCAATGAATCACAGGAGACTGAGACCTTGAACTCTCAGCCCTCATGGCAGCCAGGTGTCCCCCAGGACTACATTAGCCTTATTCATTTACTTCACTGTATAGAACAATATCAAGCTGGGCATGGTGGCCCACATCTGAAACCCCAGCTACTCAGGAGGCTGAGGCAGGAGGGTTGCTTGAGCCCAAGAGTTTGAGACCAGCCTGGGCAACAAAATGAGACTTTGTCTCTACAAAAAGTTTTTTAAAAATTATCTGTGCATGGTGGTGCGTGTCTGTAGTCCCAGCTACTCAGGAGGCTGAGGCAAGAGGATTGCTTGAGCCCAGGAGTGTGAGGCTAAAGCCAGCTACAATTATGCCACTGCACTCCAGCCTGGTTGACAGAGTGAGACCCTATCTCTTAAAAAATTGTATATATATATATATACACACACACACACACAAACACACACATATAAATGTAACAATTATTATTTTCCTTTTGTTTTTTTTTTTTTTGAGACAGGGTCTTGCTCTGTCGCCCAGGTTGGAGTGCAGTGGTGCAACCTTAGCTCACTGCAACCTCTGCCTCCTGGGCTCAAGCAATCCTCCCTCCTCAGCCTCCTGAGTAGCTGAGACCAAGGCATGCAACAATTATTATTTTCTATGTGTGCCATGCCATGAAAAAGATTGGGAACTCCTAACTAGAAGAATATTTTCTTCTATCTCTCCCAGGAAACAAGTATTAATAAATAACCAATAGCCTATCTTCATCTAGAAAAACCAGTGAGCTGACTTCCACAACTACTTGTCAAGTAAACATTTTCAATTGCCCCAAAATGAATGTCAGTAACAACAACAAAAACAAAGCTGGAGGACAGTTTTCCAAGTAACATTTCTTCAACACTTTTTTATGCCATTTCCCATGTTCACAGACAGATTTTCAGTGAGCCAACCTAAAATCATGGGAAGTTTTGAAACAACCATGTTCATCTGAAAATTTTCAGATGTTGGTGTTTCCAGAATAGTCACAAATACACTTCAAGAAGAAGAACAAATTGATAAATCGAAAGCAGTTTTGGCAGTATTATCAAAAGCCTTAAAAATATTTATATCCTTGAAACCTCCTAAGAAAGAAAATACTGTAGCTCCATATATCCAAAGAAATCATGGCAAAATGCTAATATCAGTTGACTCTGGCAACTGGGTGGAGGATTTTGGGTATTTTTTTTTCTTTCCCAGTTTAATCATATTTTACTTGTCTGTGATAAGTTTGTCTTACTTTGATAAGCAAGAATAAAATAAATGAAAAAAATCCATTGCTTTCTACCCAATTATTTCTCTTCAGAAAATCATTTTAAAGAAAGAAAGATATTTATTTAAAGATACTCCCTTAAATATTATTCATACTGGGAAAAAAATTGAAAACAACTTAAATGTTCAACAATAGGAATGTCACAATATGAAAAATTATGTAGACATTTTTAAAAGGTTAACAAAAAAAAGGAGAGGAGACACTTGTCCTTAGTAGAAAGGTCGATTAAAAAAAAAAATCTTCTGATACTACCTCTTCACTATTCTTTTTTTTTTTTCAGACAGAGTCTCACCCTGTTGCCAGGCTGGAATGCAGTGGTACAATCTTGGCTCACTGCAACCTCTGCCTCCCAGGTTAAAGTGATTCTCCTGCCTCATATGGAAATAATAAGAAAATAATATGGAAACAGATTTATGATACAAATTAAGTAGGAAAAGATATAACAGATTTTATGTTCTGTGACATAGAATTTATATTATAAAACTGTATAGAAGAGATCTGTTCCAAGATGGCCGAATAGGAACAGCTCCAGTCTGCAGCTCCCAGAGTGATCAACGCAGAAGACAAGTGATTTCTGCATTTCAAACTGAGGTACCTGGTTCATCTCATTGGGACTGGTTGGACAGTGGGTGCAGCCCATGGAGGGTGAGCCAAAGCAGGGCGGGGCATTCCCAGTAGGGGCCAACAGACACCTCATATAGGTGGGTGCCCCTCTGGGATGAAGCTTCCAGAGGAAGGATCAGGCAGCAATATTTGCTGTTCTGCAATCTTTGCTGTTCTGCAGCATCTGCTGGTGATACCCAGGCAAACATGGTCTGGAGTGGACCTCCAGCAAACTCCAACAGACCTGCAGCTGAGAGACCTGACTGTCAGAAGGAAAACTAACAAACAGAAAGAAATAGCACCAACATCAACAAAAAGGACATCTACACCAAAACCCCATCTGTAGGTCACGAACATCAAGACCAAAGGTAGATAAAACCACAAAGATGGGGAGAAACCAGAGCAGAAAAGCTGAAAATTCTAAAAACCACAGTGCTCTTCTCCTCCAAAGTATCACACCTTCTCACCAGCAACGGATCAAAGCTGGATGGAGAATGACTTTGATGAGTTGACAGAAGTAGGCTTCAGAAGGTTGGTAATAACAAACTTCTCCGAGCTAAAGGAACATGCTCAAACCCATTGCAAGCAAGATAAAAACCTTGAAAAAAGGTTAGATGAATGGTTAACTAGAATAAACAGTGTAGAGAAGACCTTAAATGACCTGATGGAGCTGAAAACCATGGCATGAGAACTTCATGACACATGCACAAGCTTCAATACTTGATTCAGTCAAGTGGAGGAAAGGGTATCAGTGATTGAAGATCAAATTAATGAAATGAAGTGACAAGACAAGGTTAGAGAAAAAAGAGTAGAAAGAAATGAACAAAGCCTCCAAGAAATATGGGACTTGAAAAGACCAAATCGACATTTGATAGGTGTACCTGAAATTGGTGGGGAGAATAGAACCAAGTTGGAAAACACTCTGCAGGATATTATCCAGGAGAACTTCCCCAACCTAGCAAGGCAGACCACCATTCAAATTCAGGAAATACAGAGAATAACACAAAGATACTCCTCGAGAAGAGCAACCTCAAAACACATAATTGTCAGATACACCAAGGCAGAAATGAAGGAAAGAATGGTAAGAGCAGCCAGACAGAAAGGTCAGGTTACCCATAAAGGGAAGCCCATCAGACAAACAGTGGATCTCTTGGCAGAAACCCTACAAGCCAGAAGAGAGTGGGGGCCGATATTCAACATTCTTACAGAAAATTTTCAACCCAGAATTTCATATCCAGCCAAACTAAGCTTCATAAGTGAAGGAGAAATAAAATCTTTACAGACAAGCAAATGCTGAGAGATTTTGTCACTACCAAGCCTGCCTTACAAGAACTCCAGAAGGAAGCACTAAACGTGGAAAGAAATAACCAGTACCAGCCACTGCAAAAACATGCCAAATTGTAAAGACCATCAATGCTATGAAGAAACTGCATCAATTAACAGGCAAAATAACCAGCTAACATCATAATGACAGGATCAAATTCACACAAAACAATATCAACCTTAAATGTAAATAGGCTAAATGCCCAAATTAAAAGACACAGACTGGCAAATTGGATAAAGAGTCAAGACCCATCAGTGTGCTGTATTCAGAAGACCCATCTCACGTGCAGAGACACACATAGGCTCAAAATAAAGGGATGGAGGAAGATGTACCAAGCAAATGCAAAGCAAAAAAAAAAAAGCAGGGGTTGCAATCCTAGTCTCTGATAAAATAGACTTTAAACCTACAAAGATCAAAGGAGACAAAGAAGGCCATTACATAACGGTAAAGGGATCAATTCAACAAGAAGAGCTAACTATCCTAAATATATATGCACCCAATACAGGAACAACCAGATTGATAAAGCAAGTCCTTAGAGACCTACAAAGAGACTTAGATTCCCACACAATAATAATGGGAGATTTTAACACCCCACTGTCAATATTAGACAGATTAATGAGACAGAAGGTTAACAAGGATATCCAGGACTTGAACTCAGCTCTGCACCAAGCGAGCCTAATAGACATCTACAGAACTCTCTACCCCAAATCAACAGAATATACATTCTTCTCAGCACCACATTGCACTTATTCTAAAATTGACCACATAACTAAAGCACTCCTCAGCAAACATAAAAGAACAGAAATCACAAACTGCCTCTCAGATCACAGTGCAATCAAATTTGAACTCAGGATTAAGAAACTCACTCAAAACCGCACAACTACATGGAAACTGAACAACCTGCTCCTGAACGACTACTGGGTAAATAACGAAATGAAGGCAGAAATAAAGATGTTCTTTGAAACCAATGAGAGCAAAGACACAACGTACCAGAATCTCTGGGACACATTTAAAGCAGTGTGTAGAGGGAAATTTATAGCACTAAATGCCCAGAAGAGAAAGCAGGAAAGATCTAAAATCAACACCCTAACATCACAATTGAAAGAACTAGAGAAGAAAGAGCAAACAAATTCAAAAGCTACCAGAAGGCAAGAAATAACTAAGATCAGAGCAGAACTGAGAGAGATAGAGACACAAAAAAAACCCTTCAAAAAATCAATGAATCCAGGAGCCGGTTTTTCGAAAAGATCAACAAAATTGATAGACCGCTAGCAAGACTAATAAAGAAGAAAAGAGAGAAGAATCAAATAGATGCAATAAAAAATGATAAAAGGGATATCACCACCAATCCCACAGAAATACAAGCTATCATCAGAGAATACCATAAACACGTCTATGCAAATAAACTAGAAAATCTAGAAGAAATGGATAAATTCCTGGACACATTCACCCTCCCAAGACGGAAGAATCTCTAAATAGACCAATAACAGACTCTGAAATTGAGGCAAGAATTAATAGCCTACCAACCAAAAAAAGTCCAGGACCTGAAGGATTCACAGCCGAATTCTACCAGAGTTACAAGGAGGAGCTGGTACCATTCCTTCTGAAACTATTCCAATCAATAGAAAAAGAGGGAATCCTCCCTAACTTTATTAGGCCAGCATCATCCTGATACCAAAGGCTGGCAGAGACACAACAAGAAAAGAGAATTTTAGACCAATATCCCTGATGAGCATGAGTGCGAAAATTCTCCATAACATACTGGCAAACCAAATCCAGTAGCGCCTCAAAAAGCTTATCCACCATGATCAAGTTGGCTTCATCCCTGGGATACAAGACTGGTTGAACATATGCAAATCAATAAATGTAATCCATCACATAAACAGAACCAATGACAAAAGATACACGATTATCTCAATAGATGCAGAAAATACCTTTGACAAAATTCAACAGCCCTTCATGCTAAAAACTCTCAATAAACTAGGTATGGATTGAATGTATCTCAAAATAATAAGAGCTATTTATGACAAACCCACAGCCAATATCATACTGAATGGGCAAAAACTGGAAGCATTCCCTTTGAATACTGGCACAAGCCAAGAATGCCCTCTCCCACCACTCTTACTCAACATAGTGTTGGAAGTTCTGACCAGGGCAATCAGACAAGAGAAAGAAATAAAGGGTATTCAATTAGGAAAAGAGGAGGTCAAATTGTCCCTGTTTGCAGATGACGTGATTGTATATTTAGAAAACCCTATTATCTCAGCCCAAAATCTCCTTAAGCTGATAAGCAACTTCAGCAGTCTCAGGATACAAAATCAATATGCAAAAATCATAAGCATTCTTATACACCAATAACAGACAGAGAGCCAAACCATGAGTGAACTCCCATTCACAATTCCTACAAAGAGAATAAAATACCTAGGAATCCAACTTACAAGAGATGTGAAGGACCTCTTCAAGGAGAACTACAAACCACTGCTCAACGAAATAAAAGAGGATACAAACAAATGGAAGAACATTCCATGCTCACGGATAGGAAGAATCAATATTGTGAAAATGGCCATGCTGTCCAAGGTAATTTATAGATTCAATGCCATCCGCTACCAATGACCTTCTTCACAGAATTGGAAAAAACTACTTTAAAGTTCATATGGAACCAAAAAAGACCCCACATTGTCAAGACAATCGTAAGCAAAAAGAACAAAACTGGAGGCATCATGCTACCTGACTTCAAACTATACTACAAGGCTACAGTAACCAAAACAGCATGGTACTGGTACCAAAACAGATATATAGACCAATGGAACAGAACAGAGGCCTCAGAAATAACACCACACATCTACAACCATCTGATCTTTGACAAACTTGACAAAAACAAGAAATGGGGAAAGGATTCCCTATTTCATAAATGGTGCTGAGGAAACTGGCTGGCCATATGTAGAAAACTGAAACTGGATCCCTTCCTTACACCTTATACAAAAATTAATTCAAGTTGGACTAAAGACTTAAATGTTAGACTTGAAACCATAAAACCCCCAGAAGAAAACCCAGGCAATACCATTCAGGACATAGGCATGGGCAAGGACTTCATGACTAAAACACCAAAAGCAATGACAACGAAAGCCAAAATAGACAAATGGGATCTATTTAAACTAAAGAGTTCCTGCACAGCAAAAGAAGCTACCGTCAGAGTGAACAGGCCACCTACAGAATGGGAGAAAATTTTTGCAATCTACCCATCTGACAAAGGGCTAATATCCAGAATCTACACAGAACGCAAACAAATGTACAAGAAAAAAACCAACAACCCCATCAAAAAGTGGGCTAAGGATATGAACAGACACTTCTCAAAAGAAGACATTTACACAGCCAACAGACACATGAAAGAATGCTCATCATCACTGGTCATTGGAGAAATGCAAATCAAAACCACAATGAGATACCATCTCACACCAATTAGAATGGCGATCATGAAAAAGTCAGGAAACAACAGATGCTGGAGAGGATGTGGAGAAATAGGAACACTTTTACACTGTTGGTGGGACTGTAAACTAGTTCAACCATTGTGGAAGACAGTGTGGCGATTCCTCAAGGATCTAGAACTAGAATTACCATTTGACCCAGCAATCCCCTTACTGGGTATATACCCAAAGGATTATAAATCATGCTGCTGTAAAGACACATGCACATGTATGTTTATTGTGGCACTATTCACAATAGCTAAGACTTGGAACCAACCCAAATGTCAATCAGTGATAGACTGGATTAAGAAAAGGCGGCACATATACACCATGTAATACTATGCAGCCATAAAAACGGATGAGTTCATGTCCTTTGCAGGGACATGGAAGAAGCTGGAAACCATCATTCTCAGCAAACTATCACAAAGACAGAAAACCAAACACCGTATGTTCTCACTCATAGTTGGGAATTGCACAATGAGAACACTTGGACACAGGGCGGGGAACATCACACACCAGGGCCTGTTGTGGGGTGGGGGGAGGGGTGAGGGATAGCATTAGGAGAGATACCTAGTGTAAATGATGAGTTAATGGGTGCAGCAAACCAACATGGCACATGTATACATATGTATCAAACCTGCATGTTGTGCACTTGTCCCCTAGAACTTAAAGTATAATAAAAAGAAAGAAAAAGAAAAAAAACCTGTATAGAAAAGAGACTAAAAGTAAATATACTAAAGTGCTAACAGTGGTTCTATTTAAAAGGGAGATTAAGGGTGATTTTTATGCTTTTTCACATTTTTCTGTATTTTTCTAAATTTTCCATAATGAGCAAGTACTAATTTTAATATTAAAATAATGGTTTTTGTTAAGTAAACTGTACCTAAAACTTATGCAATTGGTGGGAAATACTTAAATCCTCAACATTTTGCATTTTTACTTTGGCTGAATTCAATAATAGGAAATCATGTAATTTTATTGTAAAAGATATATTTTGGGTGCCATTTTAATGCAAAAATAAATGACTTTAACTTAGGCCAAACTCATGAGGAACTGATTACTCAGGATTGTACCCAGCTGCAAAAAAATGCAATGGGTTATTGAAAGTGGAGGTGACAGCCAGGAACAGTGGCTCATGCCTGTAATCCTAGCACTTTGGGAGGCCGAGGCAGGGGGCTCGCTTGAGCCCAGGAGTTCAAGACCAGCCTGGGCAAGTTGGCAAAACCCCATCTCTATGAAAAATATAAAAATTAGCCTATCATGCCTGTAGTCCCAGCTATTCAGGAGGCTGAGGTGGAGTGAAAGGATCACCTGAGCCCAGGAGGTCACAGCTGTAGTCAGCCGAGATCGCACCACTGCACTCCAGCCTGGGCGACAGAGTGAGACCCAAAGTTGGCTTATGTAGTAGTAAAATCCCTCATCATAAAATCTCAGTATGGAGCACAATACTTTTGTAAAACTCTGATGGACATTTAAGCAAGTGATTAAACTTGACATCACTAATGGTGGGACAAACGTATTATGTCTCCTGATGTGATGCTTCATTTACAAACACATAAAAATCTTGATGGTGAGAGGGGTGCTATTTACAATTACAGCAGGACAGGAAGCAAAGTGGAATAAACCCCACCTATGAAGTATTCTGGACAAAAATCTTCAATATTTAAGCAAGCTTAGGTTTTGGTTTACAAGAAGTATAGAGAATAGAGGAATGGTTAAGTGGCCCAGAAGGAAGCAACCACACAAAACCACTCTGTGGGACATCCTACAAGACACAGGTCTCATCAAAAAGTCAATATATCAATGAAAAAATGTTGCAGATAGAAGAAGCATTCTAGATTTAAAGAGAATAAGGAAACATAACCACGTGCAATATATCAACCTAGATTTCTTCCTGGGGAAATTTTACTCTAGGGTTGGTATTAATATCAGAAGGAACTAGAGAATTATTGTTAGTTTTCTTAGGCAAGATAATGTTATGTAATTATATGGGAGACTGTCCTTTTGTAGGACATACATGCTGAAATATTTAAGGTGAAATATCTATGTCTGTAATTTATTATTAAAAAGTTTATCCCCTCAATATATATGCCTACTTAAATAAGGTATGCATATATGGTATACAAAGTAAAAATGAAAAAAAAAGTTTACAATGCTTGATGGCTGCTTATTTGACTATTCCTCCAATTTCTGTATGTTTGAAATGTTTATAATAAAAATTGAAGAGAAATTATGCTCTTTTAAAAAATTTACATTCCAAGCACTTGGGAGTTGGGAAAAAAAAATTCACAGATCCCTAGGTTTGCTTTTTTGCATTTTCATTTAGACCCTAGTGTATTCTGAATCTTTTTAGGAGTAGAATTTATATCCTATCTGTCTGATGTCATTTACTGGACGTTATTTTTATGTGTATTTTGGGATTTAGGAGATTATATTAGATACGTGTCTTGATGAAAGAAATGTGCAATTATTGCAAATTGAGTATGAACATTATCCTTTAGCGATCTTTCCACATCTAACATTTCTAATCAGAATAGGGCTTATAAATTAAACATATCCTTTTAATCTGCTCACACATTATCATTCAGCATGTGTGTGTGTCTGTGTGTGTGTGTGTGTCTGTCTGTCTGTGTGTATTTAAACTCCAGCATGACATTTTTCTTTGAAATACTGCTAATGGCAGAAGGTTATTATAGTTATTGATCATTTGTAGAGAGCTGTAAGAGTTCATAGGACTTTATTAAAATATGAAGAACAAAATCTAAGTTTATAGTCTGCCTCTATTCCACCACCACCACTTAGAAATTTCTAGGGCAATGTTTCAAGAGACTATTATATTTCACCACCACTTTTTTTTCTCCCAAGGTCGTCTAAGCTCCCTCCGGAGTGGGTGTTTCATTGTGGTCCTGGGTGTCATGGGAGAGAGTCTGCTGGCTTGTTCCACGTTTCTCCCTCTGATGAGGAGTCCAGCCCATCTAAAGTGTAGGATCAAGGGGCTCTGCTTAGAAAGTAAGACATTTTGTCAAAGTACAACTTACAGAGCTAGTAGTTATTTTGGGGTGAAAATGCTAATAATATAAGTTTGGAAAATGCTGAGTTAAGCCACATTAAACTGGTTTCTTTACTGCAGGACTTCTTAGAATGTTTAAGATACTAATATACTTTGTCAATCTCCACTGAGGAATACACCATTTCCAAAATGCAGTGCACATAAAACTTTTCTTCTTTTTGGAATTTGATTTCATGAGGTCAGTATTCTGAGGAAAATAGTCTAGGAGATGCTGTTCTGAAAGGCTTCCCTCTTTAAAAATTCCCTCCACCTCCCATTCATACCCCTTCATAATGAAAAACAGCTACTGCTTACTGGGCATGTTCTACATAAGAAAAAGGTATTTCACAGTCGGGAAAACTGAAAACCGAAGTGCAGAGAGGTTAAGTTATCTGCCAGGCATCCCACAGTCATGAAATGTCAGTCATCTGAGCCCAAAGTTCATGCTTCTCATCATTAATGCTTCTATCTCACATCATGAAATTGACCACTTGGAAAACAAAAGATAATTCTTTTAAAATGAGGCAGAAAATGATTTTAACTAGTCTCATCATATTCTAGAATCCATAACAGGCTTCTGAATATACCAGCAGTGCAGCCTTTTGGTGGCTGGGTGTCACTTAGCTACCTACGGTGTTGGTTCTCTAAGCTCTGCCTCAGGGGATATCCCATAGTTTGCTTTGAAAGGTAGCACCTGGAATATCTGTAAATCTCCAGAGTGGAGAGATAGGCCAGTTTCCTTGTACTTTGAGATGCCTTTTCCTCACTGCCTCTGAGCAGAGCTGGCAGGGGTCTTTGCATCACAGGCCAAACTCCCCATGTCAGAATGTAAAGGGAAGGTTACCAGAGGACCCAGTAGACGAGGAGTGTGGTGGAAAAACATCCACCCTGCCAGAAACCACAGGCCAAAATCTGGGACTTCATTAAAAAATAATCATCACTTGAGATTATTCTACTATTCAAAAACCCTGTCCTGGGGGCCCCTGGTTTGCCCACTAGAGAACAAGGGACAAATTTTTCTAACTCCTCCTTCATTTCTAACTTACCATGCATTCCTATCACACAGAAAAGCAAAAAGAGATCTCAGAGGCTGAAAAATGGCCCTGAGTTTTCTCTATTCCAGCACTCTCCAATAATATTATAATGTAAGCCACACACATATTTTTAGATTTTCCAGTAGTAACATTGAGAAAGCAAAAATATACAGATGAAATTAATTTTATTAATATTTACTTAATCCAATATATCCAAAATGTTATCAATGCAACATGTAATCCAGTATAAGATATTCATTAGCTATTTTAGATTCTTTTTTTCCTACTAAATCCTTTAATTCCTATGTGTATTTTACTTAGCATCTCAATTCGTTTACTAGACTTTCTGTTAGAAGTATTTGATCTCTATTCAGATTTCATAAAATTTATATTGACACAGTAGATTCACATACCCAAGTTGTTCCAATCATATTTAAAAGTTTTTCAGTAACTGAACTGATCATCAATTTTAAAATTTATATGTAAATCAAATCAAAATTTTATTTTAATTTTTTCTTTGAGACAGGATCTCACTCTGTTGTCCAGGCTGGAGTGCAGTAGCACGATCGTAGCTCACTTGCAGCCCTGAACTCCTAGGCTCAAGCAATCCTCCTGCTTCAGCCTCCTGAGGAGATGGGACCACAGGTGTTTGCCACCAAACCTGGCTATTTTTAAAATTTTTTTATAGACATAGTGTCTCCCTGTTGTCCAGGTTTAAATTAAAATTCTAGTTATTTAGTCCCACTAGCTACATTTCAAGGCCAGTAGTCGCTTATTACTTGTCGCTACCCTATTAGACAGCTAGTCAAACGTTCTTGATGAGGCCAGTAGTGCCCCCTAGAGGACATTATGGAACTTTGTGGAAACATTTATTTTTTAGTACTGTACTCAAAATGAATGAACACCACAGACATTTCGTGGGTGAGAGGCTAGGGATGTTAGACATTCTCCAATATGAAGAGCAATCCTACACAACAAAAATTGTCCCTCACCTCAGCCTTCTGAGAAGATAAAACACCTGTTTATAATTATCTGTGCCTAGAACATAGCTGTTTCTCTATTTATTTTATTTTATTAGTGGGAGTGGGGAGCTTAGCTTTGATATACAGCACATTTGGGGGAACTGAAAATGCACATAAATTAAAGACATTTTGTACTTTGTCTTGTTCAGTTCTACCAAGAGTTGTCCACCATTTTGTAAAAGTATTTCACTGGTTGAAATATCATAACTGTTTCAGAAAGCGTTTGTAGCCATCCCAATCACAGGGATCCTAGACATACACAGAGCGCCTATTTTACAATAACTTCTAGGGAAATCACATCCAAGCATTTGTTTTTAAAATATGTAGTATTTTATATCAATTACTTTCTTTTTATTTCTCTTTATATTAGAACAAGGGCATTATATTGGTTTTTTAAAGTTATATTTGCAGGTAATTGTTTAATTTATTAATTTTATTCCAGAATAGTGCAGAGGGTTAGGAAGTAAGTGTTACTGAAAGCATGCATTATGTCTGATGGATTAAGAGCCACTGCTCTAGTAAGCATGGCTAGTTAAAGCTGATGAAGACTCTGCCACCTGCAGGGAGGAGAGGGAACTCAGGCTGCATCACGGAATGCACTAGGAAAGGATGTGATTGTGTGGCTCCAGAGGACAGGAAAGAGCTGTTTCAATTAAACAAATACATACTTCGTATCTACTAAGTCTAAAGCATGGGGTCCTGGAAGACAGGGCTACAGCAGCAACCCAAACAATGTAAGCCTTCTCCCAAGGTGCTCACGGTGGAGCGTACAAAAATATGTGGGTCCGGGGAAGTAGGGATCGGGCCAAGTGGGCAAGAACAATCCACTGGTCAGAGACCCCCGATCCATTTCAAACCTCTCTGCTAACAACCTGTGCAGGTTACTTGATCTAGGAGAATGTAACAAGGGTGCCAAGGTTTTGGCATATATGCTTAATTTTTTTCAAAATTTACACCAGCTTAGAAAATCTACATAAAAATATAAAAGTAATACATGAATACAGTGTTTTATATAAATTCAAAAACTAGAGATGCAGGTAAAGAACAAAAAAGTCTTCATTTTTCCTGAAAAAAAAACTATTACTATACATCTAGAATATGTCCTTCTCAATATTTTATGCATTTATATACATATGTATGCAAGATACAAATAATTTTATTGGGTTTTTCTTAAAAACATAAGTGAAGTTATACACTCTGTGTGTGTACAGCTTTACAACTTCATTTTTCCTTTTATTGAAAAATAGGTCTTGGCACAAAGGCATAAGAATGACACAATGGGCCGGGTGCAGTGGCTCACGCCTGTAATCCCAGCACTTTGGGAGGCCGAGTTGGGCAGATCACTTGAGGCCAGGAGTTTGAGACCAGCCTAGCCAACATGGTGAAACCCCGTCTCTACTAAAAATATAAAAACTAGCCGGGCGTGGTGGCAGGCGCCTGTAATCCTGAGGCAGGAGAATCGCCTGAACCTGGAAGGTGGAGGCAGAGGTTGCAGTGAGCCGAGATCGCACTACTGCACTCCAGCTTGAGCTGGGTAACAGACCGAGACTCTGTCTCAAAAAAAAAAAAAAGAAAGAAAGAAAGAATGATGCAATGGACTCTGGGGACTTTGGGGGAAGTGTTGGGGTCGGGAGGCAAGGGATAAAAGACTACAAATAGGGTACAATGTATACTGCTTGGGTGATGGGTGCACTAAAATCTCACAAATCACCACTAAAGAACTTACTCATGTAACCAAATACCACCTGTGCCCCAATAACCTATGCAAATACAATACATAAATAAAAATAAAAATATGTCTTAGAACTCCCAGCTGTCATCTGCTGTTGCATCTCCAAGCTTTTGGGAACTTCTGGGCATGTTTTGCTCTCCACATCACTCACTTTTTGAAGGAAAGAAAGAAGAGGAAAAAATCTACCCATAGGAAAATAAATACAAAAATTAGAAGTACCGGTGTCTCCAGATGAGAAGGAACTGGCACAAGAATTCTGCCATCATGAAAAATCTGAATGTGGCAATACCACCAAAGCATTGCATTAGCTTTCTAGCAATGGTCCCTACACAAAATGGAAACTCGGAAATGACAGGTAAAGAATTCAAAGCATGGATTGCAAGAAAGCTCACTGAGATCCAAGACAAGGTTGAAAATCAACAGAAAGAAACTTCCAAAGCAGTCCAGAAAATCAAGGAAGAGATAAGCATCTTAAAAAGAAAGCAATCTGAGCTTCTGGAATTAAAATACTCATGTAAGGAGTTTCAAAATACAATTGAAAGCTTTGTCAATAGACTGGACTAAGCAGAAGAAATAATTTCAGAGATTAAAGACCAGACTTTTGAACTAAACCAATCTGACAAAAATAAAGACAAAAGTTTTTGTTTGTTTGTTTTGTTTGTTTGTTTTTTAAAAAGACAGCATCTTGTTCTGTTGCCAGGCTGGAGTGCAGTGACATAATTGTGGCTCACTACAACCTCTGCCTCCCAGGTTCAAGCATTTCTCCTGCCCTCAACCTGCTGAATACCTGGGACTACAGGCACGTGCCACCATGCCTAGCTAATTTTTGTATTTTTAGTAGAGATGGAGTTTCATCATGTTGGCCAGGCTGGTCTTGAACTTCTGACCTCAAGTAATCTTCC
This sequence comes from Gorilla gorilla gorilla, assembly GCF_029281585.2. Lineage (NCBI taxonomy): Eukaryota > Metazoa > Chordata > Mammalia > Primates > Hominidae > Gorilla > Gorilla gorilla. Next base: position 149,756,549 of record NC_073228.2, read on the forward strand.
CACCACAGCCTCCCAAAGTGCTGAGATTACAGGTGTGAGCCACTGCACCTGGCAGGAATTTTTTTAAATGAGCAAAGACTTCGAGAAATATGGGATTATGTAAAGTCACCAAATCTATAAATTACTGGCATTCCTGAGAGAGAAGCAGAAAAAGCAAACAACCTGGAAAGTATATTTGAAAAAATAATTCAAGAGAAGTGAAGGAAAAATAAAATATTTTCCAGTCAAGCAAGCACTGAGGGAATTTGTTACCACTAGACCAGTCTTATAAGAGACCTTTAAGGGAGTTTTAAACATGGAAGCAAAAGAATGATACCTGTTACCACAAAAACACAGCTAAACACATAGCCTGCAGACCCTGTAGAGCAAAAACACCATAGAAATACAAAGCAGACAACTAACAACTTCATGATATGCTCAAAATTTCACGTTAATATTAATTTTGAATGCAGATGGTCTAAACACCCCGTTTAAAAGTCACAGAAGGGCAAGTTGAATTTAAAAAAAAAAAAGACTCATCGACCTGCTGTCTTCAAAAGACCTATCTCACATATAATGACACCCATAGGCTCAAAATAAAGGGCTGAGAAAAGATCTGCCACACAAATAGAAATCAAGAAAAAGCAGGAGTCACTATTCTTATATCAGATAAAAGAGACTTTAAACCAACAACAGTAAAATAGGACAATGGGTAAATGACAAAGGGTTCAATTCAACAAGAAGACTTAATTACCCTAAATATATACACACCCAACATTAGAGCACCCAGATTCATAAAACAAGTACTTCCAGACCTATGAAAAGACTTAAGGGGGAGGAGCCAAGATGGCCAAATAGGAACAGCTCCAGTCTACAGCTCCCAGCGTGAGCGACGCAGAAGATGGGTGATTTCTGCATTTCCAACTGAGGTACCAGGTTCAACTCACTGGGGAGTGTCAGACAGTGGGTGCAGCGCACCGAGCATGAGCCAAAGCAGGGTGAGGCATCGCCTCACCCAGGAAGTGCAAGGAGTCAGGGAATTCCCTTTCCCAGTCAAAGAAAGGGGTGACAGACAGCACCTGGAAAATTGGGTCACTCCCACCCTAATACTGTGCTTTTCCAACAATCTAAGCAAACGGCACACCAGGAGATTATATCCCGTGCATGGCTCAGAGGGTCCTACGGCCACGGAGCCTTGCTCACTGCTAGCACAGCAGTCTGAGATCAAACTGCAAGGCAGCAGTGAGGCTGGGGGAGGGGCGCCCACCATTGCTGAGGCTTGAGTAGGTAAACAAAGCAGCCAGGAAGCTCGAACTCGGTGGAGCCCACTGCAGCACGAGGAGGCCTGCCTGCCTCTGTAGACTCCACCTCTGGGGGCAGGGCATAGCCAAACAAAAGGCAGTAGACACCTCTGCAGAATTAAATGTCCCTGTCTGACAGCTTTGAAGAGAGTGGTGGTTCTCCCAGCACGCAGCTGGATATCTGAGAAACGACAGACTGCCTCCTCAAGTTGGTCCCTGACCCCCGAGCAGCCTAACTGGGAGGCATCCCCCAGTAGGGGCAGATTGACACCTCACACGGCCGGGTACTCCTCTGAGACAAAACTTCCAGAGGAATGATCAGGCAGCAACATTTGCTGTTCACCAATATCCACTGTTCTGCAGCCTCTGCTGCTGATACCCAGGCAAACAGGGTCTGGAGTGGACCTCCAGCAAACTCCAACAGACCTGCAGCTGAGATTCCTGATTGTTAGAAGGAAAACTAACAAACAGAAAGGACATCCACACCAAAACCCCATCTGTACGTCACCATCATCAAAGACCAAAGGTAGATAAAACCACAAAGATAGGGAAAAAACAGAGCAGAAAAACTGGAAACTCTAAAAATCAGAGCGCCTCTCCTCCTCCAAAGGAACGCAGCTCCTCACCAGCAACAGAACAAAGCTAGATGGAGAATGACTTTAACGAGTTGAGAGAAGAAGGCTTCAGACAATCAAACTACTCTGAGCTAAAGAAGGAAGTTCGAACCCATGGCAAAGAAGTTAAAAACCTTGAAAAAAAAATTAGATGAATGGCTAACTAGAATAACCAATGCAGAGAAGTCCTTAAAGGACCTGATGGAGCTGAAAACCGTGGCACGAGAACTACGTGACAAATGCACAAGTCTCAGCAGCTGATTCAATCAACTGGAAGAAAGGGTATCAGTGATGGAAGAACAATGAATGAAATGAAGCGAGAAGAGAAGTTTAGAGAAAAAAGAATAAAAAGAAATGAACAAAGCCTCTAAGAAATACGGGACTATGTAAAAAGACAAATCTACGTCTGATTGGTGTACCTGAAAGTGATGGGGAGAATGGAACCCAGTTGGAAAACACCCTGCAGGATATTATCCAGGAAAACTTCCCCAATCTAGCAAGGCAGGCCAACATTCAAATTCAGGAAATAGAAAGAATGCCACAAAGATACTCCTCGAGAAGAGCAACTCCAAGACACATAATTGTCAGATTCACCAAAGTTAAAGTGAAGGAAAAAATGTTAAGGGAAGCCAGAGAGAAAGGTTGGCTTACCCACAAAGGGAAGCCCATCAGACTAACAGCAGATCTCTCAGCAGAAACTCTACAAGCCAGAAGAGAGTGGGGGCCAATATTCAACATTCTTAAAGAAAAGAATTTTCAACCCAGAATTTCATATCCAGCCAAACTAAGCTTCATAAGTGAAGGAGAAATAAAACACTTTACAGACAAGCAAATGCTGAGAGATTTTGTCACCACCAGGCCTGCCCTACAAGAGCTCCTGAAGGAAGCACTAAACGTGGAAAGGAACAACCGGTACAAGCCACTGCAAAAACATGCCAAATTGTAAAGACCATCAAGGCTAGGAAGAAACTGCATCAACTAATGAGCAAAATAACCAGCTAACATCGTAATGACAGGATCAGATTCACACATAACAATATTAATCTTAAATGTAAATAGGCTAAATGCTCCAATTAAAAGACACAGACTGGCAAATTGGATAAGGAGTCAAGACCCATCAGTGTGCTATATTCAGGAAACCCATCTCACATGCAGAGACACACATAGGCTCAAAATAAAGGGATAGAGGAAGAACTACCAAGAAAATGGAAAACAAAAAAAAGGCAGGGGTTGCAATCCTAGTCTCTGATAAAACAGACTTTAAACCTACAAAGATCAAAGGAGACAAAGAAGGCCATTACATAATGGTAAAGGGATCAATTCAACAAGAAGAGCTAACTATCCTAAATATATATGCACCCAATACAGGAGCACCCAGATTCATAAAGCAAGTCCTGAGTGACCTACAAAGAGACTTAGACTCCCACACAATAATAATGGGAGACTTTAACACCCCACTGTCAACATTAGACAGATCAATGAGACAGAAAGTTAACAAGGATATCCAGGAATTGAACTCAGCTCTGCACCAAGCGGACCTAACAGACATCTATAGAACTCTCCACCCCAAATCAACAGAACATGCATTCTTTTCAGCACCACACCACACCTATTCCAAAATTGACCACATACTTGGAAGTAAAGCACTCCTCAGCAAATGTAAAAGAACAGAAATTATAACAAACTATCTCTCAGACCACAGTGCAATCAAACTAGAACTCAGGATTAAGAAACTCACTCAAAACCGCTCAACTACATGGAAACTGAACAATCTGCTCCTGAATGACCACTGGGTACATAATGAAATGAAGGCAGAAATAAAGATGTTCTTTGAAACCAATGAGAACAAAGACACAACATACCAGAATCTCTGGGACACATACAAAGCAGTGTGTAGAGGGAAATTTATAGCACTCAATGCCCACAAGAGAAAGCAGGAAAGATCTAAAATTGACACCCTAACATCACAATTAAAAGAACTAGAGAAACAAGAGCAAACACATTCAAAAGCTAGCAGAAGGCAAGAAATAACTAAGATCAGAGCAGAACTGAAGGAAATAGAGACACAAAAACCCTTCAAAAAATCAATGAATCCAGGAGCTGGTTTTTTGAAAAGATCAACAAAATTGATAGACCGCTAGCAAGACGAATAAAGAAGAAAAGAGAGAAGAATCAAATAGACGCAATGAAAAATGATAAAGGGGATATCACCACTGATCCCACAGAAATACAAACTACCATTAGAGAATACTATAAACACCTCTATGCAAATAAACTAGAAAATCTAGAAGAAATGGATAAATTCCTGGACACATACACCCTCCCAAGACTAAACCAGGAAGAAGTTCAATCTCTGAATAGACCAACAACAGGCTCTGAAATTGAGGCAATAATAGCTTACCAACCAAAAAAAGTCCAGGACCAGATGGATTCACAGCCGAATTCTACCAGAAATACAAGGAGGAGCTGGTACCATTCCTTCTGAAACTATTCCAATCAATAGAAAAAGAGGGAATCCTCCCTAACTCATTTTATGAGGCCAGCATCATCCTCATACCAAAGCCGGGCAGAGACCCAACAAAAAAAAGAGAATTTTAGACCAATATCCCTGATGAACATCGATGCAAAAATCCTCAATAAAATACTGGCAAACCGAATCCAGCAGCCCACCAAAAAGCTTATTCACCATGATCAAGTCAGCTTCATCCCTGGGATGCACGGCTGGTTCAACATACGCAAATCAATAAACGTAATCCAGCATATAAACAGAACCAACGACAAAAACCACATGATTATCTCAACAGATGCAGAAAAACCTTTGACAAAATTCAACAACGCTTCATGCTAAAAACTCTCAATAAATTAGGTATTGATGGGACGTATCTCAAAATCATAAGAGCTATCTATGACAAACCCACAACCAATATCATACTGAATGGGCAAAAACAGGAAGCATTCCCTTTGAAAATTGGGGCACAAGACAGGGATGCCCTTTCTCACCACTTCTATTCAACATAGTGTTGGAAGTTCTGGCCAGGGCAATCAAGCAGGAGAAGGAAATAAAGAGTATTCGACTACGAAAAGAGGAAGTCAAATTGTCCCTGTTTGCAGATGACATGATTGTATAGGTAGAAAACCCCACTGTCTCAGCCCAAAATCTCCTTAAGCTGATAGGCAACTTTAGCAAAGTCTCAGGATACAAAATCAATGTGCAAAAATCACAAGCATTCTTAAACACCAATAACAGACAGAGAGCCAAATCATGAGTGAACTCCCATTCACAATTGCTTCAAAGAGAATAAAACACCTAGGAATCCAACTCACAAGGGACGTGAAGGACCTCTTCAAGGAGAACTACAAACCACTGCTCAATGAAATAAAAGAGGATAAAAACAAATGGAAGAACATTCCCTGCTCATGGGTAGGAAGAATCAATATCGTGAAAATGGCCATACTGCCCTAGCTAATTTATAGATTCAATGCCATCCCCATCAAGCTACCAATGACTTTCTTCACAGAATTGGAAAAAACTACTTTAAAGTTCATATGGAACCAAAAAAGAGCCTGCAATGCCAAGTCAATCATAAGCCAAAAGAACAAAGCTGGAGGCATCATGCTACCTGACTTCAAACTATACTACAAGGCTACAGTAACCAAAACAGCATGGTACTGGTACCTAAACAGAGATATAGACCAATGGAACAGAACAGAGGCCTCAGAAATAATGCCACATATCTATAACTATCTGATCTTTGACAAACCTGACAAAAACAAGCAATGGGGAAAGGATTCCCTATTTAATAAATGGTGCTGGGAAAACTGGCTAGCCATATGTAGAAAGCTGAAACTGGATCCCTTCCTTACACCTTATACAAAAATTAATTCAAGACGGATTAAAGACTTAAATTTTAGACCTAAAACCATAAAAACCCTAGAAGAAAACCTAGGCAATACCATTCAGGACATAGGCATGGGGAAGCACTTCATGTCTAAAACACCAAAAGCAATGGCAACAAAAGACAAAATTGACAAGTGGGATCTAATTAAACTAAAAAGCTTCTGCACAGCAAAGGAAACTACCATCAGAGTGAACAGGCAACCTACAGAATGGGAGAAAATTTTTGCAATCTACTCATCTGACAAAGGGCTAATATCCAGAATCTACAATGAACTCAAACAAATTTACAAGAAAAAAACAAACAACCCCATCAGAAAATGGGTGAAGGATATGAACAGACACTTCTCAAAAGAAGACATTTATGCAGCCAAAAGGCACATGAAGAAATGCTCATCATCACTGGTCATCAGAGAAATGCAAATCAAAACCACAATGAGATACCATCTCACACCAGTTAGAATGGCAAACATTAAAAAGTCAGGAAACAACAGGTGCTGGAGAGGATGTGGACAAATAGGAACACTTTTATACTGTTGGTGGGACTGTAAACTAGTTCAACCATTGTGGAAGTCAGTGTGGCGATTCCTCAGGGATCTAGAACTAGAAATACCATTTGACCCAGCAATCCCATTACTGGGTATATACCCAAAGGACTATAAATCATGCTGCTATAAAGACACATGCACACGTATGTTTATTGCAGCACTATTCACAATAGCAAACACTTGGAACCAAGTCAAATGTCCAAGAATGATAGACTGGATTCAGAAAATGTGGCACATATACACCATGGAATACTATGCAGCCATAAAAAAGGATGAGTTCATGTCCTTTGTAGGGACATGGATGAAGCTGGAAACCATCACTCTCAGCAAACTATCGCAAGGACAAAAAACCAAACACCGCATGTTCTCACTTATAGGTGGGAATTGAACATTGAGAACACATGGACACAGGAAGGGGAACATCACACACTAGGGCCTGTTGTGGAGTGGGGGGAGGGACAGCATTAGGAGATATACCTAATGTTAAATGATGAGTTAATGGGTGCAGCACACCAACATGGCACATGTATACATATGTAACAAACTTGTTGTTTGTTACATACATACATACAAACGTTGTGCACATGTACCCTAAAACTTAAAGTATAATAAAAAAAAAAAACTAAAAGACTTAAACAGCCACACTTAATAGTGGAGAACTATAACACACCCCTGACAGCATTAGACAGACAATGAAGGCAAAAAACTAACAAAGAAATTCTGGACTTAAGCTCAACACTTGACCAACTGGACCTAATAGATATCTGCAGAATACTTCACCCATTAATCACAGAATATACATTCTTCTAATCTGTACATGGAACATACTTCAAGATTGACCATATTCTCAGCCATAAAGCAAGTCTCAATCAATTCCAAAAAAATCACAATTATACTAACCATACACTCAGACCACAGTGGAATAAAAATACAAATCAATACCAAGAAGATATCTCAAAACCACATAATAATATGGAAATTAAACAACTTGCTAGTAAATTACTTTTGGTGAGCAACAAAATCAAGGCAGAAATCAAAAAATTATTTGAAATAACTGAAAACAGAGACACAACATACCAAAATCTCTGGGATGCAGCAAAGGCAGTGTTGAGAAGAAAGTTTATAGCACTAAATGCCTACTCAAAAAGTTAGAAAAATCTCAAATTAACAATCTAACATCACACCTAGAGGAATTAGAAAAACAAGATAAAACTAACCCCAAAGGTAGAGGAAGAAAAAACTAAAATCAGAGCAGAACTGAATGAAATTGAGACCCAAACATTCTTACAAAGAATCAAGGAAACCAAAAGTTTGCTTTTTGAAAGGATAAACAAGACTGATAGACACTACTAGCTAGGTTGACAGAGAGAAAGAGAGAGAAGATCCAAATAAGCACAATCAGAAATGCAAAGGTGACATTACAACTGATCTCACAGAAATACAAAAGATCCTCAGAGACTATTATGAACACCTCTACACACATAAACTAGAAAATGTAGAGCAAAGGGATAAATTCCTGGAAACACACAATCTCCCAAGATTGAATCAGTTCTGAAATTGAATCAGTAATTTAAAAAAAAAAAGCCTACCAACCAAAAAAAGCCCTGGACCAGATAGGTTCACAGCCAGATCTACCAAATGTTTAAGGAAGAGCTGGCACCACATCAATTCTACTGAAACTATTTCAAAACATCAAGGAGAAGGGACTCTTCCCTAATGCATTCTACAAAGCCAGCATCACCCTGATACAAAAACCTGGCAGACAAAAGAAAACTATAGGCCAATATCCCTGATGAATATACTTACAAAAATCCTTTAAAAAATACTAGCAAACTAAATTCATCAACATGTTAAAAGGTTAATCCACCATGATCAAGTAGGCTTCATTCCTGGGATGCAAGGTTGGTTCAACATACACAAGTAATAAATGTAATTCACCACATAAAAAAATTAAAAACAAAAACCATATTATCTCAATAGACAGGAAGGACAACAAAATTCAACATCTTTTCATGGTAAAAACTCTCAAGAAACTAGGCATAAAAAGAACATGCCTCAAAATAATAAGAGCCATCTATGACAAACTCACAGCCAATATCATACTAAATAGGCAGAAACTGGAAGCATTCCCCTTGAACTGGAAGATGTCCACACTCACAACTCCTATTCAACACAGTACTGGAAGTCCTAGCCAGAGAAATCAGACAAAAGAAAGAGATAAAAGGCACTGAAATAGGAAGACAGAAAGTCAAATTGTCTCTTTTTGTGGACAATACAATTCTAGACCTTGAAAATCCTAAAGACACCACCAAAAGCCTCTTGCAACTGACTTCAGCAAAGTTTCAGGATACAAAATCAATGTACAAAAGTCAGTACTATGCATTTCTATGCACCAGTGATGTTCATGCTGAGAGCCATATTAAGAACACAATCCCATTTACAATAGCCACACAAAAAATAAAACACCTAGGAATACATCTAACCTAGGAGGTAAAAGACCTCTACAAAAAGAACTAAAAACACTGCCAAGAGAAATCATAAATGACACAAACAAGTGTAAAAACATTCCATACTCATGGATTGAAAAAATCAATATCACTAAAATGACCCTATTGCCCAAAGCAATCTACAGATTCAACACTATTTATAACAAACTACCAACATAATTTTTCACGGACTTGGAAAAAACTATTCTAAAATTCATATGGAATAAAAAAAGAGCTCAAATAGCCAAAGCAATTCTAAGCAAAAAGAACAAAGCCAGAGGCATCACATCACCTGACTTCAAACTATACTATAAGGCTGCAGTAACCAAAACAGTATGGTACTGATACAAAAACAGATACATAAACCTATGGAACAAAATAAAGAGCCCAGAAATAAAGCAGCACGTCTACAGCCATCTAATAATCTTCAACAAAGTTGACAAAAATAAGCAACATGAAAAAGACTCCCTATTCAATAAACAGTGCTAGGATAGCTTGCTAGCCATATGCAGAAGAATGAAATTGGACCTTTACCTTTTACCATATACAAAAATTAACTCAAGATGAAGACTTAAATGTAAAACCTCAAACTATAAGAATCCTAGAAGAACACCTAGGGAACACCATTCTGGACATGGGCCTTGGGAAAGAATTTATGACTAAATCCTCAAAAGCAATTGCAACAAAAACAAAAACTGATAAATGGGACCTAATTAAATTAAACAGCTCTGAACAGCCAAAGAAACTATCAACAGAGTAAACAGACAGCCCCACAGAATTGGAGGAAATATTCACAAACTCTGCATCCGACAAAGTTTCAACATCCAGAATCTATAAGAAACTTAAACAATGGAGCAAGCAAAAAACAACCCCATTAAAAATGGGCAACAGATATTGATATGGTTTGGGTTTGTGTCCCTGCCCTAATCTCGTGTTGAATTGTAATCCCCAATGTTGGAGGAGGAGGTCTGGTGGGAGGTGATTGGATCATGGGGGCGGATTTCCCTCTTGCTGTTCTCCTGATAGTGAGTTCTTACAAGATCTGGTTGATTAAAAGTGTGTAGCACTTCCCCCTTCACTCTCTTCCTCCTGTTCTGGCCATGTAAGGTGCACCTGCTTCCTCTTTGCCTTCCACCATGATTGTAAGTTTCCTGAGGTCTCCCCAGTCATGCTTTCTGTACAGCCTGAGGAACTGTGAGCCAATTAAACCTCTTTTCTTTATAAATTACCCAATCTCTGGTAGTTCTTTACAGCAATGTGAAAACAGACTAATACAGATACAAACAGACACTTCCCAAAAGAAGACATACAAGCAGCCAGCAAACGTGAAAAAATGCTCATTCTCACTAATCATGAGAGAAATGCAAATCAAAACCACAGTGAGATGCCATCTCACACCAGTCAGGATGGCAATTATTAAAAAGTCAAATAACAACAGATATTGGCAAGGCTGCAGAGAAAAGGGAATGCTTATACACTGTTGGTGGGAATGTAAATGAGTTCAGCCACTGTGGTAAGCAGTTTGGAGATTTCTCAAAGAACTTAAATCAGAGCTGCCATTGGACCTGGCAATCCCATCACTGGGTATATATCCAAAAGAAAACAAATCATTCTACCAAAAGACACGTGCACTTCATCACACTCAATGCAGGGCTATTCACAATAACAAAGTCATGGATTTAACCTAGGTGCCCATCAATGGTGGATTGTATTTTTTAAAGGTGGTACATATATACTGTGGAACACTATGCAGCCATGAAAAAGAACCAAAGCATGTCCTTTGCAGCAATATGGATGCAGCTGGTGGCCATTATCCTAAGAAAATTAACACAGAAGCAGAAACAGAAAACCAAATCCCACGTTTTCACTTGTAAGTGGAAGGTAAATATCAGATATTCATGGGCATAAAGATGGCAACGACAGACACTGGGGACTACTAGAGGGGGGAAGGAGGGAGGGGGGCAAGAGTTGAAAAAATAACTATTGCATACTATGTTCAGTACCCGGGTGACAGGATCATTTATACCCCTGACCTCAGCATCACATAATATACCCAAGTATATTATGCACATGTACTCACTGAATCTAAAAAAGTTGAAATGAAAAAAAAAAGTCTTGAAGAGTTTTCCATGTTAATATATATAGATCTCCTTCATTGATTTTAAGGTTTGTTTACTAACCCATTATAAAGAATTCATTCATTTATTTATACTTTTAGAAAATATTTATTAAGTACCTACTATGTGCTTGAAACTATGGTAGGTGTTAGGAATACAGCACTAAACAACAAAAGCAGAGGTAAAAACGCAGAGATTCTTGCATTTGTGGAGCTTATATTCTAGTGGAGGGAAACACAATATGTTAAATAAATCATAAAAACAGAGCAGGGTAAAGGGGATTGGGAGTACTAAACTCAGACTGGGGTAAATTGCAACTAAAAATGAGGTGGATAGAGCAGATCTCACTGAGATGCACCCTTGAGTAGATGAGGGAGGGATCTAGGAGAACATGGAGGGAAGAATGTTTCAGGCAGCAGCAACAGTAAGAACAAAGGCCCTGTGGCAGGAATGTAACTAATACGTTCATGGAACAGCAAGGATGCCACTGTAGCTGGAAGGAGCAAGAATGGACACAGGGGAACCAGGTGGAAGATGATTGCAAACATCTGCTGCAGAAACGGCAGTGTCTCAAGATCAGGAAGGGAGCTGTGGAGGTAATGAGAAGTAGGCAGATTCTAAATACATTTTGCAGGTAGTCAACAAGATTTACTCATGGTATTCATGGAGGGAGTGAGAGAAGAAAAGAATTGAAGATGATTCGGAGGTTTTTGTCCTAACAGTTGAAAGCACTGTGCTGCATTACTGAGATACACCATAGCTGATATAACCAGTCTTCTTTTTTTTTAGAGAGACAGGGTCTTGCTCTATCACTCAGGCTGGAGTGCAGTGCTGTGATTATAGCTCTCTGCAGCCTTGAACTCTGACTCAAGCAATCCTCCCACCTCAGCCTCCCAAGTAGCTAGGACTACAGGTGCATGCCACCATACCTGTCTAATTTTTATTTATTCATTATTTTTTGTAGATACAGTGTCTCACTATGTTTTCCAGGCTGGTCTCAAACTCCTGGCCTCAAGTGATTCTCCTGCCTTGATTTCCCAAAGTGCTGAGATTATAGAATGTGATCCAATGTGCCCGGCCAAACTAGTTCTTTATAAACTAACATATAGATGACCTCTGGGTTTTCTCTACTATGACTAATTCTGCAAAAACTATACTCTTATATGCATCTTTGTGCACATCTGATTGGGTTTCCCACTAAACAATTTCACCTGTCTCTCTCCTCTGGAATGAATGAACTGAGCTGATCTAATCAAACCAACCAGAGGGGGTAGATGTGTGCTCAAGACATGCAAAGGAATCAGTGAGTGATGCCAAGTTAAACATGAAGAAGAGGTTGTCTTTTCTCTTTTACATTTTCCCTTCCTGATTCATCCTGCTCACCAATCACACTGTGCATTACAAAATCAAATAACAGCAAACATTTTTGAGCATTTAAGTGTCAGGCATGATGTTCAGTGATTTGTAAGCATTATCTCCCTTTTACCCTCATGACGACACTATAAGACATATGCTAAAATTATGTCCATTGTATAGATAAGAAGTAAAAGGAGATCTTGGAGGGGTTTGAGTGCGCCCCCAAGGTCACAAAGGCATAAGCGACTGAACTTGGATTTGCACTTGGACAGTCTAACCTTATAGAGCTCATATCCTCAACCAGATGCATTATGCAGCTTTTAAATAAAAATCAACTCCTACATATCCCTATGATTTTTTGCCTTAGAACAAATAAGCACTGACTAAATACTTTCAGTTGCATTGACAGCAAAGATTGTGCCTAGCCCCCTAAAAGACAGTACAGGGTAATGTAAAGGTCACAGGCTTTGAAATCAACTTTTAGCTGTGTGATCTTGGGTAACGTGCTTAACCTCTCTGAATCTCAGAGACACATATCAGGGCCCTGAGAAAATGAGACATAGCACGGCTAGTTTCCTATGGAGACTTGTTTAAAAACTTCTTCAAGACGTCATATCCAAGTGTCCTGCTGGTGGCTGAAGACAGGTAGTGCAGTCCCCAGTCTCTATTGGAGAAATCTAGATCATTCTCTTCACTCTCTGGGGCCTCCCTGCTAAGAGGCAGTTTCCTCTGAAACTCAGTTGCTTCCCTATCTGTCTTCCTCAAAACTTACTCCCTATCCTTCATCAGAGCTGCCACTGAAGTCACCAAAACATTGCAGCGCTGTGGAAAGAAGATTTGATTTGGAGTCAAAAAAAAAAAGAGCTCAGATCCCAACTTAGTTCATGAGAATTACTGTGTGACTAAAACAACCCTCTAGCCATCTCTGGGCCTCTGTTTCTTCATCTCTAAAATCATGGGTTTGAGTAAATAAACTCTGAATTCTGTATCAGGATGAACATCCTACAACTCTAACTCTGGAAGTTATGGGAAGGAAGAGAACGATGGATACAGTGAAGACAAAGAATCTGGCCTCTACCAATATTTACTGATGTGTCAGAGGCCACAATTGATTGTCTTTTTCTGGAGCAGGCACACAACTGTTGCTGATGCAGTGAAAGTCATTTTTTGCCTGAGGAAACAAAATGTTCTGGGAAATTTCACAAAAATTGCTTTTGAATTATCTAAAGAGCCACAAATTCACACCAAGCAGGGTGTTACATGAAGCCTGAGGTCCCAAATGTTGACTGTAAATACTCCTCTCTGATGAAAATTTCACAACACTTTAGAGACATGCCCTGAAGTGGTTTAACAATCAGTTGTGTCAGGAAAGGCTGAGGAGGACTCCTAACTGGAGCTGAGTGGGGTCTGACTAACCCCAGATTTGTGTGTGAATGTGGGTCTCTGCCCAGAAGGGTGTGAAAACAGAGCCCTGGGAGGATGACATCCCTCACGCCAAGGATCCTCCATCCCACCCCAGGGCAGACACTAGGAAACACACAAATGTGCACACACGTACATCCTCACACCCCACCTCCACCCTCTCCTGAGAACCAGCATCGCTGAGGAAACATGGGATGGTAGATCCAGAGTAGGGCCCACAGTAACCCGGATCTGGTCTGACGGTTGATGGGATCTTGTCCCTGGAAATGGTTTTCCCTAGGCCTTAATTTTACTACCTGTAAAATGAAAGACTTGGACTTGAAGTTTTTAACCTCTGACAATCTACGGTTCCTTAATGAGATGAACACCTTCCTAACCCACTGAGGAGGTAGGTTGCCTTTCTGCAGCCTGGACTTGGCTCTGGAGCCACCAGTTTTATTTGTCACACACAAATCCTCATACCCCTTCCTTGAGAATCTCTTCCCCTGCTCCGTGTGGTCCTGGCAGGAGCCAGAAGACCCCACAGTCACAGCCACAGTGATTGGTTCGGGGTTGGACAGAGTAAGTCAGATGCTGGCCTGATGTTTCTGTTACCTATTTTTGAGTATCACACTGCTCTAAAACCTAATGACTTTAAATGACAATCATTGTATTCCCTCTCATGGTTCTGCAGCTGGAGTTTCAGCCATCTAGAGGCTGGACCAGTTGCCTCCAGATGGGATGAGCCTCACATGCTCTGTTGGTGCTGGTAACAGCTGAGGACTTAACTGGGGCTCTTGAAGGGTGCATGGTTCTTCTCCCCTCCGTGGCTTGGGCTTTTTAGGGTGTAACAGCTAGGTCCAAAAGGAAGCAGTCCAAACAAGCAAGTCCGCATGCACCGTGACTTATCCAGCTTCTGCTTACATCATGCTGGCTAAAGTCCTATTGGTCAAAACAAGTCACACATCCATGCTCAGAGCCACTGAGGGAGGGAACGACCCAAGAGAATGATTACCAAAAAGCATGGTTCTTTGACTACCACCAATCAACCAATAAATTACTTTTTGTGCTTACACAGTCACCAAAATACCCTTGACTGATATAGAGTCAATATTGGATCTGAATTCAATTCTTATCCTTACCACTTATTAGCTATGCAGCCCAAAAGTTGCCTAGCTTATCAGAGGTTCTGTTTCTTTATCCTTAAAATAGAGATAATACCCAGTAATACTGTTCTGAAAAGTAAATAACATGTAAGGCCTGAAAACACTTTATAAATCCAAATGTGTGCTATACAAATAAACATACCACAGTGACGAAGAGAGAAACTGTAAGTTTAAGGCAATTTGGTTTGTTATTCATTCATTTTTATTAGAGATGTACTATGTACACAATATATTTTAACTGCCTGTATGGTGTAGAGGGGATGCCTAAGCCCTCAAAGAATTTAGAGTCCAATAGAGGAAATTGGTATTTACATATATAACATTAAACCAAGGCATCTTCAAAAATGCTGCTTCAAGAGAGGAAATAAAGTATTATGGAGAGAGACGGAGGGAATAAATAATTCCGAGTTGCATGGAGGGGCTAGGAGAGGAATGAGGACATCTTCAAGAATGTGGCACTTAACCTGAGACATAAAGAGTGTGTTGGCTTTTATATGCATAGAGGAGGCGAAATGCATTCAGGAGAGCAGTCACTAAATGAACAAAGGCTGGGAGGCATATAGTAAGTGCTTAATAAGTGTTATAGATGTATGAATAAATAAATAAATGAATGAACAAATAGTGGTCCAAGAATAGCACACAGTCCAGCGTTTCCATAGCAAAGAGAATGTGGGAGTGCTTGGTGAGAGAGAAAACCAGAGGAATAGATTGGGGCTACATTATGATGAGTTTTGAATGCCAGACCAAGAATTTCAGCATTTATTTTCATGGGGAGCCATTGAGGATTCTGGAGCATAATAGTCACAAGATCATAACCATATTTTACAGAAATCACTCTGTTGGTAACGCAGGATGAGCCTGGTAATGGCACCTATGTATGTTTCTCCCTACAGAGGCACCCCTCTTTCCCTTCTCAGTCTGTGGAGTGTGGGTAGGCCTGATACCCCCACTCTCTCACTCTCCTCTGGGGATGATCAGATGATTCAACTGGCCAAGGGGAGTATTTCATTCCTCTGCATCACAGGGATTGGTCCAGGGATGGGCATCTGACTTGAGCCAGGCCAGTGAGATGGTGTCCTTGGACTTCAGGGGAAAATGTTAAAAAAAAAAAGGGGGTGCTTATCTTCCCTCACTGGCATTGCTTATCCGATAGCATGTATGTCTGAAGTTGATGGGGACAATAAAAACCTGCCTGAGAATGAAGCTAACAGGGCAGAAATTAGAGACAGCAGAGAAAGGAAGTCCCTGACTGATGGCTTCATTTGAGTTCCTGGATAGAGCTGCCCTGAAAGTAACATTCCCCTGAATTTCCAACAGCATTGGAAGTAATCCAATCACATTCCTTTCTGGCTTGAATTGCTTTTCTGCCTTTTTGTCATGGAATGATTCCTGATTAGATAGAGTCGGGCACTGTGTTAATCCCTAAACAGTCATTCACTCACCTAATAAATATGTTTCAGTGTCTGCCAGCTGCCAGCTACTCTTCTGGGCACTGGAAATAGAGTGAAAAAATAGACAAAAGTTCCTTCCCTCATGGAGCCTACCTTTTAGTTGAAGTTGTGGGGGACAGACAATAAACAAAATCAGTGAGTTAAATGTATAGTATGCAAGATAGTGATCCGAAATGAAACAGGGGAGGGAACTGGAAGCATGGGCTGGAAGCAAGTTTGCAATTTTATATAAAGTTATCATGGGAGGCTTGGCTGAGAAGGGACTTGCAGTTGGTGAGGGGGTCAGCCTTGTGGGGAGGAAAAGCTTTCCAGCAAAGGGAACTTCTGTTGCCAAGGCAGGACCGTGCCTGGAAGGTCCGTGGAGCAGCAAGGAGGCCGGGGTGGCTAAGGCATAGAGGACAGGGGGTAGGTCAGATGAGATTAGAGTGATAATAGGGGAAGGTGGGGATCTTGGAAGCCTTTTTAAGAATTTGCCTTTCATCCTGAGAGACAGAAGCTATTGGAGAGTTTTGAGCAGAGGAGGGGCATGTACTGTTGCAGATTTAAAACGATCGCCCTGGCGGAATGCAGTGGTTCACACCTGTAATCCCAGCACTTTGGGAGGCCAAGGCGGGAGGATCTTTTGAGGTCAGGAGTTCGAGACCAGCCTGGCCAACATGGGGAAACCCCATCTCTACTAAAAATACAAAAATTAGCCAGGCATGGTGGCGGGCAACTGTAAGCCCAGCTGCTTGGGAGGCCAAAGCAGGAGAATCGCTGGAACCCAGGAGGCGGAGGTTGCAGTGAGCTGAGATCGTGCCACTGCACTCCAGTCTGAGCGATGGAGTGAGACTCCCTCTCAAAAAAAAAAGTAATAATAATAATAAAATGATCGCTCTGGCTGCCACATCGAGTATAAAGAAGGGAGACCACAGAAACCAAGAGAGAGGGTGGTGACTCGGCCTGTGGTGGGAGAGATGGTTAGCCTCTGGATCTGTTTTGAAGGTAAAAGCCAATAGGAGTTCCTGGTGAATCCGACACGGGGTCCTGGAAGAAAGAGAGAAGTGTTGGGGAAGAAGAATAGGTATTGGGGACAGAGTGGTGGAGGAGCTAGGCATTTTTTACTTGAGCAACATTTTTGCTTGAGTGCCTCAAAGGATAGAGTTGTTATTAGCAGATGTGGGGAAGACAGACAGGAGCAAATTTAAGGATGAAGTTCCGGTGTTTGTTTCTATCATGTTAGATTTGAGGTGCCTGCTAGACTTCTAAGTGGAGACACGGAGTAGGTGGTTGAATATCAGAGTCTCACATTAAAAGAAAAGGTCTGGACCGCAGCTGTAAATCGGCACCAACCTCAGAGAAAGATCAGAGGAAGCTCCAGCCTTATCAGTTCTATGAGGAAGATGCTCTAGCTGTTTTACCTCCCCAATGTCATGTCTTCTTTGTCCTATTTCCAACTGTAATTGACTTGTAAGACAATGAGATGAGATGCACTTTCCTCCAATCTCAGAAGTCGATTCTAAATTCCAACAATCCTAACCAAAAAGACTATTTTTAAAAAACAGTTTTCAAGTTTAAAGTTTAGCTCCAGGAATCCAAGAGAGCAGGAATGACCATGTACAAGAAAATAAAAGCAAACTCCCCAGGAATAAAGAGTCCTACCTATGAAGTCTCAAGAAAATCTGGAAATTCCTAGGATGTACACAAGGAGGAGCAAGGCAGGCACAGAGAGTGATGCTGGGGCTGACAGGTGGCAGATGAGGTGTTGATTCAGAATCCTGGTGGGTTTCATCAGCTGATGAATACTGAAAGGCTCTGACAATTTTATTTCTGGCTTAAAATAGGAACTATGAATATGGAGGGATCTTTTAAATGTTAATAGAAGCAGTATTAAGGAAGAAAATTGGACCTATTGTTTTGCAAACAGCTGGATCTACTGAAGCAAATTCAGTGTGTATTTCTGAGGATTCCTTTCAAAATATGCTCAATTATAATAAGCAAAAACTCCAGGGATGCTCACTGTAGGAAAAAGATCCTGGGGATTTGGAATCAGAAGATCTGGCTTCCAGCTCCAGTTCTTTGGCAATCATTGACTTCTGAATGTCACATTCTAAAATGCAGATTCCAAGATTACTCAAGGCTGCTGGGAGGTAGAAGAAAGGCAATGTACGTAGTAATGATAGAGCTAAAAGCATTGAGGGCTACCACGGCAGGCACCGGGCTAGGTAACTGATGGGCACTGACCCAAGACTTCTGCATCTGGAAGATGCGGGTTAAGGTTGAGGACTTTGGAAGAAGATCTGGGTTCAAATCCCATCTCTGCCACTCATTTGCTGGGTGAGCTTAAGCAAATTATTCATCCTCTCTGTACTCAATCACCTCATCCACAAAATGGGGATTACAACACTTCTTGTCTTATTAAGGACATTATCAAAAAAGCAAATGAGCTATTATATGTGAAGCACTTAACACAGTACCCAGCACATCATACTCACTCAACAACTATTGGCATTTATTGCTATTATATGTAATTCATAACAGGCTATGAGGCGCACAGTCATTACTACTGCCATATTATAGCTGTTGAGTTAGAATGATCAAATAACTTGTCCCAAGCACTTAGCTGGTAAATAATAAACATCACTAGTAAATAGTAAAGAATGTAGAAGTGGTAATTATTTGTATTTTTGTATTTAGAAGGATTCGTCAATCTTTCTATTTTTCCCTAATGTTGAGCTGATTTCAGCTTTTGCTCATTCTGTTTCTCAGCTGAGATGCTATTAACTTCCATCTCTCTGCAGTTGCCTCTATCCAAGTATCCAGTTATCACTCACATGTCACACTTTCAGAGAAGAATTTCCTGACCATCAAACTAAAGCAGTCTCTATTGCCCCCCTCAGTGTAACTGCCTGTAATGTTACCCTGTTTTATATTCTTTACAGAAGGTATCCATTAGCTTGCTTGTTTGGTTGTGGTCTGTCTCCTCCCGCCAGAATATAAGCATGGACTTTGGCTTCTTCATCAATGCCTAGAATAGTGCCTGGCACATAATAGATGCTCAATAATAGAATGATTACTGACTAGTAACAATTCTCTCACCACCTGTCTGAGCCTTCTGACCATGACCTCATTTCACTTCTCTTATAAATCCTTTTTAATCAATTAGTCTTTCTTCAGATCCATCAGAAAACAATCAAAAAGTTGGGATAAATATTGCTGCTCTCTTCATTTATATATTCTACCCCCCGCCCTCATCCCTCGCTTCCCAATTCCTCTCTCCTGCACATTTACAAGGCTAACAGGACAATATGATCAGACATGATTTCTCCTCTCCTGAAGGCTGGTGCTAAACTGTGAGGCATAAAGAGATTCCCATTGCTCTTACTCATTGGAACTGTCACGCTGTGGCTGAACCAATATTGGGAGTCATATTGTACATCGAAGTTCATTTTGTTCCCACGCTATTGTACCTGCAAGTGGAGTCTCTGTCACGTTTGTTTTAATACCAGGGTTCCAGAGGGAAAATGCCAACTGAATTCATTACTAAAATAAATCGAAACTACCTGAGTAGGCTGAAATGGAAGAGATTTCTAAGACACTTTAACTTCTGAAACTCGGGGTCCAGTCATAAACGACAACCTCTGAAACACATGCCACCTCTCATTGGAAGCTAAGAGTCTCTTGGCCAGGACCAGAGACCAGTTTGACCTTTGCGAATCTGCATTACCCTTCCCCATTAACCAACAAAAAGGGACCTTCTTGCCCAGAGACTTTCTTTTTCCTTCTTTCCAGTAATTTCCCCACTGTTCATAAAAATAATGAGAGCATTAATAGTAATATAATTATATACCAACGGTTAACCTTTTAAAATTATTCATAATTATAATGAATAAGTATATACTTATAATAGTATAAGTATAGCTACTTCTACTTTGTATATACTTTGGTAGTACATATGATTACATACTATCCACTATTTCAATGTCTGAGATACAGTAGTGACACATAGCTGTACCTCCTATCTGCACTCTCATGGGGAAGACAACATAAAAGATATATAAATCAATTAATTATACATTGTGGTAAGTGCTATGAAGAAAACTCATACAGGGTTGAGACTGAAGGAGGAAATCTACTTTAGATGAAGCAGATAAGATTTAAGCTAAAATCAAAGGGTAGATAAGATGGGGAACTATGTGAAGTGTGTGTGTGTGTGTGTGTACCCGTGCATGCATGCACATGTGTGTACAACTACAGGCACATCCCCACTCTGTGGATGAGGACGCCAAGGCCCTGAAAAGTTAAATTTCTTGCCCAAGATCACTCCCATGTTATGAGGCAGGGCTTCTTTTGTATTTTTTTTTTGGAAGCAAATTTAAATGTGTCATTTACTTTTATTTTCATTTTTAAAAAGGGGTTATATTATTTTTATTGAAAATACTTAATTGGCAAATTAAAATTTTGTATGTTCAAGGTGTACAGCGTGATGATTTGGTATATGTTGTGTACTGATCACCACAAATTAATGAACACATCTATCAGCACCTCGAGTTAACATTTTAGGAACTAGTTTGGTCAAACTCTGAATTACACACCCTTTCCACAGTTCTATGCTGTTTCTTGCTTAAATCAGAGAAGATAGAGGACTGGTGCTTAGTCGGAGAAAGAGGTCAGGTGTCACGGTCTGGCGTCCCCTGTGCATTGCAGTGATGGCTGAGCAAGGTTCCCAGGGCAGCTGCAGTTGCAGCTATGGGTCTGCAGAGTGGAAAAGGCTCTTGCTCTGCCACAGAGGGAGAAGGGGTGAAAGGTACTGAAATGAAAGGAAAGCAGCAAAGCCAAGAACACTACTTGTAGAAAATGTGACTGACAAGTGGTCCAAGAAAATATCTAGGAGATGAAAACTTTGGAAGAACTGACCCGAAGCCAAGACAGATGAACTTGAGTCCCCAAATTCACACTTCCTTTGGGTCCACTGAGCAGGTGGAACTCAGATATTGGTCAGATTTCAAAGTCCATTTCTGAAATCCCCTTCAGATCCCATAGCCAGATTACTTTTCCCATTTCCTCCTTTAATTCGTTCAGAAGGGACACATAGAATGTATTCTACTCCTGGCACTGACAGCACAAAGAGAATGAAGTGGCCAGTGACTGGCCTCCTCTAAATAGGTTCACCTGACCAGGCACTGTGGCTCACACTTGTAATCCCAATAGTTTGGGAGGCCAGTTTGGGAGGATCACTTGAGTCTAGAAGTTCGAGACTAGCCTGGGAAACATAGTGAGACCCCATCTGTACAAAAAATACAACAAAAAAAATTAGCCCAGTATGGTGGCACACCCCTGTGGTCACAGCTACTCAGGTAGCTGAGGTGAGAGGATTACATGAGCCCAGGAGATTGAAGCTGCAGTGAGCTGTGATTGTGCCACTGCACTCCATCCTGAGAGACAGAGTGAGACCCTATCTCAAAAATAATTAATTAATTCAGGTTCACCTGACACCCAGAAGGCAATCAGCAAGTGTCCAGGCAGCAGCCCTGATGAGTTCCCAGGCACTGAATGCCAGCTTTGCTCCAGGTGTTCTGCCAGTGCTGGGCGGACAAAGGTCATAATATCATTTCACCCCACAGAGCCCAGAGTCCAGTGGAGAATACAGTGGGTCAACCAGCAATTACAGCTTGTGGGGCAGGAGCTGTGGGAGAGGGAGGTTCGGGAGGCCATGAGAGCTAAAAAGGGGGTTATTAGCCCTGACCAGAGATCAGGAAGGCTTCCTGGATGAAACGACCCCTCTTTCATTCATTCAGCAAATAACTACAGTACCCCTGTTATGTGCCAGACACTGCTCCGGGTGCTGGAGTTACAGCAATGAGCAACAAAACCCCTGCCCTCGTGGAGCTGACATCCCAGGGGCAGGGGAAAGACCACACACAGATACGTAATAAGCAAATAAATAGTGTAAACAATTTGATAGATGGTGGTAGGTGTTTTGAAGAACACAAAACAAAGCGAAGGAGAGTGACAGACAGAGCAGGAGAGCTACTGTGGAGTGGGTGGTCAGTGGAGATGACGCAGAAGAGCTCTAAATAGCAAGATGAGGCCTATGAAGAGGAGGTATGAGGCAGAGTCCTGTGGAAAGGCCTAAGGTGGCACCAGCCTGGCATTGTCAACTGTAGGAAGGCCAGTGTGACCTGAGTAAAGTGACCAGTCACTCACCAAGGGCAGCTTGGACAAGCAGAGATGAACTCAGAGACAGAAGTAGGGCCAGCTCATGGGGGCCTGGTACAGGTTTTGGATTTAATCCACAGTGCAATGGAAATCCATTGAAAGGTTTTAAGGAGGATATGGAAACGCTCTGATCTACATTTTTAAACAGTAACCCTGGTCAAATGGATTGTTGAGTGCATAGATTGTTAGCATCTATCCTTTTTTAACAAAATTTTATTTCAGAGTAATTTTAGATTTACAGAAAAGTGACAAAAGTAGTACAGTAGAGACTTTCCACGCCTCTCACCCAATTTCTGCCATTGTTAACATCTACATGGTACATTCATCATAACTGCAACATTAACGTGGGTAGATTACCACCAACCAAAGGACAAACTGTGGACTTCACCTGTTTTTCTACTAATGTCCTTTTTTGGTTCCAGGATCCAACTCAGGATAGCACATTGCATTTAGACCGATGGTCTTCCAAATAGTTTTTCTATATTTGAGGAAAGGCCTGCATCATCTAGGATCCACTTCGCTTTCTTGTAACTAAAAGTCCTGATAGATAAGGGGGAAAGAGTGGGCTCAGGAACTAGGCAAGAGATGAGAGGGCCCACTCAAAAAAACGGGGTGGGAAGTCAATTTAGTTTATACAGTCACATCAATTACTATAAAATAAAGGTATTTTAATACCCCAAATTAGAAAGAACAGCCCCAAAATAGAAGTCTTTTATGCTGGATAAATTTAGCTTTATGAAAAACTTAATACTTTGCCGGAAATTTTCTCCTTTTTCTGAGAAGAATGAAAATTTGTATGAACTTACATTGGTCCAGCCCACAGAAGCTTTTCTGGGGACAAAGATCTTTTCATTTAATTTTTAAAAATTTTTTAAATAAATAGAGACACCGTTTCATCATGTCACCCAGGCTGGTTTGGAACTCCTGGGCTCAAGTGATCCGTCTGCCTCAGCCTCCCAAAGTGCTGGGATTATAGGCAGGCATGAGACCGTGCCTAGCTGGGGACAATAATCTTTTAAAAAATAAAATAAAATAAAAAGTGGATTCGCAGAATTACAACTGCTTAATCAGCAAATACTGACTGAGCACCTCCTATGTGTCAAACACTATGAAACACACTCAGGAGTTTTGATTTTAGAATCATGCTGCAGACCACAGAAAATCAAATGTCTAATAGCAGAGGAGATTTGTTACAAAGCTGGTGGAGCTGGTGAGTAAAGGCAACTCAACATTTCTGTGTTGGCTGTAAGATGAGTGCAGCAACTAAGGAGTGCTGCACAGGAGATCATCCCTGGGATGGGACGGCTGGCCACTCCTCTTCTTATTGAAAAAAAGCCTCCTATCAAAGTTGGGGCTTCCAGTATAATTTAGTCAGAGGAAACCAAGTTTCAGGGCAACTTCAGTTGTGTCTACACCTCAACAAGCAGCTGTCTTTATGGCAGTATCTCTTCCCTACTTCTTCCTTATCATTTCACTTGGTCTAAGTTGGGATCCTTTGGTAGGAAATCTTAGGGCAAATGATACAAATCTTGACCCTTATTAAGAAGATTAAAAAAAAATAACAAATCTGGCCAGGCATGGTACCTCACGCCTGTAATCTCAGCACTTTGGGAAGCCGAGGCAGGTGGATCACCTGAGGTCAGGAGTTTGAGACCAGCCTGACCAACATGGTGAAACTCTGGCTCTACTAAAAATACAAAAATTAGCCAGGCGTGGTGGTGTGCGCTTATAATCTCAGCTACTCAGGATGCAGAGAGAGGAGAATCACTTGAACCCTTGAGGTGAAGGTTGCAGTGAGCCGAGATGGTGTCATCGCACTCCAGCCTGGGTGATTGAACAAGACTCCATCTCAAAAAAAAAAAAAAAAAATCTGATTGAGTTTCTACAATAAGCACAGCAGATAAAGATGGGCAGTACCTCCACTGCCTTCTCACCAGCAGCAGAGTGGTCAAGAGAAAAAGGCCACTGCAATTGAGTGATGCTGGGGTTGTGGAATTATGTCCTTGGGCATCTGTGAGAGACTGCCAGAGGCAAAGTCAGGCCACCCGACAATGGAGCTTTTTACTTCCTTTTCCTAATGCTATAGTCTTAGAAGCAGAGGTTACTTTCAAAGAGTGGCGTGGGGACTTGCATTAGGATCACCAGAGGTTCTTGGTAAGAATGAAAAATCCTGGATCTCTCTTGCAGGCATCCTGAAGTGGAATTTCCAGCATCTGTATTTAAGTAAGTCCCTTAAGTGATCTTAACCTACCTGAAACCTTGAGAGCTGCTGTCCCACAGGCTCCCCACCCATCTATGGATGGCTGTGGTGAGAGTGAAGGGTGGGGAATATGCAAATGATCTGGGAGGAGGTTCTACAGAAGGTGAAGGATGGAGCAGGTGCAGGGGGCCATGTCCTATTAGGCCATTCCTGTGCACTCATTACAGGTAGAGAATGGTTATTTTTGGGTAGTGTTAATCAGCCTGTGGATGTTTTACAAACCCTTCTAGTTATTGTTCCTGCTTGGCCTGACCTTTCGTGAGGCTATTGTCCACCTTGATTCTGTAGGGCCCTTTGGGCTGAGAACTTCAAAAACCAGAGATTATTCTCCACATTCTCCAACTTTCATGTGGTAGATTCCAGAACAACCTCAAGCCACTGAATCCTGCTGGTTACAAATGTAGGCTCAGGCTGGGCACAGTGGCTCACGCCTGTAATCCTAACACTTTGGGAGGCCGAGGTGGGTGGATTACTTGAGGTCAGATGTTCGAGACCAGCCTGGCCAATATGGTGAAACCCCGACTCTACTAAAAATACAAAAATTACCTTGAAATCACTTGAACCCAGTGGAGGTTGCAGTGAGCCCAGATCATACCACTGCATTCCAGCCTGGGTGACAGAGCAACACTTCATCTCAAAAAAAAAAAAACAAAAAGAAGAAGGTAGGCTCTAGGATCTACACATTAGAAGGCTGTGTGTCTTTGGACATTTCCTTGTGCCTCAGTTTTTCTCATCTGCACAGTGGGTTCACCTCTAAGACTCAGCTCATGGGTACCAAATGAGATAACCTATTCAGAGCTTTCAGCACGGGCCTGGAACAGAATTAATGCATGGTAAATATTAGCTCAAATGCACAACTGGTCAACAATGCAAGGTACCCATGCACACCCAGCCGACACAGAGTCACCATGCGGGGAGGGAAGAAAAGAAAGACAAGCTTATTCATGGGGAAGCAGATGATGCTGTGCAGAGAATTCAAGAAGCTGTGCATGGTTGTGTGGGAGGCGAGGAGGTGGAGGAAGGGGGGGGCGCTGCTCAGAGCCCCTGCTTCTGCTGGGGTGGAAATCATGTGTGAGGAGAAAGAAAAAGAAAAGAAGGGAAGTGACAAACTGACTGTACGTGTGTCTGTCATCGTGGATGAGCAATAAAGATGATAAGAATCCTCAAGACAAGGCTGCATCATTAGATGAGGAATAAAAAAGCTTATTATTAGGGGAAATTGATGCTCTGTGGAACCAGGGCTTTTAGAACAAAGAGCATCAAACTGACATTTTTCCAGGCTGGGGAAGTGTTATTTCATTCATGATCAGTTACAGGCATTAGGGTCTGTTGCTTTCTTTTGTTTTATTGTTCTGTTGCCCCATTTTCTCCACCAGGCCCCAGGCTGAACCCTGAGGGGAGTCTATGAAAAAGCTCTTGAAGGAAGGCATTGGGAAGGGAAAGTCCTCCTTGTCACAGAGGGCAATTTGTATTTTGAAGAGTTTCATTTGAATTGCCTAGAAAATACTTCAGAGACAGATCTATATAATCTCATCATAAATTCAACCTTATACTTTTCAAAGGAGGCAAAGAAGGATATAGACATAGCTATCAGGCCTGGATTCAAACAAGGTTCAAATTAAGGTGACTTCCTGTATTAACTTGAGGAAATCACTGAACCCTCAAAACCTTAGTCTCTCAATCTGTAAAGTAAAATTGAGATTATGACCAACCTTAGAGGGTCATTGTGAGATAGGAAACAAGCATGAATGGTGGTCTAGAGCAAGCCCTTGACCACTGTCATCACCTTTTTTGTCATTGTCATTGTTGTCACACAGCTAAGAAGTTATAGGAGCAAGCGTGGAAACTAACTTAAAATCAAGAAGTTCCCTGACTTAAAATCATAGCCACATACAGAAAACATACAAATCATGCATTGCAACCCTAATAACAATGGGAGCCATTGCCAGATTTATTTCCTAAGCATCTTTTTTTTTTTTTTTGAAAAGCAGTTATTTCCAGGGTGGGAAACCTCCAGAATCCACATCTCCTTTTAAGATACAAAACAGCATTATGTCAAGATGGACACATTCTCCACAGTATTTGCCTGTTACTCCCACTCGCTCCCCGAGATTAATTTGCAAGTCTTCCTTCTTCCCCAAAGTGGATTCCAAAGGCACACACAGCTCAGAAAGGAAAGCAATTCTTGTTCTTCTTTCTCAGGCTTTCCTGTGTTTTAGACCCAAATATATGAACTTTCATGTTCTGGTCTCCCCACAGTTGGGGATCAGTGTAAGGACATTTCAGAAATAGAAGAGGTGTGAGAATGAGAGTAAGTGCGCAGAATATAGACAAGGACCATGATCCAAAAAAGGAAAACACACCCTCCAACTCACTGAATCATTCTGTAAACACCATCAGAATGTCTGCTGAGTGCCAGGTCCTGTGCTCAGTGCTGGACAACAAGGAGAAGAGAATGCAGACCTTCATCTAGAAGTTCACAGCCTGGAAGACAGTGAGGAATGACCCCGGGGGTGTGGAGCAGGGAGCGGCACCTGTCACATCCTCAAGATTGTCCCACTGACACCTTCTAATGAGATTATTAGGTTCAGGTGCCATGGACTAGCCTCAAGAGTAGGTGGTGAACATCCAGGAATAACCCAAATACCTCCCCACCCCTCACCTGTCTCCATGGCTGAACTCTGTTTTGTTTTGAGATGGAGTCTCACTTTGTCACCAGGCTGGAGGGCAGTAGTGCAATCTTGGCTCACTGCAACCTCCGCCTCCTGGGTTCAAGTGATTCTCCTGCCTCAGCCTCCCAAGTAGCTGGGACTACAGGTGCGCACCACCATGCACAGCTAATTTTTGTATTTCTAGTAGAGACGGGGCTTCACCATGTTGGACAGGATGGTCTTGATCTCCTGACCTCGTGATCTGCCCACCTCGGCCTCCCAAAGTGGTGGGATTATAGGCGTGAGCCACCGTGCCCAGCCGGCTGAACTCATTAGTCCTCATTATTTCAGAAGAAGGGAATGCCAGTTCCCGTGATTGCCACTTTTCAGTTGAATGCTGGTATTCCTAGGAGACCTCGTTATCAGCCATGACAAACTCCCTTTCCCTAACTCCTTTAACAGAACTTTACAACTTACAAAACATTTTCATGTTTATGATCTGGTAGTAGGGCAGGCAGTTTCATTCCCACTTTACAGAGGAGGAAGCTAAATAATTAGCCTGTGGTCTCACAGCTCAAAGGCAAAATAGCTGGGAGGTGAACAGTGTCTTTTGACTCCAAGTCTACGGCTCAGCAAAGCCAGCCAAAGATCATTGCTATCCCCTGGTAACTTAGACGTAAGTTACTCTTTCCTCTTAAAACTAAATATTTTGTAGTTCCATGGAAGGAAGGACTGAGAGTTCTCACATCCTTCGATACTCACAGCAGAGACTGCCCAGTCCTGTGGGCATGGGGAAAGGTCAAAGTGTCCAGGAAAAGCTGGTAATTATGACCAGTTCCTGGGTGCTTCCCATATGCCCAGCACTGTGCTGCAAGCAGGCTTCAGCTGTGTCACCTGAATGTCCCTGACTTCACCTGCTCCCACCTGTGTAACTGTAGTCCCTCCCACCCCATTACTTAGGGATTTCCCTCCATCTAGAGGAAGAAGCTCAGGAACAAGCCCCCTCATGCTCTCCATTAATATTTACTGCCCATTTACAAGTCCTTATGGGAATTACCTTGGCATCCCTGTGATACAATGGCCTCCATTAAAACACTACCTTCGTGCCTGGGACCTCACACCCTGGAAAAGCCAAACAGACTCGGTTCCCTTCCGTGCTCAGTGCCTGCCTAGTGCTGTGTGTGAGCCCCTCCCCAAATGCTGCATTGTATTTTGTCCACTTGGACTCTGAGATACTAAGTTTCCCGCATCACCTGGGGAGAACAGATCCTCCAGTTTACGGCTCCTGCTTCACAGGGACTGAGCATCTGTTCTTGCGGTCAAGTGGGGGCAGACTCCTCATTAGAGCTTGCACTGTTCCTGTCTCCTCATTTCTTTCCCCAGGTCCCACTCCAAAGCCTCCTCTTTTCTCCTTCAGTCCAAAGTCACATAGACAAATCAGGGCAAGTGGAGAATCTGGACCCCCAAAACCAACCGAACATTGCTGGATAATTCTGGAAAAGTGACAGCCCTGGGAGGGCATGCAGAAGAGGATCCCAATGAGGAACTCTTAAAAATCCTCCATAGAAACCACAACTGTTATTTATTGAGACCTTGCATGCATATCTAATTAACGCTCACAAGAACGTTGTGATGCAAGTAGCCTTACTTCCTTCAATTTACATAAGAAAATGGTAGCCTCATTCTCCAAGCTAACAACTGAGGAGATGACCCCAGCCCCTCCACTCTTAACCCCAGTGCAATGCTGAGTCCCACTCCCCGAGTTTCAAGGGTTTGCAGATCCAGGTGGTATTTCTTGCGAATCAATTGCTCGGAGAAACAATGACAAAGAAGGGTTTAAGTATTGGGTAGGCGGGTGGGTAGGAGGGAGGAGGAGAAGCTGTTAATTTTAGATGTGTAATTCAGACTGATCATTAGGTGACAGAGGTGTCACCATGCCCCTTATCTTTGTCATCCACCTTCTAAAATAAGGGTCAGGGCCTGTGATTTCCTCAGGGGGAAGATCCATCCTTTGCATGCTTAAAACCCCTGGGGAGGGCAGGACCAAAGAAGACAACAGAGGAGAAGACTCTGGGCTGTGGAAGTCACTTGTTTTCTGCCCCAACCTCCCCAAAACATGTCCTCAACACATAGTACAGGGTCTTGTGAGGTAGGGGAATGTTCCAGAAATTTGTTTTTTAGTCTGTTCTAGGCTGACAAAACTACATTGAAACCGAGGCACCCAGGGCCCTGATTCCTGTACTTGGGTCACTTGGATGTGCGGCAGCAATGACTTGTGGATCCTAACCCCCTAAAACACTGAGTCTCTCCTCCTCACTGTTTAGAGTAGTGCTACAAAAATTGAAAATCAAGCAATTATTGATGTAGTCAAAATAAGGACCCTAAAATTAGAATTGCAGCCAGGTGGGGGTGTCTACACTATTACTCCCACTCCAAAATATAAAAGTGATAGTAACTCACATCTGCCTGGTGTTTACTGTTGCCAGGCACTGTCCTCAACGTGTGGTCCTGGATCCACATCAGCACCGCCTGAAAACTACTTAGAGATGCATAGGCCCTGCCCAGATTGAACTAGAAACTGTGGGGATGGGCCCAGCAATCTGTGTCTTAACCAGCCCTTCAGGTGATTCTGATGCTCTCTAAAGTTTGAGCACTCTTGCCTTACTTCACTGAATCTTCACAATGACTGTGGAATGTATGGAAATTATTGGGCATTATCGTTTTCATTTTATAGAGAAGGAACCTGAGTCTCAAAAATATTAAGTGATGGTCTGAAATGAGTGCTTATACCAGGATTGGAATGCAGGTCATTCTGCCACTCAAGTTCCCTCTTCCCCAAACATGTTTCCTTACTGGTGAAAACCAAGCATGACAGAGGGTGGGGGTGACAAACAATCGTTCCTATGGAAACCAGAAAAGGTAGCTTCAGTTCCAGGTCAGGAAAGACATGCTGAACATCAGTTACAGGTTAGTCACCATGTGCTATGGTCTGAATGTTTCTGTCTCCTTAAAACTGATATGTAGCAATACTAACCCCCAAGGTGATGTTATTAGGAGTCAGGGCCTTTGGGAAGCCATTAGGCCATGAGGGCAGAGACCTTATAAAAAAGGCCCAAGAGAAACCCCTCACCCTTCTCGTCATGTGAGGACACAAGGTAAAGATGCCATCTATGAACCAGAGAGCAGGCCCTCACCAGACACCAAATCTGTCAGCCCACTGATCTTGGACTTCCCAGCCTCCAGAACTATGAGCAATAAATTTCTGTTGTTTATAAGCCACCCAGTGTTGGGGATTTGTTATAGCATCCCAAACAGACTAAGACACTAAACATAAATATCTTATCTCATATAATTCTCAACAAAAACCCATGTCAGGTAGGCATTCTGAAATCACATATCAGGTAGGTAAGCAATTTTTCTAAGATG
Organism: Gorilla gorilla gorilla; assembly: GCF_029281585.2. Lineage (NCBI taxonomy): Eukaryota > Metazoa > Chordata > Mammalia > Primates > Hominidae > Gorilla > Gorilla gorilla. The sequence goes on from NC_073228.2 coordinate 149,787,398, forward strand.
TCAACACTCAGTAAGTTGCAGGGTAGTATTTAAATCCTGTTTACTCTGTCTTTAAAGTCCTCACAGCCTCTCTGGGGCACATTTACACATTCAGCAGATATATATGTGCTCATGGCAAAAAGGCCAGGAAACCAAGGGTGAATGCACATGTAGCAGCAAATGAGGTCACCCTGCTCCAGGGCTGAAAATCCACCTTTACAGCAATTGTGGGACTTTGACAGCATCACCAGTCACCCCAGTCTGCTCCTCCCTCCCCTCCTTCCTTCCCTCTTGAAAAACCACTGACTTTTCCCTTTCTCCCTGTGAGATAAAGGAAGACAAGTTCTTACCAAACTGAACATGTTGATTCAATTCCTATTAACTGAGTATTCACCCAACTTTCCGGAGAAGCAAAGCCCTTAGTGGGTAATGATGCCAGGAATGGGATCCATTGCCAGTTGGAGACCTAGCAACATTTAATGAGGATTATAATAATGTTATGAATGCCTTTAACCAGCTCCTCACCCAAAATACATACACACCCTTGAAACTGGCTTGGGATTTACCAGCAACCTTCCAAATCAATAGCTTAATTAACCCACAAGCTGTGTATGACATGTCATGAAACATCTCTAAAACCAAGTAGCAAAGGAAAGTACAAAACTTAAATCCATGTTTGTATTAAGTTTCCCAGCCATCATTTTGTAGATTTTATTTTTTTAAATAAGTTGCTATTTATTTTCACTTAAAGGCATGGTATTTTTAAACCTTAATTTATAGATTCAAGGAGATATAAAATGAAAAACTCTGGGTGAAAACATTTGTTGTCAAAAATATATAAACAGCCCCCAAATCTAAAGGGAATCTCTGTCACTCCCTAAGTTACAACTTGCCATTGGCTCTCTCAGTTGCTTTTTGGATGGAGCCCAGGCATCCCAGACTGCTTTGCCAAGCATTTTGTGATCATGCGGCTGCCCATACTCCAGCCCCAAAGCCTGACACTCCTGCCACACACCCTCTGCCCAGGTTAGGCAGAGTACAGGCATTTCCCAGAAAGTCCTGGGTCCTCCCACCCTTTGTGTCTCTGCATCTGTTTGGCTCTCAGCCTGGAATATCCCCTCCCTTCCTTTACCAAGCTGACTCCTCCTCATCTCTTCTGCTCCTGCTCATCTCTCAAACCTCAGCCAGGTGCCACCTCTTCAGGAAAGTCTTCCCTCATGTCCAGTGGGGATTTCCAAGGCACCATGTGCTGACCCTCATTACATTATTTTTAACACTGGTTAATGATGGTCTATTTACTTCTGTGTCACCTCCTAAGCTGGGAGCCCCATGAAGGTATTTCAGTGTCATCAGGCTTAGCACAATGCCAGGCACATAGTAAGCACTCACAACATCGTTGTTGAATGAATGAGTGAATGAATCAAAGAATGAATAGTTATCACCTAGGTATTTATTTTCCCCACAGGCTCCAGGTACACCATGGAAATGAGAGATGTAATTTTTCTCTCTCAACACCCTTAAAAAGCTGTTTCTACACCCAGGGACATGATCATATGGTCCAGTATAGCCAGAAGCATTTCAAGGCTACAGAAACCTTAGTCTAAAACATAGTCTAGCTGAGCCCAGAAGACTGGTAACAAAACCAAAGCTAGGCCAAACTCCCAGAACTAGCCCTAGTCTGGAATGGTCTGGAAACTCACTTTAGTTCCGACCTTCCTAATGTAAGGCCAGTGTAAGTATGTCCCATGTACCTGTGGGGTTTGAAATTATAAAAGCGGTGCAAGCATTGCAGGACCTTCAAACATAAAGCAATGTATAAAATAGACAGTTCTCAAAAGGTGGCCCTGGATCACCACATCAGTGCCACCCAGAAACTAGTTGAAAATGCATAAGCCCCACTCAATCTCAAATTTTAGAATGCATCAGAATCACCTGAAGCACTTGGGGAAACAGATTGCTGGTGCCATCCCCAGGGTTTCTGATTCAATAAGTCTGGATGGGGCCTATACACTTCTAACTGGTTTCCAGGTACACTGATATGGTGCTCTGGGACTACACTTGAGAACTGTCTACTTTACATATAATAAGTGTCATACCCTGATATTGGCCTATAATATGATTCCCCAGAGATAGCCCTTGCTAAGAGTATTTTAGAGGGTGATAAGCAATGAGCCTGCAAGAAAAAATGCAGCTAACAGATGACTATATGCAATATATTTCTAAAATATTTTTATTTGTTGTCTCAAAATGAAAATCAAGTGGTTTCACATGACTGGAATACTTTCATGGAGCTCCCAGCTTTGGAAGTGACAGAGAAGTAAACAGATGCCACAAACCAGCACAAAAAGTACTCTGACTCCCAGCTTTTCTTGGAAAATCCAAAGACTTGTCACCAGGTTAGCAATGATTTGCTGAAATTGAGTGGTGCTAGTTGCTTAATATGAGGCATGCTCTCAAGGTTGTCACAGTCCCTACTCACTAAGCCAAAATCTGATCCCCTGCATGCACTTAAGTTTGTGTATCACTGGTATGTATCCTTACAAAATCCTTCTATAATGTTATGAGTATTATGAGCACTGCCTACCATCTTCTTTTTTCCATTATATCCATATCGATATATACTAATTTACCTAGGTATTCCTCTGTATGATTACCTTATAGTATATATAACCAATCCCTTCCTGGTGGATATTTAAGTTAGTGCTATTTATTCTCCATTACAAACAACAAAACAGTGAATGTCCTTGTATATATCCCTTTGCATACTTTGTGAGCATTTCTCTTGAATGAACTTCTAGATGTGGAATTACTGAGTGAAATGGAATGATACTTATAATTTTGATAGATAATGCCAAAATGCTGAAGTTAGTTAGGATACAAGCCATGTTTAGTACCAAGCAGGGGGCAAGGAATGGTTGAGTTTGGAGAGTGGCATGGAGAGATGAATTGCCCATGATCTGAGCCTCTTCTTCAGCAACCACACTCCTGTACTCCTAGTTGATTGCCACAAAGGCAATATCTCAAATGGCAGAGCTAGATCTAGCAAGGCAAATCTATTTTAGAATCCTAGTTGAACAGTTAATTAATCATCATAAATTGAGCATAAAAACGAAATGAGATAATTCTGGTTATATTACAAAAGTCTCCATTTGTTACTGAAAACCAAAGGGATTTTTATCGAAATGCTTATGTCTGGTTTGTTGACATTTCTCTCATTATTTTATCTCAATAATAATACTAATTCCCCCTATGCTTTCTCCCTTTCTGTTTCAGGCTTATCTCCCTTTGTTTCTTGGAGATTAACTTGATGTTACTGTGAGAAGGCTCTGTATGTTGCCAAGTTTTGAACTCTCCTGAATGGAACCAAAAATAAAAGTCTAAGATCAAAGTTGCAATAAAGTATTGACGTTTTTATTTAATAAATGTGGCAAATGGGATGACACGAAGATTAAGAGCACAGCCTGCCTGAGTGTAAGTTCCGAGTTCCTCATGCACTGGCTGGGATAATACATAACCTCTCTCACCCTCTGTTTCCTCATCTGTAAGATGGGGGTAATTAAAGGGCTATGGTTCTTTGCACAGAATCTTGCACAAAACAATGTTAATTGTTATTATTTATTCTAGCACAGTAGCCAATCCCACCCCCTCTTAAAAGTTTTATAGGGTGTGGCAATGCCCAGACCACATAAACCTTCAGGCAGCCATTCTGTGAGTTGACAGTCATGAAATGGCCAAATCAGAATAAATAACTGCTTCAGGAAGAGAAGCCAGCAGTTGGGCTCAATTTTAAACTGTGCTTTAGATGCAACACAATAGATAAGAGGCCTGATAAGGAGAAAATGGCCAACCTTTACTGAGCACTTACTCCTGTCACACTCTTTGAAGCATTTACAAGCATCTTCTCAGTGTGTGCTCACAATAATCCTATGGAGCAAGTGCTATTATTACCATTCCGGTCTCACAGATGAGAAAACCAAGCACAGCATGTTTAAGTAATTTGCTGTAGGTCACACTCTTATTTAATAAGATGGCACCGGCCATCTGACTCCAGAGTGTATGTTCATAACTACCATAAGTTAGAAATGATGCCAGAAAAAGATAAACTATAGCTAAAACAGAAAGAATTCAGATATTGTCAATTAATATCTATATCTTTTGAGCACTTTCTATGTACCAGACATTGTTTTACCAACATGTATTAGGAAATTTATTCCTTATGACAAGCCTGGGAAGTACTTGTTACTGATTGCATTTTTATGGATGGGGCCTAGAGCTTTTGAACACAAAGGGTCACAGAGCTGTTACTGGTGAAGCTAAGTTTCTAAAGCATGTCTCCAGATTCCAAGTCGCAAGCTTTCTCCCTAGGAATGCAATAAGAATTCCAAACACAAATAAGTCATCCTCATCACTCAGCAAATATTTTTTAAGCACCTACTTGTGTCAGACACAAATTAATGACACAGACATGGTTCCTGCACCATGGGATGTAGATTGTGTGAAAGAGAGACACAATTTATAAGGACAAGTGAGTAAATAATGAATATCATATAACTAATACATAATTAGCACCATCACATGGCACCCTAAAAAATGTCTAATTGCTTTGACAGATGTTATTTATAGTCAGTTATAGAAAATCATTCTAATTCTTTTTTAATAAGGGAAAAAAAATTTGTTTCTCCTGTATTTCACATTATCCTGGAAGGCCTACTCATAAAAAGAGACATCTTGCACTAATCAGAGCACTTGGGGAATTACTGAATTTTGCAACTTTCTCACTTGTGTGACAAAAAAAAAAAACAAGATTGTGGTTACCCAATTGTCTGAGCAAACTGTCAGCTTTTGCACAGACTTGCCCTGAGTTTAATAAGAATTAAGGGTGCATCCTGCTCCTGGTTTTGAATCAAAACATTTACTGATTTCATCAGAAAGGAAACAGTGAAAGAAAGGGAGAAAGACAGGTTAGGAGTGAAATGATTTATCACTTACTTTTCTTTAGTAAGGCACAGTATCTGTCATGGATTAACATCTAATTACAGCAGTTTCAGAGCTGTGAAGTTTATTATTTTTTTAATGGCTATCTTATCAACTGTAATGCACAAGCTATTAGGGTTATAGGATTTAACTCCCCCTGTTGCAGATGTTTTAGTAAATCTGTAATGATTTAAGCATTTTTAATATCTTTTAAAAATGTATTACACTTTAATCCATCTTGAGTTAATTTTTGTATAAGGCATAAGGAAGGGATCCAGTTTCAGCTTTCTACATATGGCTAGCCAGTTTTCCCAGTACCATTTATTAAATAGGGAATTGTTTCCCCATTTCTTGTCTTTGTCAGGTTTGTCAAAGATCAGATGGTTGTAGAAATGCGGCATTATTTCTGAGGGCTCTGTTCTGTTCCATTGGTCTATATCTCTGTTTTGGTACCAGTACCACGCTGTTTTGGTTACTGTAGCCTTGTAGTATAGTTTGAAGTCAGGTAGCGTGATGCCTCCAGCTTTGTTCTTTTGGCTTACGATTGACTTGGCAATGCAGGCTCTTTTTTGGTTCCATATGAACTTCAAAGTAGTCTTTAGCAATTCGGTGAAGAAAGTCATTGGTAGCTTGATGGGGATGCCATTGAATCTATAAATTACTTTGGGCAGTATGGCCATTTTCACAATATTGATTCTTCCTACCCATGAGCATGGAATATTCTTCCATTTGTTTGTATCCTCTTTTATTTCATTGAGCAGTGGTTTGTAGTTCTCCTTGAAGAAGTCCTTCACATCCCTTGTAAGTTGGATTCCTAGGTATTTTATTCTCTTTGAAGCAATTGTGAATGGGAGTTCACTCATGATTTGGCTCTCTGTTTGTCTGTTATTTGTGTATAAGAATGCTTGTGATTTTTGCACATTGATTTTCTATCCTGAGACTTTGCTGAAGTTGCCTATCAGCTTAAGGAGATTTTGAGCTGAGACGATGGGGTTTTCTACATATACAGTCACGTCATCTGCAAACAGGGACAATTTGACTTCCTCTTTTCCTAATTGAATACCCTTTATTTCCTTCTCCTGCCTAATTGCCCTGGCCAGAACTTTCAACACTATGTTGAATAGGAGTGGTGAGAGAGGGCATCCCTGTCTTGTGCCAGTTTTCAAAGGGAATGCTTCCTGTTTTTGCCCATTCAGTATGATATTGGCTATGGGTTTGTCATAAATAGCTCTTATTATTTTGAGATATGTCCCATCAATAACTAATTTATTGAGAGTTTTTAGCATGAACAGTTGTTGAATTTTGTCAAAGGCCTTTTCTGCATCTATTGAGATAATCATATAGTTTTTGTCATTGGTTCTGTTTATATGCTGGATTACGTTTATTGATTTGCGTATGTTGAACCAGCCTTGCATCCCAGGGATGAAGTCCACTTGATCATGGTAGATAAGCTTTTTGATGTGCTGCTGGATTCGGTTTTGCAGTATTTTATTGAGGATTTTTGCATCGATGTTCATCAGGGATATTGGTCTAAAATTCTCTTTTTTTGTTGTGTCTCTGCCAGGCTTTGGTATCAGGATGATGCTGGCCTCATAAAATGAGTTATGGAGGATTCCCTCTTAAATGTTAGACCTAAAACCATAAACACCCTAGAAGAAAACCTAGGCAATACCATTCAGGACATAGGCATGGGCAAGGACTTCATGTCTAAAACACCAAAAGCAATGGCAACAGAAGCCAAAATTGACAAATGGGATCTAACTAAACTAAAGAGCTTCTGCACAGCAAAAGAAACTACCATCAGAGTGAACAGGCAACCTACAGAATGGGAGAAAATTTTTGCAACCTACTCATCTGACAAAGGGCTAATATCCAGAATCTACAATGAACTCAAACAAATTTACAAGAAAAAAACAAACAACCCCATCAAAAAGTGGGCAAAGGATATGAACAGACACTTCTCAAAAGAAGACATTTATGCAGCCAACAGACACATGAAAAAATGCTCATCATCACTGGCCATCAGAGAAATGCAAATCAAAACCACAGTGAGATACCATCTCACACCAGTTAGAATGGTGATCATTAAAAAGTCAGGAAACAACAGGTGCTGGAGAGGATGTGGACAAATAGGAACACTTTTACACTGTTGGTGGGACTGTAAACTAGTTCAACCACTGTGGAAGTCAGTGTGGCGATTCCTCAGGGATCTAGAACTAGAAATACCATTTGACCCAGCCATCCCATTACTGGGTATATACCCAAAGGATTAGAAATCATGCTGCTATAAAGACACATGCACACGTATGTTTATTGCGGCACTATTCACAATAGCAAAGACTTGGAACCAAGTCAAATGTCCAAAAATGATAGACTGGATTAAGAAAATGTGACACATATACACTGTGGAATACTATGCAGCCATAAAAAATGATGAGTTCATGTCCTTTGTAGGACACGGATGAAGCTGGAAACCATCATTCTCAGCAAACTATCGCAAGGACAAAAACCAAACACCACATGTTCTCACTCATAGGTGGGAATTGAACAATGAGAACACATGGACACAGGAAGGGGAACATCACACACCGGGGCCTGTTGTGGGGTGGGGGTAGGGGGGAAGTATAGCATTAGGAGATATACCTAGTGTTAAATGACAAGTTAATGGGTGCAGCACACCAACATGGCACATGTATACATATGTAACTAACCTGCACATGTTGTGCACATGTACCCTAAAACTTAAAGTATAATAAAAAAAGTATTACACTAGAATATACATTCATTATAGAACAATTACAAACATACATGAGCAAAATTTTTAAAAATAAAAATCAACTAATAAGCCCAGTGGCTAGAAATAACCATTGCTAACATTTTGGCATACATTCTCCTAGTCTTTATATTATATATATGTATGTGTGTGTATCATTTTTAAATAACCTGAACTCATGTAACTTAAGTTTCAGTATTCACTTAATTGTGAATGATCCTTCACATCATTAAATATGCATCTCCTTATCATTTTTAATAGTTGTATAATATTCCCCCATATATATATATATATATATATATATATATATATATATATATCACCATTTATTTACCCACTCCCCTATTTTTGGACATTAGGCTGTTTTTCTTTAACTTTTCACTTTTATAAGTAATGCTATAAGGAACACACTTGGATACATATCTGTTATGTTACATAAATTTATAGAAGTGGTATTTTAGGATCAAAAGGTGAGAAGTGAGACCATATTTTTAAGGCTTTAGACTTAAACTTTTTTTTACTTTTCATTTTGAAATAATTACAGACTCATAAGACATTGCAAAAATGTTACAGAGAAGTCCCTTGTACCCATCACACAACTTTCTCCAATCATAAGTTTTCATATAACCATAATAGATTATAAAAACTAGGAAACTGGCTTTGGCACAATACAATTAACTAGAATACAGTTACAGTTTTACCAATTACTTGGATTTTACCAATTACTTGGATTTTACCAGCAGAATTATTTTCTAGTAATAATAGAATGGAAAGATGTATTCTTACTTTCCTACTTTCTCCTCTCACAAATCTGCCTTTAGAACTTCCTTCTAATCTGTAGAGGAAAGAATACAAACATGCTTGGTAGACTATTCTTTTTTATTGACAATCAAGAGGAAGAAATGCACTTAAGAATCTCTCACCAGATGTAGAGTGGGTAAATCCCCATTTATGGCACAGAAATGGGGAGATTTCTGTCTTTTGGTTCTTCACAATCACTTCTGTTTCTTTATGATACACTAGATCAGAGTCTCCTATAGCCTGGGGTACCCTAACCCAAAAGGAATAACACTGAATCACACCAGGAGAAAGTTATTCTCTTTTCATTTTTCCTTCACTTTTCTGATAACACCAAGGAGAAAGCCTCAGTTTTGGGCTAGTCTTTATTTATTTATTTACTATTTAAAAACAATTTTTTTTGAGACAGAGTCTCGCTTTGTCACCCAGGCTGGAGTGCAGTGGTGCAATCTCAGCTCACTGCAGCCTCTGCCTCCCGGATTCAACTGATTCTTCTGCCTCAGCCTCCCACATAGCTGGGATTACAGGCATGTGCCACCACACCCAGCTAATCTTTGTATTTTTAGTAGAGACGAGGTTTTGCCACGTTGCCCAGGCTGGTCTCAAACTCCCGGCCTCAAGTGATTCGCCCACCTTGGCCTCCCAAAGTGCTAGGATTATAAGCATGAGCCACTACTCTCTTTTTAACACAAATTGCTCAGGTCTCAAGTTCAGATCTAGGCAGGCAATAGCATTTAACTGGGATTCAGTGATATTTTATTATTTTAATCAAACGTGCCTTTACTTTCACCTTCAAATTGCAGCAAATGAAACTGGTTTCCCATTTATAGTAGTATTTTTTAAATTTCCCTTTAAAATAAATTATTCCATTAAAAAATGATTCGACATTTTAAAAAAGTACATGATTATGGCAAAAGGCATAAAGATAAAATGCAAATGATGGAGGTTAGGGATACATTGTGTAAGAGCATTTTGATCAATAAAGAACTGAGCACTCACATGGCCTAGCATGTTTTTCTTTGGATTAGTCTGCGTTAGAATGAGAACCATCTGGCATCTGGTTCTTTTATGAGATCTACTTACAGAAAAAGAAGAAAGAAGATAAGAAGCCTACATCTATTAAGCACTATTATATACATCATCTCAACTGACTCTTATGAACATCTCAATGAAGTAGGTGCTACTAGCATCCTCACTTTATCCATGAGGAATCCAAGGAACAGAGGAAGAGAGTAATTCGCCTAAGTGATCTATCTGTCTATCTAGCAACTGGCAGAGCTGGGATTCAAACCGGGTCTGTTAGACTCCAAAACCATAGGGGTTTTTGTCTGTTTGTTTTGTTTTGTTTTAGACAGGGTCTCACTTTGTCACCCAGGCTGGAGTGCAGTGGTGCGATCTCAGTTCACTGCAGCCTCAACCTCCTGGGCTCAAGTGATCCTCCCACCTCAGCCTCCCTAGTAGCTGGGACTATAGGCATGTGCCACCATACTCAGTTAATTTTTGTATTTTTTGTAGAGACAGGATTTTGCTATGTTGCCCAGGCTGGTCTTGAACTCCTGAACTCAAGCCATCCGCCTACCTTAGCCTCCCAAAGTGCTGGAATTACAGGCATGAGCCACTGCACCTGGCCCAAAACCATGCTCTTGACTGCTGGTTCAAACTGTTTCCCATTAAATTTAAGAATAAGTCACCTCCAGAAAATTTATAATGCCTCTTTGTCCTGGCCAGCAGTCTGGGTCACTTTACTGTAGGCCTGGTGATTGCATGAGAATATTTTAAAGTACACTCCTCACCTGCAAACATCCCCTGAATTGGAGAGGAAATCTCACATCTGACTTCATCCTGGGTCTGTATCCTTTAAAGAAAGAGTGTTAATAGCCACTCAACCCTGTCAGTCTGATTTTCTTCACATTTCTACTGTTGTCCTCCAGTCATGCCTCCTCTTGAATTGTCCCGAAGGTTTCTCAGTATCACTAGAAAAATCAAATCATATGAGCAAGGTCAACATCACAGAAACAGATAACATAGGTCTATTTAAATATTTAAAACATATCTAGATTTATACTAGGTACTAAGCGAAGAGAGCAAAGATGTACAAAACATGGCCTTCAGCAACAAGGGTCCAGTGATGGTCAAGAGAGGTTTCATGACCCTGCAGCTCTAAAACTTTAGATTTCCAAATACCTCAACTCCTTTGATGGATTTAAGGAGTGCCTTACAAATGAGTAACTTTATGGCAGAGAGCCTGCGACCAAGTGGCTAAGAGCCAGTCAAATGAAAATAGTACACCTCTAAAATCATAATTCCAATAAGTAAATTTGATTGACAAAACTTATCTGCACACTTGTTTGTGATTTAGTTTTTAATTGGAAAGAAACTGTCTTAGCCTGAGACAAAGGCTTGCTTCCTTGAAAGTGATTTATTTGGGAGAAGGAGTTAGGATAGAGGAGTGAAACGGAATGAGAGAAAGCTAGCACAAAGATGCATTATTGTGTTAGCCCCCTATGGATGAAGGGTACTCATCCCACGAGACCTTCTGAAGAACTTTATGACATCTCAAGACTGCCTGCCCAGAGGATAAAAGGGGAAAATGTATCCACAGACTTTCCATTAGTCAAAGACGGTCCACACTTCTGGATCATGTACCTGTGTGTGTGAAGCAAGTTCTCATGTGTGTCCCATGCTGCAACATCAGAGAAGCTCCAAGGCAGGAGGCAAGAAGTATGTGGCTAGATCTTGAGGATAGACACTGCCAAGTAGAATCTCTGCATGCGGCCTGAATCTAGGAAAACTTCTTAGCTTAAATAAGAGGTGTGATTGAGAACACTCAAAGTGACACTCAAGAGGTGTCTAATATAAAACCATTATCAACAATTTGGGGTACACTTGCCCAAACACAAATTTTTAAAAACATCATTCATTCATTTAGTCATCAATAAACCCATTCAACATTTAGTGAGTATCAACCACATGCCAGCCACTGTGTTAGATACAGGGGAACAGAAGAGCAACAGGACACATAAGGTCCTTCCTCTCTTGGAGCTTACAGTCTATTTGCAGGAGTTGGGCATTAAATAAATCATTATAAAATAATTACTGAGTTACAGTTATGATAGCTGTTATAAAAGAGAAGTGTAGGATGATAAACTTTCTACTCATGAAAATCAAACAAGTCTTCCTGGAGGAACTGACATTTTTTAAAGCTCAAATTTGCAGAGAAGGGCATTAAAAAAGCAAAGCAGGGAGGAAGAGAGTAACTAGGAAGAGAGGAAGGGGAAGAGGGTGTGTTGAAGACAGAAAGAAGAGCATGAACAAATACTTGATGACAAAAACACTATCCTAAGAGTGAAGAGAAACCCAGTGGGTCAAGAGTGTGCTGAGTGAGGGGGTGATGGGGGTATAAGTTGAGGCACGAGAGGTGGGCATGAGCCAGATCACGCAGGGCCTGACAGCTCGGAAGAAGGATTTGATTTTATCCTAAGGTCATGGAAACCTACTGAAGAGTTTTGACTAGGGAAACAATATGACCAGGTTTGCTTGTTTGTGTGTTTTACATACATAAATCTAAATGTACTCATAAATATGCACAGCAGAAGGTCAGACATATCATACAGATTTTTTAAAAGAATGCAGCCAATCATCACCCCATAACTATACAGATAGAAACAGGAGTGTTGGTGGGGTGGGAACAGCGGGAGAAGGGAGGTGGCCTGGAGTCTGAAGAGGTATGCATAGTTCACCTTTTTGTTTGTTTTTAAAGACTACATGTTCATCTGATTTGATGCCAAGGTAGTATTTGGGTAAGCCAGAACAAATCCCCATTTAAAACTCTCGCCCTTCTTTAAAAGTTTCAAGACATTTTCTCTTCAAGACTAACCTCATGTGGGTGGTGTTGGGGACCACCTACAGGGTGTCTTTTGAGAGGTGCTGAAAGACCACCCCTCGCTTCAGTGTACCTTTTCTCTGTCCTCCATTAGAACCTAAAATTCTACCATCACGATTCTATTTGGCTGGATTTTCAATTGCCAGATTTGCTACAAGAGTAACCCACTGGATCTAGTCTGCCTTCCTGGGACTGAGCTGGTTTGACTGCATTTTCTCAGGGATGGGAAGGTTTGAAGCTTTTAAGACCACTGACCATACAGGGGTGTGGAGGGGCCATGAGATGGGTAGACTACAACCCAGAGGGGCCCAATCTCCTTTTCTGACATCAATATTTTGTCTTGGGTTCGCTCTGAGATCAGCTGGTGTGTACAATATGGGTATATGTGTAGACATGTGCAGATTTAAATAGTAAAGACACATGGGTGTACTTATGATATGTACATGACTTTATAAAATGAAAAGAAACACAGGCCCCGGGATTAGACCAACCTGAGTTCAGATCACAAGGTTTGTAACCCTGGGAAAGTTTACAGTATCTTACGGGGTGGTTGGGAGAATTCAATGAGATAATATGTTTAAAATCTTAGCATTGGTCAGTGGCATACAGCAAGTGCTCCATAGGTGTTACTATTATTAAGATTATGTATGTGTGCACCCTTACACAAGTGTATGCATGCATCTGCATATAGGTGCAGATATGAGTATGTAAGGGAGATAGAGTGTGTTTAAGAACAAGAGAAAGAATAATGAAAAATATCGCCAATCTCTGCAACAGGAGTTCCAGCATAGGAGTGGCCCTTTTTACGAAGTGAGACCACTGCAGGGCACAAAGGAAACTGACTCAGCTTTACTAAGTGGGAAACAGAGTAAGAGGACAGTAAACCTCAAGAGCTTCCTTAGTGGCACAGACTCAAGAGTAGAAATTAATAGAAGGAGACAGGCAAGCAGAATGGGATGTGATGTTATCAAAGCTCAAAAGTGACGTTAAAAAAGTAATAGTTGAAAGTGGTCTCTGAAATTGACCTACATCAAAATTAGGCCTCCATGCTCAGAAAATAGATAACCATCTGCTCCATCCTAAAGTTCTGGGCTGCACGCATGTTTGATGTTTTGGAACTAACATGAAAGAACGTGGAAAAACATGTAAACAATGTTTTCAGACCTCCTGGTCTCCTCTTAAGATTTTCCCATTGAGCTGTGTCTGAACACTCTCTGCATAATAAATAATTGTCATCCTTACGTCTAGAGAGAAGATATAGTAATAACAACAATTTTAAAAAGAACACCCAGTTTCTTTCTCTTTTTTTTTTTTTTTTTTTTTTGAAACGGAGTCTTAGTCGCCCAGGCTGGAGTGAAATGGCACAATCTCAGCTCACTGCAGCCTCCACCTCCCAGGTTCAAGTGATTCTTGTGCTTCAGCCTCCCAAGCACTCCCAGCCAACACACCCAGCTAATTTTTGTATTTTTAGTAGAGATCGGGCTTCACCATGTTGGCCAGGCTGGTCTCAAACTCCCGACCTCAAGCAATCCACCCACACCTCAGCCTTCCAAAGTGCTGGGATTACAGGCATGAGTCACCGCGCCTGGCCTCAAACACCTAGTTTCTAGTCCCAATTCTGCCCCTAACTCACTGGACAACTTCAAAGAATCCCTTGATCTTTCTGGGCACAGCTGCCTCATCTGTAAGAGAAAGTGAGTAGCCAGTTTTGGCCATTATCTTTTGACCTCTTGCCCTCTTAGGGGAGGCTTAGCTCCCTTGAACCACCTCTTCACCTCTTTTTTTTTTTGTTTTTTTGTCGCCCTGGCTGGAGTGCAGTGGCACGATCTCAGCTCACTACAGCCTCCGCCTCCCGGGTTCAAGCGATTCTCCTGCCTCAGCCTCCTGAGTAGCTGGGACTTCAGGTGCGCACCACCATGCCCAGCTAATTTTTGTATTTTTAGTAGAAATGAGGTTTCACCATGTTGGCCAGGATGGTCTTGATCTCCTGACCTTGTGATCTGCCCACGTCGGCCTCCCAAAGTGTTGGGATTACAGGCATGAGCCACTGCGCCTGGCCAGCCTCTTAAAGTTATATCACTCCATGACATTGTTAAGAGCACAGCCCACTTGCCTTCTGCTAGCTGTGACTCCCGAGATGAGTTATTTATCCTCTCTGTGTCTCAAGTTCCCTCATCTGCAAAATGAAAGTAAAGAATAATTTAGTGTCTCCTTGGGTTGTTAAGGGGTTAAAGGGCTAACACAGGTAAGGTATTTAGAACAGTGGTTGACACAGATAAGGACTACCCTGGCATTAAGTAAGATTGTTATTATTCACTTAATCGGATACCTTTGTAATTTTACATGAAATGTATTATCGATAAATCAAAAAATAGAAATATAGGCATAATCTGAGGATATGAAAAGACTACAGTGGAAAACAGGCAGGAGGAGAGCTTGGAGGCCACTGCTTGTCCTTTTTTGAAAAATCTTCTCTGTGCTTTGATTTTTCACGTATGTGTATATACGCGACACTAGTTTTTTAATTTAAACAGATTGAGCAAAAAGATCACTAAAGTCCCTCTTATCTCTAAATTCAGAGATTGACTATGATTTTCAAAGAGCAATATTTTCTAGGTGTCCGACTTATCCTTGTTTTCATAGCTTGACCATTTTTACTTTTGACCTTCCCAGGAAATCCTTATAAAGATTTAAAATAAACACAATCACTTTGGTATGTTTATAATGGAGCAGGTTCTGACTCCTTGGATACTACAGAAAACGGGAAAGGTGAAAATATGAACTTTGTAAATACTTGGCCTTAGGGACTGGCTTATATTTTACCTCTTACAATCTTTTCCCAGAAACAATTCAGTAAACTGAAGGAAAGATCATAAAGTTAACAATTGCAACAACAAAAGCGTGGTAAGTAGGCAGCGCCCTGGTAGTGAAAGCGTTAACAGGGCTGGGTAAGGCGATCCCTTGAAATGAGTAAGACTGAGTGGTTAAAGTTTTCAAAGCGGTGGCAGCAGCGGCGCTTGGAGGAAAGGAAGCCGGTTGGAGGGCGCAGCGCACCCCTGCTGCGCGGAGGAGGGGGCTGAGCTGAACACAGCAGAAGTTACACGCACAAGGTTAGTGGCCCCCACACGCCTCCCCAGCCCGCCGCCGCGCTGACATCTTTGGAGAGGAGGCTTAGGAAGGCGAGGCGCCATCGGTCATTCTCGCGTCGTGTCTGTCCTGCTTACTAGTCGCTAGTGGGGCCACTGGCCTTCTCGCCAAACCTCTGGGCTCGGTGCTTACCGAAGCCCTGGCACTTGTGAGGGACAGCTGACTTCTTCCAGACTTTTCTAAACTGGAGGCTTCTTTTCATACATCCAAAAGGAAACTTGTTTCTGGAACAAGTACTGTTTTCAGAGCACACACACACACACACACACACACACACACACACACACGACCCCTACCTGTATATGCTGCCCCAGTACGGTTTTTACAGGTCGTGACCACAATCCAGAATTCCTATCTGCTTCATTTGAAATTGAGAACAATGTCAAAGTAACTAAACAGGCTGCACTACTTTACCTTGTGGGAGGAATATTGTCTCTGAGCCTAAGGTAATCGGGATGAGGAGAGAAAAAAAAAAGATGAAAAAAGAAAAGAAACAAAGCTTCCAAGCACCCTGACCTGTGGTTAAGGCAAAACAATTTTTGGAAATGGGTTTCTAGTGGAAATTTTTCTTGTACATTGCTAGAATCATGTGGGAAGGTATATTGTGAAGGAAATAATTCTACATCTGCATGAGATTCAGATAAACTTACCCACCTAAACTAATCTGCATGTGGTGCAGATAATAGATACACTTAGATTTAGGGGAAGGAGGAGGAGCAGATAGCTTCACAGAAATTGCGTTCGGAGGGGGCTTTGTTGTAAGAATTGAGACTGTCCAGGAGCTTTCCCCGGGCAGGGGGTAAATGACCTCTTCCCGCCCTGGCTGGTAGAGAGGGGTTGGGGGGCCACTTCAGCAGGCCAGTTTATTTCCCTGCTCTCCTGTCCACATAGGCAATAAGCAGTCAGTCTTGTGCTGAATGTTCCCTCTGATCCTCACAGCAAGCACGAGTTGAGTCTTATACCTGCTAGCATTGAATCAGAATGAGTCATTTGAAACTTGGGTGCCGGAACAAAGTACTTGCAAACTGCCTTATGAGACACTGCCTCAATGTAGGTGGGATATACCTCTCGGAGCAGTCACATTTTTTTTCTCTCCTCTCCCTCCTTCAAGCAGGCAAAAATTCTGACGTTCTCAAGAGACCAGCTCTGCCCCCGTGGCTCAACTGACCCTACCATGTGGACGCTGCTCCTCCAGGTGGGAACTGGAGTTTTGAAATAAAATGGATGATTTGACGTTACTTGATCTTCTGGAGTGCCCTGTGTGCTTTGAGAAGCTCGATGTCACAGCCAAAGTCCTCCCTTGCCAGCACACCTTCTGCAAACCATGTCTACAGAGGGTTTTCAAGGCCCACAAAGAGCTGCGGTGCCCCGAATGCAGGACGCCTGTGTTTTCCAACATTGAGGCGCTGCCGGCCAACCTGCTGCTCGTGCGCCTTCTGGATGGAGTGCGCTCAGGGCAGAGCTCCGGGAGAGGGGGCTCCTTCCGCAGGCCTGGCACGATGACCTTGCAGGATGGCAGGAAAAGCAGGACCAACCCCAGACGTCTGCAGGCCAGTCCTTTCCGGCTAGTGCCTAATGTCAGAATCCACATGGATGGGGTAAGAGAGATCTTATTTGCTAATATCATGTCCACGTAGAGGTTGGATTTGTGTATACAAGGAGCTAGAGATTATCTTCTTTTAGTTACATTCCAGAGTGCTGCTGGTGGTTTCCCAGTGATACGTTTCTGTGGGCAGTGATCATTTTACTCAAATACAATGAAAACCTGAGCCTATCTAATCCCTCTAAGAATTCTCTTTAGAACTATTAAAGCTTCCTAGGTTCTCCTTTCCTCTCGTCCAGAAAGTAGTAGAACAAGGAAAGCCTTTTAGATTATATTTTTGGTGTTTCACTTCTGCTGTTCTGAGGCCAAACTAGTGCCTGGGAAATGCACGGAGGGTGGGGTAAAACAAAAGAGAGAAAACAAATCCAACTGCTTGTTGCTTTTGAGATCTCTCAGAAATTTCCAAATGTCAGGTTTTGTTTGAATTTTACCCAAATCCATCTTCCCACCCCTAGTCATAAAGTGCTATTATGGCAATACTCATTCATAATCTGTTCCAAGCTATCAAGATACTTGACGCGGGAGATAGTGCAGGAGGGAAGCATCTATGTGGGTGGACTGATTGATAGCAAAGGCTGGGCAGTGAAGTACTTCAGCTGTGTATAGGAGCTCTGCAGATGTGTCTCATTTTGCAAAATGAGTGAAATACAGAGAAGATACACAGCAGGGGCTGCAATTAAAAAACCAAACAGACCCAGTTAAGCCTCACAGGAGATTAATGCTTTTCATGTTTGGATAATGGGAATCGCTCTGTCCAGCGCTGAAAGCACACCCCGAGGACTTCATCTGACCTGGCTATGAACCTTGTTGTGGGATAATGTGTAAGGGCACATCTGGAAAGAAGGACATGGTCGTTGTGAGTCCAGCAGAATTATTTGCACTGTCACCCCTGGAGTCAGTGTAACAAAGTGGACACGGAAAGCTGTGGCTTGGGCCATTGGCATACTTAGAAAATCAAAGCTACATTCCTTGAAGTCTTACCTAGAGCAAGCGTTAGAGTCTAAATGCTGGCAGCAGTGTCCCACATCTCCCTGCTCTGAAGAGGAATAACGTGTGGGAGGGTCTTGCAGGACTGCTTCCTTACTCAGGAGTGAGGAGTGGCTTGTGATACGCATTTGGAACAACTTTCCGAAATTTTCCTTCTAAGAGCTACCACTTCCTGGGTTCACTGCATCTTTAAACCACCCATGGGGCACGTGTAAACATTCAACAATGAGGGTGGGAAGAAGCAGGACATTTTTTCACTGTACACTCTTGATTTCTTCACTGTAGGCTTTTTATTGCCATTGTGCTTGTAAGTGAACACATTCCAGAAAAGGGTTTGGAACTCTTTTTAAGTCCATCCACTACCCCTGGTCTAGTCATCAATCAGAATCCACAGGTCTGGAAATGGCAGAGTAGGGGTGGGGAAGCAAATTGTTCTCAAACATGCCTTGTTTGTAGAGAAAAGAGCTCTATCTCTGGGTCAGCAAATCCCCCTTGAATTCCTAAGACCTAGCAACCTCTTCCCTTCCCCACCTTGCAGAAGTCTGACCTGCCTTTCAGTGGAGTATCATCACTTACTCAGGAAACGGTGTCACACTGGGAGGAGGCAGTTCCCTTATCAGCTTGGAATATTTTTGTTGTGGTTTACATCTTTCTCAATGTGACTATGTTGCAAAGGACAGGTAGCGATGAATGGATCCACAGCTACCAAGTTTTTGAACTATAGAGGATTCCCAGGGCCCTTCTGGCGCAGGGAATTGAGGTGAGAGCTGGTTGTACACAAGAGACAGCCATTAAGACACTGGGTCTCTCTGGAATTCTTTTGCAGGGACTTATAACATCAGACTATCGTCTGTGCCCACCCTCCAAGCTGCTCTGGACCAAGTTCTGTCGTGGGGCTGAAACTCAAGGGCTCCTGTGTTCAGGCAGGACCTGGGCTAGAAAGATGCTCTGCAAGAGAGCAGAGCTGGCACCCCCACTTCCCAATTCCTTTATGTCCTAACTATCCTTTCTTGAAGTGACTCCTCTCATCCCTTTTGCCTTCCTCAATGGGGATATGAACAAACCTATTTCTGGATGTCAATATGGCTGCTGTTCTGCAATGTGCCTCTGCTCCCAAAAATATTACCTATCTTTTTTGCAACCGTGAAAGCAACCATGCATCCCACAGTTAAGAGAACTGAGGGTCGTCTGGATGCCACAGTCTGTTCAGAGAGTCAGAGGAATGGACTTACATCCTTGGTCAAATCCTCCTGAGTTCCTTGCCCTCTCTGCCACAGTTCAGCCAATCTAGTCAAAAGCTACTTGCTACCCACCTTCCTCCAGGATAGCGTGAAAATTATCTTTGCAACATACTTTTACTGCCTTAGAAAACATCTGCTATGTAAATGCAAAGCATCATCATTAAGATTCATTTAGACATGCTGTATGACTTTGGGCAAGCCACTTATGTTTGCTGGGTCTCAATTTAAAATTCTGTAAAATGGGAAGATGTCTTTTATAAAAACAGACAGCTACTGTGAGGTTTAACTAATTAGTATCTCCAAAACACTTTGAGAGCCTTAGATGAAAGACATTTGGAAGATCATTATCACAGTGAACATTATTATTGACTGTTTATTGTGCCCTGCCACACATGAGGCATGCTACAAAATGTAGAAGGAGTTACAGCCCTTGCAGGAGAGTGTAATAGGTATTATTATTGAACTTGATTCTATGATGAGCTCAGGCCAGGATAATACTAAGTATAAAGTACTCCACTCAGAGAGCATAAATAACCTGTTGTCACAGGGCACCATTTTGTAAAACACCTCTTTCAAAGGACTTGCCGATAACCTGGCACCCTGAAAGAGTTCGTTTAACTTTCTGTCCATGAGCTTTTGAAGCCCAAAGTCTGTTCTGCTCACCTAGACTCCTCTAAAAAACAAGCTCATCAAGCTCTTTTTGTTGGCTCAAAGAGGCCTGATGCATCCTGTGCCAACCAGTGTTCTAGGGTGGAACCAATAGTCACACCTCATGGTGCCAGCCCATAGAGAGAAAAAAATTGCCTATTGTGCCTACATGTCTAAAACCCTCCCTAGATGATTGTGTAAAAAGAAAACTTGAGAAACAGCTGTAGGTTTCTGCAGTGTGCATTTATTTCAAACCAACAGGCAAGATCACCAGACTCCTCCAGGAAGAGGTCCTGGTGGTGCAAATTCCACTGGTTCTTCTTATTCCTTCCCTAATACAGTTAAAGCAAAGGAACTTGGCAAGCCTTCAAAAGGATTGTAGGTTCCTGAATAGCTGATCTCTCTTCTTCCTCATTCTGCTACACTTTAGTAATATTTCTGATTTAGGATAGGTGGTAAAGCAGAGAAGTTATGAATCTGTGGACTTGGGTTTGAGAAATACCCAAATTCAAATCCTGACTCTGCCCCTCAACAGTTGTGCACTTTGGGTGAGTCACTTAAACCTCAGGTCCTCCAATTCCCCATCTGTAAATTGGAGATAATGGTAGAACCTACCTCAGAGGGTTGTTGTGAGAAATAAGTGAGATGATTCATGTCACTTAGCTCTTAGCACAGAGACTGGCTCATATTAAGTGCTCAGTAAATGTTAGCTGTGGTTGTTGTTGAAGTGACTCAATACTTTCTACTCTAAATTACACACACTCTTTCAGCCCCTTATTAAGCAAGTGCCATCCAGAGACGGTCCTTGGTACCCTGATTTTTGCATTGTTTTGTTTGCCTCCACATGATCCGTGGCCATGATTCAGATGTGTGATTCTTCCCAGCATGTGCTGGCTTCGCAGCTCACTTCCAGAACCCTTAAGGCACTATGATCCATTCTAGGAGAAAACTCCCTAACTAACTTCACTTTCCCCAAACAGCACCTTCAAAGGAAAACCATACACAGGGCAAGAACCTGGTCTACTTCCTCCGCATCACCAATTCTTCATTAACATTTTTATCTTTCGTTTTTTCCTGCTTCTCACTCTATTCCCCAACACAAATGTTGCCATGGGTTCTGTAGGGATGGACTTCCTCCCTACATTGCTAGCATCATGCCAATCACACACATTTCTGTCTTACTTGCCCCTTATCAGCAAGAACACACCTGCCACCTCCAGCACACAGACCAGGTGGCTTTGTCCTAGAAACTTTTCAGCTGGTGTTGCAAGCAACTGATGGGGAAAAAAAATGAGGTCGGAAAACACATCAGGGAATGAGGATGGGTAGAAACCAGAAGGTGGACCAGCCCCTTTCCTGAGTCTCAGAGGTTGTGTCCTGTAATAGAGCTGTGATATAGACAGTGGGGTTTTTGCTAAATTTGCAAGGGGATTAAAATCATCCCAGGCCCCTGAAAACAGCAGATAGGTGCCATCTGGGACAGCAAGGACCATATGTAGCAGGTGGAGGAAGACATAAAAGTGGGGGCTAAGGTTGAGAAGTCAAGAGACCCAGATGGTTCTCCAGCTTTACACACATTTACAAACATTTTTAATAACCACATGGCCCCACACTGGCACTGCCTTCAGTCTCTCTCAGTGCACCTCTTTTCTAGTTAGTCTCCTCTCTTTTATTGCTTACTGTAGCATTTAAGGATTTATGGTGAAGTGGGCTGTATTTGTGCCAGGATTCAATTGTTTGTTAGCTGTGTGGCCTTAGGCAAGTCACTTAACCTCTCTGATCCTCAGTTTCTAGACTTATATAATGGGAATAATAAAGGCATACTTATATCATGCAGCTATTGTGAGATTAAAATGATTAAAATGAGATTAAAATTATATACATATATATAATATATATAAAGAGCTTAGCACAAGTGCCTGGCATATAACAGAAGCTAATAAATGTTAGCAACAGTAAATAACAAAAGAGTAACAATGGAAGAGAAAGTCAGCTGGCACTAGAGTTCTTTCCACACACACAGAAACATGCAGGGATCCCCATTTAAAAAAAAAAAAAAGGAACCAAAGAGTACTGCAAAAGGAAAGGGAGTTCTCAAAAAGACAAAACTGTAGTGATGAGAAATAGGTCAGTGGTAGCCAGGGGTTATGGACTGGGGGAGGATGGGACCAAAAAGGGGCAGAATGAGGTGATAGAACTGTTACATATCCTGATTGTGGTAGTAATTAAATGAAACTATGTATGTGTTAAAATTTATAGAAATAAATGCCAAGAGAAAAAAGTCGATTTTACTGTATGACAATATTTTAAGAAAGGAAAATAAGTTCTTGCACATTTCTTTTAGTCTCTGCCTGATATTCACCTGACCCACTCTGATTTCCTTTCATTTCTATGTGTATTGGATCAATGCTATTTCTGAGAAAAACTTCACTATCACTTAAGCGATCAGAGTAATTCCTGCAGTGAGCTCCTCCGTGTTGTAGACAGCCATTCCATTACCTACTTCAGTTTTTTGTTTTTGTTTTTGTTTTGTCAGTTAAAGGTGTCTGACCAAGCAGTGGACAAACCCAATAAACAGCTCACTCCCCACAGGATGGCCTAAGCTCTGAGGCAATGGGTGGGGCATAAGGTTTTTCTTACTCAACCTCAATTATCTGCCGTGTGCATTAGGGACATGTTACCTAAGGGATTAGCCAATATATATTTTTGTGTTGTTTCATTTCCCCTTAGGAAAAGTTGCCTGCCCACCTGTCCGTTCATACTATAAAAAGACTCAGGAGAGAAGAAAAGTTCCTATTCAGCCCTTGACTCTTGAAAAGCATCCTCATCTGTCCCATTGCCAGCACTGTTACATCACTTTGGCTTAGCTGGGACCAGCTCAGATATAGGTTGTGCAGCCCTAATTTGAAAATCTGACATCCAAAATGCTCCAAAATCCAACACTTTTTGAGTGCTGACATGAGGCTCAAAGGAAGTGTTCATCAAAGCATTTTGAATTTCAGATTTTAGATTTTTCAATTTGGGATGCTCAACTAGTATGTATTCTGCAAATATTCTAAAATCCAAAAAAAAATCTGAAATCTGAAACTCTTCTGGTCCCAAGGGATACTCAACCTGGACAACTTTACTCAATTTCTTTTCCCCATTTTTTTTTTTTTAATTATGCTTTAGAGACAGGGTCTCATTCCGTCACAGTGCAGTGCAGTGCAGTGGCCCAATTATAGCTTGCTGCAGCCTCGAACTCCCGGGCTCAAGCAATCCTCCTGCCTCGACTTCCTGAGCAGCTACAACTACAGGCACACACCACACCTGACTCTCCCTTTCTTTCTCCTTCTATTTATTCATGCTTGTACTTTAGACCAGCCTTTCACATGGTGAATTCTGTAATGGGTGTGCCACAAAGTGCCAGGGTCAAATGAACCTGAGATTAAAGTAAAACTAAACATTTTCCCTTTGCTGCAGGACTTTCTGCACATTTTAGCATGCTAATGAATTGTAAATTTCTAAGTGAGAGCCTAATAAGAAACATTTCCCAAATTTCTATGGCACTGACACCCCTTTCTTCTCCCTTTTCTTGTATTAGCCTCTTAGTAATATTAATTGTCCATGGAACAAAATTTGAGAAACGCTGTCTCAGAGTTCACATGCTCAGTCATAATGCAAAAGATATTTTTAGGAAACTGTTGGAAACTCACTATTGCCACCCTCTGCAGTATTTATTTAGTTCCTACCAGTTTTCAGCTTATAGGCACTATGGTAACCTGCACAGCAAAGCAAAGATTCTCACCTCCTCAGTGCAGAAACCAGTCAAGACTAATTGGTAAACCAACTAGTCAGTATACCTGTATACAAACATACATATATAGAGACATACATGTATCAAAATTAGGGATATTGATATTGATTTTAAGGTATTCATTATAAGATGTATTGTCTATTTAGTTATAGTTCTTAGAGGGAAAGAGAAACACTACTATGTTACATGCTCACTGTAGGATGCATCCAATTTTAGAAATGTTAAGATGTGAAAAAAGAAGTGTCTTACCAAAGAGTACATACTGTCTTATTCCACTTATGTAAAATTGTAGAAAAGACAAAACCATAAACTATAGTGATTTTTTGGATAATGAAAATGTTTTATGCAATGGTATATAGTTGTACCAAAACATCAAAGTAGACACTTAAACTGGGTACATTTTTGTATGTAAATTATAACCCAATAAACTTGATTAAGACAAAGAATTCTTAGACTCAAGAAATGACGGTTTATGAAAATATCAGGTGGCAAGGCAATTCAGTCTGAACAAAATGAAGCTTGATTGATAAAAAGAAACTTCCTAGAAAAACAAAAAGATGTTTTAAAAGTCAGGAAGTGTATGGTCAAGGGAAGAAAAGGCAGGGTCTGTTCTGGGCATGTGGACCTAGAAAAGGCAGGATAGGGCAGGGATATCTTGAACGAGAATTGAAGCTGAAAGAGAAGGGAAGGAAACAGATAGAGGAGAGGCAGAGTGACTAGATACTTGCCTTCCTATCAGGGTGACTAGATACCACCAGGAAGACGCATGTCAAGCATTCTCTGTAATAAAGTCTCTCCAGCAGCCCTCATGCCAGACTTGTTGCCTGCCATTGTGAGGACTATCAGCTGTATCTACAGCAACTTCTTGGATTCAGTGCAGCCAAACAAGAAGTTATCCCTACTCCAAGCAGGTGACCGAGCTTACTGGGTAACTGAGGAGCAGTCTCCATGTCCTTGGCAGACAAAGCCAGTCTTTTCCACTGAAATGGTCAGGTTACCTGAAACCCCTAGCACACATGAACACCAGCAAGAACATCCAAAGCAAGTGATATAACATGAGCAGGGAAAGATAAATCTGTTCACCATGAGCTGCTTCCTGCATCTGGGGCCTGTGCCAGTCCCCAGGGTCACACTGCTCCAGATCCCCAGCTTAGAAGCCAGAGCATTCAACAAACTGTTCCTAAGTACCTGCTATGTACCAGGCTCTGTCTTGAAAGCTCACACCAGGGACACTCATGAGCTCAGACTCCAGGACTCAAATAGTAGCTGAGTTCATCTCAGATCTCTGTCATTTCTTCGATCTTTTTTCCGAGTACAAACAAAACAGGCAACTCATCTTATCTCTGAATACTGTGCTCAGAACACCCAGCCCACAGCTTGGCCCATATTAGGAATTTTTTTTAATGGAAGAGTAAATAAATAAACACAATCATGCCTGTGGTAGACCTCATGGGATCATGAAATAACTCCTCATTATGCAGAAATGAACCCTTTATGAATTGAGCCATTACAGAACTATTTGAGAAACAAGTGGCACGCTATATTAGGCATAAAGTCATGTGGTGACTGAAACATTCTTGCTGTGAATCACCTTATTAAATACCTTTTTGGGTGATGAACATCATTCTCGGGAAAATACAGTGGGCCAGCTTCAAGATCTCTTAGCTCATGAGTCGCTAACCCTAAGAAGATAGGCAGTGCCACTCTGCATATGACTAAACTCTTACATCATACACCACAAATTTCATGTGCTCTTTGATCTTGAGAGAAACACTTCATCTTAACTGACACTTAGTCATAGGGATACCAGTGGCAGAAAAGAAGAGGCTCTGAAAGAATTTGCCACTGAGTTTATGAGTTGAACTGACCTGGCCTCCAATATGAAGGGAAGACAGCGTTTCCAGTAGAAACATGGCCCCTGTACTTGTGCTGCCAAAGCCCTAATTTTATCAGTTTTTGCAACAATTATATTTTTTATTGTGGTAAAATACACATAACATAAAATCTACCATGTTAGCCTTTGCTAAGTGTTCAGTTCAGCAGCATTAAGTACATTGATCTTGTTATGCAAGCGTCACCACTATCCATCTTCAGAAGTTTTTCATCACCCCATACTGAAACTCTGTACCCATTGAGCAATAACTTCCCATTCTGTCCTCTCCCATATATAAATATATATATACTTAAAATAAAATTATATATATTTAAATTATTTCTGAATAATAGGAATAGGTATTTAGTATTATTTTTAAAATATGTATTCCAATTTTCTGCTGCTTCTGACCTTAGACATCTGACGATACAAGTAAACAAGATAATGTTTACTTAATGTTTACAAGATAATGCTGTCCATTCATGAGTACTGCCTGTGTGTTTCTGGGCAAGTTACTTAGTGACTCTGATCGTTGTTACTATGAAATAGAAATAGTAAGGCTCACCTCATATGGTTATTGGGAGGATTTAATGAGATGATGCCTATAAAGTGCTTAGCACAGGGCCTGGCACCAAATAAGCTCCCAGTATGATTAGCCATCTGCTTGTACTCCTCCACGTAGGTTTCTCTTTTCACATGCTATCATGCCCACCACAGTTGGACTGCTATTTCCCTGTGCTATAGACATGGGGATAATAAAAATCATGGCATCACTTGGAGGATATATCAAGATAATTCTTATAAGGCTCATAGCACAGGGCCTGACTCATAGTAAGCTCAGTGGCAATCAATGTCAGGCATTGTTATTATTAATATTTCCCAGGTCTCACTTGTTCAACAGACACATATAAGATGTCTTTGATGGGTAAAGTCCCTTTGCTTGGGCTCCAAAAGTGAGAGAGACAGGATCCATGTCCTCAATAGCTTGTGGTCTTTTATGTAAACCACATACTACTTAAAATATTACCAAATAGCTTGTGGTCTTTTATGTAAACCACATACCACTTAAACTTTATTTTCAAGTTATTTTAAGATTTATTAACTGCATCTTACTTATTATGCATGATGCAGTTATTAAATCTTAAAATAAAGGGTGTTCACATGTGTTACGAGAGCACAGATGAAGAACTGGTCAACTCTACAAACAGAGTACATGTATGGAGGACTTACTATGTGTCATTCACTGGGCTCTACCTACAGAATCTCATTTAACTCTACATACAACCCACTGAGAATGGTGCTACTGGTATCTCCACTTTATACAAGAGGTTTGTGTTCTGTAAGTGTAAATATTAATAAAACAAAATAGGAAAATATGATTACACATCAAAATTTATCATCCCTCTAGTTGTGGGAATGTTTAGGGAAGATTTTGAGGTTGTACTTTTTAAAACTAGGCATCAACAGAAACCCATGACACTGAGGACTGCAAACCTCAGAATGCATTGCAGGGCACGTAAGTTGGGTGGTGAGTCCTGGCCTCGTGGCCCCAACACCGCTCACTTTGGAAAATGTGCCTCTCAGGTGCCACTTGCATGCACAGCATAGAGGGACCAAGAGTAGATGTAACAGAACGTGGATCATTCACTGTCACCCTTTCCTGAAGGCCTATTAGGAAAACATTAGCCTGGAGACAGGAGACAGGAGAAATAAGGCAAATAATCCCACGGTGTCTGAAGAAGACCACCTAGCTGAGGGCATCAGACAAACTGCCAGTGTTAGAGAAGGCAGGAATAAAACTGTCCAGCTACTTGGGAAACTCGCCATGTGGCTGATGGCAACCCACCCTCAGGTACCAGTGTAGCCTCTGTTCCTCCGGAAGTCAGCCCTCTGTCCCAAACCCAGGTTGGTCTTAAGTTCCTCCGCAGGTTCCCAGAGTCTCCAGTGCTATCCTCCAGCCTCCACAGCATGTATCAGACTGTACAGTGCTGTCTGTTCATGTCTCTTTTCTACTAGACTGTAAGCTCCATGGGTAAGGAGGTGTCTTGTCCTCCTTTGTACCAAACACAGGGCCTGAAATGCAATCAGCATTCATTAAATACTTAATTATTGAATGCATAATGTTTGCCATATTGCAAGAAACTGCGGTTAGATTAGCCAGCCTCGTGGCTGAGCTCCTGGTATCTTCCCTTGAGGCTAAACGAAAGGAGACATATCAGCCATTTTGTCCCCAGGATCTCTTCCAGCCCCTGCCTTGCTGATGAGGGTGTTGCTTGACTTGAGGCCAGGTGTGTTAGGAACGACACGTAGGTGCTTGCAGGGGATTCGGAGGTAATTGGGAGGTGAAAAAAGAAGTCAAACCAGAATGCAGCCAGATACCAAGGAGAACACCAACTGACTGGCATGCCAAAGCCTTCTGAGCAGGTCGCCCTGGTTTTTGCAGAATTAAGAATGATATCGCTGTACACATTAAAGTATTTTAATTGGTTGCCAAGGCGATACAGCAGAATCACAGGGCACAGAGCAGGAATAGAACTCTGCAGGGCTGTGTTCAGGAAAGGTGTTCGTCTGTGATATTAACGAGCTGCCTGGATATGAGAAAGGCAAAGCGGCAGTAAATCTTATCTGGGACTTTTGCTTAATAAACAGGAATGGCAGAGAAATGGAGGGGCAGAAGAGAAAACTTCCCTTCCCAGCTCTCTGGAGAAGCAGGAGAGGTCATCTTCTGGATTCCAAATTTCTCCTCGGAGTGGTGAATTCCCACAGCTGAGAGAAAGCCGAGTAGATTGGTTTGATGCATAAGGGAAGGAGGAATAGAGGGAGAGAACAATGGAAGAAGACAGCAGTGTTCTTTTCCTATTGAGAGGTGATTAAAAAGGATCCAGGATGCAGGAGGCTGCATTTTAACAGGGGAAAAAGAAACATTTACCATCTCCCTCTTTTACTTCTCTTTGTATTCGAAAAAAAATAATTTGCAGTTAAACATATTTCTTTTTATTGTTTTGTTCTTGTTTTCTGCGGCTTTTCAAACACTAAGATTTTTTTCACAACATAAAGTTTTGTAGCTGAGATATTCCTGGGATTCCTACCTTCCCATTCCAGTTGCTATCCCAAAGCCTGGAGAATCAAGCCAACACAACCAAGTGGAATGATTGTTCTCACTGACTGGGCATGGAGGGAGGGACCAGGAAAGAAAGGAGCCAAAGAAGAGGTGGATATAGTTGCTAATCATCACCTTCGTAACTACTACCATCATGTAGCTCACACCATGTGCCCAGAACTGAGCCAAAGAAACATGTCTTCTTTAATCCTCTCAACTGTCCTTGGAGGTCTGTGGTATTTTCCCACTTTACAGATGAGGAAACTCTCAGGAAGTGCAGAGTCAGAACTTGAACCAGGTCTGCCTGAATCCAAGGGCTGGGTTCTAACCAAGGTGATGAAGACCAGTATGTTGTTCCCTTTTGCAACCTCATGGAGCCCTGCACTAGCTGCCATTGCTGGTTGAATCCTTTGGCACCAACATTACCATTCTAATGTTGTTGATGAGCTTCTGGAGCATTATTTAATCCCTAGCCAATCTAACTCCATGTTAATTATATGCTGTGTCTTCACTGGGTACTTCTTGGTCAGAAATTTAAGAATGTAAGTAATGAAAATCAGTGTAGGTAAATAGAGAGGGAAACAGGAGAAGGGGAAATTCAGTGAGAGAAAAGAGGGAGCTAGAGAAGAAAAAAGGCAGAAAAGGTACACATGTGATCTAGACAGTAGAAATAAAAACCAGAGAAGGAGGAGAAAAGGGAGGGAAGCCAATCAGAAATCAAATGTGCAAGGGAGGGATATTTGGAAGAGAGATTTTATCTCAAATATGACAAGCTCTGGTCCAGAACTGATCTGCTTTTCCTGAAATGTAAACAGATTCAGGACAAAATATATTTCATTCCTAACGGAAACCCATTATGTGCACAGGCAAAATAGTTCATTGTAGGTGAGGAAAAATAGAGCCTGAAATTCAGGAAACTCTGCTTCCAATCCTGTCTTAGCTGAAAACCAACCATGTGACATGAAATGTATCTGAGTGCTTAATAAATCTTAGCCTTACTATGGTTATGGAAAAAGTTTCAAATTCTCTGAGTCTCAATATTCCAGCAACCCAAATTTAAAACTTTCTCTTTTCATATTTTATAGAATATGCAGAAGATACGGAAATCTTTGCATTTATGTTTTTAAGAAAAAATTATAAATTTAAAAGTTTTCAGAAAGATGGCTAACATTTTTTGATGCTTACCATCTTCAAGAGCCTGTGCTAAATCCTTTACCCGCAAAAGCTTATTTAATCTACAGAGCAACACTTGTTTACAGATAAGAGGCTCAGGAGTACTTTGGGCAAGCTACCCATGTAGACTGACTCTAAGCACACATTCTTGACTGTCACTTATGCTGGCTCATCTTGCAGCACAGTAGCTCTGCCTCCCTCATGCAAACAGTATGCATAGCACATATCTTTTTTGTTTATTAACATGGCATTAGTAAATTTCTCCCAAGTCATGTTACCAGTTTACATCTTGGTTCTCTGAAACTACATAGTACCAGCCACATATGTAGGGACTCAGTGAGTCTTCTAATTCCTTTGCATTCTAAAATCTCGCATCTGCAAGACATCTTGAAGGTCCTCCAAGCCACCCCTCCTATGCTTCAGTCCTCTCACTGACTTCCCACTGAGAGGCCCACACAACCAGTCCATTTGAATCTCCAGTTTGGGGAAGTTTTCTGTGTCTGAGGCACATACTATTTCCTCCACCTCTGAACAGCAATATTAGAAAAGTCTCTCTGAAATTAAGCCACATGAAACACATCTGCCCACTCTTCCATGGGCATCTGCCACTCTTTGAAGGCAACTCAGGAGGGTTGCATCTTATTTTAACACCTTATTTTCAGTCTTATTTTCTCCGGGCTGGACTACTTCGCCTTGTTCTCCTATTGAACTGGTTTTAAGTATTCCTAACCCGGGGGACAAGATAGAGGACTAGGTAAGAACAGGGGCTTTGAAGTTATAATAGCTAGTTTCAAATCTCAGTTCTACCTTTTGATAGCCGTATGACTTTGGATAAGTCAACCTCCCTGAGCCCCAATCTCTTAATCAAGAATGGGAATAATCTGTAACCTACCACCTACATTGGTTCTGAGATTAACAAATACACTTGAGGACTGGCCCATAAATGCACTTAGCACATGTTAATTATTTTTGTTATTATTTAATATTATTATTGCCACTCTCTCTGCATAAGTATCCATCTTATTCCACTGAGGGTCCCTGGTCCAGGGTTCAGTTGCTCTCTTTAAACCACCTGTAAATAAGCATAATGGGGTTTTGTTGCCTAAAACATCTCTAAAGTATCCACATGCTGGGGTTTCAGGTCATACCAGGAAGAATTGCCACAGTCCTAGAGAATCTTTCTTGGGATTCCTTCTCATAAAGAGCCTCTAGCCATAACAAACCTTGCTAAAACAATATATTAATAGCAGTGCTACTTTTAACAGCACTTTAGAAAAAAAAACAACTTTTCTTCCTCTAAGTTCTGCCGGGCACATCTCACATTCTGTGGGGGTATGGTAAGCTACTGGTGTAACACAACTCAGTGAAAGGAAGAAATTCTACATTTCAATAATAATAACCACTAATATTCACTGACTACACAAATGTATACTGAGTGCTCACTACGTGTCAGACACTAAACTAAGCTCTAGGATATAACCATGAACAAGACAGACGTGTAATGTATACTCTAATGGGATAGATAAAAGGAACAAAAATGTTTATAATCTTAGCTGGGTTCCCCTCAGAAGCAGATCCTGAGATGAGGATTGAATGCTTATAGATTATCTGGGAGGCGTAAGGACATTGGCAGGGGAGTGATGGCATCATATAGGGAAGAGAGGGTGGCCAAGAAAGCTGTGTTATGAGGCCAGCTACTGCAGTGGGCAATAAAGCTTAATCTTTTGAGGAAACTCTGGGAAACAGTATAAAACCCAGACCTTAGAACTATGCTGGCCAAGAGATGAGAGATCTGGGTTATTTATACCCTCATACCTGTCAGTCATTGGTTAAGAGCTGCCCCCCAAAGGCAAAGTACATTCTAGAAGCTCAATAGAAGGCATTCAACAAAATCATAGGTGCCAGCTATTGGAAGTGAAGCTGAATTGCACAGAAATGGTAAAGGCTCTGAAGAAATATAGAGAGAACACCGACAGTATCTCTCTCTCTCTCTCTGTCACACACGCACACACACACACACACACACAAATAATAAAAATAATTGCAAATTGCAATGTGTCTGCTATATAAACTAAATATAGACAAGGGTATGAAATGGAGGATAAAAGGAAAGATATTTTATTAGGGTGGTCAAAAAAAGACCTCTCTAAGGGAGGCATTTATGCTGATACCTGAAGGATGAGAGGAAGGCAGGGAAGTGGGTTCCAATGAGGGAGGTTCCAGTGAGGGTTCCAATGAGGATGTTCTCATCCTGACCCTGTTCTCAGAGAGTGGAGAGGACTTGGCAAGTTCTGAGTTCTGGAAACTGAGAGAAAACCCAGTTTTCTGAGGGGTGGTAAGCACTGAGGCGAGTGGCATGAGATAAGCTGCAGGGGGAGATGCAGAGGGACAAAGAAACCATGGTAATTGTGTTAGGCCATTCTTGCATTGCTATAAATACCTGAGACTGGGTAATTTATTTACTTGTTTAACTTTTATTTTAGGTTCAGGGGTACATGTGAAGGTTTGTTATACACGTAAACACATATCATAGGGGTTTGTTGTACAGGTTATTTCATCACCCAGGAATTAAGCCTAGTACCCAAAAGTTACTTTTTCTGCTCCTCTCCCTCCTCCTATCCTCCACCTTTGAGTAGACCCCAGTGTCTTTTGTTCCCTTCTTTGTGTCCATGTGTTCTCATCATTTAGCTCCCACTTAAAAGTAAGAACATGTCGTATTTGGTTTTTTGTTCCTGCATTAGTTTGCTAAGGACAATGGCCTTCAGCTCCATCCATGTTCCCTCAAAAGACATGATCTCATTCTTTTTATGGTTGCATAGTATTTCATGGTGTATATATATCACATTTTCTTTATCCAATCTGTCATTGATGGGCATTTAGATTGATTCTATGCCTTTGCTATTGTGAACAGTGCTGCAATGAACATTCATGTGCATGTGTCTTTGTGGTAGATGCTTTATATTTCTCTGGGTATATACCCAGTAATGGGATTACTGGGTGGAATGGTAGTTCTGCTTTTAGCTCTTTGAGGAATCACCATATGGCTTTCCACAATGGTTGAAGTCATTTACACTCCCACCAACAGTGTATAATGATTCCCTTTTCTCTGCAACCTCGCAAGCATCTGTTATTTTTTGACTTTTTGATAATAGCTCTTCTGACTAGTGTGAGATGGTATCTCATTGTGGTTTTGATTTGCATTTCTCTAATGATCAGCGATATTGAGCTTTTTTCACATGCTTGTTGGATGCATTATGTCATCTTTTGAAAAGTGTCTGTTCATGTTCTTTGCCCACTTTTTAATAGGGTTGTTTGTTTTTCTCTTATAAATTTAAGTTCCTTATAGATGCCAAATATTAGACCTTTGTCAGATGCATAGTTTACAAATATTTTCTCCCATTCTGTAGGTTGTCTGTTTACTCTGTTGACAGTTTCCTTTGCTGTGCAGAAGCTCTTAAGTTTAATTAGATTCCATTTGTCATTTTTTGCTTTTGTTGCAATTGCTTTTAGCATCTTTGTCATGAAATCTTTGCCCATTCCTACGTTCCAGGATGGTGTTACCTAGGTTGTCTTCCAGGATTTTTATAGTTTGGAGTTTTACATTTAGAGAATGGATAATTTATAAGAAAAGAGGTTTAATTGGCTCATGGTTCTGCAGGCTGTCCAGGCAGCATAGCTCCAACATCAGCTTTGGGGAGACCTCAGGAAGCTTACAATCACGGCAGAAGGCAAAGTAGGAACAGACATGTCACATAGTGAAAGCAGGAGCAAGGAGCAAGAGAGAGAGAGAGGGAGAGAGTGGAGAGGAGAGGGTCGGGGAGTTGCCACACACTTTTAAATGACCAGAGGTGGGGGGAAGTGCCACACACTTTTAAATGATTGGATCTCATGAGGACAGCACCAAGGGATGGTGCTAAACCATTCATAAGAAATCCACCCCCATGATCCAATCACCTCCCACTAGGTCCCACCTCCAGTACTGGTGATTATGATTCAACATTAGATGTGGGTGGGGACAAATATACAAACTATATCAGTAACAAAGGGGGTTGGGTACTAGATGTAATGAGAAAGATTAAAGCAGGGAATAACCTGACCTGATTTTCAGTTCAAAAACTGACCTGATTTTCAGTTGGGGAACAAAATCATGTCCTTTGCAGTAACACAGATGCAGCTGGAGGCCATCATCCTAAGTGAATTATTCCAGGAACCAAAAACCAAATACTGCACGTTCTCACCTGTAAGTGGGAGCTAAACATTGGGTTCTCATGGTCATAAAGATGGCAACAAGAGACACTGGGGACTACTAGGTGGGGAAGGAAAACAGGAGGATAAGAATTGAAAAACTATCTATTGGGTACTATGCTCAGTACCTGGGTGACAGGATCATTCGCGCCCTAAACCTCAGCATCCCACAATATACTCAGGTAACAAACCTGCACACGGACAGGAATCTAAAATAAAAGTTGAAGAGAAAAAGGAAGATCAGGGTATTAGAAAGGTGGGAAGAATATAAAATGAGCTTCCAGTACCAAAACTTGTCAGAGAAGTAGAGCAAAATTTTCCCACTCTCCCTGTCTTTGTCCTGTCGGAAGGGCGTTAAGGATTAAGGTACCTGACCATGCAGAGCTATGTTTTATCTACCATAGATGAACATAAGCATATATGGTCAGCCATACATGTCTATAATTCAATGTCATATAAAATGTTACTTTGTGTGATCATATCATATAGTCCCAAAGAAGAGAATTGGAAAGAAACACAGGGTAGGTTTAGTTATGGGGAGATCAAGGAAGCTGTAGTCTGATAAAAAGGCCATTCAAACTTTATAACTTGGAATAAAGTTTATCTTTGGGAGACAGGATAGGGAGAAAATTGAGGCCAGATTCCAAAAGGGTAAGTTAAGATAAAGGAGTGTGGAAGCATGCATGGAATAGACCAGAACTTCCCAAACTTTAATAAATTAGCTGAGGACCCTGTTAAAAATGTACATTCTGATTCAGCAGATCTGGGAGTCTGAATTTCTCATAAGTTCTCAGGTAATGCCTTTGCTGCTGGTCCTCGAACCACGCCCAGAGTAGCAAGGGTATAGATGTCATAGAGAAAGCTGGAAGAATAGTCACTAAATAGCAGTTCAAGATGTAACAGGATTGACAGAAAGCATTCTTTTGCTTTATTTTTTTTTATTTTTTTATTTTTGAGACAGAGCGAGACTGTCACCCAGGCCTGAGTGCAGTGGCCCAATCTCAGCTTGCTGCAACCTCCACCTCCCAGGTTCAAGCAATTCTCCTGCCTCAGGCCTCCGAGTAGCTGGGATTATAGGTGTGCACCACCACACCCAGCTAATTTTTGTATTTTTAGTAGAGACAGGATTTCACCATGTTGGCCAGGCTGGTCTCAAACTCCTGACCTCAAGTGATCCACCTGCCTCAGCCCCCCAAAGTGCTGGGATTACAGGCGTGAGACACTGCGCCTGGCCATCTTTTGCTTTAGTGTCTAAGCATGTTTCTAGTAGAGGGGAAGAAGCAAAGGGGTTAAGATATAGAAATTATAGACGTATACTACTGTTAAATTAAAAGGAAAGAAGTGATGGGAATAATCCATAAAAAGCTTGTAGGAGGGGAAGGATCAAGACCACAAACCTAGAGGTTACTTCTGTAAAGAAAGAAGGATTGTGAAGGGGCAAGGGGGGAAGAAAGAATAAGTTACCTAGGTAATTCGGGAGTTAAAGACAAGCAAATGTGACAGAGCTTACTTCATATGGCTTCAGTATATCCGCTGTCAAACAAAAGATTGGGTTATTCCTGCTCCAGATCTTACTGGAGAAGAAGGTTGTGCTAGAATTGGTATAAACTGTAGCAACTCATGTCTCCTCTTCATAACTATCAGGCAGCAAAGATAGAAGTTTCGTTGTATGAATTAATCAAATGAAATTAAGTTGATTAAGAAAGCTTTGGCTGTCTTTTTCTTTTGAGACAGCCAATTCTTTTATATAACAGCTGTTTCATAAAAGTCCTTTACAGAGCAACATGATATACCAAACCAAACTAATTTTAGAAACAATCATTTTATAAAATTTATTCCCTAAATACCAAAGTTGTTACTTTCAACAGATATTGCATTGATCTTGAATTACAAAATATTGTTAATATCTAAAAACAAACAAGCAAACAAAAAAACCCTACTTTGGCTCCTGTGCGGGAAATGAATTTCTGCAAACAATAATGACAGTAGAAGACCAATTCTGGTCTTCTGGGTGGGTGGCCTGGACTAAGATAGTAGTCGTAATGCAGAGAAACGGATGAATTTAAGAGTAAATTGAAAGTGGAACAGTAAATTTGCAGTAGAACTTGCTGCAAATTGGACATGCACATTGAACCCTTTACCTATCGCTAACCTTATTGAAAACCCAGCATGCTAAGCACTTCTGTTTAACTATTGCAGCCCCTATGTGAGGTGGGTACTATTATCTCTATTCCCGTTTTACAGGTAAGATCACTGAGGCTCAGAAAGATTAGCCTGCTCAAAGGCACACAGAGAGCAAGAGACAAACCTGGATTTGGCCAAAGCTAATGCTCTGAAGGTGCTATACTATATCATTTAAAAAAACGTGGAGTGGGGATCTGCCTAATGTCACCTTCTCTGAATGAGCACCTCACTGTTCACTTCAACAATGTTCACCTGCAGGCTGTCTTCAGGCAGGGGAAACATCACAGGCATTAAAACCAAAAGACCAGCCAGGCACAGCGGCTCACGCCTGTAATCCCAATACTTTGAGAGGCCAAGGTGGGCAGATCATTTTAGGTCAGGAGTTTGAGACCAGCCTGGCCAACATGGTGAAACCCCGTCTCTACCAAAAATACAAAAATTAGCTAGGCATGGTGGTGCATGCCTGTAATCCCAGCTACTTGGGAGGCTGAGGCAGGAGAATCACTTGAATCCAGGAGGCGGAGGTTGCAGTGAGCCAAGATCATGCCACTGCACTCCAGCCTGGGCAACAAGAGCAAAACTCCATCTCAAAAAAAAAAACAAAACAAAAAACAAAACAAAAAAACCTGTGTTTGAATCCAGGTCTCTCACATGCTCGATGTCACTAGAACTCTTGGAGCCTCAGTTTCCTCCTCTGTAAAACCATAACATCTACTTCAGATGGTTGTTCTCAAGACTAGGCGGAACCCTGTAAGGCTGAATCATTAGTTGTTCCAGAGTCAACTCAGACCACCTCCCTGAATGGCCCCAGCTGGGAGCAGAATTGAGGTGCAGTCAGGCCAATATTCTTAGGAGTTGGTTCAGGGGACTCAGCTCTAAGCACTCAGTGACAGGTTTTCATCCCAGGGGAACGCATTCAAGCAAATTATTCTCATGACTCTGCCTGAGGCCTGATTTGGATTGGGTATTACATCAAAGGCACTCCTAAACCAAGTTTATCACAGGTTTTCTTTTAAAATGCCTCCGTATAAGGAATCATAAAACATAGGTGCTGAGAGATTTAAAGGGCCATAAAACACATCTGGTCCAATGTCTTCTTATACAAATGTGCAGCGTAGGCCTAACGAGAAAAATGGAACTTTCCAAGGTCACCCAGTTTGCAAGGAACACACACAAGGACCAAACTCCAGGTTTCCTGACTCTCGGTCCATGCACTTCATATTTCACCAAACTGCTTTGCTTCTTGCCCGGGCCATTGTAATCAGTTTGCTGGGCTTGAGTCAGAAGCCTCCACACCAGGCTGCAGCATAAAGAATTCCATTGGAAACATGAACACATCCAAGATCATGTGTGGTGTTTTACAACGTGGCCTGTTTAGGGCACTTTCAGACCTCTGGCGCTCAACAGCAATTTGGTCTGAAAAGCAAATAAGCATTTACATGGTCTCACAGTTTATGGCCATTTTGAGCCTCAAAAAGCAGTTTCCAAAGACTCCAGGTAGAGAAGCAGGGAAAAGCTGTCCAGAGAGACACAGAATAAAACTAAGACAGCAATGAAATTGTCTCCAAAAGGTAACATGAAAGGGATGAAAAAGGCGACCATGGAATTGGCAGCAAGTACCTCCAGCTTTGTGGATATTGTCATCTAAAGGCACTTTTTATGCAACCATTTGCCCAATCCCGCCAATTATTTTGGTTTTGTTTTTTAACATTTTTAATTATTTCCAAAGAATAGAAAAATGATTATCAGGTCAAAGGGATGAACATTCTTGAGACTCCTGATATGTAATATTAATTTGCTTTCATCTGTGTTTGCCAGAACTCTTTTAGTTGCAAGTGACAGAAACCACCTCAAACTAGCTCAAACAAAACTGGGTATTTGATAGCTCATAGGCTGGAAAATTTAGAGTAACAGCCAAACTAAGAGCCAATAAGGACCCAGATAGCTCTGGCAGATTCACCCCCTCTGCCTTAACTCCCCTTCTTTATATGAATTGACCTCATTCTCTCCATTTGCAAAGGGCACTCTCCATGACTTAGATCCCCAGCCTTCTTAGTTGAAAACAATAAAATCTACTGCTTTATATATATATATATCAGCAGAGGCAGGATAATAAAAAGAATATTAGGTTGTTCACAGAACCTCTAGGAGGGCTGAAGGACTGGTTTGAGGCCACCTTGCAGGAACAATGCCCCAAATGACTTAAGTGTGACTTCCAGGTCTGCTTTTGTCCCCGTTCTATTGCTGTAGTTGGAGGTCAACTTGCTTTAGCCTCCACCAGCATCACACGGAGGTGGAGAGGAGTCTTCCCAGGTCCTCTCTTTGGGTCACTAACTCCCAATTCAAAATTCAAGTCAGGTACATGTAATTAA
Source organism: Gorilla gorilla gorilla (assembly GCF_029281585.2). NCBI lineage: Eukaryota > Metazoa > Chordata > Mammalia > Primates > Hominidae > Gorilla > Gorilla gorilla. Next base: position 149,826,174 of record NC_073228.2, read on the forward strand.
CAAAACCTAGATCCCTGGCTGAAAGCAACGCTATTAAAGCCGGCATTTTCAACTTTTCTGGGCATGTATGTATGCATGTATGTATGCATGTATGTATGCATGTATGTATGCATGTATGTATGTATTTAATTTTGTTTTAGAGACAGGGTCTCATTCTGTCACCCAGGCTGAAGTGCAGTAGTGATCATTGCTCGCTGCAGCCTCCAGCTCCTGGGCTGAATCAAACCTCCTGCCTCAGCCTCCTGAGTAGCTGAGACTATAGGAATGTGCCACCATGCCCAGCTGTTCAACTTCTAAATTTTGAAGCAAGTTCTGCCACCTACCTAAACTTATAAGCTGGATGAATTCCCAAACATGGAAAAGGGATTCAGATGTGGGGCATTCAAAAGAATCACAAATATTTACTACAAAAAACTATTGCAACAGATAGCTCAGACTTACGTACTCCACCAGCCCAGAAAAGAAGCTCTACCGGCCTAGAAAAGAAGGAAAGTTTCTTTCAATATCGTGTAGTTCAATGCCTGGCCCTTAATCAACATATTTTGGACTTAAATGATCCAGAAGCTTTCCAAAAAAGGCCTGATTCTAAGTCCTAAGACTCCTTTGTATCTAATACTGACAAAACTAAGATGGAACTAAAGTGCTGTGCCCCCTGGTTTCCTAGTGTCTGAAATATTTCTTCCCTGAACTTTTGTTTAAAAGGGGTAGGCTGACCTGCCTCACTTGTGTTTAACTCCTATGGCTGTCTAATTTCTTTCTGTGGTGGGTGGAAAAGGATATAATATTTCTGAAAAATGGAAACTTGGCATTTTTACTCATGAAAGTCTACAGAGATAGAAAATGAGATTCTTACCTAGGAAGAATATTAACAGGATGTAAAATTGCTATTGGCACATAAAGACACATTAGCAGGGTCAAAACTGGGATCAAAAAGAACCCAACAGGCAAGGCAGCTAGCAAATAGAAATCTCAGTTTCATTGAAAAACAGAGCAGGAAGTTAAAATGCAATTCCTCAAAGAGCTTTCACAGGTAGTGTGATATCTGATAGCAGCAAGCAGCTGATGGAAATTTTTTATACATATGCTGAAACTAGTTTTGCTAACACATACTCCTACAGTGAACACCACCCAGCCTTGACTCTTGAAAAGTTGCCCGTGGAGATAAAATGAAGAGGGCAAATTGATAATGTTCTTGAAGACAGTGGGATTTTTTCAGGAGCTGCTGCATTCCTGCATCCTCCTTTTTTTTTTTTTTTTTTTTTTTTTTGCCTCATGTCAACTCCAAAGAGTTTGTAGTGGGGGAAAGTTCTGAGGGGTCATCTTTAGTTGTCACTTATGACAATCTCCCTTATTTGGTAATAGAAATGAGAATGTGGTGACTAATTAGAATTTTCTTCCTTCTCAGGAAGGTACATTCTTTAACATTTCTCTTCTCTGAGAACCACTGTTTCTTTCTGTCCTGAGGGAAGGGAGAGAGCTGAGGAGAGAGATAGTATTTCAGATATGAATAAAGTGACTAACACTCATAGGATTCTTGGTACAGATAGGAAATGATTTCAGGATTCTTTGGGAAGAAAGGACCCAAATGCCTAAAATACAGGACATAATCATGGTGAATAGTTGTTAAAAGGATTGATCTGAAAAACAGTAGTCTGGGCAGCTACCTGGCCATGTTCTATAACCACAGTGGTGTTTTATCATTTTAACTGAAGTCGTGAATAGAGGCCATCAATTCAGCAAGAAAGATAAGTTGATCAGGGCAGATGTGAGCCTGAGGCATGGATTTTTATTAATACTGATCAGACTAACTTATCCAGGAAAATTATTTCCCTGCTGTCAATACAGTTTATCTGCTCTATTGTAGGAAGACCTTTTCAGTTGTAATTTGCAAAATTCCTCTTCCAACTGGCTTAAGAAATAAAAAGGCAGGAGAGTTAGTTTCATGGGGATTTGGAGGCTAGACCTCAGACCCAGCAGGATCCATGGGCTCACAGTCATCTGGATTCTGTATCTTTCATCATCTCTCAGCTCTACCTACCGCTTTCTTCATTCCCAGGCAAGTTCTTTCCAGGAGTGATATACTGACAGCCAAAGCCTACATCATTCTTTAAGCTCTTAATCTTAGAGAAATTATGGGTGTTTTTCATGACAGCTTTGCCAAGGAGACTTCAATTAGCTTACCTGGGGTTCTGCATGCATCTCAAAGCAATTGCTATACCAAAGGTATAAGAAATAGTCTGATTAGTTGGACCTTGGTCATGTGGCCACCCCTAAAGCCACAGGTCTGGGCAGAATCAGCCATCCTGCACCACATGGCCTGAGCAAAATTACCAGGGAGTAAAGGAGAGATAGCTCACAAAAGGAAGAGATCCTGTGTGACAAATACCTCAGTAAGAAAACATTTAAGTCCTAAGTGCATTTTTAGGATTACAAACATTTTACACACGAGTGTTAAAAGCAAAAAGAAACCAAAATTCAAAGTACTTCCCAATGCCTTATGAATTCTCTTAACCCTTTGAGTTTTTATCCAACCTCTTCACTATTCGACAAACCAATCTCTCAAAATCCTGTCCACAGTTATTAGTGTTCTGCTCAAACGCTGCCTCTTTGGAAAATCTTCTCAGTTGGTCTCTGATTCTGTCCCCCTCTTCAGTTCCTGTAGCAGGACTTCCCTGGCACCTACCTCATCCTCCCCTTCTATATCTTATGTATGCATGGTTTTGCCTTAGGCCGTCCTTCCTCTCCCACCCCTCCACCAGATTAAAAGCTCAGAAAATTCTTAAAGAGAGTAAGGGAGCAAGAGAAGGAAAAAGTGAAGGAGCTGTCTGAGTCAAGACCCCCTTAGGACTTCATACCTCCTCCATTGTAACACCTATCTCTCTTTAATGGCATCTATTTCTTATCTGTTTCTCCTTCTGAATTCAGAGTTCTTTAAGGGCAATCACTGTATTATTCTAATTTTTTTTTTTTTTTTTTTTTTTTAGAGACGGAGTCTCGCTCTGTCGCCCAGGCTGGAGTGCAGTGGCACAATCTTGGCTCACTGCAAGCTCTGCCTCCTGGGTTCACACCATTCTCCTGTCTCAGCCACCCGAGTAGCTGGGACTACATGCAGCCGCCACCACACCCGGCTAATTTTTTGTATTTTTAGTAGAGATGGAGTTTCACCGTGTTCGCCTGGATGGTCTCGATCTCCTGACCTCATAATCCGCCCACCTCGGCCTCCCAAAGTGCTGGGATTCCAGGTACAAGCCACCACACCCAGCCTTATTCCACTTTTTTTTAATAGCTTGCACAAAATAAATACTGGATGGATGGATCGATGGATGGATGGATGGATGGATGGATGGATGGATGGATGGATGGATGAATAACTATACATTTATAGAGGTAGTTGTAGTTTCTGACATAAACCTTCCCCTTGGCCAGCCAGGACTTTGGGAGGCCAAGGCCAAAGGATCTCTTGTGCCCAGGGTTCAAGATCAGCCTGGGCAATATAGTGAGACTCCACCTCATTTTATTTAAACAATAACAATAACAAAACCTTCCTCTTGTCCCAATAAGTAAGAGTTCCAAAGAATGAAGGGATTAGGATTAGCTGAGTGAGGGATGAAAAATTTTATACTGGAAGGTATCATAACCGTATTGAAAACAGATGGAACACAATACATTTAAACTATTGCACAAGAAAGTTTGTTTTAATATAAAAAATTACTCTCCTGTCAGGCTGATTAGACACCCAAATTCCTCCCATCATCATTTATAACTGGTTTCCAAGTCCCTTGGAGACAGAGACCGGAATTAAATGGCATCAGGTAACTTTCTGCAACCCTGTCCCTCAGCCCCAGCTCTTTGATATCTTGGAGTTTCCCTTAATAGTTTTTCTTTCTTTCTTTCTTTCTTTTTTTTTTTTCTTTTTTGAGATGGAGTCTCGCTCTGTTGCCCAGGCTGGAGTGCAGTGGCGCAATCTCGGCTCACTGCAAACTCCGCCTCCCGGGTTCACGCCATTCTCCTGCCTCAGCCTCCCGAGTAGTTGGGACTACAGGCGCCCGCCACCGCGCCCGGCTAATTTTTTGTATTTTTAGTAGAGACAGGGTTTCACCGTGTTAGACAGGATGGTCTCGATCTCCTGACCTCATGATCTACCCACCTCGGCCTCCCAAAGTGCTGGGATTACAGGTGTAAGCCACCGTGCCCTGCCTCTTTCTTTCTTTCCTTCCTTCCTTCTTTTCTTTTTTTCTTTCTTTTTCTTTCTTCTTTCTTTTCCTTCCTTCCTTCCTTCCTTCCTTCCTTCCTTTCTTTCTTTTTTTTTTGACAGAGTCTTGCTCTATTGCCCAAGCTGGAGTGCAGTGGCGCCATCTCAGCTCGCTGCAACCTCCACCTCCTGGATTCAAGTGATTCTCCTGCTTCAGGCTCCCAAGTAGCTGAGATCACAGACGCGCCCCACCACGCCCGGCTAATTTTTGTATTTTTGGTAGAGACAGGGTTTCGCCATGTTGACCAGGCTGGTCCCAAACTCCTGACCTCAGATGACCCACCCATCTTGGCCTCCCAAAGTGTTGGGATTACGGGCGTGAGCCACCATGCTCGGCCAGTTTTGGTTTTTTTATTGCTGCATCACCATACTACCAGAAAGTCCATAAACTGCAGTTATAATTAAGTTACATTTACAGCAAAAATGAGAGGTGAGCAGGCTGTAGAGATTTGCCCTGTGTCCATTTTGACTGTGGATCCTTAAACAATCCACCACAGGGCTCCCTTTGGTGCTCACAAAGCACGCTCCAGCAGAAAATCATTTTCTCATATGTCCTGAGATTAATTAAATGAAGTGGCAAACTCATTTTGTAGGCTTTTGTTATTTCTGACAAGTCTGTTCAAAAAGCAAAAACTAGTAACTGTAGGCCAGGCATGGTGGTCTCCTGTAATCCCAGCACTTTGGGAGGCCGAGGCAGGTGGATTGCCTGAGCTCAGGAGTTCGAGACTAGCCTGCGCAACACGGTGAAGCACCGTCTCTACTAAAACATAAAAAATTAGCCAGGCATGGCAGCATGCACCTGTAATCCCAGCTACTCGGGAGGCTGAGGCAGGAGAATTGCTTGAATCCAGGAGGCAGAGGTTGCAATGAGCTGAGATTGCGCCACTGCACTCCAGCCTGGGTGACAGAGCAAGACTCTGTCTCAAAAAAAAATTAAAATTAAAAAAAAAACCTAGAACTGTATTTCAGTCACCCACTGCAATTTTTTGTTTTTTCTCCCAGAGATGGCACGGCCTGTTTTGTCAATGGTGTTGACGCTCAGGCAATGTCTGATTCTGTAGGTAGTCACTAAGTGAAGAGTCTGGTGAGTTCACTTGGTTATCTGGGGCTTTATTAGGCCCAGAGTAATTGATAAGCTGTGTTACAAATCCTCCTAAATCTGTTCGGAGCCATCATCATTTTTTTGCCATCTAGAGCCATCATTGTTTTGGACTAGGGTGGGGCAATTTCCTGTTAAACTAAAAGGGAAAAAAAAGTTGAAGTTCAGTTATATTCATTTCAACGAACACTGCCTTTTGCACAGAGAGTATTAGAGTAGGTATTATGAGGTTTTGAAAGTGGAAAAGAACGGAGGTAATTGGTGTTTACACTCACTACTTGAAGCATCATTCATCCTTTCAACAAATATTTATTTATTAACACTAGCCACCATATGCCAGCCAGCCAGACGACTAGGCCATTGGGTATATAGTGCACAAAACTGTAGGCACTCTCATAGAATGTGCGGTCTCATCAGAGAGATGTTAAGAAGTAAAACACACAAATAAATATTTAAAGTGTGGTTGGTAATAATAAGAAAAAATCCTGAAAGCTCTGACCTATTTGAGGAAAGAGACTTCATTAAAATGAGAAGCATTTTATCAGAAAAAGCTACTCCCTAAGGGAGTGAAGGATGAGTCTGAAGGAGCCAACCAAAGAGTTGGGCAAGAGTATTTGAGGCAAAGGGAACAGCAGCTTGTGCAGAAGCGGGAGGAGGGAGGTGGAGCTGTTAGAAGCCATGACCTCACTCCTGTGCAGAAAGGGTAAGGAGACACGGGGGAGGCGTGAGGGAGGCAAGGACACATTAGGTTCTTTACACAATAGGAAACCTCTAGGAAGATGAAACCAGGAGCAGTCTGATCAATTTATATTTTCTAAAGATCAAAGATCATTCTGGCTGCCTTGGTGAGAAGGATTGGGTGAGGACAAAGTGGAAATGGGAAAACCTATCCAGAGAACATGGTAAAGAGGGATGACGGTGGCAGCAGAGACAGAGTGAAATGACTAATTTGAGATAGATTCTGGAGACTCAATTTCTTCACTGATGTAGGTGAAATCAATAACACCTACATCCTGGGGTTGTGAGAATAAAGGGAGACAACCAATGAATATAATTAGTTTGTTACAATGCTTGACATGCTGTAAATACTCAATAAATGTTCGCTATTGTTGTCATTTTTATTATTTTCAGGCCAATGGGAATCATTTGAATAAAAACTCACTTCTTTTCTGTTATTGAGAACTGCCAAGACAGGGGTTCTAGTTCACGAGAATTAAAATACACATTCTATATCCAGCACTGCACCAAATGCTGTGGGGGAAAACAAGAGAAAGACCTCTTTGTCCCTCAAAACAATCCAGATTTTGTGGGTGGAAAGAAAGAGATGATAAGAAGAATACTCAGGGAAAAAATAGATATAATTACTTTATAAGGCTGGGCGTGGTGGTTCATGCCTGTGATCCCAGCACTTTGGGAGGCCAAGGCAGGTGGATCATTTGAGTCCAGCAGTTTGAAACCAGTCTGGGTAACATGTTGAAATCCTGTCTCTACAAAAAATACAAAAATTAGCTGGGCATGGTGGTGCACTCCTGTAGTCCCAGCTACTAGGGAGGCTGAGGTGGGAGCATTGCTTGAGCCCAGGAGTAGAGGCTGCAGTGAGCTAAGATCACACCACTGCTCTCCAACCTGGGTGACAGGATGAGACCCTGTCTCAAACTTTAAAAAAGAAAAATAAATAATTACTTTATAAGTAGGGACCCAGAGACCCTTCAAAGGAATAAGAACTCTTTGGCTTTTATAATTTAGGTGAAAATCATCCTATTGAAACAATGATATTAGAACAGAAATCCTAGTATGAGTTGGAGGTTGTTTAACGTTCCCGTTTGGGCAACTGCTTCAAAACGATAGCTTTGTGTGAAGAAATGGCTGCAAATGTTTAAGTAAACTCTCTATCTAGATATCAAGCGACTCCTCTAATTGGCCCATTTATGAATCCTGCCCTAGTCAGTCTCTGACCATTAGCTAAGCACTGAAAGCATCCTGTTAACTGTAAGATACCTCAAGAAAAAAAATCCCACAGAAGTGGTGAAAAGAAAGCAGTATTTATTCAGTAACTGCCATATGCCAGATCCCATGAGTAGGTATTATGCCTCCATTTCATGGAGGAGGAATCTGAGGCATGTTGAGTTTCAGGTAAATCCCTGTGATTACAAAGATTAGAATGTGAACCCAGGTCTGCCTAATGCTTGGTGCAGGTTCTTGACCACAACGTGGGACTGTCTCTATCTTTTCTAGCCAACAATTAGAACACTCCGAAGCTGAATTTATGGTGAGTTATTTCTTTTTTTTCTAAGACAGAGTCTCACTCTGTTGTCCAGGCTGGAGTTGCAGTGATACAATCTCGGCTCACTGCAACCTCCGCCTCCCAGGTTCAAGTAATCCTCTTGCCTCAGCATCCTGAGTAGCTGGGACCACAGGCATGCAGCACCACACCCGGCTAATTTTTGTATTTTTAGTAGAGACAGGGTTTCACCATGTTGGCCAGGCTGGTCTCGAACTCCTGACCTCAAGTGATCCACCCACCTTGGCCTCCCAAAGTGCTGGGATTACAGGCATGAGCCACCACGCCCAGCCCTACGGTGAGTTATTTCTCTAGAAAAGATCTCTTAACTTTGCTTTTAGGATATCCATGAATTCCTGACACTGTAAAAAACTGTATGGATATTTGCCTACGTATATTTGCCTATGTATAGTTTCCTGGGAGAAGCTGTAGCCTTCATCAGATTCTCCAGAGGGTCCATGATACCCAAATGTTAAAAAGTTTGCCTAATCTATCAAAATGTACAATGTATGCACTTATTGATTTAATAATGTCACTGTGAAATACTAGTAGAGTGGCTAACAATATTTATGCCCAGATGCTCAAACATTGCAGCATTGTTTATAGCAAAAAATATTGGAAAGAACCCCAAATCTCATCAATAGAGACTTAATTAAATAAACAATGATATATCTCTATGGCAGAATATTATAGTCATTTTTTTAAATGAGTTAGCTCTAAATATTCTAATAAAATATGTCCCAAAAGTACAGCTAAGTGAGGAAAGCAAGTGGCAGAACCTATCTACATATTTTTGTTAACAATTATGTCTATATGTGTTTGTGCATGTATGTGGGTTTATATATGCATAGAAAAAAATCCAGAACATTATTCTACAATAGATATATGATGTGAGTCACATATGTAATTTTAAATTTTGAGTAGCCACATTAAAAAAAGTAAAAAGAAAGGTGAAATTAATTTTAATAACTCACTTAATCCATCAACGTATTATTTCGACATGTAATCAATACAAAAACTATTGAGATATTTTACATTTTTTATAGTAAGTCTTCAAACTCCAGTGTGTATTTTTCAGTTACAGCACATTACAATTCTGACTAGTCATATTTTAAATGCTCAATAGCCACATAGAACTAGTGACTACCATATTGGACAGTGTGATCTAGAAGTATATGCCTCAAACTATGGACACAGGTTGTCTTCACTAGGGAGTGGAATTAGAAGAGAAAGGAAATGAGATATGCATATTTTCTTTATACATTCTATAGTGTCTAGATCTCTGTATAGAGAACATATAATTCTTTTTTACTTTTTAATTATATACATTTTTTTTAAAGAACTCTTACGAACAACCTGTAAGTATCTGAATTTGCTTCTCAGGTCCCACCAGATAATTCACCCAGGCTAGAACTTACTTGCTATCAGGGACTCATGGCCAAGGGTGTGCAAATATTTACATGCTGTTGCCAAACAGACAAGCCAAGCCAATAAGTGTTTATTAAAAGTTTACAACGTGAGCTGCACCCTATAGAGGCTATGAAAAGGAATGAAGCACAATTCCTGCACTTGAGTTTAGAATTTTACTGGAAGAAAAGACTTATTTATGAAACATTTAAAGAAAAAAACTCTCAAGTCTAAATGTCATCACCAAATAGACAGTGTAGAGTTGATAGTGCAATCAGAATTAAAAAGAAGGGGAGTTGGTGGGAAGTAAGAAGAAAGGTGAGGAGGAAAGAAGACAACAAAAGATGTTCACTATCAGCATATTGGAGCAGGCAGATCCCAAATACCCCTGCATCACTGAGTGGTGATGGAAAAGAGGCAGAGGGCAGATTCCAACAGCCCCTGATTGTCTGCCTGGTTTATGTAACAGCTACAGACATTAGAGGGCAAAACATGTTAGAGGAAAAAGAGATCCAGCCGTGCGTGGTGGTACATGCCTGTTATCCCAGCTACTTAGGAGACTGAGGCTGGAGGATTGCTTGAGCCCAGGAGTTCAAGGCTGCAGTGAACTGTAATTGTACCACTGCACTCCAGCCTAGGTGACAGAGCGAGACACTCTTTCTAAAAAAAATAAATAAATAAAGTGTACAAACAAATAAATCATTATTTTTGAAAAGGGGATCCAAGCCATGAGTTGGCAAAGAATACCAGATAAATTGAGATGAGGGTGATCAATATACACTGCAGTGCCAGCATGTGGTTCCTTGGCCTGCTGGTCACCTTGCTTATGAGGTAGCCTTGAACATGAGTACATTTTCCCTGGGCTCTGCATTATTCCCTTCCCACTCCCTTAATCTGAAAATTCTCTACATTCTCAAGAAAGAAGAGATTCGGGTGCAAAATAAACCTAATCATATTGCCTAATAATGATGATGGCTAACTGTGACAAGCCCTTACTCATGTTAGCTTTACATGTATTAACTCATTTAATCTTCACAGATTATTGTTCCATTTTATTTTTTTTTTCAATCGTTTTTGGAGAACAGGTGATTTTTGTTACTTGGATAATTTCTTTAGTGGTGATTCCTGAGATTTTGGTGCACCCATCACCCAAGCAGTGTATACTGTACCCAATTTGTAGTTTTTTATCCTTCACCTCCCCCTGCCACACTTCCCCCAGAGTCCCCAAAGACCATTATATCATTCTTATGTCTTTGCATCCTCATAGTTTAGCTCCCACTTATAAGTGAGAACATACAATATTTGGTTTTCCATTCCTGAGTTACTTCACTTAGAATCAGGGTCTCCAACTCCATCCAGGTTGCTGAGAATGCCATTTTTCATTCCTCTTTATGGATGAGTAGTATTCCATGGTACATATATACCACATTTTCTTTATCCAGTCATTGGTTGATGGGCATTTAGGCTGGTTCTATATTTTTACAATTGCAAATTGTGCTGCTATAAACATGCATGTGATGCCTTCTACCATGCTATGATGCAACAAAAAGGCCCTTAACATTGTATTTCCTACCCTCCAGAACCATGAGCCAATAAACTTCTATCATTTATAAATTATCCAGCCTGTAGTATTCTGTTATAGCAGCACAAAACAGACTAAGACACCTAGTAAACTGAAAAGACAGTTTAAAAGACACTGAAAACTACATGAGTTTAGAGCTGTGATACTTTTTTTAAGAAGGAAGTTAACCTTATAGAATTGGTGTATATCAGAAGAGGTTCTGATAATTTATGAACATGTAATTTTCACTGATATGGCCACAAATGCAATTTGATCTCTACATTATTCTCAAAGCAATTGAAAAAATGGAGTAAAGCAACCTCTTTATGAAACTTTGAGTCATTTGGGGGTCATAAGTAATATTAATGGGAACCTCATTCCAAAGCCTTCCAAATCTAAGAAGTCTCTAGTCTTGAGGCATCCTTTGCATTGGGCTGGGTCTTCCCTGATCAGGGCTCTACTTTACCCTGCAAGAACTTAGAAATCCTGCCCAAAGCAACCAGTGAATATTACCTGCGTGGCTGCCTCTGAACTTGAGAACTCTGCAAGGACCGATGTCTGTTATATTTACAAACTGAGCCCTTGGGCTTGGAAACTCTTCCTACCTGACTAAAGCTGAGCAGCTGGCTGTATTGGTTTGTAAGGAAATGATGCAACAAGCCAATAACAGTAGTCTGCCTCTCTCCCTCCCCTCTGGATCCAGCCCCTGGCAGATGCCTGTTCTGGTTACTGGAGCTAGTTGAGGAAAAAAGAGAAGGGACCAGAGCATGTGGGGCTCCCTACCTGTGGGCATTTCACCTCCAGAATGGCTCTGTACGGTGTCAGGATTATTATTTTCACTTGGCAAACGTGGAAACTGAAGCTTAGAACAAACAGGTTATTTTTCTAATGCCTTCAGGCTTGCAAATGGCGCCAAATACAGTGTTTATTCCTCAAAACATACTGTGCTGCTTTCTAGGATGGGAAAGGCCCAGCAGAAATATAAAGCATGCAGGCCAAGGTAGGAATGAATGAAGTTCAGTCATTCTATCAGTCAGTCCACAAGGATTGACAAGCTGTGGCCTGCGTGTGCTAACTGCTATGGCAGGTGCCGAAGAAGAAAATGTCACAGTCCTAGCTAACCCCTAGCAGAGTATTGGTAAACAAAGCTACCACGTCTGGAATAACCAGACTAAGATGAAGCCCCAAGGTTAAAGCATAAGGTGAAACATGAGGCTTGGAATAGCCAAGAAATAATAGTGATGATGATGATGATGATGGCTAACAATTTGTAAGCATTTACCTAGTTCTAAGCATGGTACATGGATCATTTCATTTAGCCCCACAACAACTGTATGAGATTGATGTTATTATCATTCCCATTTCAAAGAAGAGACTGGGCCAAGGTCAGCAGCTGTAAGTGGAAAAGCTGGGATGTGAATCCAGATCTTTTTCTCTTCAAAAAATATGCTTCTTGGAATGCAGAACAAATATAGTTTGTTCAAATCCTTACTGTACTACTCACTATGTGATAATCTTAGGCATGTTATTTAACTTAACAGCATTAATTCATCTGGAAAATAAAATAAATCTTTGATAAAAAATTGAAAAAAGAAATTAAAGAAAGAAAAGGAACGTCATGCCCTTAACTACAATAGGTGAAGAGGATGGGGAATATTCCAGCATCCCATCAGAATAGCAAAGGCTCTGTTTCTACTCTTCAGAACAGATGGGTTTACCACCTCCTAAGGGAGCAAGTGCAGAAGCAAAGGCATTTGAAGAATGTGCTTCACCACTACCGTCACCACCAGAACTACTACCACCACCACCACTACCACCACCACCACCACTACCACCCACTCGCCCACTCGTAGTACTTGCTCTGCTCCCCATAGATCAGGCTCCAGGGTGCCATTCACACGGCAATCATCAGTGATGGCCCAGAGCCAGAGGAGAGGCAATGGACTAGATGTGATATCTCCTCTTAAACTGAACACTGACTCAAGAGTTGAGTGTCACAGGAAGAGCAAGTGTCTGCTGGGCCCATCACCCCAGAGGTGATTGCTCCTATATCCTTTATGCCTTTCCAGGCGATACAGAGGCTGCATAAATTATCTTTAATCCTAATGATTTGGCATCATTAAAAGTCATATGGCTTATTTGGTAAAAGGACCTTGAGGGTAAATAGGGCCTTGTAGAGCTGGGCTGGCCGTGTGCAATACCCTGATCCTAGTTTGGGCTCCATGAGGGAAGTACTTTGTTCTATTTGCTGTTGCCGTCACAGTACCAGGCCCACAAGTAGATAATAGAGCTACAAGAAGAACCAAGGTATGAACCTTGCCTTTAAGGTCTACTGGAGTGAGACAGACATGTAAACAGGCAATTTAAATGCAGCGTAATGAAGCCTACGACTGGGGAAAGAAAGGGAAAGACACCTGACCTGTGCTTGGGACTCAGGAAAGGCTTTCTAGAGTAAATGACACCTCAACTGGGACTTTAAATGATTAATAATTAGCCAGTTGAAAAAATAAAAGTGGTTTCAGAGCAGAAGAACAGCATGTGCAAAGGCTCTAAGGTAAGACAGAACTCAGAAATCAGAGGCAGAAAGGGAAACAATGAACCTGAAGAAGTTGGCAATGACACTTAAGCCAAATTAAGGGATCTGGACTTTATCTTGGGGACAGTAGGCAGACTGCTAAAGAGTTCTGTATGGGAAAATGATATGATCATTTCAGAACTGGGCATTTTCAACAGTATCTTCCACACCACCCAAGAAAAACAGTGGGTCAGAAACCAATTGAACTTCTCTCAAAATTAAGTCTTTTGAGGCTCTTTCACTCTTTCAAGTTCTGAGTCATTTATGCAGTGGATATTGAAATGTCCCAAAACAGGTTTATCCTTTTAAGAAGGATGAGAAGTCATTGAATTCTCTGTTGGCCCATATAGGAAGAAAGAGATAGTGCTTCTATTATGCCATAAAAATGACTGCAGCTTCCCTATGTCTTTCTCCAAGGATTCTTGAGCACATTCAACCAAACTCAATTCTGTTCTTTGTGGGTTTTTTGTTTATTTTTGTTTTTGACCTTAAGACAAAATCGTTTTCTCCTAAATAATTCAGTAAGCAATATATGGAAGTGGTTCTACTGCATTTTCTACTTAGACATGTAATTTAATTATGGAATTAGTGAAAGAGTTGAAAGGGGTGAGGAAGAATTATGAAAATTGTGAATGTGTAAAAAGGGGTGAGGGAGAATTGGAAAAGAAGGGACATTCATTTTCTATGCTGTGTAACAAATCATCACAAATTTAGAGGCATAAAACAACACACACTTATTATCTCATAGGTTCTGTGGGTCAGGAGTCTGACACAGCCCAGCTGAATCCTCTGCCATCAAGAGGTTGGTCAGGGTAGGATTCTTATCAGGAGGCTCGACTGAGGAAGGGTTCACTTCCAGGCTTGCTCAGGTTGTAGTCAGAACATTTCCTTGTGGCTGTAACACTGAGAACCCAGGCTTCTTGCCTGCTGTTGGCTGGAAGCTGCCTTCAGCTCCTAGAGATTGTCCTCAGCTCTTTGCCATATGACCTCCTAACACAGCCACTTCTTCAAAGCCAGCAAGGGAGAGAGTGTCGAGCAAGACGGAATCTTATATAACATGAATTAATCATAGGGTAGTGATATCTCATTACCTTTTTTATGTTCCATTGATTAGAAACAAGCCACAGATCCCACCTATATTCAAGGAGAAGGAATTTCATGGGGGTAGGAGCACCTTTGGTCATGGTAGGAATCATGGGGGCCACCTTAGAGTCTGTGTGCCAAAGATGGATAGGAAGGGAAGGAAAAGAAGAGAGCAAGAAGAAAAGAAAAATAGAGGGAGGAGAAGAATGTATCTATGTATATATAGCATTTATTAACCATATATTATGAGCAAGGTACTGTGCCAGTTATCTTCACATGCATTTTATTATGTAATCTTTCTCCAAACCCCATGTGGTAGGTGTTACTATTATAACCACTTACAAAGAAAACTAGAATTCAGAGACGTGAAGCAAGTTTCCTAAGGTCGTACAGTGCAAAAAGTAAAACTAGGAGTCACACTTGTTTCTGCTAGGCTCTATAGCCCAAGCTTTACCTACTACCCTGTAGTTTAAGAGAGGAGGGAGAAGGAAGAGAAAAGGAGAAAAGGAAAGAGATGGAGAAATGAGAGATAACAGAGCTTCCAAACATATGCAAAGTTGTTCCTAAAAGGGATGACAATCAATAAGGAAATCTGTAGGTCTACAATATATTGAATCGGTTTTCCCAAGAACCACCCAATTAAAAAAATAGAATCTAGAACTGAAGCCTGTGGGATCACAGATGAGTCTCATGCATCTGAACTCTTCTCTGGCCCACCTGACTTTCAGAACCTGGAGCCAAACACTACAGCCAAGCTGTGTCCAGAACCTTGGAGACACCTGGCTCATCCAGGCAGTGCCCTACACGCATGTTCTGCCAAGCTTCTGTGGGAGCACATCTGGGCCCAGGCAGCCAGGCCAGGGCCTGAGTTTGTTTTTCATGGCTCGTTTGCAATGTTCTGTTCTATTTCTGGACACTGCATCCTTCCCAACTGACACCGGAGCTCAGTTTCCCAATAGCCAGTTTAACAAAATGGCTCCAAAAGTGCCACTCAGCACTAGTCATTGGAAACCAGAATTTTCCATCATTTACTCTAAGAAGGCTGGCTGAACATGGCACATCCCTGACTCCTGTCTTAGTTGGCCAAGTCTCTCGTCTTAGAGGGGCAGCTGCAGACATCACAGGAAGCCTCCTCATGCAGACACAAGATGACTCACAGCAGTGAGAGGAAAGAAGGGTATTTGGATATCAGATCCCCCTTCCACCAAGTGAGGGAAGGCAGGTGTGCTAGTCCTAGCTCCCACCCCAGCTGCCTGCACTCTTTGACTTGATAACGGCCCCAGCTGGTTCCCTCTGTGCACTTCTGTCCATCTTTCCAGAGTGGGAGATGAGCAAGAATATCTGTGATCTTGGTGGTTCACAGTCAACCCTGCTAGAGTCTAACCAAGCAATGAACCGTGTTGAGTTCAAAGTTAACACAGGACCACTGGACCCTTGGCAGAGAGCCAAAGGAAACAGAAGATGTTGAAGCATTCCCCTACTGGGGCAGTGCCTAGCTGTGGAGCTGTAGGGCTGTAGACAAATCCCTTCTCTGTGCCTCACGTCCCTTATCTGTAAACTGGAGATAATTAGAGACCCTGCCTTGTGGATTGTTGTAAGGCTTAGATGAGATAGTACATTAAGACATGGTATCAATTGACCAATAAATGTTACTTACAGTAGGCACTCAATAAGAGATCAATGGTGTTGCCTCAAATACATCATTACACAGCTTGCATAAGATAATGACAGGTCACATACACACCAGTGAAGAACCTTCTTTTGTAACGAGGTGGATTTTTAGTAAATATTTGTGGAACATTAATCGACTTAGAATATTGAACAACTACAATAGAGAAGCCACTTCACATAATGCTACATAAAGAGGGATAATTAACAAATGCAGGATATTGCAGGGGAAAGAGGCCAGGATTTGCCCTCAGACCCCACCACTTACATATCAGCTGTGTGACCTTAGGCAGGTTAGTTCACCTCCCTGAGCTTCCAGTTCTTCACCTGTAAAATGGTAATTATACCTGCCTCATCAGCTGGTTGTAAGGATTGAGTGAGATACTGTATCTAAATGCACTTTAGCCCAGTTCTGGACCCACAACAAATTCAATAAATGATGACTTTTATTAGCTATTTTGCAGACTAATGGAATTAAGAAGGAAAAAAAAGGGGGGGTGGGTGGGTTTTGGAAATGCACTTGCCTAAAGGCTAAAACACTGACTGTTTGGAAACCACCATGTAGTTTCACTCCCTAAATTGAAAGAAAGAATGCCTCATTCAAGTGCCTGTTTAGGAATTTGAATAATCTAGTTCTAACTAGAAAAGTCAAGAAAAACGGAAGGTATTAGTCATTGACTGATAGAATATCTGAGCTGGATAGAATCTTAGACCATATTGACCAGAAGTGACTTAGCCACTGTCACATAGCTAGCCCAGGCAAGACTAAAACATGATACAAAATCTTGCATGCCTAAGCCATCGATTAATAGCTGGGCTTGCTAGCCAGTTCTCCCCATGGTTCTCAGTTAAAGGTCATTTGACACCATATAGAGGTCACCCACTGTGTGGGCAACTCCTGTTGTTTCAGTTAGAGCCTGTATAATAAGGCATGTTGGAAGAGGAAGTCCTTGTCCTTCTAAGACTTACTCATAAAGTCTCCCCTTCCCGGAGTCTGGCTCATGCCCTTATTTGTCTATACACACTATAGGCAAAGTAAGAAATTGTTGCAGTGAAATGCACTCATGTGGTCATGCCAGCTCATGACCTCAGCCAGTCCACACCTTCATCTCATTTACAGATGGGAAAACTGAGGCTTGGTGAAGGTTGCCTCGGCAGAGGCCAAGCAAGGGGAAACTGGGGCAAGAGCAATATCTTCTGATTCCTAGTCCGGGGCTCTTTTTCTTAGGCCCGACTACCTCCTGCACATGCTAAAACAAAAGACAAGACAAGGTAAGCTATGGTCACTTATCACCTACACTTTGTTCTGACATATATGGTTACTATTTTTCCACAGACCATGAGGAAGGGAACTAACAGTTACTGAACACCAATCATATACTATTGATGCCTTGCTTACATTAATTCTCATCACATACAGTAATAAAAGCTAGTACCTATTGAGTACTTACTGTATGCCAGGCACAGTTCTAGGGGCTTTACATATATCTGTACAAGGTACCCAGCCAAGGAGATACTCTGTAGGCTGAATTCAGCCTCTGCTTACCAAGCTCTGAAATGGGACCACATTAGCCCCATGGTAAGAGTTCCTTTTCATGTAACTCCTGTGCCCAAAAAGATGCCCTTTCCAAATGTACACAAAGACATGTATGGACATGTGGTGGGGGTCGTACAGTATCCCCATATGGCTGGTCCTATTACTATCAGCTTGCTGAGATGTCACAGCTAGTTTGTGGTAGAGGCAGGACTTGAACCCAGGATTTGGCCCTTAGCTCACATTTAGCCTTCCCAAGAAGCAGCTTGAGATAGGCTCTAATGCTACATACACATATACCTCAAGGACAGAAATTCTGACTGCCTTGTTCCCTAACGTAGCTCCTGTATCTAGAACAGTTTTGGCACACACAGGCACTCAGTAAATTTTGTGGACTGATTGACCCCTGTTTCACAGATGCGGAAACTATGTGTCAAAGAAGTTAAATGACTTGCTTAAGGTCACACAGATAGAAAGTATAGATGGGATTTGAAAGCAAATCACTGACTCTAAAACCCTTATTCTTTCCAAATTAACATCCTGTCATTCATAAGCATTTATTGAGATTCTTACACACTAATTCTGTGCTCTGGAACATAGGGCCAGAAAGATTTGTAAGATTTGGTTCCTACTCTCAAGAAACTGAGATTCCAATTATCTGCAAAAAATCATATTCCTGAAATCAGATTCCCTAAATGAAAGCAAGTCCATATGGTATAAGCCCTTGGTACATTTTAAGCCAAGGGTACCTTTCCTACCTCCCAAACCTAAGATTATAAGAGTGGCCACCAGAGCCCTCACCCTGGTCTATTTCCTTCTACAACACTGGCCAGCACATTCATAGAACCTGGTTGCAGAGATAAGTCAAATCTCTGCAAACTTGGGATGGCCAACGCCCCATCCTAGCTTCTCTAGATTCCTTTGCAGCGATGTCCACAGGGTGCTTTTATATATGTCTTCATGCCCTCCTGCTTTGTCTACTCTTCATGCCCCATCTAAGTGTTTTTGAAAAATGAAATACTTAAGTTAGAAAACCAGACTTAGCAAGTTGTACTTCCAAAAGCAGCAATCATTTCAGTAAATAAACATTTTCTGATTGAGAACATTAATTCAGGGTTTACCTCATTTTCCTTCCTGGTTTTGTTTTCTACAATATTTAGGAGGCAGGAGTTAGTTAGGAGGGTGGTTTTAAGGAAAAAAAAAAAAAGAAAAAAAGAAAAAAACACCTCTAAATTCATTAGCTGAATTCCACCAGACTGTGTGAACAATCTCATAATAATCCTACATCAATACGAGAGAAGTTGTAACTAGTTCACTTAGGGTAATTACAGGGCAGCTTTCTGCCAGGTTTTAAAGATAGACTTTGAAATCTTCCTTTTTTCATTTGCCTCCTGCTGTGTGTGGGGAGAGGCCCTGGCTCCTGGGATATCTGCCAGAGCTAAATGGGGGCCAACTGGAGAAACAGGCACCAAGATTGGGTTCCTGTTTTCCTGTGCTCAAACTTCTGGGAACATAGATATCCTACCAAATGGTCACCTGTGAAAAACTCAGGGCCTAGAATCTAAATTCTGTTGGAAAAGAACTGATTAAAGTCCTGGCCCTAAGTAAGATTATGGCAAGGTTTATAGCACAAAACTTCTGATTTTGCACTAGAACAATGGTTCCCAAAGTGTGGTCCCCAGACCAGCAGGATTACCATCACCTGGGGGAACTGGCTAGAAATGCAAATTCTTGTGCCCCACCCCAGACCTACTACAGAAGAAACTCTTGGGGTAGGACCCAGCAATTTATTGCAACAAGCCCTCCAAGTGATTCCAATGCACCCTAAAAATCTGAGAATCACTGTCAAGGGACGTGATGTTAAACAGCCTTTCCAGGAGATAAGAGTTACTTTTAAAGAGGGATTTGTTCAAACAAAGCATATCTACAAATATCCAAACAAGACCTTTGGAATTAGCTAGAACTAGGCTCTGCCACTCACCAGCCATGGGGCCTCAGATAAGTTATCTTACTGCTCTAAGTAGTGGTGTGCTGGTAAATGTTTAACAAGCAGCTCTGTGGGGGAAATGGGTTCGCTCATTTTCATGGCAGAAATACCCCATCATGGTTACTTTCAAACTATCAACATGATGTCGGCCAACTCAAAAAACTTTTGAAAATTTAACAATTGGCTTTCACAAGCCAATGGAAGCTGGCTCCAGCACACCACTGTCTCTAAGACTCAATTTCCTTATCTGTCAAATGGATGAATGATAGCGTTTACCTCATAGGGATTGTTGGAAGGTTGAAGTGAGAAAATGATAGTGGACTTTTACTGAGTATTTATATCTATCCACCAGGCACTTACTATGCATTATTCACTTACTTCTCAAAACCATACAATAGGTACTGATATTCCTTCCATTTTATACATGAGGAAGTTGAGCTGAAGTAACTAGTCCAAAGTGACACAGTAGCAAGTGGGAGAACCTGAATTTATTCCAGAGCCCCTGAGGTGACAGAGACATTAGCCCAATGCTCAGCACGGGGCAACGCTCAGTAATTGGGAGCTATTATCATAAGATAAATAAACTTCTGAAACGTGCCCTACTTTGGAAGTAGGGATGAACAGTTTGTGTTGGATGAAACCTCTCAGCCCCAGAAGACACATACATTTTCTTCTAGGAGAAAGGCCAGGGTACCTGATGGGAGGACCAGCTGTTGATTATTCATAGTAACAAACGACAAGAGTTGAAGCTAATTGACACCCACAGGTAACGAGGCAGTTGTAAGTTCCTCCCCTCCCCAAATTAATTAGGTGTATGTTTTTCCAGGCTTTATCTTTGTGTACACATACACATATGTATTTTGTATTGGATCAGGGTGTACATTTTTTTTTTGCAAATTGCTTTTCTTTTTAACCTGAGACTAGATCATGAATCTTTCCCATGACAGTCCACCCCAATCTATCTCATTCTCTCTAAAGCTGCTTAGCATTCCACAGTAGTTACTTGCTATCATTTATTTAATCCACGACAGAAGGATACTTAGGCTATTTCTAATTCTTCACTATTATAAATGATCCTGCACTTCACAATCTTTTACATAGATTCTAGCATATGTCTATGGGAGAAATTCCTAAAACTAGGATTTTTAGGATTTGTAAGGCAAAGAAAGCACGTAATGTAAATCTTGACCAATGTACCTAGTTACTCCTCACTGTGAAATTTTAAGCTCCCAATATTCAAGGAAGGTGCCTTTTTGCCCATACTCTTACACCAACATTAGGATTACTCTGATGATTTGATTTTTCAAACTTATTATAAATATTTCTAAATATAAAAATAGAGAAAATAATAATAATGAACGCTTATATACCTATCACCCAGCCTCCACAATTATCAACATAAGGTCAATCTTATTGCATCTATATCCCATTCACTTCCTCCCCCTACTGGATGAAACTGAGGCAAAGCCCACACATCATACTCTTTCATTGGTAAATATGTCAGGAGCTGCCTCTAGAAAATGAAGATTCTATTTTTTAGCATAACCTCAACATCATTATCACATCTAAAAATTTCTTGATGTCATCGCATATGCAGTCAGTGTCTAAATTTCCTCAATTTTTTTTCTTTTTTCTTTTTTCTTTTTTTGAGACAGGGTCTTGCTTTGTCACCCAGGCTGGAGTGCAGTGGCATGATTATGGCTCACTGCAGCCTTGACTTCCTGAGCTCAGGTGATCCTCCCACCTCAGCCTCCCAATTAGCTAACACTACAAGCATATGCCACTACACCCAGGTAATTTTTTTGGCTATTTTTTGTAGAGACAGGGTCTCACCATGTTGCCCAGGCTGGTCTTGAATTCCTGGGTTTAAGTGATCCTCCCACCTCAGTCTCCCAAAGTACTGGAATTGCAGGCATGAGCCACTGCACCCAGACAGTCTCTTAATTTTTTGATGGTTTGTTTGAAACAGGATTCACCAAGATCCACACATTGCAGTTGGCTGATAAACTTCCTAAATCTCTTAAGCTCTAAGTTCCCCGACACACACACCTCGTCTTCCTTTTTCCCATGCAGTTTATTTATTAGAGAGATTGGGTCATTTGCCTTGTAGTTTCCCACTTTCTGAGTTTTTCCTATTGCATCCCTGTGTTGTCATTTAACTTGTTCATCAGTCTCTGTGTTTCTTGTAAGTGATAGTTAGATCTTGAACTATGCTGTCTAACACAGTAGCCACTAGCCACATGCAGCTCTTCAAATTTAAATAATTAAAAGTAAATAGAATTTGAAATTCAGTTCCTCAGTCGCACTAGCACATGGCACATGTTCAATAACCACAGACGGGCAGTGGCTGCTGTATTGGACAGCATAGAATAGCACATTTCCACCATGGCAGATAGTTTTATTGAGTAGCAGTGCTTCTAGAGGCATCATAGGATCCTCTGATAATTGTTAAATTATTTTTTCTCATATGCGCTCAAGAACAAAGCTGAACACCCTGAAATCTGCATTACTAGTCTATATTGCAGGCTTACATAATGTAAGGGAAGTAACTAATGTGTGGTAGACTCTACTTCTGCCTGTTTTAAGTGGCCGTGGCTGTGTTTACAGATGATGATTAAGTATTTGCATGAGTGCCTCAGGTATGTATGACATTCTGTGGTGACAGAAGGTCAGCAGCTCCCCAGCATGCAAAGCAGCCCGACCCTTTCCTAGCCTCCTAGGAGGAAAATTGAGGGAATCCATGCTAATTCATAAGGCTCAGTCCTGCAATGATTATAGGACATGCTGGTTCCAGGATATTCATAAACATTCATCCTCTCATCAAGATGCGGGTGCTTCTGGAGGCTTCTTCCTGACTATGTCTTTGTCTTGGCATGCATGTAATGAGCACATTTCATAGCACACCAAACAGGTTTCTCAGCTTGCTTCTGTGAAACTTGGCAAAGCCGAGGATCCATGTCGAGAGAGAGGAGGCAAGCACTTGCACCCAGCCCACAGAGAAGTCTGGCTGACCATGCACTCTAGCAGGAGCCTCCCCTGGTTCTTGAAAACCTTAACCAATCTATGAAGAAACTGATATTTGGGGATTCTGGTAGGACATATTTGGAAACTTTGAAATTAGGAGACTATCATTCATGGATTCATTCCTTCTCACAATACTTATTGGGCCAGACACTGCACTAGGCACTGAGATCAGTGGTGGGCTGGGTAGAAGTTTCTGTCCTCACAAAGTTTACAGTCAGTGAAGGAGGCAGATAAATAAGCAAGCCACTTCAACACCACTGGTCAAATTCCACCATGAGAGCATGCGAGAGCATCATAAAAGCACATGGAAACCTGACCCTGACATGGACATTCAGGAATGCGATATTTAAGCTGAGACCTAAAAGATAAGTAGCGATTGGGCAGGAGAGGGAGAGGGTGGAGTGTAGAAAGAATATTCTTAAGACCTATTCTAGATCTTAAGAATTCTAGATCCACCAAATAGGCATAATAATACCCTGCAATGTCATGATTAGAGCCCAGTGACATAGCAGATGCAAAAGAATACACTGTATCCTAAAATCCCAGTTGTAGAAAGGCAATGGCGCTAGCCAGAAGCAGTCTTTCACTCTGGAGCAAGTGTGAATTAGAGAGCTATGTAGTGGTGTTTTGGAGCCAGCTTCTACCAGCTCTTAGCAGGCAATAGGGCACATCTCTTCCCAACTTCACATTCAGCAATGTCTGTTGGTAGCCAAAATAGGAGTATTTATACCAGGGAAATTGGCAAATGCTACAAACCAGAGCCTTTTTTTTTTTTTCTTTTTTTTTTTTTTTTTGAGAGCTGACTTACCAGCATTTACTGAGTGAGGGCGAAAACCAGCATTTACTGAGTGAGGGTGAAAGCAATGAGAACAGCAGAACCCCCCAGGCAGCAGTTATTAAGGAATGTCCACCCACAACAAAAACAAGAAAGTCTTTGGCATTATTTTCAAAAGAGTGACCATATAACTCTTTCTGCCATTTGTAACAGGCCCACCCAAAGCCTCAGGGATGAAAAGAGGAAGACTCCTTCATGCCAATTCATTCCCAGACAAGCCAGATGAGTGTCAATGACACCCAGCTCATGGAAATGAGATTGGAGCCTCTCAGATCAACAGCTGCTGAGAGCTGCTTTCTTTGGCTCATGAGGCCAGCGATAAATTGGGTTTCAATGTTCTGAATAGGCAGAAAAAGATACCTCCTTGCTCTCTCCTGTTCCCTTTGCTGGAGCTGCCAGCTGGCACTTTTTGTCACTCATCATGGTTGCCTGCAGTGGCGATTATACACTCAGTACAGAGGGCATGTGGGAAAGAAAAAGTCTTCAACAAGCGAGAGTCTCCAAGGCAAGTACCCACTGGAAAAACTGGGATGTAGATATAGCTCAAGGCATGTTTTAAATAATGGAGCCTTTTTAAAGGATGGCCTAGAAAAATACTATATTTATCTTTGGCTAGCATGCTTGGATACTCCCCAATCTTGGGGAAATAACTAGTTGGGTATGTTGGAGTTCTTTTGTTAAGAGTAGCGTTGACTAAATACCAAAGTTTGGGTTGGGTTTAACTGGCATAGTGTGATTTAATATTCATTTATTGATTTACTCATCCATTTGTTTGTTTAACAAATAAATGAGTGCTTACTAGATGCTACTAGAATATAAGTCCCAATAAAGGCAGGTATTGTGTATGTCTCATTTATTGTAGGCACTCAGTACTTTTTTGTTGAATGAATGAGTAGATGTAGCGAGTATAAAGATGAATAAGACATAGAGCCTGCTGCTACAGAGCTCACAATCTGGTGTGCAGACAGACAAGTAAAACTGCAGTTGCAACGCAGGGTGATGAGTGTTATGATAGGGGAAGTATAGGGTGCAATGGCTCACAAAAGAGGAAGACCCAACCCAGCCTTTGGGGAAGGAGATAGGAAAGGCTTTCTGAAGATAAAGATACAAAAGACCCAGCGAACAATGCCAAAGATATTGGCACCTATGTGGATAAAACCTTATGGAAAAGAGAACTGTCACGTATTCTGCCATATCTCATATTCCTAAGGAAGACTTTTGGCTCTATCTCAGAGTGAAAAATGATTGCAAATAACTTCTATAACTTACCCATCAGTGATCTTTCCCATTTCTTGGAGACTTTCAGGAGGTTTCCCTAAGTTCAGACTTTTTGTTGAAAGAAATGACCTTATGTCCAGTGGACAAATGGTGTGTGAGTCTTTAGCACCCCTCTGATGCACAGCCACTCGCTCCTTCCATGAAGTTCAGCTCTATAGGCAGGCAGGGCACTTCTTCTCCAAGGTCATGTCTATTTCACTTGGTATAAATTAGAAGAATGCTCTGAATTTTTATTTGAAAGAGGCAAACTTCAGATTTGCAGAAGGTCTTGGTAATTAAAAATCTCGGCTTCAGCTGGGCATGGTGGCTCATGCCTGTAATCCCAGCACTTTAGGAGGCAGAGGCAGGAAAATGGCTTGAGCCCAGAGTTCAAGACCAGCCTGGGCAACATAGCAAGACCCAGTCTCTCCTAAAAATTAAAAAATTAAGAACTAGAAATACCGTTTGACCCAGCCATCCCATTACTGGGTATATACCCAAATGACTATAAATCATGCTGCTATAAAGACACATGCACATGTATGTTTATTGCGGCATTATTCACAATAGCAAAGACTTGGAACCAACCCAAATGTCCAACAATGATAGACTGGATTAAGAAAATGTGGCACAGATACACCATGGAATACTATGCAGCCATAAAAAATGATGAGTTCATGTCCTTTGTAGGGACATGGATGAAATTGGAAATCATCATTCTCAGTAAACTATCGCAAGAACAAAAAACCAAACACCGCATATTCTCACTCATAGGTGGGAATTGAACAATGAGATCACATGGACACAGGAAGGGGAATATCACACTCTGGGGACTGTGGTGGGGTGGGGGGAGGGGGGAGGGATAGCATTGGGAGATATACCTAATGCTAGATGACGAGCTAGTAGGTGCAGCACACCAGCATGGCACATGTATACATATGTAACTAACCTGCACAATGTGCACATGTACCCTAAAACTTAAAGTATAATAAAAAATATATATATATATAAAAAAAAAAATTAGCTGAGCATGGTGGCACATGCCTATAGCCCCAGCTATTTGGGAGGCCAAGGTGGGAGGATCGCTTGAGCCCAGGAGGACCAGGCTTCAGTGAGCCATGGTCACACCACTTCATTCCAGCCTGGACAACAGAGCAAGACCCTGTCTCAAAAAAAAAAAGGTCTTGGCTTCAGGGACAACTGAACTGAGAGGGAAGAAGTCCAACTTCCCAGGGCTTGTGGTCTCCAACAAGGGTCATGCTAGGCTTTTTCTTTTGGTATCACAAAATTAAACTGCAAATAAGTATAAATACGCACACACACAAACTAGTAAATCTTAAAAGATGGAGATTAATTAAGAAGTAAACCACTTGAAATCAAGACGTAACTTTTTGACAATTGAGGACAAGCCCAGCTCCTTCAGATCTTCTCTTCAAGGTCATTCTCCCCAAGGGCCTGGGAGTATTTACAGTCACTTCATTCCTCACACAACAGCCTATCAGCTTGCGGCACCTTTACCTCACTGGCAATTTTGAGGAGGACCACATACACAAAAGTGGAGAGAATAATCAACTCTATAGAATAATGAAAAGCAGAGAATGTAATGAACTGCCTTCTACCCATGACTAAAGTTTCAACAGTTATTACCATTTTGCCAATTTGGTTTCATCTCACCTGTCACGTTTATTTCTGATGTATTTTAAAGATACTCCTGGAGCTTTCATAATTCACCTTTAAAAAGCTCCGGGTCTGGTACAGTGGCTCATGCCTATAATCCCAGTACTTTGGGAGGCTGAAGAGGGAGCCCAGGCATTGGAGACCAGCCTGAGCAATACAGCAAGACCCCATCTCTACAAAACAAAAATAAAAATTAGCTGGGCATGGTGGCATGTGCCTGTAGTCCTGGCTACTTTGGAGGCTGAGGCAGGAGGATCTCTTGAGCCCAGGAGTTTGAGGCTTCAGTGAGCAATGATTGCACTGCTGCACTCCAGCCTGGGCAACAGAGCAAGACTTGTCTCAAATAAATAAATAAATAAATAGATAAATGTCTGTTATCTTTAGAGTTGGGAAGAACGGTAAAAATCATCTTCTTCACTTTGCAGTTGAGGAAACAGGCCCAGAGAGGTTCAGTACCTCATTCAAGGACACAGTGTATAAGTTGTAAATCACGTTCAGGGGCCACCTCCAGCCCCCAGGCCAGCTGGTCGCATTAGGAGAAACCTCCACGTCATTAGTCATTCCTCCTTCAGCTCCAAAAACCTCTCAGAGGAGAAAGCCAGGGTAGAGCAACCAGAGCTTTGCTTTTCCTCTAAGCCAGGGGAGAAGTAGTGGTGGGAGGGTTGTTTGACTCATTTTTTCTCACTCTGCATGGTGTATTTGGCTCAGTTTCTCAAACCATATGGAAAAAGACTCACCCACCACGTGCCACACCTATTGGAAAAGCTCAATCTGGAAAGGGGGATAATGAAAGAGGGCAGAATTGCCTCCCAGGCCGAATGAGATGGCACTTTCCCTCATCCTTCAGGCTCCCACATACCCCTTGCCCTTCTCCACAGGTGCCCTGTGCCCTGGTGGAGAAGAGATGGTGACGGAAATCTTTTGCTTCCCTGGGGAGTTCAGTCCTATCCCACTGAACAGCTCTGGGCATTGGCATCTAGCCCATTTCAAAAACAATCCCAAGCTATTTATTGAGAACCAGCTTATGTTTGGAGCCAGGGATATGGCTCTAGACATATCTTGGATTACCTCCTAGGATAGGGAAATGAGATCACCTCAAAGAAATCTCAGGGAAATGTGTGGAGGAAAAAATGAAAATACGCCAATGGCAGCCCTGAAAAGGCACTACTGACTGTAAGCAGCTCTTTCTCTGCCCAGGTGATGTAAACTCCTACTTCCTTCCCTTTTCCCTGCTGCAGAACCCTGGAACTGATGAAGGAGGGACCAAGAGATAAAGGCTGGCATATTCTGAGTGTTTGATGAATATTGGCTTGAAAAAGGAAGGAAGGGATGTCATGCCCACAGACTCAAAGTGGCAGGAGTTAGGTAAAGAAGGAAAAGGGAGCCTATGATGTCTTAGCATTCTACCAAAGACTGGAAGAAGAGAGGCCAAAGCAAAAGACTGAGGGGAGAGAAAGAGAGAGACACTTGCTAATATAGCCCAGGAATGAGAAAACAGGAAAATATTTTTTCTTTGTTTTAAATTTTTTCCATAAGTTATTGGGGTACAGGTGGTATTTGGTTACATGAGTAAGTTCTTTAGGGGTGATTTGTGAGATTTTGGTGCACCCATCACCTGAGCAATATATACTGCACCTTATTTGAGTTCTTTTATCCCTCGCACCCTTCCCCCGAAGCCCCCAAAGTCTATTGTATCATTCTTTTGCCTTTGCATCCTCATAGCTTAGCTCCCACATATCAGTGAGAACATACAATGGAGAAAACATTAAAATAAATAAAGAGAGAAACACATAACAAAAGTCACACAACATAATAGAATTTCAGATATAAATAAGCAGCTAATAAAGAGAATCTTCCCTACGTTGGGTTCCTTTCCATCCCTCAAGTCTCTGACCTCCCATGAGGTCATAACATAATTCTTTTCCTTCATAACATTTACTCCAGCTTGCAATTATATATTTATGTGTGTTTATAAGTCTGATCTTTGTTTCCTCAACTAGAATGTAAGCTCCATGAAGGGTCTTGACCATACCTAGCATGGTTGGCACTCAAAAAATATTTGTTGAAAGCAAAAAAGGAATGAATGATGACTAGAGCTGGGAAGTCAGACCAGAAGCTATAACAGCAGGCCTATTACCCCTCTCTCCTAAGCTTCCTTATTTATTGAGCACTTATTATTTTCCAGGCATTCCACTAAGTATTCTACATTGTTTATCACATTAATCGTCTCCAAAACCATGAGGAAGTGTGCTCAGGGGTCCCAAGATCACCTTCACTTTCAATTATTCACTAGAAGGACTCACACAACTCAGCAAAGCCATTATACTCATGGTTATAGTTTATTCCAGTGAAAGAATATAAGTTAAAGTCAGCAGTGGAAAAAGGCACATTAGGGCAGAGTCCAGGAGCTTCCATAAAGCTTCCAGTTGTCCTCTCCCAGTGGAGTCATGCAGACAGCATTTCTTTTTACCAGAGACTTGCTGTCCAGGATTTTACTGGAGATTTCATTGTGTGATGACATTTACCATCTCAGACCACCCATGTGGCTGCCCTCAGTCTCCAGCCCCTCCAGAGGTCGAGCTTCTACCGCTTGGCCCAGAGCTCCCACCATAAATCACATTGTTAGCTTAGACTATCTCATGTGACCCAAGGCCTCCAGGTAGACAAAGTCTCTCCGATCAGCCAAAATATTCTAAGGACTTAGAGGTTATCTCCCAGGCAAGAGCCAAAACTTTTGTCAGAATATGCAGGGTTTGGATAACCCAGACTCGCTGAGTTTGCTGCACAGGGAAATAATAGTATTAGCCCCAATTTGTGGATGGTCCAAACTAAGGATCAGGGATGCTAAATGTTTTGGCCAAAGTTACAAAAGCCAGAATGCAAACAAACATCCCACTTGATTCTAACATGAGTTCTTAACTATTGCATCCTAGTACCTCTCCTGAAGTAAAGTTTTCTATGAAAAAAAAACAAAAACAAAAAACTCACGCAGAGTGTCTTATAAAACTGGTCTCAAATCTGAATGTCGGATTTAGGGATTTCCACTTGGTAAGATCACCGTGAGCTTTCTGCTGATCTCAAGCACCCAGCAGTGGATCATCTGGGATTTGCCAAGGCCAGGTGGATCTGATCCTCCTGTTGGGTGAGCACTGGGGTTTGCGTAGTGTCTCCCTCCTTATCAGAGAAGAGAAAACATACACAAGGGCTAACCAGCCCTTTCTAATATTTACTCTATTTCCCCCAACAAATCTGCTCCAAAAAGATTATCACTATGAGCGAAGGAGGCACAGTGGCTTCGTTGGTTAAGCAGCAACTACAAAGTTAGGGTACAGTACAATTTTTGACCCCTTACCTTATCAGTGGAGTGAACCCACAGGGAAAGTTACATTTCCCTTGCCCAGCATTCCCAAGACACGTGGGCTCTTCCAGCAAAGTGCCCCAGATGCAATTATGCAAATCACGTTCACAAAATAAAACTTCTGAAAAGCGAGTCAGCAAAGAAACCTGTGTGATTTTGCTGATTCAGTGATGCCTAACTTTATTTGAGTATGGAACCTTTGTGTATGTGTGTATAACACCAAATCATTAAAATTGGGGGATGTTTAGAAAACATGATGAAAACAATCCTTCTTTTCCCTAGCTCATCCAATAGATCTGCACTTGAGTAATTCTTATCAGCCATTTGTATTAACCTTGCATGCATTCTATGTATCTGAGAACAGTAATTCCTGAATGTTTTCAGAGTAATTCACTCATTCATTCATCAAGCATTTCTTAAACACCTACGTGTGTACAGTGTTCAAAGATAGAGAGGCAGAGATGCTTCAGACACAAATCCTGAATTCTCCAGCAGCAGATAACTTAGCCTGGGAAATGATACATAACTTGAGTCAAAGGCCAGGATGGTTTTGGTTTTGGGCTGCATTCTCCAGTGATGGGCAATCTCATGACCAGCTCAGGGAAGTAAACCATTGATAAGCCATTAGCTCAGCATATTGATATTGGTCCCACCTGATGCGAGGAGTAGAGAGAACCAGGCCAACCTTTCTAAATTGGTGGGAAGCATTGCCAGGGTGTGTCAAAGAGCTTGTTACACAGTAGCAGGTTGAGTTCTCATCTCAGCTCTGCTTTTTCCCTTGTATGTGTCACTGTGGTTGATTCTACTCCACTTACATTCCTTTTCTTTTACCCTGTTATCAGCCTTTACCTCCCTTTATTTTTAAAATTGGAAATAAACTCAGGGCTCACTGGCAGCTGAACGTCCTGCTGTTTCTGAATTTTGCTATTTGGATATTACATTTTTATGAAGTTGGTTGTTTCTGGGTTTCAAATATGTGCTGGTTAGGACTGGTCCAGTTTCAAGTGTCAAAAAATAACTCCAAGTAGTTTAAGTAATCAACAGTAAATTGGGGATATAGAGAATTGGAGATCTCATCTAACTGAATAACCAGGCACCATTTAATCTAGGAGTTCAGATTTTATTGTCAGGGCTCTAGCTATCTAGTTACCTATCTAGCTTGCTATATCTAGTTCTGCTGCCTTCTACAGCTTCTTTCAGGAAAGTGTGTCTACTGGTTGGGAAATATCACCAATATAATAGCCAACATTGAACTACAATATATTGCACTGGTGGTCCAAAGTCCACAACCTGAAGGCTCATAATTCAAAAGCAATAGAGATTATTTCTCAGTATCTGTATATCAAATCTCAGAGAAAATACTAATTATCCCTGATTGAGGCACATGCCTCATCACTGTGCTGAGGGTTTGGGATATTCTAACTGGCTAGCCTGGCCCACGTACCCTTATGTGTATGATGTGGCCAGGGTGAATAACCTGCCTATCAGAAGGTAAGGAGAGAACAGGTGGTTCCTCACAGAAGGGGATGCTTGGAAAAGCAACAACATAATTTTATTACTAAAGTGCCTGCAAGCTCTTGTCTCTGAAGCCTATGCATTATCTTTCTATCAAAATCATTCCTCTTGTAGCTTCCAGACCCTACTGAGGAGACAAATGAATAGGTGAATTACAAAAGCATAGAGTCTTGAGCTTTTTTAATATCAGAAAAGGAAAGCATTTTAGGTATACCCAAGGAAAAAGAGTTTGGTGATGACCTGACTGTGAGATCTCCACACAAACTTTATTTGTGTGCCTTCTCGCCCCTGCATCTGTAGAGACAGAAAACAATGATGGGTGAGAAAAGCTAGTGCCAACAATACAACAGGTGAGAGCTAATGTGGAACTTGGAATCTTTTTCCCTTGAGAGAGCAGTGGGGGACTGGATAGAATCAACCAGCTGAGTCTCTTCAGATGCTTAACTTTTATGTGAGAGCTCTAGAGTTCAATAATTCATGCTATTACAACCAGCAGCAAGCAAATTGCATTCACATTCGATTCAGATTTTGATTACAAAACAGAGCCCCAAATGAGTTTTATGATGGAAAAACATGCTAGGTGACTTCAGGTGGATGGCAGACAATGAGAATGGTAAAAACACCCAGGCTTTCAGGTCAAACGAGCCTCAGCCAATCTTGGATCTGCCATACACTGGCTGTGTGACCTTGTTTGGTGACATTTCCCATATCAGAACTTCTGTTTCCTCATCATAAAATAGGATAATACTATCTACTTCATAGGGTTTTGAGAGCATATGAATGAGATAATACATGGAAAGTGCAGTAGTGCAATAATGTAAGAAAAATGTCTGTGGCCTGGCAGAACCCCAATAAATGTTAATTTCCTTTCCTCTTCAGAGTCATTCACTCTCTCCCTCTCTCTTCCCCTCGCTCCACCGCTTCCTGCTTCCCTCTGCCCTGCTTTGCACTATGGAAGCCAATGTTTTCCGTGAGTATGAACATAGAAATGAGACTACCAGAGGAGCGATTATCCAAAATGGAGAAAAAGAAGAAAGAGGGTCTTCTTGTTAACAATAGAATCTATATATAATTCATTTCCACAATATTTATTTGTGTTGAGGGGAGATGGAGAAAAGATGAAAATAGGCAATTAGTACTATTTTAGGGTTTCAAGGTTTAGGCACCTTCAAAGCAATTTGAGCATTTTGTGTAATTTTAGTTTAATATGCTCTCTCAGTAAGTCATTAAAACATGTAAGCTACCTGCACTGCAAATATCTTTCAGAAAAAAGAAAAGAAAGAAAGAAAGCTAGCAATTTACAAAGCCTATAGCCTATGTCAAAACTCCATTCATTGCCCCCATTTGAGTTAGAATAAGATATAGCTTAGACCTACAGTAGCATCAAACTTGGTGAGGGAGCTTGATAAAAATGCAGCTACTTGAATCCTACTCCAAGAGATTCTGATCAAATCAGTCAGGGGTGGGATCAAGGCATTCACATTTTTAACACCTCCCAGATTCTCATAGGGGGAAACCACAGATTATATTTTAAGAAAAAGGCCTGGTGCAATGCCTCACACCTATAATCTTAGCACTTTGGGAGGCCGAGGCAGGTGGATCACTTGAGCTTAGGAGTTTGAGACCAGCCTGAACAACATGGTGAAACCCAGTCTCTGCAAAAAATACAAAAAAAATTAGCCAGGCGTGGTGGTGCACACCTGTAGTCACAGCTACTTGGGGGGCTGAGGCAGGAAGATCACTTAACCTGGGAGGTTGAGGCTACAGAGGCCAAGACCATGACACTGCACTCCAGCTTGGGTGACAAAGTGAGACCCTGTCTCAAAAAAAGAAAAAGAATTGCAGGCTTGGGCTTGGGGATACTGAGTTCAAATCCTAAATTCATTATTTTCTAGCTTTGTGAACTTGGGCAACTTTTAAATTTTTTGTATTAGTCTGTTTTCACACTGCTGATAAAGACATACCCAAGACTGGGCAATTTATAAAAGAAAAAGGTTTAATTGGACTTATAGTTCCACATGGCTGGGGAAGCCTCACAATCATGGCAGAAGGCAAGGAGGAGC
This sequence comes from Gorilla gorilla gorilla, assembly GCF_029281585.2. NCBI lineage: Eukaryota > Metazoa > Chordata > Mammalia > Primates > Hominidae > Gorilla > Gorilla gorilla. The sequence continues at coordinate 149,859,350 of NC_073228.2, forward strand.
AAATCACATCTTACATGGATGACAGCAGGCAGAGAGAACTTGTGCAGGGGAACTCCTCTTTTTAAAACCATCAGATCTCATGAGACTTATTCACTATCATAAGAACAGCACAGGAAAGACTTGCCCCCGTGATTCAATTACCTCCCACTGGGTCCCTCCCACAACATGTGGGAATTCAAGATGAGATCTGGGTGGGGACAGAGCCAAATCATATCATTCTGCCCCTGGCCCCTCCCAAATCTCACGGCCTCACATTTCAAAACCAATCATGCCTTCACAACAGTCCCCCAAAGTCTTAACTCATTTCAGCATTAACTCAAAAGTCCATAGTCCAAAGTCTCATCCAAGACAAGGCAAGTCCCTTTCACCTATGAGCCTGTAAAATCAAAAGCAGGTTAGTAACTTCCTAGATACAGTGGGGGTACAGGCATTGGGTGAATACAGTCATTTCAAATGGGAGAAATAGGCTAGAACAAAGGAGCTACAGGCCCCATGCAAGTCCAAAATCAAGTAGGGCAGTCAAATTTTAAAGCTTCCAAAATTATCTCCTTTGACTCTGTGTCTCACATCCAGATCACGCTAATGCAAGAGGTAGGTTCCCATGATCTTGGGCAGCTTGGGTACAGCCTTCCTCCCAGCTGCTTTTCACAGGCTGATGTTGAGTGTCTGCAGCTTTTCCAGGCACATAGTGAAAGCTGACAGTGGATCTACCATTCTGTGGTCTGGAGGATGGTGGCCGTCTTCTCACAGCTCCACTAGGCAGTGCCCTAGTAGGGACTCTGTGGGGGGGCTCTGACCCCACATTTTCCATCTGCACTGCCCTAGCAGAGGTTCTCCATGACAGGCCCGCCACTGCAGCAAAATTCTGCCTGGACATCCAGGTGTTTCCATACATCTTCTGAAATCTAGGCAGAGGTTCCCAAACCTCAATTCTTGACTTCTGTGTACTTGCAGGCTCAACACCAAGTGGAAGCTGCCAAGGCTTGAGGCTTGCACCCTTTGAAGTCATGGCCCAAGCTCTATATTGGCCCCTTTCAGCCACAGCTGGAGCAGCTGGGACACAGGGCACCAAGTCCCTAGGCTGAACACAGCACGGGGACCCTGGGCCCGGCCCATGAAACCACTTTTTCCTCCTAGGCCTCCAGGCCTGTGATGGGAGGGGCTGCCATGAAGAACTCTGACATGCCCTGGAGACATGTTCCCCCCACCCCCCTGTTGTCTTGGGGATTAACAGTGAGCTTATTACTTATGCAAATATCTGCAGCCTGCAGTGGGCTTCAATTTCTCCTCAGAAAATGGGATTTCCTTTTCTATCACATTGTCAGACTGCAAATTTTCCAAACTTTTATGCTTAGTTTCCCTTATAAAACTGAATGCCTTTAACAGCACCCAAGTCACCTCTTGAATGCTTTGCTGCTTAGAAATTTTTTCCACCAGATACGCTAAATCAACTCTCTCAAGTTTGAAGTTCCACAAATCTCTAGGGCAGATGCAAAATGCTGCCAGTCTCTGCTGAAACATAACAAGAGTCACCTTTGCTCCAGTTCCCAACAAGTTTCTCATCTCCATCTGAGACCACCTCAGCTTGGACCTTATTGTTCATATCGCTATCAGCATTTTTGTCAAAGTCATTCAACAAGTCTCTAGGAAGTTCCAAACTTTCCCACATTTTGCTGTCTTCTTCTGAGCCCTCCAAATTTTTCCAACCTCTGCCTGTTACCCAGTTCCAAAGCTGCTTCCATATTTTCAGGTATCTTTTCAGCAACACCCCACTCTACTTGTACCAATTTATTGTATTAGTCCATTTTCATGTTATTGATAAAGACATGCCTGAGCCTGGGAAGAAAAGGAGGTTTAATTGGACTTACAGTCCCACATGGATGGGGAGGCCTCCGAATCATGTCAGGAGGTGAAAGGCAATTCTTACATGGCAGCAGCCAGAGAAAATGAGGAAGAAACAAAAGCGGAAACCCTTGATACACCCATCAGATCTCATGAGACTTTTATTCACAATCATGAGAACAGCACAGGAAAGATTTGCTCCCATGATTCAATTACCTCCCACCAGGCCCCTCCCAAACACGTGGGAATTCAAGTTGAGATTTGGGTGGGGACACAGCCAAACCATATCATTTTCTGATCCCCAGTTTTTTAATCTAAAAATTGACATTTGAAATAATACACACCTCAAAGGTTGTTGTGAGAATTAGAGAGTGCTTAGCAAAGAGAATTAGAGCACTTAGCAAAGAATCTGGCACAAGAAAGAAGCACTCAGTAAAGGTTAGCTATTGATATTATAATTATGCAAATCTAAAGGGGCTTAGATCTTTTCTTATCTTCTCATTCTCCCTTTCTTTCCTTTTCTCTTTTCTGTTTTTCATAAATAATAATTTTAAAAAAGCCTCACAATTCATTCAGCAAGGTGGAAGTTTATTTAGCTCTCCACCAAAAGTCTGGATGTGAAGTAATCCAGGATGGGTGCAGAAGCTCTGAAACCCAGGCTCCTTCCCTATTAGGTGTGGCCCTCGTCCTCAGTATTCAAGATGGCAGCTAGAGCTCTAGGGATCATGTCTGCATTCCACATAGCAAGATGGAGGGGAGGAAAAGAAAACTCCGGAACGATGCTTCCTAAAGGTTGCTTACTCCCACACTGGCCTGGACTTAATCACCAGAAAGGATAAAAATGTGACCAATATTCCAGGTAGTCATGTACCCAGAAAAATGTGATATTACAATGGAAAATTGAGAGAAAGAAGTATGGAGGAACAATTATTGTTCCCTGATGTACCCAACCCCGGGGGTCTAACAGATTTGGGTCATTCCCCAGAAATCCATTCTCATCCAGCTTTTACGTGCTTATTTCTCAGGTAGGGAACACCTTCCCCAAAAAAGTTAGTTGCATAGTTTGCTTATCCTACTCAGCTTGGCTTACTTTCTAAATTCCTCTCATACCTTTTACCTCTCATCCACCAACTTCATTCATTTTCTAACTGTCCAATTTTAATAAGCAATACAATTATTTTATTATAGAAAAGTTAGAGAACACAGCTAAGCACTTAGGAAAAAAAGTGTTTTTTCAATTTTCAAAAATTTCACCACTTAGAGATAACCACTTCTAAAATATTGGCATATAGTCATCTAACATTTTCCCTAGATAAAAATATACATGTGTATTTATAATGAAAATCTAGTCTACATAACTATTCTTAACCTCTTCTGTTACACTTAATGGTATATTATCAGTAACGCTCAATATTATTAATTATAGAAAAACATCAATTTTAATGACTGCAAAGTTTTTCATTGTATGGGTATGGCTATATAATAATTTATTCAACCAATTCCCTGTTTATCCCACAGCATTATGTTAAACCCCCTAGCACATGTATCTTTGCTCATTTGTCCACCAGTTTCCTGGGGATGAGCTGTGTTCCTGTGGTTTTTTCACCCCTGGGGTCTCCTTACGTATCTGGGGACCAGCAGAAAAGGACACCTCCACCATTCCATCACCAAAGTAATGTTGGGTCTTATCTCTACCACTAAGCTGCTCGGAATTCTTCTTTCAAATGATCATTGCGGATTCAGGAGATCCATGAAGACTTAAATTAATGCCTCTCTATACCCCATTGCATGAATAGCAAGATTATGAACAGCAAGACTGCTACAATGAGAGGTGATTACATAATCCCACTGATTGGAAAAGCACAAAATAAAATACTACCTTAGGTGACTGAAGCACTTCCTCTTAGTCTGTTAGAACTTGCAGTTTACCCAGCAGACTTCGAGCAAGACTGGAGTGAGGCCATTTCTACGTGAAAAAAAAATTTCAATTAGTAAAAATGCATTTGACTGAAATAATTATTTAGACAACTGATTTGACAAACGATTATGCTTGAGCTGATTTTTTTTTAAAAACTGACGATTGATCTCTGACTAATTGTTTGTCTCAGTTGAGCTTCCTAATGATCCAAATGCTCATTTTATAAATGAATACAGTTTAAGAAAGATTAAGTAACTTAGCCATGATTACACAAAAGGAAAGAGGTAGAGCCAGAATTCAAAATCAGTATTCAGACCCAGAAAGAGTCACTGACTCCCATCTCATAGACGTAGAGTCAAGTTCACGGCCCTGTTCCTTGGGTAGTGATTAAGAAAAGGGGTTCTAGCATCAGGTAATCTGAGTTCATGTCCCATATCTGCCATTTCCCAGTTGTGTCATCTTATGCAAGTTAACAAACCACTCTGTGTCTCTGTCACCCTATCTTATAAATGGGGATAATGCATGTCTATCTCCAAGGGCTGCCTAGATTAAATGAGATCATCCACATACACACTTAGCACATAGGAAGTGCTCGGTAATTAGTTATTAATGTTATGCAGGTGTCGTCTGAAAACCTTGGCCAAAAGGGTCATAGACATGGCGGTCATCAGGGTTCAGGTGTACATGTGAAGGTTTGTTATACAGGTAAACTCGTATCACGGGCATTTGTTGTGCAGGTTATTTCATCACCCAGCAATTAATGAGACTTCCTGTTGCTCCTCATTCTCCCCAGCGTTTACCATTGTCAATGTTTCAGATTTTCACCCTGCTAGTAGATGGGAAAACTGACAACCATGCCTGCAAGTCTGATACATGCATCTGTAAGTGTACATGCAACCAAAGAAGAGGAATCCAAAAAGCAGCTAGTGAAACCAGAGCAGCTCCCCGTATATACTGCACCACCGCTCCAGTCTAAATATGTTGAAGAGCAGCCTGGTCATTTACAAACGGGCTTTGCTTCCATCTACACTGCAACTGGTCATTATACTGGCTGGTGCAAGGGTGTTTATGTCTTTGTGAAAAATGGGATAATGGATACAGTACAATTTGGGAAAGATGCTTATGTCTATCTGAAGAATCCTCCTCAAGATTTTCTTCCGAAAATGGGAGTTATTACGGTTTCAGGATTGGCGGGCTTGGTTTCAGCGAGAAAAGGTTCTAAGTTTAAGAAAATTACTTATCCTCTGGGACTGGCCACTTTATGAGCAACTGTTTGCTACCCAGTTCAGTCAGTAATAATTGCTAAGGTAACAGGGAAAAAGGTATATGCTACAAGCCAGCAAATTTTTGAAGCAGTTAAATCGTTGTGAACAAAAAGCAGCAAAAAAAGAGTCACTCCCTAAACCTAAAGAAAAAAAATTAAGCTAGGATCCCCCGCCGAAATAGAAGTACCTGCAAAAACAACTCACATCTTGAAACGCTCAGTGCCCTTGCCAACAGAACTCAGCTCTGAAGCAAACACCAAATCAGAATCCACCTCAGGTGCTACACAGTTTATGCCTGACCTCAAGTTCATGGATCACAGGTGGTCCCACCCAGAACATATAGACAAGTACAGCACTGGAACCTGAAGTAGACTGCATACAGAGACTACATAGAAAACTACAAGATGTATGAAGTTGCAAATAATGATGAAAAAAATCATGTAATGGGTAACTGATACATAGAGTATTATTTAAACCAAGTTTTCCCCTTACCTCTCCAAATGTGCAATTTGATAAATTACATAAGTGGTTAACACACAAACTGTGAATGCAATGCAAACAATATTAAATGATTGATGAGGAAACTTAGGTAGAAGTATTAGCTTGAATTTAATGACCTTTAGGGGCCCATATTTAAAAAAAAAAAAAAAGACATGAACTCCAGTGAGACTAAAATCTGAAAATGCATATATGTATGTATAAAGACATACATATTTATATGTATAATCATATATTTCTGCTCTAGCTTTCCCTAATTAATGTCAGTTAAATTAGAATGGTGTGTAGAAAGGTGTGTTTCCCTCTTTTTTTCCATTTCTTAGAGCTGGAATAAAATATCCATGTTTTATGGGAAAAAAAGTATTATGCAGGTATGCCCCAGAGATAGTGTAGGTTCAGTTTTGGACCACCACAATAAAGCTAATACCATAATAAAGCAAGTCAAACACATTTTTTTTGTTTCCCAGTGCATATAAAAGTTGTATTTGGCTGGGCATGGTGGCTCACGCCTGTAATGCCCTTTGGGAGGCCAAGGTGGGTGGATCATGAGGTCAGGAGATCGAGACCATCCTGGCCAACATAGTGAAACCCTGTCTCCACCAAAAATACAAAAATTAGCCAGGTGTGGTGGTGTGCGCCTGTAATCCCAGCTAGTCAGGAGGCTGAGGCAGGAGAATCACTTGAACCCGGGAGGTGGAGGTTGCGGTGAGCTGAGATCACACCACTGGACTCCAGCCTGGCAACAGAGCAAGACTCCATCTCAGAAAGAAAAGAAAAAAAAAAAAGTTGTGTTTACACTATGCTGTAGTCTATTAAGTGTGCAATAGCATTATGCCTAAAAAACAATATATCTAACTTAATTTAAAATACTTTATTACTAAAAAAAAACCTTCATGATGATCTGAGCCTTCAGCAAGTTGTAATCTTCTTTCTGGTGGTGGGTCTTGCCTCAATATTGATGGCTTGTTGCTTCACCTTGCATTTTTATGTTATAGAGACAGCTTCTTTTCTTAAACCTCAGACTATCTCTGCCAGCTTCAAACTTTTTTTCTGCAGCTTCCTCATCTCTCTCAGCCTTCATAGAATTAAAGAAAGTTAGGATCTTGATCTTGATTAGGCTTTGGCTTGAGGGTCTGTTGTGTCTGGTTTGATCTTCTACACAAACCAGTCAAACTTTCTCCATATCGGCAATAAGGCTGATTCACTTACTTATCATTTATGTATTCACTGCAGTAGCACTTCTGATTTCCTTCATGAACTTTTCTTTTGCATTCACAACTTGACTGTTTGTCACAAGAGGCCTAGCTTTTGGCCTATCTCAGCTTTAGTCATGCCTTCCTCATTAAGATTAATCATTTCTAGCTTTTGATTTAAAGTGAGAGATGTGAAACTCTTCTTTTCACTTGAAAATTTGTAGGCAATTGTAGGGTCATTAATTGGCCTCATTTTAATATTTTTGTGTCTCAGAGAATAGGGAGGCCCAAGGAGAGGGAGAGAGATGGGAAAATGACCAGTTTGTGGAGCAGTCAGAACACAGACATTTATCGACGAAGTTTGCTGTCTTGTATGGGCAAAGTTTGTGGCACCCCCCAAGACATTACAATAGTAACCTCAAAGATCACTGATTACAGATCACCATAGCAGATATAATAATAATGAAAAAGTTTAAAATATTTAAAGTTAATAACAGTTACCAGAATGTGACACAGAGACACAAAGTGAGCACATGGTGTTGGAAGAATGGCGCTGACAGACCTATTTAACACAGGTTGCCATAAACCTTTGATTTGTAAAAAACTCAATATTTGCAAAGCATGTTAAAGCAAAGTACAATAAAAGGGGGAATGCTTGTATCTTCTGTTCCTCTAGACTCTAAACTAAGTACATATCTTATTGGTCTGTGCCATTGCAGGTGCCTCGAGCAAAGGCCTTATGCAACTACAGAGGGCAGAATCCTGGTGACCTAAGGTTTAATAAGGGAGATATCATCCTTCTCCGGAGACAGCTTGATGAGAATTGGTACCAGGGGGAAATCAATGGCATCAGCGGGAACTTCCCAGCCAGCTCCGTGGAAGTCATCAAGCAGCTGCCCCAGCCGCCCCCGCTCTGCAGGGCCCTCTACAACTTCGACCTACGAGGCAAGGACAAGAGTGAGAACCAGGATTGCCTGACCTTCCTCAAGGTAGGATTCTGGGTGGCCACCAGAGTCACCTGGGACCACGTAGAGACTGTAGCAGAACAGAGTTGCTTGTTTAATATTTGCTGATTTTAAAAAATTGTATTTTAAATATATTATATTATTGTTAATATTTATTTTATTCATAAAAATATATTTTGTGAATAAATTACGTATGTATATATGTAGTGCATATATATGTAATATGTGTGTACAGTTCAAACTACATGCAAGTGAAATCTCTAGAGAAATCTACGAATAAGTGATAGAAGTCTGTAAGACTTTTTTATTGTAATTACAAAAGTATTCACTCATTCATTCATTTATCCTGAAACCATTGTAGAAACATTTGAAAATACAGATAAGCAAAACAAGGAAAATATTATACCACAATATAGATACAATCACTGTCAACAGCTTGAATAACACATTTGATTTATTCATTCTATCACTTTTGAGCATTTACTCCTTGCAGGCCCTGGGAATAGTATGTGAATAAGTCACAGTCTCTGCTCTCCTGGCAGAGTAATGGGAAGCACCGATACATGGACAGAAAATTACAAACAATTTGATAACATGCTATGTAAAACTACAGCCTCTACCTCTTTATCATGTATGTGGCAGGGTATTCTTGCAACCAAGTTATGGTTACATAATTCTACTCATTTACATTCTATCTTGTTGTAAACATCTCATTCAAAACACTCCAGACACACACAATAACATAATCGTGCCTTTCTACATAAATAACCTCTTACAAGATATATTTTTCAAACATTAATTACCCTAAGATTTCTTGTGCCTCTCTTTTTCATTAGATGATTCCCCACTATTTGCAAGTAATGACAGTTGTACTAAAGTCTACACTACTTTAACTATCTGTATTCAGTATTTGTTATTCCATAAACATTCACATCTCTCATAGAAACCACAGTTGGAGTTATTTTCATTCTTCACTACTCGTGATAAGTACATCAAATATAAGTATAAAAAATGGCACTGCTACAATAGCTTAGGCAAGGTGTTTCCTTTTACAAAATGTTTTTATTCCACCACTACCAGAAAGGAGATTTACTTCAGGTTTTCTCAAACTAGACAACCTCTCTGCCCTCCATATTTTGAGATAATGATCTTTATTATTGCCGTGGAACCTCAGAGCGAGACTCCTAAGGAAGGTCATTCTACAGCCCAAACAGCAAAGTGTAGACCTAGACTACAGCTAGAGGAAAGTCAGTTCAATTCCACAAATATTTATTATTTACTTTGTGCCAGGCATTAGACACACAGCTGGAGGAAGACATAAGGAAGTATCATCGTTTGCCTCTCTCACCCTTTCTGGGAATTTGTAAACTGGGGCACTTACTTCACACACTCATTCATTTCTTGAGCCCATCCATGTGCGAAGCTGGCCATTGGAGATAAAGTGATGAGTCATTGTTCTTACCTACACTGAGCTGGCAATCTAGTGGAAGAAACAGACATATAAATGGGAAATTATGACAAAGAAACCAAAAGAGAGGATTTGACCCATTCTGGAAGGCTGTGAAATACACAGACTTCTAGGAAATCTCATGGTCTAAACTCAGCATATCCAAATTAAACTCAAGATCTTCCTTCCCAAAGCTGTTCTTTTCCTAGTGCTTTCTAGCTCAGTAAATTGTGTAATTTATTCAACGTCATGTATTTATTCATGCATGCATGCATTCAATAAATACTTATTGGCTGACTACTAAAAGGGAGCCACTGTGTTAGGTGCTAGGGAAAACAAAGATTAACAAAACAGACACAGGCCCTGCACACATGAAGTTTATAGTCTGATAGGGTAGACCGACATGAAAGAAATAATAACCTCCTGGCACGGTGGCTCACGCCTGCAATCCCAGCACTTTGGGAGACCGCGGCAGGTGGATCACTTGAGGTCAGGAGTTTGAGACCAGCCTGGCCAACATAGCGAAAGCCCGACTCTACTAAAAATACAAAAATTAGTCAGGCGTGGTTGCGCGTGCCTGTAATCCCAGCTACTCAGGAGACTGAGGCAGGAGAATCGCTTGAACCCAGGAGGCGGAAGTTGCAGTGAGGCAAGTTTGCGCCATTGCACTCCAGCCTGGGCAACAGAGCAAGACTCCATCTAAAAATTTTTAAAAAAGAAAGAAAGAAAGAGAGAGAGAGAGAGAGAGAGGGAGGGAGAGAGAGAGAGAGAAAGAAAGAATAACCTATAAATGCATAATTGCACATGTGTAAGAGCAGGGGCCCCCAACCCCTGGACCACCGACCAGTACCAGTCCGTGACCTGTGAGGAAACGGGCCGCACAGCAGGAGGTGAGAGGTGGGCAAGTGAGCAAACCTTCATCTGTATTTATAGCTGCTCCCCATGGGTCGCATTACTGCCTGAGCCCCACCTTCTGTCAGATTAGTGGCAGCATTAGATTCTCATAGGAGCGTGAAACCTATTGTGAACTGCACATGCAAGGGATCTAAATTAGGTGCTCCTTATGAGAATCTAATGCCTGATAATGTGAGGTGGAGCAGTTTTATCTTGAAACCATTCCCTATCCCCTACCCTCTATCCCCACCTCCTACCCCCTGCATCTGAGGAAAAATTGTCTTCCACAAAACCAGTCCCTGGTGCCAAAAAGGTTGGGTACCGCTGTGTAAGGGGAAGCTAAGAAAGGGTATAATGCAGTAACAGATTTAAATTTAAATTAATCCTAATTCCTGAGGAGCATGGAACAGAATGTCAGAGAGATCAGAAGGTCTTTAGTGGATGAATACACAGGTTGAACTTGATGAATGGTTTATGGACAAGGAAAGGTGTTTCTAAAATGGCATTAAATTAAAAAAATCACTGTGTCCCATATGGCTTCATTTGTGTGAGGTACAGGAACAAAATAATGACAAAATAAATGTATAGTACTAGAAGTCAGAGTAGTGGTTGCCTCTTAACAGGTGGTGGGAAAGGGCACAAAGGACCTTCTGGGTGCTGGGAGGATTCTATACCTTCATCTGAACACGGATTTCATGGATATATTCAAATGTAAAATTTCTCAAGATTTGTGCACTTTATTATATGCATGTGTGTATGTTTTTGGAAAAGTTTTTTAAAAATATATATGTTTATATGTATGTATGTTTTGTCTTGATAGAAAAGAATCTGGAAAAAATGTGTTATTCAAGCTGTTGACAGTGATTGTATCTTTATTGTGGTATAATATTTTCCTTGTTTTGCTTATCTGTATTTTCAAATGTTTCTACAAATTTACACATAACCTTTTATAGTAAGAAAAATCTGAACAAAAGTTGCTTTATGTTTGATGCATTAAAAATTGAATAGGTTCTGAAAGTCTTCAAAATGAGCATAAAATTCATTTTTCTTTTTGCAAAGCTAAAAGTGCTTCTCCCTATGGCTTCCATCTTGATTTCTCCATCAGATAAATTTAAATGAAAAGCTTGGACCCTGCTGGTGATTAAAAATTAGAAACATTTCAAAGTTTTCCTATTGGATTCCATTGATTCTCCAAATTATATCTACCCCGCTATGGTCTCAGTGACACAAACACTGCCCTTTATGGAGAAAGTTCATTTTAGCAAAAAGACTTCCCAAATAAATCAAGCACAAGCTACATTCCTGACCCTTTACACCATCTGAGACTCCAAACTGATCTCTGCTGAGAGCTTTTACTGCCTGAAAATGAGAGTAAATGCTGACCATGAGACTTTCTCTTTCAGGACGATATCATCACTGTGATCAGCCGAGTGGATGAGAACTGGGCAGAAGGCAAGTTAGGAGATAAAGTAGGCATCTTCCCTATCTTGTTTGTAGAGGTACGTGAGTATCAGGTCTATATCTGATTTACGCATACACAGAAATATTCATGTGCTACAGTGATGCCTGAGAGCAATTCCTATTTGCTATGAGGCTTATTTCAGAACTAACTAAAATCTCTAAAGAAAAGATGCCAGACAATAATACCCAATTCTGGCAAGAGTCTGGGGAAATGAGCCTTTTCTATTCTCCTGATGGGAATGTAAATTAGTGAAATCTCTCATATGCAAACTCAAATAAACTTATGCCAAAAATATTAAAAATGTGTGCCTCCTTTGAGTCAATAAGTCCATCTGGGAGTTTATTGTAAGAAAATATTTAAATAAGTATGCAAAGATAGATGTACAAAATATTCAAAAATGTTCACCATAATGTTAGGTGATGGTATATAATTATGAAAAAACAGAAATACTCTAAATATTCAACAATAAGGACTTCATTTTTTTAAATTGTGGTGATGAAAAAAGTGTCTCTCTATGGATAATACTATATTATCCATATATGGAGAATAATATTTATGGAGAATAATAAGGAGAATAATATTTATGGAGAATAAATATATGGAGAATAAATATATAAAAAACAGAAATACTCTAAATATTCAACAATAAGGACTTCATTTTTTTAAGTTGTGGTGATGAAAAAAGTGTCTCTCTATGGATAATACTATATTATCCATATATGGAGAATAATATTTATGGAGAATAATAAGGAGAATAATATTTATGGAGAATAAATATATGGAGAATAAATATATAAAAAACAGAAATACTCTAAATATTCAACAATAAGGACTTCATTTTTTTAAATTGTGGCGATGAAAAAAGCATCTCTCTATGGATAATACTATATTATCCATATATGGAGAATAATATTTATGGAGAATAATATGGAGAATAATATTTATGGAGAATAAATATATGGAGAATAAATATATAAAAAACAGAAATACTCTAAATATTCAACAATAAGGACTTCATTTTTTTAAATTGTGGTGATGAAAAAAGCATCTCTCTATGGATAATACTATGTTATCCATATATGGAGAATAATATTTATGGAGAATAATATGGAGAATAATATTTATGGAGAATAAATATATGGAGAATAATATTTAATATCATAAAGTGTTCAATATTATGGAAAGATTTATGATTCATTGTTAAGTTTTTTAAAAGTTTAATAGGTATAGAGTTTCAGATTTGCTGGATAAAAGAGTTCTAAAGATCTGTTTCATAACAGTGTGAATATACTTAACACTACTGAACTGTACACTTAAAAGTGGTTCAGAAGGTAAATTTTATGTTACATGTCTTTTATCACAATAAAAAATAAGTTGGACCATATGGAACTAGCTTTATAAATATATATGTGTTTATATAAATGGATAAAGGACTAGAGAAGGATATGTACCAAAATGTTAACATTTTGTGATAACTAGATGATGAGATTCTAGATGCTTTTCATTTTCTTCTGCCAACATGTATTTTCTAAATCTTCTGAAATTAGCATATATTTATTACTTCTGTTTTTTAAAGAAAAATCTTCTTTAAAAAAAAAAGAAAGAAAACATGCTAGGCTATGTATAGCTCCAGTATAATATAACCTGTCAGTGCCTAACCTCATTAGCCATGAGCCTCACTTTAGCTTGAAGCAAGTCATTACATATTTAAAAGAGAGGTTTCATTGTTTAGCTGCATTTACTGGGTGCTTAACATGCATAAAGCATTAAAAATGAGTAGTAGAAAGCTATGAAAGAAGTAAAAGGCGTGCTGTCCACCCTGGGGATTGGAGGGTTTGAAACAGAACAGACCACAATTGAGGAGAAGCAACCAATTCTTCTAGTCATAAGAGCTAAAGCAGGTTCTGAAATGAATGGCGTACCCAGAGCATTGCACAGCTTTCAGGGTTCTCTGTACCTCCTCTACTCCATCAGTGTTGAAGGAAGGGATGGAGGAAGGGTCCAGAGAGGCTGGTCTTCTTATTGTCTCTACTAAACTCATTCCTAATTCTCATTCCTAATGCCTTTTCTCTTGCTGGGACGCCTTTCAGATACACCACCCAATTCTCTTTACCTGTTCAAATTTCACTTATTTTATAAGGCTCAGATAGAAACCTACTTTGTCCATAAAATTTCAGCAAGTAGTTAAACCCTCAATGGCCTCTTTCCTCTGAATATCTGATGAGTGTGTTAGTTGTACTTCACAGGCTAGCCTAACACAGAATAGGCAGTCTGTTTAAAAAAAAAAAAAAAAAAAAAAAAAAAAAAGCTTAGCGAGTGAATGAATGGAAAATAATTGAGAAGGTAGTCAGAGCTCCCAGGGGAAAAAAAAAATTTTTAAAGAGCAAACCATTCACTGTGACCCTGTCCTAAACATATGTTTAATTATTCACTAATTTTTCATTGAGTGCCTGCTATGCCAGGACCTGTGCCTAGTTCTAAAGACACAAGACAAACATGGGTCCCTACTCTCAGAGACTATAAATACAGAAAGTATTCCATTAATTGCAAGTGTGTTGAATCATGTAAAGACTGAAGTAGCCAAGTATAGTGGCTCATGGCTGTAATCCCAACACATTGGGGGCCAAGGCAGAAGGATTGCTTGAGCCCGAGAGATTGAGACCATCTTGGGCAACATAGTGAGACTCCCATCTCTACAGAAAATTTAAAAACTAGCCAGGCATGGTGGCCCACAATGTTCCCAGCTACTCCGGAGGCTGAGGCAGGAGAATCATTTGAGCCTAGGAGGTCGTGGCTACAGTGAGCCGTGATTGTGCCACTATACTCTAGACTAGACAACAGAGCAAGACCCTATCTCAAAAAAGAAAAAAAAAAAAGACTGAAGTAGTGGAAACTATTAGGGAGTCATGATATGCAACTTATCAGGGCAGAAGGTCAGCAAATGCCACTTATGCCAAGATCTGACAGATAGAGAGCATTTTAGATAATGGAGGTAGAATGTGCAAAAGTCCTGCAGGATGAGGAAATGTGGTGTAGCCAGGGGAAAAAGGAAGTACCAGAGCTGGAGCTTAGAGAGTGAAAGAGGAACAAAAAGTGAAGCCAGGGAAGTAAATGGAAGACAGATCACAGAGGACTTTGTAAACCATCCTGTATAGTCAGGATAGGCTAGGTTATGCCGTGGCAATAAACAGCACCAAAGTCTCAGTGGCTTAACAAAGAAAATGTTATTCCTCACCTACATTCCATGTTCAGTGCAGAGTGATGAGGGGCTCTGCTCACATAGTCACTCAGGAACCCAAACCAATAGGGCTGGGCCATCTGGTAGCTGCATCATCTGGAACATGTGGGCTTCCTAGTTTCCACAGTAGGGATGCATGAAAAAGAGTGAATTGTATCACCAACTAAATGCCTCGTTTCAGAAGTGACACTTGTCACTCCCACTCACAGCCCATTAGCCTGAACCAGTCACATAGCCTGATGTGATGTCAAGTCAGCTGAGAAGTATAAGGGAACACGTGAAACACTGGGTATCATTGCCTCTGCCATATCATAAGAAGTGTGGATTTGACCCAAAAGCCAACAGAAGCCATTGAAAGGTTTTTAAGTGACCAGGTTTGGATTTCTTAAAGACTGCCCTGGCTGCAGTGGGAGGAACGATTTGAAGAGGAGGGAGAAAAAAGCAGAAAGTAGAGTTAGGAGGCCCCTGCATTGCCCAGTTAGATGACTGTGGATTCGACCCATAGGTTCACGGACCTTTCAGGAGGCAGAATCCACAGGACTTTGGGATTGACAGAGGCAGGCGTAGAGGAGAGAAGTGTTCAAGGACAGCCCCACTTCTTGATTTATGGACATAGGTCAGTGGCAGAGCCATCTGCTGGGTAGGAGCGGAAGTTAGGATGATTCAGAGTCAATGGTTGACTCTCCAAGGACAGACATCAGCTGCAATTAGTACCTCATTGGACCCATATGAGGTGCTTAAGTATTTATGGAAATGGTTGCCTGGTCTCCTGCATTATCTTGAGATTCTTCTTCATAAGTCTGGGCTGGGGGGGAAGGCACCAGTCATCTTATTACCCATTTCTGAAACCCATTTCCCAAAACTTCTCCATTTAATGATTATTCATTTGGATACACTTTCCTGCCACTTCACCTCTAAAATTAGCGAGTACAAGAACCATCAAGATTATCATTAAACTAGCCAGTGCTTCATTTGTTCTCCTAATTGCTCGGAGGGGAAAAAGATAATTAAGTGGTTGCTCTAATCTGGAAACCTGATTTTCAAAAATTACCTGAAATCTAAATTGTGCTTTTTAAAGCAGCACTTAAATTTTGACTCCAGTCATTTCATTAAGACTAGCACTTGCTGAGAACTCTTTAAATAAACTTTGAATTACCAGTGCCATGGAAAGCAATTGGAAGGAAGGGAGGCTTTCTTATGAGCATGATGTGTGTATGTGTGCATGTTTGTGTGTGTTTGGCATAAACAGGACTTTTCTTGTTAATGTATCATTTCACTTATTGAATTGCACCCGCATTAAAAGGTGATAAAACAAAGGCTGAGCCTATGCTCATTCTTATCAGGACTCCTCCAATGGAGCCTGCCTGGGTTATATGAACTTTGCTCAGCCCAATGAGCCTCAACAATATTGTTTCAAATGAGTGGGTGCAAATCTAAGAGACCTGCAATTCTTCCCCAGCAGAGCTATTAATCATGTTGGCAGAGGACAGGGCAGATGCAGAGTCTCCCGGAGCCCTGTGTCAGTGTTAATGTTAGAAAAGCTGACGGTGGTACTCACCTGGTGACAGAACAATTAGGTGGAAGCAGAAAAAATTAACTTATTTCATTATAGCCAAGAATGGCTGTATAAAGAACTTTACTCATTCAATTCAGAGTGTATATTACCCTTTTACTGGGTGAACAATGGAGAGGCAGGTGTCCTGGGGCCTCTAAGTCATTGTTCCTAGTTCAAGCTGCCATCAGAGCTTGCCTAAACAATTTCAATAACTTCCTAATTGGTCCCCCTACTTCTGTTCTGGCACTTCTAAATAGCAGCCGAAACGAGCTTTTTATTTCTTTTTTTATTTACATACAGTAAAATTTACTCTTTTAAACATCCAGTTCTATAAATTTTAATAAGTACATAAAATTGCTTAACCACACCACAATCAAGACATAGGAGAGTTCCAATAGTCTGCCCTGAAATTTCTCATGCTTCCCCTTTATAGTCAATTTCTTCCCCAACTCATAAGTGCTGGCAACCACCAATCTGTTTTCTGCTCCTGTAGTTTTCTTTTTCCAGAATGTCATATAAATGGAATCATACAGAATGTAGCTTTTTGAGTCTGGCTTTTTTCATTTTGCATAAAGCATTTGGGATTACCCATGCTGTTTCGTGTATCAGTAGTTCATTCCTTTTTGATGCAGAGTAGTATTCCATTGTATAGATGTGCCAGAGTTTGTTCATTCACCTCGTGAAAGACATTGGAGTTGTTTTCCAGTTGTTGGCAACTATGCATAAAGCTGCTATAAACATTTGCATACTGGTTTTTGAGTGGGCACAAGTTTTCATTTCTCTTAGGTGATTACTTAGGAGTGGAATTGCTGGGTCAGATGCTAAGTATGTGTTTAACTTTCTAAGACACTGCCAAACAGTAGCATGAGCTTTTAAAAGCATAAATCAGATCATATCACCCCTCTACCTAAGTCCTGCCAAAGACTTCCTATTATATGTAGAATAAAATGGAAGCTTCCCAGGCTCTTGTGATCTGGCCCCTGCCTGTTTCCGTGGCCTCTTTTATCACCTTCTCCTTACATGCTCTGTTCCAGCCTTCTCTCTGTTTCTTTCTTCTGTCTTTTTCTCAAGCAAGCTGAGCTCTTTCCCTCTTTAGGACTTTCACAGTAGATTATGGTGCCTCTTCCAGGCATATTCTTACCTCCATTTTCACATAGCTAGCTCCTTCTTGACATTTGTCGTTTCAGCTTAAATGCCACCTTCTCAGCAGATCTTCCTCGACCCCCTAATTTAAAGTGGCTGCCTCCCCCAATCACTCTCTATCACGTCAGAGCACTTATAACTATATGATGTTTTCTTGTCTAGTTGTTTACACGCTGGCTCTGTCATTTATAAGTCACCCCTTCCAGGCCTTGGCCTCCTGATTTTTAAAATGGACATAATAATGCTCATTCCCCTACTTAATGAGTTTTTCACAATATTATAAACTTCTTGAAGCAAGAACCACGTCTTCTTTAAAATTTTCTTTTTAAGAACTTTATTTATTCCTCAACAAAAGCCACATTCAATAAAATTTTCTATCTCAGCTATTTTTTTCTTTTGTTTATTATACTTGAAGTTCTAGGGTACACGTGCACAACGTGCAGGTTTGTTACATATGTATACAAGTGGCATGTTGGTGTGCTGCACCCATTAACTCGTCATTTACATTAGGTATATCTCCTAACGCTATCCCTCCCCACTCCCCCCACCCCACGACAGGCCCCAGTGTGTGATGTTCCCCTTCCTGTGTCCAAGTGTTCTCATTGTTCAATTCCCACCTATGAGTGAGAATATGCGGTGTTTGGTTTTTTGTCCTTGCCATAGTTTGCTGAGAATGATGGTTTCCAGCTTCATCCATGTCCCTACAAAGGGCATGAACTCATCCTTTTTTATGGCTGCATAGTATTCCATGGTGTGTATGTGCCACAATTTCTGAATCCAGTCTATCAGTGATGGACATTTGGATTGGTTCCAAGTCTTCGCTATTGTGAATAGTGCCACAGTAAACATACGTGTGCATGTGTCTTTATAGCAGCATGATTTATAATCCTTTGGGTATATACCTAGTAATGGGATGGCTGGGTCAAATGGTATTTCTAGTTCTAGATCCTTGAGGAATCACCACACTGTCTTCCACAATGGTTGAACTAGTTTACAGTCCCACCAACAGTGTAAAAGTGTTCCTATTTCTCCACATCCTCTCCAGCACCTGTTGTTTCCTGACTTTTTAATGATTGCCATTCTAACTGGTGTGAGATGGTATCTCATTGTGGTTTTGATTTGCATTTCTCTGATGGCCAGTGATGATGAGCATTTTTTCATGTGTCTTTTTGCTGCATAAATGTCTTCTTTTGAGAAGTGTCTGTTCATATCCTTTGCCCACTTGTTGATGGGGTTGTTTGTTTTTTTCTTGTAAATTTGTTTGAGTTCATTGTAGATTCTGTATATTAGCCCTTTGTCAGATAAGTAGATTGCAAAAATTTTCTCCCATTCTGTAGGTTGCCTGTTCACTGTGATGGCAGTTTCTTTTGCTGTGCAGAAGCTCTTTCATTTAATTAGATCCCATTTGTCAATTTTGGCTTTTGTTGCCATTGCTTTTGGTGATTTAGACATGAAGTCCTTGCCCATGCCTATGTCCTGAATGGTATTGCCTAGGTTTTCTTCTAGGTTTTTTATGGTTTTAGGTCTAACATTTAAGTCTCTAATCCATCTTGAATTAATTTTTGTATAAGGTGTGAGGAAGGGATCCAGTTTCAGCTTTCTACATATGGCTAGCCAGTTTTCCCAGCACCATTTATTAAATAGGGAATTGTTTCCCCATTTCTTGTTTTTGTCAGGTTTATCAAAGATCAGATGGTTGTAGACGTGTGGTGTTACTTCTGAGGCCTCTGTTCTGTTCCATTGGTCTATATCTCTGTTTAGGTACCAGTACCATGCTGTTTTGGTTACTGTAGCCTTGTAGTATAGTTTGAAGTCAGGTAGCATGGTGCCTCCAGCTTTGTTCTTTTGGCTTAGGATTGACTTGGCAGTGTGGGCTCTTTTTTGGTTCCATATGAACTTTATAGTAGTTTTTAAGAATTCTGTGAAGAAAGTCATTGGTAGCTTGATGGGGATGGCAATGAATCTATAAATTACCTTGGGCAGTATGGCCATTTTCACAATATTGATTCTTCCTATCCATGAGCATGGAATGTTCTTCCATTTGTTTGTGTCCTCTTTTATTTTGTTGAGCAGCAGTTTGTAGTTCTCCTTGAAGAAGTCCTTCATATCTCTTGCAAGTTGGATTCCTAGGTATTTTATTCTCTTTGAAGCAATTGTGAATGGGAGTTCACTCATGATTTGGCTCTCTCTGTTTGTCTGTTATTGGTGTATAAGAATGCTTGTGATTTTTGCACATTGATTTTGTATCCTGAGACTTTGCTGAAGTTGCTTATCAGCTTAGGGAGATTTTGGGCTGAGATGATGGGGTTTTCTAAATATACAATCATGTCATCTGCAAACAGGGACGATTTGACTTCCTCTTTTCCTAATTGAATACCCTTTATTTCTTTCTCCTGCCTGATTGCCCTGGCCAGAACTTCCAACACTATGTTAAACAGGAGTGGTGACAGAGGGCATCCCTGTCTTGTGCCAGTTTTTAAAGGCAATGCTTCCAGTTTTTGCCCATTCAGTATGATATTGGCTGTGGGTTTGTCATAAATAGCTTTTATTATTTTGAGATACATCCCATCAATACCTAATTTATTGAGAGTTTTTAGCATGAAGGGCTGTTGAATTTTGTCAAAGGCCTTTTCTGCATCTATTGAGATAATCATGCGGTTTTTGTCGCTGGTTCTGTTTATATGCTGGATTACATTTATTGATTTGCATATGTTGAACCAGCCTTGCACTTGATGATGGTGGATAAGCTTTTTGGTGTGCTGCTGGATTTGGTTTGCCAGTATTTTATTGAGGATTTTTGCATCGATGTTCATCAGGGATATTGGTCTAAAATTCTCTTTGTTTGTTGTGTCTCTGCCAAGCTTTGGTATCAGGATGATGCTGGCCTCATAAAATGAGTTAGGGATGATTCCCTCTTTTTATATTGATTGGAATAGTTTCAGAAGGAAAGGTACCAGCTCCTCCTTGTACCTCTGGTAGAATTCGGCTGTGAATCTGTCTCGTCCTGGACTTTTCTTGGTTGATAGGCTATTAATTATTGCCTCAATTTCAGAGCCTGTTATTGGTCTATTCAGGGATTCAACTTCTTCCTGGTTTAGTCTTGGTTGGATTTCTAAATTAGAATGAGATACGGTTTTAGAGGGCAACTGGTAACAATTATAAAAATGAAAATTTAGGTAATCATCCTAATATTTAAGAGTTATTGCACTAACTCTTGTTTGTCAACATGTTTCAGATTTCCAAAGGAAATGAACCCACAGGGGCCGTCAGTAAGTAGGGTACTCAAAATATTATGATATATTGCTTGTGAGAATGGACCTATACGGTGGGGAAGACAGACATAACACAGTGGTGTACTGGAGTTGGCTGGAACTAGATCACAAGAGCTGGTTGTTACATTTTCAGGAATTTTCCCAGCCAGTTGTTTAACCATCGGTGGCTTGGAAAACTCCACAAATCAGGGATTTGTTTTCTTTCTTTCATTCTTGTTACTTTTTTTTTTTGACAGCTGATTTACCAATACATCACTGACTAAGAGGTATAGAACAAGGAAGAATGGTGATTACATGAACATATTTAAAGGAAGTAGTAAAAGTCAGTCTTAGCATAAGGATTCAGGGTCCTGAATGCACTTACATTCTGGCTCAAACACTTATGAAATGTATGAACTTGAGCAACTTCATTCACTCATTATTCCACAAACACTAAGCATCTACTCTGGGGTACAGGAGAGAATCACGTGTAGAAGGTCCCTGCAACCCAGATAGCTAACGGACTAGTGGGGGAAAGGCAAGTAAAGGATTGCAGTTTGGAGTGGAAAAATACAATGATTGGGAAGCACAGGGGCTGCTGGGAGCACCAGGAAGGACAAGTGGCCAACCCAGCAGGGGATTCCAGGATGGCTAAAGGAAGAGGGGAGAAGTCCACTAGGTGAAAACAGCCAGAAATGACTGGGGAAAATGGGTAAAGGAAGAATACTCTCAGCCAGGGAAGAGCATCATGGCTTATTTTTATCCCCTTTGGACCTCAGTAAAAGAGTAATACTTACCTTGCAGGAAAGTTATGAGAATGCATTAATAGAGCAAAGTCATGAGGATGCATTGATAAAAGATGGAAGCTGTTACTGTGCTCACCAAGAAATGAGCATCTCAGCCAGTGACTGAGGAGGTGGCACCTGACCTGGCTTCAGATGTACGTGGGTAGGAACTGGCTACTCACATTAGATCAGGAAGACAAACTTCTCATTGGACCTTTTGTCTTTTCAGCCAAACCTCACCGCAAGACACCTTCTAGAGAAGAACAAAGGTCGCCAGTCATCCCGCACAAAAAACCTGTCCCTGGTGTCCTCATCCTCCAGAGGCAACACGTCTACCCTCCGTAGGGGTCCAGGGTCCAGGAGGAAGGCGCCTGGGCAGTTTTCCATCACAACAGCCTTGAACACCCTCAACCGGATGGTCCATTCTCCTTCAGGGCGCCATATGGTAGAGATCAGCACCCCAGTGCTCATCAGCTCCAGCAACCCCTCTGTGATCACCCAGCCCATGGAGAAAGCAGACGTTCCTTCCAGCTGTGTGGGACAGGTAGGGAAGAAACGCCTGGGATGAGGGCGCTTTGGAGTTGGGCAAGTGATTCATACCATGTCACAACCAATATTTGATGTTTAGTACTTGCTAAGCACCCAGAATGCCCTACTAGTAACTAATGCCATATGTATTCCATGTTAGAATTGTATAAACATTTTATTTCATCCTTGAACAGCCTGTGAGTTAGGTGTTATTACTATTATCCCCATTTTACAGTTGAGCGAACTTAGGTTTAGAGGGGTTAAACAACTTATCCAAATTCTCACAGATACTTTTCTTTCCCTTGCTGAGTGCCATGATATCGTTCCTGTCCCTTAGATAACTTC
This sequence comes from Gorilla gorilla gorilla, assembly GCF_029281585.2. Taxonomy (NCBI): domain Eukaryota; kingdom Metazoa; phylum Chordata; class Mammalia; order Primates; family Hominidae; genus Gorilla; species Gorilla gorilla. The sequence continues at coordinate 149,881,679 of NC_073228.2, forward strand.
CCTCTAAGGAGATGATGGCACCTATTTTCTCGAGAGTGCTTTGGCATCACAATCTGAGATTCAATATCCCATCCTCTGGCAATGTATTAGACATCAGATGGAAAGAAAGCAAAAGAAACAAAAAGAAACTATGGGTTATTGAATGTTCTCAGGACTGGTTACCTACATTTATAGGACCCAGTCCAAAATGAAAATACAAGTCCTTTGCTCAAAAATGATCAAGAATTTCAAGATGGGAACAGCAGAGCATTAAACCAAGCAAAGAGCCCTGTGTGGCTATGCAAGGCACAAACCGGTGAAGCCAGCCCTGGGTGTTTCCAGATGGAGTACCTAATAAGATAATGCATGTAAAGTGACTAGCACCATGATGCCCACCATATGCTAAGCATCCAATAAGTGTTGCCTCTTAATACTATTGTTAACCCTGGTCACTGTGTTGCCAACTGAAGACGCCTAGGGGTGGTTGTGGCAATCCAGAAGCTGAAGTATTTCTAGCAGCATATGGCTATTTAGGTTGAAGGGTACTTTAAAAGATGAAGGAGTGGAGGTATGAGGCAAAGTAATTAAGAAGAGCTGCATGTTGGGTATTCAGCTGAAAACACTCTTTGGGACCATGCAGGTGGCAACTTGAAAGGACAAAACTCAACTTGTACTGATGTGTTTTTTCTTTTTTTTAAGGAGCTGTAAATTTTGTTTTTAAACATGAATTTCTACCTTGGGATTAAAAGGCTTAATTGGACTCTAATCCCTTTTAGACAAGACAAGGAGGAAAGAGAAAGTCAAGGGCTCCTCAGAGACCCGTGTGCTATTCTGAAAGCACACAGATTGTTTTCAATCACCTCCTACAACACTTCATATCTTATACCACTGTCTGGGTTGCTAAGAAGTTGGCTGCTCATGTAATTCTGCCCACCAACTGCACCACATGCACACGCACACACATACACACTTTCTCTTTCTCCTCCATTTCACTCCCCTTGCTTTAACAAAAACTATAAAACTTTCTACATACACACTGCACTTCTTTACAAGTACATATTAATAGATGCTTTATGCCCAAAGTTCTCCTTCACACACACACACACAAACACACACAGTCTAAAATGGGAGCCTTGTGACTCACAATTAAGCCAAAGAGTCACAGAATTTTTTGAAATGATTCTTTATATATAGTCATAGATATATAAAGTGCAGCCCACACTCAGTGGAAATAAGCTAGCTCACTCAGCTCTAAGTTGGCTTCGCAAAAGATTTAACCAAGAGTCATTTTCTGTGTGCTTTTAAAATTCTTATTATGGGCATTTATGTCATCTACGGAGGCTGGACTAGAGTGGGAGAAGCTTAGTAGGATTCAAAACAAGTATTATTCCTTTGTAGTTTTCACAAATAGTGAGAATTCCACAGTATGGCCTTGCATTCACACATCCGATGACCAGGGAACTACTTCACAGCAGCCTTTTCTCCATTCAGATGGCTGTGGATTATAAGTATTTCTACATGTTTGTCCAAAGGTTGTAAAAACACACTCGAAATGGCCCACTTATGACTTATATCTAATGATGAGCAGAAAGTTGAACAAATGGCAAGTTCTTCCCTTTTCTCTAACATTCTTGAGAGCTGTGGTTGGGTCTGGCTCATCACACTCCCCCTACCTTCCCCACTCCAGCAACCCACATGGTGCCTAGACCCTAGCAGGTGCTCAATAAATCAAGGAATCAAGACTTTTAACATAAATATCTGGGCAGGTGGTGGTGACATATACTTAGGGAAGACTGGAGAAAGAATTAATTTCCTAAAGAAAGATTACAGATTAGTGTAAATCTTCCAGCCAATAAACATCTGTTGAATGCTTACAATGTGCTAGTAACCATAGTGAGTACTGGAGATTCTACTACCAAAGCAAGAAGAGTAATATAACCTCAAACTTTACTGAAACTAATATGAGATGGATGGATCTATAGGTAGGTAGGTAGGTGGATGGATGGATGGATGGATGGATGGATGGATGGATGATTGATACACAGATAGATAGATAGATAGATAGATAGATAGATAGATAGATACAGTGATATCCTCTGATAGAAAAGTCTCCTTTTAGTCTCGGTCTCCTAAGCCTCCCCTCCATTCTAGAACTGTAATAAGAGCCTTTGTAGGGGAGGTATTATCAACACTTTATAGCAAGGTAATTAAGGCCCAAAAGGAAAAAGATTAAGCCAAGTTTGTGTAATTTAGTAAAGAGTCTGGATTGAATTTAGAATTGTCTAATTCTAGAACATAAGCTCTTGTCACTACACTATGCTGTCAACCAAGACCACATTAGGCAACATTCTGCCAATGTAGTTTATCCTGGATGTCTGCAGCCTCCCTTTTCTTGGTTGTCTTCACTTGACTCCTTTTGAATGCTAAGGCCTTCCAGCATTTTCTTCTCCACCCACCCCCTCAGTAAAGAATTTGTCCTAAGTCTTTTGCACCTGAAAAAGGCTTCCATTTACTATCACTTTGTTTCTTTATGAACTACCAGTTGTGTCCAAACATTGTGTATGGTGCTGATGGCACCAAGAATAAGCTGCTGCCTCATTCTCCTCCTGTGGTAGAGACAAGTCTTGGATTGTCCCTCAAGTCTCAAACCCCAAGGGGTAGCATTTTCTTCCTTTTCATAATGAGAAGCCAGAGCCGGGAATTTTTTTTCACCTTTGTCATTGTGTCTTTCTACCTGTGGGAAACCACTTGAAACTTCTGGGTAGAGCATCAGGAAATGACCTCACAGATGAACTGCAACTATGGACTAAAAACAATGGCACTCGAAAACAATTCAGGATTAGACCTGAAGATACTGAGTAAGTTCTGTGGAAAACTGCAGTGGAGGAAGTTAAGTGGGTGGATTGAAACCAATGCAGTTGGCCTCCAGGAGAGTCCTGGAGACAAAGAAAATCAACCGCACACGACACAAGTTAGAAAGAAGTCCTTCAGAAATGCCTCTTTGGGGAAAGTCACATGTGCAGGGCCCTCCCTGGAGATTCTAAAATTGACTTGGTTCAGGATGTGGAGCCTGCTCGCCCTCTGCCTCCCACACTCACAGAGCAGTGAAGCATTCTTGTTTTCCTAAGAGGTTCTGCTCCTCAATATGCCTTCTTTCTCCCCTTCCCCTCCCCCTCCCCATCCCTGTCCCACTACCAATCCTTCAGCCCTACTCCTTAAGCCTCTCTCCTTCTGTATCACGGATCCAGGGTAGCAGAACTGCTATGCAACTAGAAAGCTCTTTTTCCCTCACCTCCTACATTCAGCTAATCAGTAAGCCATTGTGCCACCTAAATAGTTATTGCTATTGCCCATTCCATTTCACTGCCTTAGTTTGGGTCCTCATCTCTTGCCTAGACTATTGCTCCAGCCTCCTCACTGGCCTCCTAGAGCCCACACTCAATCACTTCGCCTCACCCTGCCCAATCCCTCCCAACCCCATCCATACTTCCAGTCTTGGCTTCATAATGACCTCTTGCAAACCCAAATCCCTTCAGCCACTTCTCTTCCCCAAACCATTAATGGATCCCATTATTGAGTGATCACAAAAAGCCAGAAACTATAATAAGTGATTTACAAACATATGACTGTCCTCAAAACTGCTCAGAGTAGGTATTTGTATGCTCATTTTACCAAACGGGAAAACTCTGGGAGTGAAAGATTAGGTATTTTTCTTAGTCTTTTTTTAATTTTAATTTTTTCATTTCAGTAGCTTTAGGTGTACAAGTGGTTTTGGGTTACAAGGATGAATTGTATAGTGGTGAAGTCTGAGATTTTAATGTACCCATCACCGGAGTAGCCTCCATTGTATCCAATAGATAATTTTTCTTCCCTTAACCACCCTCACCCACCCTCTCTTCTTTGAGTCTCCCGTTTCCATTATACCACTCTGTATGCCTTTTCATACCCATAGTTTATCTCCCACTTAGTGAGAACATGCAATATTGGTTTTCCATTCCTGAGTTATTTCACTTAGGATTATAGCCTCCAGTTCCATCCAAGTTGTTGCACAAGACATTATTTTATTCTTTTTTATGGCTGAGTAGTATTCCATGGTATATATATGTATGTATGTATATCTATATATCTATATATAGATATATACACACCCCCCCACACACACACATTTTCTTTATCCACTCAACAGTTGATTCCATATCTTTGCAATTGTGAATTGTGTTGTGATAAACATATGCATGCAGTTGTCTTTTTGTTATAATGACTTCTTGTCCTTTGGGTAAATGCCCAGTAGTGGGATCAAATGGTAGATCTACTTTTAGTTCTTTGAGAGAGCTCCATACTGTTTTCCATAGAGGTTATACTAATTTAAATTTCCACCAGCAGTGTTTAAGCGCTCCCTTTTCACCACATCCATGCCAACATCGACTGTTTTTTTACTGTTTAATAATGGTCATTCTGACTTGGATAAGGTGGTATCTTATTGTGGTTTTAACTTGCATTTCCCTGATAATTAGTGATATTGAGCATTTTTTATATGTTTGTAGGCTGCTTATATATCTTGTGTATCTTCTTTAGCCCACTTTTTAATGGGATTGTTTGCTTTTTTCTTACTGATTTGAGTTCCTTGTAGATTCTGGATATTAGTCCTTTGTCAAATGCATAGTTTGCAAATATTTTCTTCTATTCTGTAGGTTTCTGTTTACTCTGATGATTATTTCTTCTGCTGTGCAGAAGCTTTTTATTTTACTTAGGTTTCATTTATTTATTTTTGTCTTTGTTGCATTTGCTTTTGTGGTCTTAGTCATAAATTCTTTGCCTAGGCCCATGTCCAGAAGAGTTTTTCTAGGTTTTCTTCTAGATTTTTTATGGTTTCGGGTCTTAGATTTAAGTCTTTAATCCATCTTGAGTTAACTTTGGTATATGGTGAGAGGTAAGGATTCAGTTTCATTCTTCTGCATGTGGCTATTCAGTTTTCCCAACATCATTTATTAAATAGGTTGTCCTTTCCCCAGTTTAGGTTTTTGGGTGCTTTGTCAAAAATCATTTGTTTAAAAGTGTTTGGCTTTATTTCTGGGTTCTTTATTCTATTCCATTGGTCTATGTGCCTACTTTTATACCAGTACCATGCTATTGTGGTTACTATAGCCTTGTAATATAATCTGAAGTCAGGTAATGTGATGCCTCCAGATTTTTTCTTTTTGTTTAGAATTGCTTTGACTATTTGGGCTCTTTTTTGGTTCTATATGAATTTTAGGATTGCTTCTGTGAAAAATGATGTTAGTATTTTGATAGAAATTGTGTTGAATCTGTAGATTACTTTGAGCGGTATGGTCATTTCACGATATTGTTTCTTCCAGTCTATGAACATGGGACGTATTTCCATTTGTTTGTGTCATTTATTATTTCTTTCAACAGTGTTTTGTAGTTCTCCTTGTAGAGATCTTTCACCTCCTTGGTTAAGTATATTTTTTTAAATATTTTAAAATTATTTTTTAATAGCTATTGTAAAAGGGATTGAGTACTTTATTTGCTTCTCAGCTTGTTTGTTGTTGGTGTATAGCGATGCTGCTGATTTGTGTACATCGATTTTGTGACCTGAGACTACTGAATTCATTGATACATCTAGGAGTCTTTTGGAGGAGTCTTTAGGGTTTTCTAGGTATAAGATCATCAGCAAACAGAGATAGTTTGACTTCTTCTTTTCTAATTTGGATGCCCTTTATTTCTTTCTCTTGCCTGACTGTGCTGGCTAGGAATTCCCAAAAAGATTAAGTAATTTGCACAATGTCTCAAGGGTAGAAACAGGGTCCAGACTTGAGGGCAGACCTGTGCTCCCTTCCCCAAGTGAGATTTTAGTATGATATTCTAGACTCTCCATGATCTGGCTACAGTTCACTTCCTGGTCTCCCAGGTCTGCTGACACACACACGTGCATACACATAAAAGTACAGTGTGTGTGTACATTCCTATATGCACACCATGTACTAGGCCACCTCTTTGCTTTTTGTCCTTGTACGCAGCACAATGCCTGCATTATTCTGGGCAATGAACAAATGTTTTTTGAATAAATAATTGCTGTTCCTTCTGGAATTTATTTTTGTTGCATTCACCTGTTGCCCTCATATCCATACCCCAAGGCCCTGTAAGCATATTGTTTTTCAAGGAAGCTCTTGCCACTGCTCCTCCACAGAATTATTTCTCTCATATATATCTCTCTTGTTTTCACAGCACATTGTTTATACTTGTGTTGTAACATATATATTAGAACATATAACACCCTCTTTACACTATAAATACCACATATATATCTTACCAACATGCGTAAGATTGAAAAACTTTTAAGAGCAGGCTTGATGTTTTGTTCACTTATGTGCTCTTGAGTTTCCAAACCCCTCTTCTGATTACCTAGAACAAAAAAGACAAGAGAGAGAGAAAAAGGTGGGGGTCACTTAAGTCAGTGTAAGGAATGTAATTCCTTCCTCCACTGTCCTCCATCCTATGCCAGGATGATAATGACAAGTCCAAGCGTCTTTCCTGGGCTCCTCATCTGGGAAGATGAGCTGTCACGAGCCTTGGGGAATTCTGAGGTCTATAAAGCTGACTGTCCTTTTAACCCCATATTTGAAATAGTCTGAATAAAGTAGTTTCTGGGAGCTTGAACTATTATAAGTCCAGATCTTCTCCCAGGGTGCTCCTTCGTCACTGTCTTTCATAGGAGTCACAACCCAACTTTATGGTTCTCAGGGCTGCCATGAGAAATGGTTTACTTAGCACTAATATATATATTTTTTCCTTTGGACACCCTCCCAGTTCAAATTTATATTTAAGATTCTTAGCTAATCTTCCTTCTTGAGGTAATTTACAGAGATAAATTAACCCTATGTTTATAGTCTTATGATGATATCTCCCAAGATAAATATTTCTTTTATTTTACAATTTTCACTCAACAAATTCATACTCATAAGTGATGTTGTCAGAGCACTCCAGAACTCACTGAGCATTCCCAAAGAGTTGTGGGTAGAAAAGAGAGGAGGCACCATTAGATGAACACCTATCCCCTCCAATTGCTCTGTCCCATGTTATCATTATCTGCCCCCATAGTGCCTTTTATGGGGCCTACTGAGTGTCTGAAATGTGTTTGTTAAATTTTTGAAAATGTACCCACTGGGTAAAGATAACCCCTTAAACTTTCTCGTAAATTACCAGTTAAGGCCTTAGCAGGGTTTCACAGGCAGGTGGCTGAAAGCAAGAAAGGACCAGAAGGCCTCCCACCTCACTCTCTATTTTGCCAGAGCCCCCTGGGTAAAGAACTGTCATGAGCCACCCAGAGATACAGTGTTGTACAGGAGAAACCATGGCAGCCTTAGACCCAGGTACCTCTTCCCCAGCCCATGGTGGGATGTAGGACCAATCAATACTGAGCTTGTTTCCCACCAAAAAATGAGAATTAACCTCTGACTCACAAGGTTATTGGGAAGATCAAAAATAAAAAGTGAATATAAAGTGCTTGGCTACCACTTTTGTTATTGTTGTTATTTTAAAACTTTTTAGCAGTCAAAATGTCTTAGCAATCAGTTGCTGGATTGCTCTTCAATCCCTATCCTGTTATTTTTTGGACTTTTTATAAAAGAAAATTTCAAACGTATTTGAAAGTTGAAAGAATAGTATAATGAACCCTCATGTACACATCACCTAGTCTCAGCAATTATCCACTAATGGGCCAATCTTATTTCAGATATATCTCCTTTCATTCACCTGCTCCTCTCTTCGGTTATTTTATTTATTTATTTATTTATTTATTTATTTATTTATTTATTTATTTATTTATTTTAGATAAAGTCTCGCTCTGTTGCCCCGGCTGAAGTGCAGTGGCACGATCTTGGCTCATTGCAACCTCTGCCTCCCAGGTTCAAGCGATTCTCCTGCCTCAGCCTCCCGAGTAGTTGGGACTACAGGTGTGCACCACCACGCCCAGCTAATTTTTGTATTATGAAGAGAGACTAGGTTTCACCATGTTGGCCAGGTTTGTCTTAAACTCCTGACTCAAGTGATCTGCCCACCTTGCCTCTTGGATTATTTTAAAGCAAAGTCCAGACATCATATCATTTCGTCCAGAAAAATGTCAGCAAGTGTCTCTTTAAAAATATTTTTAACATAACCATGATTCCATTATCACACACTAAAAAATGAACAACAGGCCAGGCATGGTGGCTCATGCCTGTAATCCCAGCACTTTGGGTGGTGGAGGCAGGCAGATACTTGAGGTCAGGAGTTCAAGACCAGCCTGGCCAACATGGAGAAACCCCGTCTCTACTAAAAATACAAAAATTAGCCAGGTGTGGTGGCACATGCCTGTAGTCCCAGCTACTTGGGAAGCTGAGGCAGGAGAATGGCTTGAACCAGGAGGCGGAGGTTGCAGTGAGCCGAGATCTTGCCAGTGCACTGCAGCCTGAGTGACACAGAGCAAGGCTCCGTCTAAAACACACACACACACACACAATTCCTTAAAAACATTAAATATTCAGTGTTCAAATTTTTATATTTGCCTTATGAATGTTCTTAGTGTTTGTTCAAATGGGAACAAAATGAAGTAAACACATTGCATTGAGTTAATATGGCTCTTAAATTTCTTTATTCTCCACATCCCTCCTTCTCCCTTAACCATCTATACATTTAAAAAAAAGTCACTTGCCCTTTTGAATTTTCCAAATTCTGGATATTACTGGTTGCATTTTTGCAGTGATAATACATTCCTCTCTAGCCCATACATTCTTTTTTTCTTTTTTCTTTTTTTAGACAGAGTCTCACTCTGCCACCCAGGCTGGAGTGTAGTGGTGTGATCTTGGCTCACTGCGACCTCCACCTCCAAGGTTCAAGTGGTCCTCCCACCTCAGCCATCCAAGAAGGTGGGATTAAAGGCATGCACCACCACACCTGCCTAATTTTTGTATTGTTAGTAGAAACAGGGTTTCACCATGTTGGCCAGGCTGGTCTCAAACTCCCGGACTCAAGTAATCCACCCGCCTCGGCCTCCCAAAGTACTGGGATTACAGGTGTGAGCCACTGAGCCTGGCCTCCCCCATACTTTCTGTAAGCTGATAGAACTAGAGGCTTGAAAGCTTCGGGCTCAATGTTTTGTCAAGAATACTTCATAGGCAGTACTAAGTACTTGTTTTTTAGTTTGGTTTGAGTTTTTTAAGTGTACAATTCAATGGCTTTTAATATATTCACACAGTTGAGCATTCATCACCATAGTCAATTTTAAACATTTCCTTTACTCCAAAAACAAATCCCACACCTCTTAGCCATCACCTCCCAAACTACCATTTCCTTTAACCCCAGCCCTAGGAAACCATTAAGTTACTTTCTGTCTTTATAGATTTGCCTATTCTGGATGTTTTCTCTAAGTGGAAGCACACAGTATTCGAATATTTGGATCTTTGTGGCTGGTTTCTTTCACTGAATATGTTTTTAGGTTTACTCATGTTGCGGTATGTATTAGTACTCATTCCTTTTTATGGCAAATAACATTCTATTGTATGAATATACCAAATTTTGTTTATCCACTCATCAATGAATGAGCGTTTGGGTTGTTTTTACTTTTTGGCTATTTTGAATAATGCTGCTATGAACATTTGTAGACATATGCTTTCATCGGATTATATACCTAGAAGTGGAACTGTTAGATCGTATAGTAACTCTGTGTTTAAGGAACTGCCAATGATTTTCAAAAGTGATTGCACTATGGTACATTCCCAGGCTTGGTGTATGCAGGTTCCAATTTCCCCACATCTTCGCCAACACTTGTTTTATTATCAGTCTTTTTTATTGCAGCCATCCAATTGGGTGTGAATGTTATCCTATTGTGGTTTTGATTTGCATTTCCCTCACGGCTAATAAGAGCATCTGTTCATGCGTTTATTTTGCATGTGTTCTTTGGAGAACTGTATTTTTATATCCTTTGCCCATTTTATCGTCAGGTTTTCTTATTATTATTGAGTTGTAAGAGTTCTTTACATATTCTAGATTCAAGTCCCTTATCAGTTATAAGACTTGCAATTTTTTCTTTCATTCTGCGTGTTGCCGTTTCACTTTCTAGGTGTGTCCTTTGAAGCACAAAAGTTTTTCATCACATCTACTCTTTCCTTTGTTGCTTGTGCTTTTGTTGTCATATCTAAAAACCAGTGTCTAATTCAAATTCATAAGTATTTATCACTGCATTTTTTTCTAAGAGCTTACAGTTTTTACTCTTATGTTTAGATTTTATGATCCAGCTGGAGTTAATTTCTATCTATGTTGTGAGATAGGGATCCAGATTCATTCTTCTACCTGTAGATATGAAGTTGTTCCAGCATCATTTACTGAAAAAGACTATTTTTTCCCATTCTGTTATATTTACACTCATGTTAAAAATTAAGTACTTTTTATAGCAACACATCAGGAAGCACATAATGCCTAACTGCCTCCCTTTTTGTATTAAAATTGATTCTATTCAAGTGTCAGCCTGCTGCATCCATTAAATGGGTCCCCATTAGCCTTTTACCTGGTGGTTTGAACATTATTTCATTAGGGGTTGCAAAATGATGGTGTTCCAAATCTGTCACTCCTGAATTTTTTTATGCCACAATTCTTCTATAATATTGAGCTATTTGTAAGACACAGCGCTGTGAGCTTTATCTCACTATTGATCTCCACACCTACACATCATAATCCCTCAGCATATATTGGGGAGTCCAAAGTTCATATTCTTAAACTCTCTCTCTTTCTCTCTCATTTGTTCCTGGGCATTCCCCTAGCTCAAAGACAAGATTCATTTCTCACCGCCTTCCCACATGGCATGTTTGCCATCACTGAACAGCCACCCCTTTTTCCACTGGCCGCTGCCAGCTGGGCTAATCTTACTGCCTGCCTGTGCAGTCTCCTTGTTTACATCCTTGCCACTGCCGTAGGCTGGCCCCCAGTCCAGGCCTCCTTGGCCCACGTGTTCCCTCCCTTGCCTTCCTGAGGTCTGGTTCCCACACTTGAGCCAAGATCAGGAGAAAGAGGCCCAAGTTTGTTCAGCCTGGAGAAGAAAAGATTGATGTGGGGTTGAATGATGACTTTATTTTTCCAAACTTGTGTTTCTATACCAGTTTTATTTTCCTGTGTTCTGAAGAGAAAAGGAACATAAATCAAAACATGAAGGATTTGGGGAAGTACAATGAGAAATCTCTCCTACCGCATAGACTGCTGGAAACTAAATACTGCCAATGCTGAAGTGGAATCTATGGATTCTGTTGTTGTTATTGTGTTTGGTTTGGTTTGTATTTATTCTACAGAGGAAGGTAGCTTAGTACAAACAAAAAGGTTTTGAGTCAGGCAAAGCTTCTTGTCATGGCTTTGCCATCTGGTAACTAAATGACATTGAAATTAAGTATCTAACCCCATTAAGCCTCAGTGTACTCATCTGCAAACTGGGATAACTCCTTCCATGCAGGGTCTTGGCAATGGTAGCAATAACTCAAGCTGCAGCCATTGCTATTACCTTCCCCCTCTTTCCTCCAAGTGGAGCTTTTAGAATCTGTCATTTGTGTGACTGGGGAGAACCCTGAATTAACACAGGGAATGGGCCAAACATTTTAAAATCTAAATGATCATTCCAATCTGAATGTTTTAAGGTATAGTTTTTCACAACTACTAACAGATATGGAGGAGGGGGTGATCTTGCCTCTTATATGTAAAACACTGTCAGGAAAAGGTACTTCCTTAACAGACTCAAGGTCTTCCCCAAAAAGTTAAATAAACACATGAATTATAATTTAAAATATAACTAATAGTCCCTACAATATATAACATCTTTGAGCCACATAGTCCCAGGTGGCAGTAACCGTTATTTGCACAAGAAAGGTGATAGATACATCACGAGTGAGGCCTCAAAGAATGTGATCCTAGCACTCCCACAGTTAACTGTATAGCCCTGGACAAAGGGTTTTGCCTGTCTGGGTCCCAGTTTTCTCATTGGAATGACAAAAGTGACTTGGCAGAGTATTATGTGCCTTAATTGGCTAACAGCACACTCTGAAGATAGGTAACACAGGGAAAGAGCTGTTTCTATTATTTAATGAATCATGGTTATTGTTGTGATTCTTCCTGTCTTCTGCGCGAGCACACTTTTACAGAAGAGACCTGTTTTCTTTCTGGCTGGTGCAAAGTTTTGTCAGGCCCCGCAGGTATTGGGTAGAGCTATTCTCTGAGGCAAAGAGCTTCTCAGCACAGGCAGTATAGTAAGGAAATAAAAATATGGGCTTTGGGGTCAGCTAGATCTAGGACAGAACTCACACTGCTTCTTACCAAACAGTATAACCTTGGGCAAGATACTTTACTCCTTCTGAGCCTCAGTTTTTATATCTGTAAAATGGGACTAATGATGGTAATTTTCATAAGATGGCTACGAGGATAAAACAAGGCAATGCTTATACATGAGATAATGGCCAGGGTTTAGGAGTGGTAAATGGCTCAATAAATGTTCACTCTGTTATTATTATTATCATTGGGTCAAGCCAGGAAGCTAAAACCATCTCCCATCCCCACTGCCCCAGGGCCAGCCTATACAAACATGCCCTACTGAGAATGAGCTTGATCAGCCACATGCTTCAGAGATGATCTGTTGGAGCCTGCTTTGAAGTGCAAAGGCTTCCAAAAGCCCCTTTGCTTTCTTGATAAGCAGTGACAATTCCAGAATTAGGGAAGGAGTGTGACTCTTGGGACAATTGCACTTGCTTAGTTCAGACTGTAATTCCTTGTGAACCCATGTGAGAGAAGCCAAAAATGAATGCAGGAAAAAAAAGACTTTGGATAAAAAAGACAAAGATAGAGACTGAGGCAGAGCCAGTCATCTGTCCACCATTTCCTATACACACCTCGCAGTTTTTTCTGTGAATGCTGTCCTCACCTGGCAAGTGTCCAAAGCCCATTGTGAATCCTAGTTGCCAAAGCCCCTCACAGCCTGTCAGTGAACCAGTCAACAGAGTTGTCGAATGCCCACCAGGCACTGAGCTGGGCACAGGTGATACAGTGAACAAGACAGACATGGTTGCTACAGCCATGGAACCTCCAAGCTAGCAGGGAAGACAAAAACTAAACAAATTATTAACATACTTGATTACAAGGTATTAAGTGTGCAAAGTGCTGTGAGGTTCAATTATGGGAGATGAAGGGAGTATGTAATGGAGGGTCCACCTAGTCTAGAAAGTCAGAGAAGCCTGCCTGGAAGAAGTGATCTTCAGGTGAAAACCTGGAAGCTGATAGCAGTCAGCCAGGTGAAAAAAGGAAGCGAGCTGAGGTTCTGCATACACCTCTCCTTAGCACTGCAGCCCAGTTGCCTTTCTACTGAGGTCACTCCAGAAAGCGCCAGTACTCCTGGGGCACAGTGACTTCTGCAGTACTTAGATCCTCAGCCCTGCCCAACCTCCCCGAGGTCCTCGGGGGAAAAAACCTTTCTGGTTTCTGGTGACTAAAGCAGGTTCGATAATTAACATTGCTTACTTCCTTGATTCAGCATTTCTCCAGCAAGAGGTTAAACTTTACATCATCGTTTTGCCCAATTAATCCTGGCAGGTGAGTCACTGAGAAGACCCAACCCTGCCCGGGTGAAAAAGGGAGCGGCCCAGCCTGTACCTCAGACATTTTAACATAGACACTATAGCTCTGGGAGCTGGGAGCAGGGGACATTGATATCCAAGGCCACTGGGGCCTGCAACACACACACACAGAGAGATAATTCAACAAGAAAGGAAGATGAGAGAAGCAAAATAAAACAGAAGGGCAAAAGAAAGGGAAAAGCAATGTAACAGGGTAGCATTCTGGGAACAAAGAGGGTAGTATAGACATGTGGGCACAGACAGACCTTGATGGTGCAGTGGCCTCAGCCAAGTGGCTCAACCTTGCAAGACCTCAGTTTCACCATCTCAAATGGGAAAATTAATAGCGTCTTCCACACAGACCTGTTAGGAGATGAATGAGATACTCGCATACAGACGGCTTTCTCAGCCTCAGCACTATTGGCATTTTGAGCAAGATCATTGTTGTGGCAGCTACCCTGTGCATTGTAGGGTTTTTAGCAGCATCCCTGGCCCCCACCCACTGATGCCTGTAGCACCCACCACCCACCCACCTGTGGCAACAACAGACATTACCAAATGTTCCGCAGGGTCAAAGTTGCCTCCTGCTGAGAACAGCTGACGTGCAGGATGTAGCACAGGGTCTGGCTTGTAGTAAATGCAGAATAAAGGGCAGTTAAGTCAAGGGCTGTGTGAAAAAGATGCCCTTTCTGAATAGCCCCAGCAGACCACTCTTCTCAAACACATGGGAGAATAGAAGGGCTTTGGGGAATCCTGACACTTTCCGCAGGTAGGATGGGGAGACTTGCCTGTGCCCTGTCCCTGGAAATGCGCCAAAACACGAACGCGCTCCTACCCGGAGAAGCTGAAAGGATCTGTGCATTGAGTGGATTGTTGGAAAAACATATTGTGCAGAGAAACATACATATGTAGTGAAAAGAAAAACAAATTGTGCAGAGAAACATACCCCCACAACAATAAACAAAGGCACAATAAATACATAATTCAGGCCCACTTTCCATTCCCACTCAGCTCCAAGAAAAAAAGTAACTCATTTTGTGACAGACCCAGTGCCACAGTCTTACATCCTCTGTGAGTATAGTTAATCGTTGTTACTTCGTTCCATTTTAGATGGAGGAACTGAGACTCAGAGAGGCTAAGTATCTAGTTCAGTCAGCAAGTGCATTTCAGAGTTTTTGTCAGAACCCAGGTCTGGCTGTCTTCCAGGCCCATGCTCTTTCCCTGCCTGAGCAGTGGGAGTAGTGGGGCATCTCACATGCTAACTCAGTTGTCCCCAGAGATGATTGAGGAGAGATTCTGGGACAGCAACCAGACTCAGTGGGAAGGAATAAAGAGATCAATTATCCATGTCTGTTGCGGGCCCAGGAGTAGGAAATGGGTGCATGTGCCATGTGTTTGCCATCCCCACATAGGCCCATCATCTAAGACTCGGTGATTCCATATCATTCTATTGGGCACTCCCTGGGGGCCATGCTGGGCTCGGGGTACATCTGGATTTGTTCAGCAAACAAGCTTCTGTGCTATTTGCTTTCTCTGCACATAAGCTAAAAATCAGGCCTTCTTCCTAAGGAAGAGTTTCTACAGAGGGCACGAAAGGGGCATGTTCTTCCATTGTTTTCATAGAAAAACAAGATATGGGCCCCTATATCACAAACCTCTGTGAATGCCTCAGGAACTTTATTTTTGATAAATGACAGTGTGTTAAGAAAAGAAAACAAAAGAAAGATAAAGAGAAAACTCCAAGAAAATTGACCATTTTCTTTCATCAAAGAAAAAAACCATTTATTGTATCTCAACGCACAAGCTTTGGGATATGTAATATCCATTCTTCTCCCTCTCTTCCCATCCCAAAACAATCAAGCCCTGATGGAAAATTGCACAACTAAATGCGAAATAAAAACTGGTTATGTATGCAAAGAATATTGCAAGCACCAGTTTGTCTGTTTCCAAGACACTTCAGCTAGGGAAGCCCTGTTTTCTCATGCTGAGTATAGGGCAACTCTGAGGACAAAAAGGGCAGAGTCAGAAATGAGAACAAATATTTCCTACTCTCTGGGCTGCTCAAGCTGCCTAACTGAGCCCTTGTGCCTTCCCCCACTGCCTTTGACTTGACCTGAGCCAGTACTGATGAGAGAAATCTTGCTGCTTCCTTGCTTCTGCTCACAAATATGGTGTGTCTACCATGTGCCCATGTGCCCATGTCCTTTCATTCAGTGAAGATTTACTGAGGCCCTATTCTTTGCTAGGCCTGGAGCATATACTCAGGTGACAAACCCTAAACAGATTTGAACCAGACACATTGGAGCACGGAGAGAGTTTACTACTTTAATCATTTGTCTGCATTCGTTTCAAGGAGGCAGGACACTGATGAGGTCAGAGAACACCTATCCTGTATTTTCAAAATCCGATTGATTCCCTGTGCCCAGGATTAGGCCCTTGCTGGGCCCTCATCTGTCTACGTCTGTAGAGAAAGCAGTAACCAGGTCACCAGGAGAAGGACTAACCCCTAAACTATTTCTGCTATTGACATCTGGAAATTATCCACTGTTCATTCATTTCTTTGAGCTATAACAGAATTAGCAAATTACAGCCTATGGTCCAAATGCACCTGCTGCCTGTTTTCATATGGCCAGCAAGTTAAGAATGGTTTTTACAGATGTGATTTTGAATTTATTGGGGGGCAGGGGTGGGGGGTGAAAATCAAAAGAATAAAACTCCATGCTGTGAAAATTATATAAAATTGTATTTTCATTGTCCAAAAATAAAGTTTTATTGGTACTCAGCCAGGCTCACTCTTTACATATCATCAATGGCTGCTTTCACACTAGAAGGAAACAGTTAGGCAGTAGTGACAGAGACCTTGCACAAAGCCTGAAAGATTTACTTTCTAGCCCTTTAGAGAGTTTGCAGATCCCTGGGCTAAAAGATTGGCCTCTTCCTTTAAAAAGCAAACACCCTCCTCTGGTCTAGCCACTTCTGAGGTCCCTAATGCCTTTGTGAGAATGTGTGTGCCTGGTCACTTTGGGCCCTGTAGGGAAGAAGGAGCACTGGATGCCTGGGAGGACACCATCCCATCTGCACTTCCAAACAATTGACATATGCCCCCAGGCTGGAATTCTGTCACTTCCCACCTTGTTTTGGAATTTACCTAAGCGTACCTTAATGCCCTCAACTCCTTAAAGACAGGGTAACTGATGTCCCCCTGCTCCCTCCAGGGTTAAGCCCAGTTAAGCCTGGCATGAAGAGATGGTTAGTAAATGTTTGTTGAATGAATGAGTGGTGAAGCGAGTGAAATCCAGTGAACATATACATAGCTATGTACATAAGCCAATAAACAGAAGAGACTGAACGAATGATTAAGTGATGGAGGAATCTGATGAAAGAAAGAAGATGTGAATGAGTGTGTGAGGGAATTCTTATAATAATGAGGAATTTAATAAAGAAATAAGTATGTAAGTGAATGACGGAGGGAGGGATCAACAGGGTGGGTGAGTGAGAAGTGAATGCAGGCCGTGGGGTCTCTGCAAGCCCACAAAGGGTATAAGGGGCAGCAATGCCAAGCTCTGCTGTGTCATCATTTTGCCTTGCTTGCTCTTGTCCTGCCAGCCCTGGGGATTTTGAAAGTAATCAATACCCTTCCCCATGGAGTGTGTGTCCATGCTTTAGTGCTTTGATAGCTGGATTCTCTCAGAAGGACAAAATCAACTGCACCCCTAAGCTTGAGGCCAGGCAGCCACCGTCCAAGACTGTAGCCTCCCATATATGGAAAAATACACCTTTGGCTGGTGCATCCCCAGCCCCATCCCTTCCATGTGCCCCAGGTATATAAGACCCACCCCAAAGCTAAGCACCCCACAATGATGCATGCTCCAGGGGCAAGAGAAAAGCAGCATGTTGGGTTTGGATGAACTTCATAGCCAAGGTCCCCCAGCCAGGTAGGAGGGCATGGAATGGAAAACACTTTATCCAAAGTAGGTCTCCCATCATCTATCTCTGCTTCCTTTATGGTGTATATTTTATTAGTCAGTTTTCTTGGTTTTTGTTTTGTATATGAGTATCTTGTTTTACCTGCCATCTCCCTAGAATATAAGCTCCATAAGGACAGAATGAGGCACATGGAAAGCCTAATAAATATTTGTTGAAAATTAGGGACACATAGTCTGGAAAGCAAGTCAAGCAAACCAACCTCTTGAACCAGCTACCAAGACATGGTACCCTCTCCCAGTGGTGGACTTAGGTCTGACTCTGTGGCCAAGCCCCATGGGTGATGACCTTCAGCATGCCACTTCCCCTCAGAGGATTAAATTGGGTGGTCTTGAAGCTCTTACGGCTTCAAGATCTTCAGCTCTTACATACTAGGATCCTAAAGCCAGGGGAAGGGGCTTCAGATTTTTCCAAGATTCATATAGGTAATATGAACCTGAGTTCCCTGACCAAAACTCTTGAAAAAAACATGTTGTCTATTACATAGGAGGCAGCAATTTCATCTGGCCAGTGACCGAGGGGTGAGGTGACACTAGGTGTGGTGACAGAGACAATCCAGATGCTATCTTGGCTCTCCTTCAGGCTTTACCAAACCTCAGCTCAGGGCCAAAGCCCAGCCTGACATCCTACTGCCTATGCCTTGGGAAAGTTAGACAAGTGTGCCCATAAATCACATTTCTCTCTGGTAACACAGAAATGACTGGGAAATCTCTTCTCAGGCGTCTTTGCAGAGTTCCAGAAATGGGGCAAACCCTTCCTGGCTTAGCCTAGCAAATGAGGCACAGGGAGCTAAAGAAGCCCTTCTCTGAGAATCCCAGCCCTCACCGACTCCTGCCCTCTAGAACCTTCCAGACCTTGGAGCCAGCACCACCTGATTCTCCCTCCAAAATATACACACGGACTTGTGTGCTGTAGTTAGGGCTGAGAGGACAGGCTCTGAAGTCACAGTCACATCGTGTAGGTTCAAATCCCAGCTCAGCTTCCTTGCTGGCTCTGTGGCCTTGGGCAAGTTACTAATCATATGTTTTTGCCTTGACATTCTCAATGCCAGATGGGAAAAATGATGATAATGGTATTTAGCCCTTTGGTTTGTTGTGAGGATTATATGAGATAATAGAGTGTTTAGGAATGTGTGGCCTCTGACAAGTATTCTGTAAACATTAGCTCTTGATTTTGGAACTCTGTTTTCATTTTTCCCATCTTATCTCAGTGAGATTACACACTCCTTAAGGGCAAGGACTATGCTTTCTTTTCAACCTTTTTTGTCTTTCACATTGTCTTACCTAGGAGCATTTGTCAATTGGAGGAGACCAGACATTCCCAAATCATGTCTCTCCAGAAGTTACAGGAATTTCCTTAGTGAAAATCTATGAGCACTAGCCCTTAGCCTTTTTTTTTTTTTTTTTTGAGATGGAGTTTCACTCTTGTTGCCCAGGCTGGAGTGCAAACTCCCCATCTCGGCTCACTGCAACCTCCGTCTCCCAGGTTCAAGACATTCTCCTGCCTCAGCCTCCCGAGAAGCTGGGATTACAGGCATGCACCACCACGCCCAGCTAATTTTGTATTATTATTAGAGACAGGGTTTCTCCATGTGGGTCAGGCTGGTCTTGAACTCCCGATCTCAGGTGATCTGCCCGCCTCAGCCTCCCAAAGTGCTGAGATTACAGGCGTGAGCCACTGCACCTGGCCATGCCCTAAGACTTTTTGTGGGAAAAATGATACCCACGTTTTGTGGAAAAAGATGCTGAGTTAGGGAATATCAAGAAAAGGTAAAGAACAAAAGTAACACTCCTCCCCCACAAATATATCCCCATTGTTTGTTGTTACGAAAGTCTTATTACCAACAGAAGAGACAATTGGAAGGATGGTTTTCTCACATCCATCCCAGATGGTGTAGACACTGATCTTCCTAAAAGCAGACTCAACAAACATTTACTGACTGCTTAGGTATTGTTCTAAAAGGTGGGGATACAAATAAAAATTATGTTTGTTGTAAGGATGGGCCAAAATTAGGGATTCTCCCCTTCTTAATGCAAATGCATATTTTCTTTCCTTTTTAGCCCAATGAGATAAAAATATCAGGACATCTGGAAACAAAGATTATCTGAAGGGTTTTATTCTCCCATTATTTCCCATCAAATGCAGTGCTCTGAAGAATGAGCTGCATTAATTGCCCAAACAGCCTGGGTCCTGAGCTTGTGTGGCTCACGCAGTGATGGGAGAGGACAGCAGAGGGCTTGCTTGCAGGGTAGTCGAACCTCTCCAGGCACCACAGGCTGGGCCCTCGCGGCAGGGATGGTGAGTCTCTGGGGACAGCCAATTAAAACTGTTTAAATCTTATTTGAGACCATGAAGGACAACTTCTGATTTCTGCAGAACCACACAGAGCCAGCAAGCATGCCATCCAGAAGGAGCTTTAAGTGATGGCTTTGGAAACACATGCCCTTTTCACTTGCTGAGATCACTGAGCCTGTCTCACTGGGACCCTGGTGGACTTTGTGGCCACATTCTAATAATCCTATGAGAAGGAAAAATTGTCCTATGACCACCCAAGGTCTCAGCCTCAGTATGAGGTGTCTTCCCAAGGATATCCAGTGATAATAATTCAGAAGATGAAGTCAGACACGCCAACAAGAAGGTATCAGGGAGTGTTTCAAGGAACCGTGAGAGCATTGGAGCCTAGGTTTCCAAGAATGTAAATCCTTCATTTATCGAGGGCACTCAGTTACTCAAAAAAGAACAGAGGCCAGGTGCGGTGGCTCACACCTGTAATCCTAGAACTTTGGGAGGCCAAGGCAGGTGAATCACTTGAGGTCAGGAGCTGGAGACCAGCCTGGCCAACATGGTGAAACCCCATCTCTACTAAAAATGCAAAAGTTAGCCAGGCGTGGTAGTGCACACCTGTAATCTCGGCTACTCAGGAGGCTGAAGCAAGAGAATTGCTTGAACCCGAGAAGTGGAGATTGCAGTGAGCTGAGATTGTGCCACTGTACTCCAGCCTGGGCGATGAAGTGAGACTCTGTTTCAAAAAAAAAAAAAAAGAACAGAGACAACTGCTTTGATAATGGGTGGTGGTGGTATGCGATTTTTTTTCTCTTTTTTAAAATAAAAATGTTCATTGTTGTCGCTGTAATATCATTTGAGAAAATTTTAAAATAAGAGACAACAAACACATGGCAGAAAGTAAATTTTCTGAAGATGCTGAGATGAACTTGACATTGCCAAATTATTTCTGGGCTCACTAAATTCCTTAGAAGGGATTTTTTTTTAATTAAGTTTTTTTTAACTTTTTTTCATTCTGACTTCAGTTTGCTTCACCAGCCATCTCCCCTGAAGTGACACCTTAGATTTTAAAAAATTGACAAGTCCTTAGGAAAAAAGCTATTAAAGCGTCCCTAAACCAGATGAAGGAATTTAGGGCCAGGCAGGTTAAATAACTTGCCCAGGGTTACACGGTTGGTGAAAGCATAGCAAAGTGGGGACCCGTACCCAGGGACATCTGAATTCAGAACCCAAGTTCCTAACAGTTATGCTCCCATGTCTCCTGTTTTGGTCTGCTGCTTTCCCTCATCCACCTCTCCTTGTGGGTCCACATTCCTTAGTTCAGTTCAGAAAATAACCTCCATCACCAATATCTCCACCATAAAAAGCTACTTTATAAGGACGTAGGTCCTTCAGTCCATACGAGAGGTGAGTGGAGCATGGAAATTTCTAGATGTCCAGAGACTGCCCATCTTTGGGATACTCTTGTCTGGGGAATGTGAGGGCAGGAGCCTGGGGTAGGACAGATAGTAGGTTGGAGGCACAGTCTCCACTGTCTGTGAGTGCAATGGCCTCATCACGGATCCCCCAGGCCTAGCACGGTGCTTGGTACCTGGCAGATGCTTAACAAGGATCTTCTGTGAGTAAATGCCATGAGGAGATCTGCAGCAGACTTCAGAGAAACTTTGCATACTTAAGTTTTTGTGGCCTTTAATGAGGCCTGGTGAGAGGATTTAACCATAATTACTGCCAAACAGTTACTTCTTCAAGTGGACTGTTAGGATGAGGAGGGCAAGGGTTATAATTAAGACTTCTGTGTACCCTGGCATTTCAAAAAGCCCTAACAGTACCCACCCCATCACACTCTGCTTTGATGCCCAAACCCTGCTTTGAAAGCAGCAGGACCCTTGGGCTCAGGAAAGCATGAGGTAGAAAATAGCAGGGGAGACCAGACGCAGTGGCTCACACCCGTGGTATCAGCTACAGAGGCTGAGGCAGGAGGATGGCTTGAGCTCAGGAGTTTGAGACCAGCCTGGGCAACATAGTGAGACATTGTCTCTACTTAAAATAAAAATTGTTTTTATATGGCCAGGCATGGTGGCTCACGCCTGTAATCCCAGCACTTTGGGAGGCTGAGGCGTGTGGATCACTTGAGGTCAGGAGTTCGAGATCAGCCTGGCCAACATGGCAAATCCCCATTTCTACTAAAAATACAAAAACTAGCTGGGCCTGGTGACACACGTCTGTAATCCCAGCTATTCTGGAGGCTGAGGCACGAGAATTGCTGGAACATGGCAGGCAGAGGTTGCAGTGAGCCAAGATCACATCACTGCACTCCAGTCTGGGTGACAGAGCGAAACTCTATCTAAAAAAAAAAAGAAAACAGCAAGGGAGTGGCAGGGCAGGAGACATTCTGTGCCCAACCAAAGGGGAAAGCATATTTGTCTTTGTGGTTTGAAGTGTGGGTTGCATTTTCTGCTCTTTCCTAAAAAGCTAATGCAGAGCATAGCTATGGGGAAGTGCCAGGGATGGAAGCCTCAGGATCCGTGAGAATGGTCAACCTAGCACCGGGGACAAGGAAGAAAGACTCCTAAATACATGTCCCCACACTTGGGCTAAGCCACCCCTCACTGGGTCTTCCTCAAAGGCAATCTGGACTGTGGTGGCTGGCCTTTGTATCCTAGAGAATGAATCTTTCCTTCTTAAATCCAGTCCAACTGAGGAAGTCCTATTGTCTGCTTCTTCTCCCCAGACATCTGCTTTGTATGTCTCCTATGTCATAATAGTGACAATGGTAACCATTTATTGGGTACCTCATGTGAGCCGGACATTATGCAAAGCACTTTGCTTGCATGTTCTGATTGAACCCTCACAAGAACCTCATGAGGTAGCCACTATTCTTGCCCCCTTTCATAGATAAGGAAACAAGGCTCAGAGGGATTAAGTCTGAGCCTCCCACAGCCAATAAGTTACAATGCCAAAGCTCAAACCCACATCAGACAGCCCCAAAAGTCCATTCTGTTAGCCGTGGCTGCATAGTGCCTCAAGAAGCTACAAAAATCCTCCTAACTGTGACTGCTCCCATGGGGTTCCTCTTAAGTAAGGCACTGGGACTCTCGGGTGCTCTAAGGACTTGAATTGATGACGTATGGGGGTCCGCATTGGCTGGGGTTTTCCAAGGTTCTATGTAGATACTCTAAGTACCACCTTTTCTCCCCAACAGGGAGGCCATCCGGCAAATGTTCCCACAGGAACTTCTCTTCAATAAACAGGGCTTATGGAAAAACATTTTACATCTGGTAAACAACTCTTAAAAACCCTTCAGAATAACATTGTAAGCATTTAAGAAATAGAATCAGCAATTTAAAATCTTCCTATACAGAAAACTCCAGACCCAGACAGATTTACTGGTGAGTTCTTTCACACTTTCAAGGAAGAGATGATTTAACTATTATATAAATTCTTCCAAAGAATGGAAGAAAACTTTCCCCGACTCACTTCATAAGATTAGGATAGCCTTACTATCAAAACCAGGAAAAGACAACATAAGAAGGGAAAAGTATAGTTCTGCTTCACTCAAGAACACAGATGCAAAAATCCTCAAGTATATGTTAGGAAAACAAACCCAGAAATGCAGGGAAATGGCATATATCATGATCAAGTTGGGTTTTTCTCCAAGACTGAATGGTTGGTTTAGCATTAGAAAATTAACTGATATAATTTATCACATTAACAGATTAAAGGAGAAAAAAACGTGACATTTTCAATAGGTACAGAAAATGTTTGATAAAATTTTATGTCCATTCATTATATATCAAAAAGTCTTAGCAAACTAGGAATAAAAAGAAACTTACTTAATGTGATTAACGGAATCTATTTAAATCAATGGCAAACATCATACTTAATGGTGAAATGTTGAAGGCATTTCCTTTAAGATTAAAAAAAAGAACAAAATGCCCGTTTTCATGTTTCTGCTCAACACTGTCCCAGAGGGCCTGGCCAGCACAGTAAGGCAGGAAAAAGAAGTAAAAGGTTAAGTCTTTGAAAGGAAGAAACATAACTGTCATTATTTGCAGACGATACTATTGTCTATATAGAGAACTCAAAAGAATCTAGAAAAAATGTGATGGGAATAAACATGAGCTTATCAAGGTTGCTGAATACAAATCAATATAAGAAAGTCAATTGCATCTCTGTACACTAAATAGAAAAATGATTTTTAAAAAGGTACCATTTATAGGAGCAACTAAATTGTTTAAATCTCTAGGAATAAATATAACAAGACATGCAAGACCTTTATTGAGAAAATTTATAAAACACCATTGAAAGACATTAAAGAGGCTCTAACATAAGTGGAGAATTATGCAATGTTCTTGGATGGGACGACTTCATATTTAAAGATGTTGCTTCTCCCCCACATTTAACCATGAATTCAAATCCCAGTGGGTCTGTTTGCTGTTCGTTTTTATGAAACTCAAAAGGTGATTCTAAGATTCAAATGGAAGAACAAAAATGCCAAGAGCCAAGACACTTCTGACGAAGAAGATGGAATTTGGTTGGGGTAAAGAATTGGACTTACCCAATCAGATTTCCATTTTTATTTCAAAGCTAACTAAGATGGCATGGAGTTAGCATAGAGATTCTATTAAACCAATGGAACATGCTGGAGAACCTAGAAACAGACACAGCATAGAGGCTTGATTTATGACAGAGCAGACTTTGCAGATCAGAAGGGAAGGATGAACTATGGTGCTGGGCTAATTGGGTATCCATGTGGAAAAAGATGAAATTGGATTCCTCCCTTGTCAAAAATCAATTCCAGGTGGATTAAAGACTTAATGTGAAAGGCAAAACTATAAAACTTTTAGAAGACAGTATAGAAGTATATCCTTATGACCTTGGGAGGAAAAAAAACTTATTGAAGACTGTTTAAAAACGTGAACCATAGGAAATATATTGTGAATTTGACTATATGAAAAATCAGAACTTCAGTTCATCAAAAGACACCACAGAGTAAAAACACAAGCTACAAAGAATTCATATCCAATACATTAGAATTCCATAATTTAATACAAAAATAATAAATAACCCCATGGAAGAGCGGGATACGAAGGACATGAACAGGCATTTCGTATAACAAGAATGGCCCATAAATATTTGAAAAAAAAAAAAAACCTAAAGCTCACTGGTACTCAGAGAAATTAATTTAAAACCACAATCAGATAGCATTTCACACCCACCCAATCAGCAGGTATTAAAAAGCCAGGCCTTACCACGTGCTGGTGAGACTGTGGGGTAACAGTAATTGTCATTCACTGCTGGTGGAAGTGTAAATTGTTACAGCCACATTGGGAAACAGTGTGTTATTGCCCAATAAAACTGAACAGGCTCATACCCTTTGGCCCATCAATTCCACTCCTAGATGTATATCCTGGAGAAATTCTTGCCCATGTGCACAGGGGACATGTACAAAAATGTTCATAGTAACATCACTCATAACAGCCCCAAACTGAAAATTGCCCAAATGACACATAACTGACAGAATGGTTAAATGGTGGTATAGTCACAGAATGAAATATAAGAATCAGCAGTGAAAATTAGCCACAAATATATGCAAAAACTTCCTGTTAAGCAAAAGATGCAAGTCACAGAATACACACATTGTGAGTCCATTCATACAATGTTCACAGATAGACAAAACTAAACATACTGTTTAGGGATATATGCCAAGGTGGTAACAACATAGAAAAGACTTGGAATGATTAACACAAACTTCAGCATTGTAGTTACCTCTGGGATAACTTGGGAGAGAGACTTGATTATGGGGGAATATGCAGAGGGCTTCTAAGCACAATATTCAACTTCTATTTTTATTGTATGTCTTAAGTTGGGTGGTATATATGCAGGTGTCTGTTTTATGGGTGGTATGTATGCAGGTATCTGTTATATTATTATTCTTTAAATGACACACAAAATATATATACTTATCCGTATGCAAAATATATTTATAATTTTACATTTTAATAACAAAGGGAAGCTACAGTCAGACCAGAAGTGGGAAGTGGGAAGTAACAGGTAGGGGGGTGGCCAGGAGAGGTGCAAGGTCAGGGGTGTGGCCTGCTCAAAGAGCTAAGAAAAGACCCCACTGAAGTTGAGGGGGAAGGGAATGGAGAAAGGTGAGGCTGGAGAGCAAAACTGGAGCAGATCACAGAGGATCTTCCAAATTTTGATGACTACTTGGGAACTGTAAATTCAGTAGTCTTCACAGCGTTATGCAATATAACCCCTGCAGACCTAGCCGTGTACTTCGGAAAAAAAAGTATTTTTGAGATGAACCTAAAGGGACCTGCTGACAGCTCATAAATGAGTTCTCTATCTCAGACAGTGTTTTTACTCTCAGGACAAATAACTAGCTCTGGGTGGCTGCTCCTTGCTCATCAAGAACAGGGAGGGTTGCAGGCAGGGCTGGCTCTGAAATAGGCGTAGATAGAGAAGGGCTGATAGCCTCCTGGCAGCCGAAGCTCTGACTCCCTCTGCTCTGCCCTGCCAGGGAAAGGAAAAGAAAAACAAGCACAAACAGCTTCATATTCCACCTGCCTGCAGACCTATTCCATATTACTAGGGACACCTGACAGGAACGGTGGTCATCCTATCCACGAGCATAAACACATATGCCTCCTCTATATGACCCCTTTAGCCACACTGAGATCTGGACATGTTAACCTTGGGCTCTACAGAAAGGACTCTGAGCCTAGGGTCCTTGCTTCTGGCATCAAGCTGTCCACCCATTTGGCCACTTCCTGAAAATTGTGAAATCTTTTTATCTCAGTTTCTCCATCTATAAAAATGGGGATAATGACCATCGGGCCCATGTATAAATTAGCACTGGAGTCATAGCATGTGAGGGTGAAGCAGCCCTTGGAGGTCCAGGCAAGCCTCTTGTGCTAGCTCCCAGAGCGTCCTGATCTTCCCCGACCCCAACACGCTCAGGCTTACAGAGCATAGTTATAGGTGTCACTGCGTATGAGTATGTTACACAGTATGTTACAGGAGCTTCCTGGCATACACTGTGAGCTCCACATGAGAATGGAGCCCTACGTGTCCTGCTTATTGCAGTAACCCCAGTGCCTAGCACGGTGCCTAGGACCCAATAAGGGCCACACACAGCAGTTACCAAATGTGGCTCTTAACTTGTTTTGAGTCTATAGAGGGGAATGAGCTTTTAACTTTATAAAGTCAGATGGTCAACTCCAGATTGTCCCTAGGGGTGGGTACAGAAACTACCAATACCTAATTTTCTATCTCTAAAATGCAGCCCTAGGCCGGGCGCAGTGGCTCACGCTTGTAATCCCAGCACTTTGGGAGTCCGAGGACGTATCGCCTGGGCCCAGGAGTTGGAGACCAGCCTGGGCAATGTGGTGGAACCCCATTTCTACAACAAATGCAAAAAACTGTCTGAGCATGGTGATGCATATCTGTAGTCCCAGACACTCAGGAGGCTGAGGTGGGAGGATCGACTGAACCCAGGAGGTTGAGGCTGCAGTGAACCATGATTGCACCATGGCACTCTAGCCTGGGTGACAAAGCAAGACCCTGTCTCAAAAAAATAAAAAATAAATAAAATAAAATGTAGCCCTTCTCTCAACTCTGAGTGAACACTGTAGGTTCAAGGCCCTTGTTAGTTTTGGGGAATACCAAGTGTAGTGCCATACCAGCTCTAGAGTAGTTCACACTTTGCTGGGGAAGACAGTCACCCCATACCTGCCAAGTTACCACAAGGCAAGAGCCCTGGAGGAAATAGCTGAGAGCCACGGCATGGGATGGAGAAAAACAAACTTACATTTGGAAAGGTGGAGAGGTTTGCTGCTAGAAGAGAGAAGCAAGGTTGCTATAGACACTCTTCCCCATGCCCACCACATTCTTGAGTCCTGCTCTCAGTCCAAGACCTTGCCAGGCTGTATCATAAAAGGCACCCCACCCACTCTGTCCCCACCCTATGCAGTAACTAATCTCTTTGCAGATCAAAATAAGTAATATCTATTGAGCACTTACATTGCGTCAAACCTGTGCTAAATAGTTTATATGGATTACTTTATTTAACTCTCATAACAACTCTAAGAGAGAAATACCATTATTGCCCCATTTTACAGATTTTGAAGAAATGGAGGATCCACAGAATTCAATCACTTGTCCAAGATCACAGGGTCTGGTAGATGGTAGAGCCACTGGCCTGAGTCCTAAGTTAGACCTCCTCTCTGGACTCCTAAGAGGTAGCTGCATTTTCTATACCTGAGTGGCTGATGGTGAAGGCAGCAGGGCCAGCAGGGCAGAGCATTGCCAGCAACTCTGTGCCAGGAGGCTTCATACCCTCTTCCTCCCTCACTTAGCACCTGAAAACCTGGAAATTCCCAGAAGCCATATAACTGTGGATTCTGCTGTGGTTGATAAAGACTTCTTTTAAGTGAGTCATTTCCTTCAAAAGGGAGGGAAAAAAATGTGTTTAGATTTCAGCAAGAATGCCCTTCCCCACCACACCCGCACACCCATACTTACCCCGATCTTGCTCAGGACTCGGAACCCTGTGCCAGGGAGCATCAGTTGGTGGAGAACCTCCCATCCAGCCTCACAAACTCCTTGTGGCACAGGCACCTGAGGTCACAATTGACCCCAGGGAAAGGAACCAGGGCCAGGCCCATTCACTCAGAAAGGCTGGGCCTCCTTCTTCGATCCCAGTGACAGGAGCAGACTTGCCTCCTCAGAAGCTGGCCATCTGTCTGGTTATCTTCACTTACTGGGTGGGGCCTTCCTTTCTGTCTTGTTCTGCCTGTCTTCTTTCCCACCCAGTTTCTCTCTTCTCTGCCTATGTCTCTCTTGTTCTCTTTTCCTGTCTCTCCAGTCATTCATTCGTTCATTTTTCCTTTGCCTTATTGATTGAGCCTCTGATCCATAGGTTCCCATTCTTGGTTTCTCTCCTATTTAGGTGGCCCCCTACCATGAGGGTTACTTGCTAGCTGCCCTCCATGAAGCTGAGCGATTCTCATCCCCTTCCCTAATTCCAGACCTCGAGCTGAGTCAAGCTAAGGCCTCTTGGATGTTTCCTGTGGTCTTAACTAGATAATGTATTCATGTTTTTTAACAGCTTTACTGAGGTTTAATTATATACAATAACACTTAAGCATTTTGAGTATACAGTTCAAAAACTTTTGGTAAACATATACAGCATGTAATCACTACCAACATCAAGATACCAGACGTTTGCATCATCTCAAAAAGCTCTCTTGTGCCCCTTTGCTATCAATCCTGTCTCCCCACCCTGGCTCTTGGCAACCCTTAATGTGTTTTCTGTCACTATAGTTACGGCTTATTTTTAAAACATTTTATATAATTGGCATTATATAGTATATAGTCTTCAGTGCCCTGCATCTTTCATTTAGGGTGATGTTAAGATTCATCCTGCTGTTGCATGTATCACTGAGGAGTACACCGCTGTGGTTATACCACAATTCGCCTCTTGATTCACCAGGTGATGGGCATTTGGGGGTGTTTCTAGTTTTTCGTTAAAATGAATGAAGTTGCTCTGAACATTCGTGTACAGGTCCTTCTATGGACATATGTTTTCATTGCTCTTAAGTAAATATTTGTGAGTACAATTGCTGAGTAGTATGAAAAGTGAATGATTAACTTTATAAAAAATGGCCAATCTGTTTTCCAACATGGCCTGTACCATTTTGCATTCCCATTGGAAGGGTATGAGAGTTGCAGGTGCTCCACATCCTCACCAACACTTGGTATGGTTGGTCCGTTTTTGGGTTTTTTTTGGTTTTTTTTTTTTTTTTTTAAGACAGAGTCTCGCTCTGTTGCCCAGGCTAGAGTGCAAGGGCATGATCTTGGCTCACTGTAATCTCTGCCTCCTGGGTTCAAGCAATTCTCCTGCCTCAGCCTCCTGAGTAGCTGGAATTACAGGCGCATGCCACCACCCCCAGCTAATTTTTGTATGTTTAGTAGAGACAGGGTTTCACCATGCTGGTCAGGCTAGTCTCAAACTCCTGACCTCATGATCCGCCCGCCTCTGCCTCCCAAAGTGCTGGTTGGTCTTTTTTGATTTTAGCCATTCTCATCGGTGTGTAGTGGTATCTCACAGTGCTTTTAATTTGCATTTCCCTGGTAATTATTGATGTTGAGCATATTTTTATGTATTTATTGGCCACTCAATGTATCATCTTCTGTGGTATCTGTTGCCCATTTTTATTGGGTTCTTTGTCTTCTTATGAACGTATTGTGAGAGTTTCTCCAAACTGTTTTTATCTCCCTCTCTTCTCCTTCCTTCCTCCCTCTGTCCCTCTGCAGCTACCGTTCTCCCACAGTGTCTCTGTCCCAGTGTTACCCTATGCCATTCTCAGGGTCTTCCACTATCTCCCCCTCACCCCTCTTCTTCATTGTCTCCTTCTCATGTCGTCCTTTCTCTTCTCCTCCAGGACACTTTAAAACCTGAGAAGCTAACATCCTTTCCCATTCCCTATTAGAAATAATGCCATCACAAGCCCACAGGTTACTGTCCTGGCCAGGCTCACTGTTCCAAGTGGGGGAAACATGCCCTCCCCAGATAAAGGCCCAGAGAAGTAAAAAGACAGACCCTAGTGTAATGAAAAGATGGCTTTCCATTCTGGCCTTTTCTGCCTCCCTAAAGGATTAATGGTGTTTGCGGATAGCAGTTCTTTTACTCAAACATAATATTGGAAATCCAAGAGTGTTAAGTGAAGTCCATCCCGTTTAATCAGTGTTCCAACAGTTTCCACATACATAAGCCCTGTAGGGGTTTAACCTTCCCCAGTCATAGGCAAGGAGCAGCCTAGCCCAAAGCCAGCTCCTTGTCATGTCTGTTTGAAGGAACCAGTGTGACAATATCTGATTACAAACTCAGAACACTTTATGCAGTGCTAAGAGTTCCTCAGGAGGGTGATTGTGGAATGGTTTCATTCTTCTTAATGCTTTATTATTGAGATATCATTCACCTACCATACAATTCACCCATTTAAGATGTACAACTCAGTGGTTTTTAGTATATTCACAGATGTATAGCCATTACCATTACAATTTTAGGATATTCTATCCCTTCAGAAAGAAATCTTGTGCCGTTTAGCTATCACCTCATATTCTCCATCATCCCAACCCTTGGAAATCATCATCTATTTTCTATCTCTGTAGATTGACTTATTCTGGACATTTCATATAAATGGAATCAACTAATATGTGGACTTTTGTGTCTGGCTTCTTTCACTTAGCATAATGTTTTCAAGGTTCATCCACATTCTCTTATGTATCAATACTTCATTCTTCTTTATGGCTGAATAATATTTCATTGTATGGTTGTACCATATTTTGTTTATCCACTCATTAATGAGTAGACATTTGAGTTGTTTCCCTCTTTGGGTTATTATGAATAATGCTGCTGAAACATTTGCCTATAAGTTTTTGTGTGGACATATGTTTTCATTCCTTTTGAGCATACACTAGAAACAGATTTACTGGGTCATATGGTAATCCTATGTTTAATCATATTAGGAATTGCCAGACTGTTCTGCATAGAGGCTGTACCATTTTACATTCCAACCAGCAATGTATGAGGGTTTCCATTTTTATACCTCCTCACCAACACTTATTATTTGACTAAAGTGGTTTTTTGATCCTACAACTTGATCTTTGGACTGTCACAATTACATACATGACCACACATACATTTACGCAATCATTGACATAGACACATGTACAAAATTACGTGGTGGGCATACCCGTACACACCTCTAGAGTTCACATACATACACACAGAATCTCATAATCACAATCCTTTATACAATTGTGTCTGCAATCCCACATCAGCACATGCAGCACACACACATCAATCCATAGACCACAGGTGTGAACAAAACAAGATTTGCAATGGACCAATGCCATCACACATGTACATTAAATTGCCATGGGCCTTGAGCAAACATACATGTTTGCTCAAAACAAAGGGACATATGTATTTAATAATGCACTCACACCTACATAAACACAAATACACAAACAATAGTTGTACCCACAAAAGCATAGTCCTAAAAAGGCACACACAGAGTTACCATCATTTATCAGTAGATGACTGAAAACAGACTGAATGTATTTACTCTGGATGGCATGGAGAAGGTTTCATTATCCTTGGTGTACTAGGTAGGAAGACCTTTTCATTCATTCCTTCACTCATTCCTTTGTTCTTTAAGCTACAAGTACATATTGAGCATGCAGAAATACAATGATGAACCAGACTTACATAGTCCCTGCCCTCATGGAATTTACAGTCTAGCAAGGAAACACTCATAATCTGTGATATGTGCTCAGAAGGAAATAAGCAAGGCAATATGTTTGCCAAAGCCCTAGGATAGTAGGCAGTTTACAGGACCTTTTTTTTTTTTGAGATAGGGTCTCACTCTTTCACCCAGGTTGGAGTGCAGTGGCACAATCATGGCTCACTGTAACCTTGACCTCCCAGGCTCAAGCAAACTTCCCATCTCAGCCTCCTGAGTAGCTGGAATGATAGGCACCTGCCATCACACCCAGCTAATTTTTTTAAAAGAGATGGGATCTTACTATGTTTCCCAGGCTGGTCTAGAATTCCTGAGTTCAAGCGATTCTCCCAGCTCAGCTTCCCAAAGTGCTAGGTTTATAGGCATGAGGCACTGAGCCCGGCCTTCCAGGAGCTTTTATCATTTTATCATTATTGTTTCCTCTTTTATCCTAGAAAAGTGAAAGGGATTCAAATTCAACTACTATAAGTCATTGGATAGGCGTGTGTGTGTGTATATGTGTGTGTGTGTGTGTGTGTGTGTGTGTGTGTGTTTCTAGCAATAGTCAATAATAAGAATATGGGCTCAGAACTTGGACTACCTGATTTTAGATTTTCTTTGTTTCATACTAATTGTGTGACCTTTCTTTCCCTCTTTGTCTCAGTTTCTCATCCAAATATGGGGATTATAACAATTCCTTTAATAACGATTAACTTAGCTGATACTTATAGAGTACTTAAAACTGCCTAGTAATTGCTCAGTTCTGAATCGATATTAGCCACCATTTCATTTTCCAAGAGCAGGTTTTCATAGAGGGAGATGGGTGGGGTGGGGAGAGGGACAGGAGGAGGAGCCTGTGTAGGGCCCTGTGGACTGTAAATTGGACGGCTCTTCATCTTCCACCCTATCTGAGCAGTCTTTTGGAATGCAGTCCTGGCATGCCACCCCACCAGGCCATAAGCCAGCTCCTCCCCACCTCCCTGTGCCCACAGCTACAAACCACAGAGAGGACGCACAATGGGTGGCAGCAGGCATGGCTGTTGGTTTTCAGCTGTGTCAGGTCTTTCTATGTAGCTGCTCTGTTTGCTGTGGGCCTGGGTTGTGGCATTCATTGGTTCTGCTTGGCTGTCTTTTCTGTCTGTGCAGGTCAGCACTTATCACCCCGCACCTGTCTCTCCAGGACATTCCACAGCCGTGGTCAGTCTGCCTGGCTCCCAGCAACACCTCTCAGCGAACATGTGAGTAAAAGGTTCATCCCTTCACCCCAGTCCTGGCACAAAGGGGTCATCTTTACCATGTACAGTGGTGATCTAGCATCACCATTCCCAAAACATCCCATCCAGAGACAATAGGTCGCCTTCCTTTACCACTTCCAAGTGAAATAATGGTGAAAAACAGAAATTAGAGCCAGGCGCAGTGGCTCACACCTGTAATCCCAGCACTTCAGTAAGCTGAGGCAAGAGGATTGCTTGAACCCAGGAGTTCCAAACCTACCTGAGCAACATAGTGAGACCTCATCTCTACAAAAAAAATTTAAAAATTAGCCAGGAATGGTTGTGCACATATATTTTCCTAGCTACTTAGGAGGCTGAGGCAGGAGGATTGGTTGAGCCCAGGAGTTTGAGGCATCAGTGAGCTATGATCATCCCACTGCTCTCCAGCCTGGGCCACAGAGTGAGACCCTGTCTCAAAAAAAAAAAAGACAACACAAATTAGCAAACCACATCACTCTTAGCTCATTATTTTACAAAAGTAGAAAGAGACTGGAAGATTATATACCACAACATCACTGGGAGATTGGGTATTGAGCAATTTCTACTGTCTTGCTTTAGATTCAAAATGTTGGGTCATAAATACATGTTGTTTAGTAAACAGCAAAAAATAAATATAGCATTTTAGAAAGAAAAAACAAAACAAAAAAAAACCTTGTAGAGAACACTCCCCCATTCCTTTTGATAAAACGCTCCAATGTCTCACAGTCCTTGGAGTCTGGAGGGACTTCCTGATGTCTGAGATGCCTGGAGGCCATATACTGGTGATCCCTGAATCTGGCAAACCAATGGATTGTTTCCCGAATGCCTTTGATCAGGTAGCTATTCCCACCTCCACAGCCTCATCAGTCCTCATTGTCTTTACCCCCTGACTCATACTTGGATATTACCTGCCTGATTCCTGTGTGGACTTCAGTCACAGCTAATTTTTTGTATTTTTAGTAGAGATGGTATTTCACCATGTTGGCCAGGCTGGTCTCGAATTCCTGACCTCAGGTGATCCACCTGCCTTGGCCTCCCGAACTGCTGGGATTAGAGGTGAGAACCACCGCACCCGCTCGACCAAGAAGGTTCTTATTGCTAACCACTGGGCAGTCTCTCTCCACCATTCCCCCACTCCATGCCCCCCATCAGGCACTTCTTCCTTCCTCCCTCACCAGTTCTCTGTGTCTTCCCAGGTTTGTAGCCCTGCACTCCTACTCAGCCCATGGACCCGATGAGCTGGACCTGCAAAAGGGAGAAGGTGTCAGGGTCCTGGGGAAGTGCCAGGATGGCTGGCTCAGGGGCGTCTCCTTGGTCACCGGGCGAGTCGGCATCTTCCCAAACAATTACGTCATCCCCATTTTCAGGTGTGTCGCCTCCAATCCCAGACTTTGGGAGGTTGGGCCACCCTAGGCCAGGGGCCATCTGTGGGTTGAACTGGTGGAAGACCCAATGCTCTTTCAGAAAACAGGCCAAGAAAGCGCTTTTTGCTCTATAACCCACCTATCTCTTTTAAAACAAAATAGCAAAACTAGTTATCTTTTCTGTAGCCCTTCACAGCTTACAAGCACTTTTGTATCTCTTAGCTCACCGGCTGTGCCCAAGAATCCTCTAAGGTAGATATTATGTTACAGATGAAAATGGTGTGCAGAGTTAAGCAACTTGCTCAAGAACTGGATGTCAGGTTTTCTTCTGCACAAATCCCAGGAACCCCACTTCACATCCTCTATCCCAATGCTCCATCTAGTGGCGTGATGGGAAAATGTGGTCAGATGACTTCCCCAGAGCACCTTGGGAAACTTCTCAGGCTGCTAGAGTGACCCCTAATCAGAGTTTCCATGAACTGAGACCCCTACCTCTTCCTCCACACCCAAGATGAAATGCTAGTAACCCTGCAGGGCCTCCTCCCTCACAGCTTTTCCCGATCTCTTACATTGTGTGGCATACTGTTCATGTCATTGACCCCCTCTTTGTCTTACCACCTCATACCACTGCCACAAATGCACCTAGACCCCAAAACTATCCATGACTCCTCCTGCCTCCACCCCCGATCAGCCCAAGCAAACCCTGTCTCAAGGCAGTGAGGCTACCACCACACATCCAACACTGTCTTTATGACATACCAGAGGGTCACAATCACAGGGAAAGAGCCCCTTTGTATTCTGTGCGCGTCAGACCTAGTCATATGCCCACTTTTGGGGACCTTCATTCAGGTGAGCTGCCACGTCCGGAGGAGGGCAGCAAGAATGGTGAGGAGAGAGCAAACTATATCATAGGAGAAACCGATAAAGAAACTGGGGTTATTTAACCTGTAGAAGACAAGGGACAGAGGGATCACAATACACTGTGTCAACAGGGCAGTAAATTTGTTCTGAGAGGGGGCAGTGGAGTGGACCAGTGTATGCAACTGGTCTTGGTTCAGTAAACCAAGACGTTCAAGAACATCTTGGTTCAATAAAAGGCAGCTTTTTCTAGCCCATAGATTTTTCCAACCAGTCTAGCTGGTGAGGTGGTGGACTCTCTTTTTAGAAAGAGTGCAGGCAAAATCGGCCTGAGTCCTCATAGATCTAAAGTTGTATAAAAAGATTTCTTCACATGGCAGAAAGTCAGGATAAAAGATCATAGCTTTTCCTTTCAAAGAAAAGTTCTTGAAATTTGTTACAAAGTTGTAAAATATCCAAGGGCAAACTGAAGTCTATAATTGATGCTTTAATTCATTTAATTGGCAAATATTGAGTGCTAACTACATGGCAGGAACTTTTCCAGGCACTGGAGAAATACCAGTAAACAAAATATACAAAATTCCTGCTTACAGAAGCTTACATTCTAGTGGGAGAGACAAATTTTTTAAAACCAAGATATTTAAGTAATCTTTATGATGTGTTAATTATACTGGCTAACAAAAAAATCAGCAAAGGAGGATAGAATTTTTGGGGTTGGTTACAATTTTAGATAGGTTGGTGAGAGATGGCTTTGCTGAGAAGTAAGAAGGAAAGCAGGAGCCAAGCCATGTGGATCTCTGAGGCAAATGTCCAGACTAAAGACACAGCAAGTACAAACAAAAGACCTGTAGTAGCCCAGGTGCAGTGGCTCATGCCTGTAATCCTAACACTTTGGGAGGCTGAGGTGGGTGGATCACCTGAGGTCAGGAGTTTGAAACCAGCCTGGCCAACATGGTGAAACCTCATCTCTACTAAAAATACAAAAAGTAGCCGGACGTGGTGGTGGACATCTGTAATCCCAGCTACTGGGGAGGCTGGGGCAGGAGAATCGCTTCAACTGGGAGGGCAGAGGTTACATGAAGCCAACAGGATTGGATTAGAGCAAGCAAGGGGGATATTAGAAAGGAAGCCAGAATGGTAATAGGGTAGCCAGGTCATAAAGAATTTCCTAAGTCATAATGAGGGGTTTGGCTTTAAGCCTGTTGCTGGGTTTTGAGCAGAAGAGTAACATAATCTTAGTTGTGTTTAACCAGAATCCCTGTATTTGCTGGGTTGAAAATAAACTATACAAAGGAAAAGGGGGAAGCAGAAAAACTAGCTAAGAAGATATCATAATCCTGGGGAGAGGTGATGGTGAATTGAACCAAAGTGTTAGCTGTGGAGGTAGGGAGAAGTGGTTAGATTCTGAATACACCTTAGACAACAGGGTTTTCTAACAGATAAAATGTCAGGTGTGAAAGAATAGAGGATCCAAGGTGAGACCAAATTTTTTTCCCTGAGTGACCGCAAGATGGAGTTGCCTTTAAATGAGATAATGACTGCTCCATAAAAGGAGCATGTTTTGGGGTATGGAGGGAAGTAAAAGCTTAGTTCACAGCAGACTAAGCCTGAGATGTCTCTTAATAATCCAAGTAAAGATGTTGGTAAGCAGTTGAAAACATGAGTTTAGCATTTAAGAGAGAGCTCCAGCCTTGAGATGCTATTCAAAGCCCTGAAATGAGATGAGATCATCATGGTGGGATGAGTTGTATCCAGAGAATGACAACGAGCCAGAAGCTGAAATCTTCAAGGAGTGAGAGGAGAGACTTGGAGAGTAAATGCTGACTGCAGGAAGGTGGAGTGGTGGGTAGTCAAGTCTGATAATATGAGTCAAAGCTGGGAAGTATTGAGGAGTGTGGGAAATGGCCTAGAACTGACAGTGAGGAGCAAGGAGGATGCCTACCCTAATTTATGAACGGTTTCTTCCATGGCTTTAAAATGAATTCCCCAGGGCCCATCCCTACGACTAGGGCATTTGCTTATACATCAGGCCTTAGTCCTAAATCCTGGTTATACCATCAAAGACTCAGTAGAATAAGAGTGACCGTATGCTTTATCATCCAAATTAGGACACTTTTGGGCAGGTATCAGCTGAGACTCTCCTGGGAAAATCAAGCCGTGTGGTCATCCTAAATAGAGTGTGTGTAGAATTTCATCCCAGTGTATTTCAAGGCTCCAGTTTTCATTTCTCTCCTTGGCCAAGGTCGGTCTATTGTGTTCTTGGGCAAGTCATGAGCATCTCTACTCACCCCTTCTGAGATGCCTACATGTCAGGCAACAGATGGAGTTTCAGCACAATAGATTGCCATTGAGTTCTCCCCTCACTCCCAGTTCAGGGAAATCTGAATATATGCAAATATTGAGGTGCTACTAACACTGAGGCATGGTTTTGTTTATGGGGAACCAACATTCTCAGGAAGAACAAGTGCCTATTAGAGGATATGCTCCTGAGGGTTCTTAGGTGGCAGAGGATCAATGCTTTCACCGTGTTTATACTTTTTCCTTGATGATCTCTCTAATGCAAAAAAAGGCTCCCATCCCCACTAATCTCCCACATGAATGATACATACCCAGTCCATCTATCTGTGTGCAGGTGACCCTTGTTCTTAACCACCATTTCCTTGGTGGGAAGTTTACTTCTTCCCATGTCTCAGGGATGAATAATACTGTCCTTGTCAGCTGAATTCCTACTATTATTAGCAAGTTTTGTGTAAGAACTGAGTGGATTGGGCTACATGTGCTAGGCCCCTTTCTGTTCTTTGATTCTCTGTGTTTGGGTCCTTTTCCCCCTAGCCTTTGTCTTCTGTTTATAGTGATGGCTCTTCACTGCCATCCAGCCCCCCTTGGTGTGTACTGCAGCCTTTTATAAAACAGCCAGGGCCCAAAGGTGTGAGCATTTGAACCTATGCTCTTATTAACATCATCACCTAATGAACTGAGCCACCCAGAATTTGGGGATAAACTAGAGATTATAATTGACTAGAATGCTAGGATTTCAATTTAAGAGCCAGAAAGTGAGCCTTTCAGCTACCAGGAGAGGAAAAGGCTGTTGTGCTATTCTGTGGTCCAGCCCTCTGTGCTAGATGATGACACCAACCTGTCCAGGTGTTATTGACCACAACTAAATCTCTGCCACCATGTTGCCTCTTCCCAGATCCTGGAGACTTTCACTGGCTCAGGTTATACAGAACATTTGTCAAGTTTTCATCTGTCCAGCATCTAAATCTGCCTTCAATAGCAGCCACATCCCTTTGGGTCTCCTCTACTGTGTGTAGTCTTGGTGGGAGGCAGAGGTTTCCTTTCTTTTCAGAGGCTGAAGAAATGCAATCCTCCTCCTCCTCCTCCTCCTCAACTCATCACCACAGCTAAGGGTCAGGCTCAGCCAATATGACATTCCCTCTTGGGACTTGGAAACTTGAACAAGGGAGGAAAAGATGTGGGCAAAGTTGAAGACCACTCAATGTGAGAACACCAGCCACAGCATATGATTGGACTCTTCCTGCTGCTGAGCTCCCTGTAGCCTCCTTGGATCTTGTTTCCAAGTCCTCTACTCTTCTTCCTGTCCTCCTAATAAATTCCCTTCTGCCCAGTTAGCCAGGATCTTCCTCTTTCTTGCAACTTTCACAGACATATGCCTACCTGGTGCCTTATGGGTGGAGAAAAGTGACAATTGGGCCACCACTCATTTGCCTTTAACTCTACACAAAGCTATACAAAAGTTGTCAAGGTCCAACTATTCTCCTTACTGGGAGGCTGCTGCCAGTGGTGAACACAGTAGAGCTGCTGTTTGTGATGCCCTTTTTGAATATTGGGCCAGCTCTTAAGGGCTAACATCCCAGTTAGAGAAAAGGACGCAGGGACCTGCACGGTGGAGCAAATCAGAGGCAACATCCACTCTTCCCACCTAAGCCCAGAATGCCTTTCAGTCTCTCCATCTGGAAAACAAAGATCATAATGTCTGCAGGTCTGGGGGTGTCATGGGGGTTAATATATGATAGCAAAGTGTTTTGACATTGGAAGAAAGTGCAAGATAAGTGCTGAGCTTTCTGCCAAAAGACATAGAGGCACTCAGTGTTGGATGGGAGACTTGGGATTTAGAAGTTCCTGGAATCCAGCTCAGTGCTGAGCTCAGAAAAATGAGGTCACACCTTGCTCTATAAAGAGTCATTCAAAAAGGGGACTGATGGAATAAGGCTGGTGTGGGCCTAATTAGCTGTATTCTGCCCTTGCTGCTGCTGCTGCTACTGCTGCGAAAAAATTTGGAATTTGTCTTTCCTGTTGCCAGTCCACTTTGCAGCATCCAACACCTTGAGGCCTCTGTTCAAAAGATAGGCAGATCAGTTGCACTCTGGCATGGAAGCCAATGCTGGAGATTTCTTCCCACTGCCCAGGCCTTGTCCCCAGAATATAGTCTGATCTCTCTCTAATGAACAGCCATACTCGTTTTCACTGACAACACCACCATGGGGACCAGAGACAGGTTGAAGTCCCCTTGCTACATGGGTAGAAGTCCCCTTGCTGCGAGCATCAGTTCCTAGAGCATTTGGTTGAATATACTTCTCAGGTAGCATTGATCACAATTAAACAATGCCTTACTTATCTTCGTACAATACTGGCTTGTTGTTAAACTACATATTACTTTGTCAATCAAAAGAAGGAAAGACAAAGAGAGAGAGGAGAAATGAGGGTAAATGACCTAAAGGAAAACTTGGAGGCATTGGTAAGAAGGAAACCACTTGGCATCTCTGTGTCAGGGTCTTAGTTGAGTTGGTTATTCCCAGGAAATTAGCAGAGGTTACTTAATCAACAGGGTGACAAGGTGATTAATGGACTGCTCAATAGGAAATGTGATGTTGGGAATGGATTGGTAAAAGGGCAAGAAAGGCATGTAAAATGACAGTCACTCCCCATGGAGTTCAGGGAGCTGCAGTCTGGAAACAGTGGATAAGGGATTGTTGTTTCATAAAACTTTAATGAAATTCTTGAAAATCATAGCCCAAGGCTGAAGAATTAGTCTTATGGAGGCATGTGTAGGGCCTACCAGCTGCTTTAGTTCATTTGTTGCAGGCAGAATAAAGGACTTTTCCTGCCACCAAATGATGAATGCTCCAACTAGCCAGGAGGTGGTATAGCTCACTGGTAAGAACAGAGAGCCAACCTAGACCCGGGTTCAAGTAGCTGCTTGGGCAACCAACTGTATAAGTCTTTGTGTTTTTTTATTTATAAAATAGTGGCACTAAGAGTACCTAGCTTAGAGGACTATTGTAAAGAACCCATGAGAAAATATGGGCAAAGCACTTGGCCAATACCTGGCATACAGTAAGCACTCTATATGTGTTAGCCAAAATGACGTGTCAGTGCTGAAAGCAGCATAGCAGCCATTTAACAAATGTTTATTGATCCACAGTATATGCAGAACACAGATATATAAGTCATACGAAATCTCTGCCTTCAAAGACTTTGGAATTTGTGAAA
This sequence comes from Gorilla gorilla gorilla, assembly GCF_029281585.2. Lineage (NCBI taxonomy): Eukaryota > Metazoa > Chordata > Mammalia > Primates > Hominidae > Gorilla > Gorilla gorilla. The sequence goes on from NC_073228.2 coordinate 149,922,832, forward strand.
AAGTCACTGACTCAACAAGAAATTGCCACTGTAAAACGAAATAAACACATATAGGATCTTATGCTCTGAGCTTAAGAGCTAAAGGGATGTGGGGTGAGGAATGATCAGAACTGGAGTGAAAAAGGATGAAATTCAAGTCTTCTAGCTCCACCAAGGCCTTGATATGAGCCCCGCTTCCTTCCCTCAGCACACCCTCACAGTTATCCGGGTGTAGGGAGGTGGGGCCAACTTTAGTTAAGCTTGTAGTTCACAAAACGGGTGTGTATGGGTGGGAAGAAGGTGAGAAGTAGCCACATTTGGTATGTGGTTGGGAGCTGATAGGTTTTTAAATAGGACTCTTGACTGAACATTTTCTTTCTCTATTTCTTCTCTTAAAAAAAAAAAATTTCCAAAACCAGAAAGACCTCTAGTTTTCCAGACTCCCGGAGCCCTGGTCTCTACACCACATGGACGTTATCCACCTCCTCTGTGTCCTCCCAAGGCAGCATTTCGGAAGGTGATCCACGGCAAAGCCGTCCCTTCAAATCCGTCTTTGTGCCCACTGCCATAGTCAACCCCGTGAGAAGCACAGCCGGCCCTGGGACTTTAGGACAAGGGTCTCTTCGGAAAGGGCGGAGCAGCATGAGAAAGAGTAAGTGGTGGCAGAGAGGTACGTGCCTAGAGCTAAGTGATGGGGGGATCTGACCCCGGGGTACACAGGATGCTTTTTGCAAAAACAGGATCTTGGCTTTAAACTAAGCCCCTGCAAAGGGTATTATACAATTCCCAAATGACGAGTTTTATTGAATGAAGTCATACCAACTCAAGGTGATGGCCCTAGGTTACTTCATACATGCTTGTTGAATGACTGGGGTGATGGCAGCCCTGAGCGCCAACATGTAATTAGAACATGGCCAACGTGGACACTGGCTCTTATTAAGACACAGTGATGAAAGCATTTGCTGGGTCAGTGCTTCTCAAACTGTACTCCAAGGAATCCCTCAGCGGGTGCCACAGGAGAAAAAGAAGAATGGGGTGGATGGGCAGGGCGTGGGAGTAGGAAATGAGGATTAAGGAGGCAGTGATCAGAGCCCCTGATTCCCACCATGTTATTTAAGTAATTAATGCATAGAACTTTTTTAAAAAGGTTTACAGTATACGAACTGGAAAAAAGCAAATCTCCCTCAAATCCTTAACCCTGAGTCCCAAGTTCTCTTCCGTAGATAGATAGATGGAAACACACACACCTGTTAACCATACTCACTGCATTGTTCTACACCTTGCTTTATTTTTACCATCATAACATCCACATTGCACACATGGCAGTACATACAGATTCTTGAGAACTATGCTTTTGTCTCTTCACATAGTGAACTTCTACATAAGATTTCCTTTTCAGGCATTGTAAAAAGTGTTTGAAACCCAATTCTTCTACAAAAATCAAGATTTTACTTTCTTATACCTCTGTAGAAGAAGACAACAAGCCAAGCCCAGAAAATATGATTTATTCTATGTTCCCTGAATTAAACTAAGCTCTGCGATCTCTCTTGTGATCTTAACAGATGAATTAACATGAAAACGCAATAGGATTGGTCAAGACAGAAGAGTAACGTGTGGGACAATATGCCCCTTTTTAAGGAAAGACCCCCCCTTAAAAAGAAAGCACATATCTTAGCTTCGCTGTCCAGTGCCTTCATCTGACAGCCTGTTTGACCACCAGTCCCATGACTCTGGGCACTTCATTCCACTCAACTATGCCTCCCTCCATCACCTTCCTGTACCTCCCTCCACCTCTCCCCACAACACACACACACAATAAGTAATCCCACCACAACAGCCTTGGGAAAATGACTAACTTCTTCTGCCTTCAGTTCACTCTTCTGTAAATGGGAAATAAAAATTCCTACCTCATCAGGGTTAACTTAATAAAACAACCCATATATGGCTGATAGCACAGTGCATGGCACATAATAATCTGTCAGGAAACATTAGTTTTTTATAGTATTTTTTATTACTATCATTGTTACTGCAATCAAGATCATCTTTGGTCCATCCAGAACATGAACTCACTTAAGGTTGAAAAGCTCATACACGGCTGAATGTGTGTGGCTCACACCTGTAACCCTAGCACTTTGGGAGGCTGAGGTGGGAACATCACTTGAGCTCAGGAGTTCAAGACCAGCCTGGGCAATACAGTGAGACCTCATCTCTAAAAAAAATTTAAAAGAACAAACCAAGTATGGTGGCACTTGCCTGTGGTCTCAGCTACTTTTGGGGCTGAGCGGGAGGATGGCTTGAGCCGGGAAGGTTGAGACTACAGTGAGCTACAATCTCCTACTGTACTCCAGTCTGGGCTGTTAGTGTCTATATATATATATATATATATATATATTTGATTTAAAGAAGGAGAAATGTTCACACTCAGTCTAGACCACTTAGGTATGCAGAGTTGCATCCTGAAAGCAATTGCTCACACTTTCCTTAATATACTCCCTCTCCACCTTTGCAAAATCTTGATTGGCATGGAGCCTCGACTGCTTGCATTGTATACACATGTAATAAGAAAGCATTAAATCTCTTGGAAATTAGGAATTGATAAATAGATAAGGCATAAAGCCAATTTTTCACACATTTACAAGAGCCTAAGGACATGTCTGCCTGGTGCTGCTTTGACTTCCCAGGTCCCGGAGGCTTTCTCTTTCTCTCTTTTCCCAAGATGAGGCTGGCAAGCTATCAGTCTCTCCAGAGCAAAGAGAAATGGCAGGAGAATTGACTGCGTGAAACTCACAGGGCCGTTAGTGGAAAAATAAATGTCTAAATTGAAAGGGTCACACTTGTGTAAATGGTGACTGGCTTGCTTGCAGCAGCGAGGACACCGACTGTGTTTAGCGAGTGTCCTGCTTTTCATGTACACATCTGGCTTAATAAGAAGTCACGATGCAGACGTGGCCTTGGCTCAGACCCTCTGTGCTGGACACAAATGACTTTGATTCAAACTCAAGTCCGTGGAGTGTCACAAAGGACTAACAATGCTGGCTGGGACAAAACCTACAGCTTCTCTAAATGCTGAGGGGCCCCTATGGAGAAATGGCCCAGTGTGTTTCTCATGGGTGTCTCCTCCACTTCCCCACAGAATGCAATGAACTCCTGATTCCCCAGGTCACCTACAGGATATATGTCCAATGGATGGGGATCTCCTGCCTTCCAGAGAATTTGAGGGGAAGAAATGACCTTTTCCTGAGACAGGACCATCTCAATTAAAAAAAAAAAAAAAGGAAAAGAAAAACAATGAGCTCAGTAAGGGACAAAACCAAGCTCTTGGACCTTGCATTTTTAGGATATGTGATCCTTTACCCAAAAATAATGATAGCTAACAAACATGCGGCATTTATCATATTCTAGGCACTATCCTGATACTTTGCACACCAAATAGAATGCAATCCTTACAGCAGCCCAATGATATACTGTTATTATCTCCAGCTTACAAATGAGAGAACTGAGGTGCAGAGAGGTGACGTGACTTAACTCATCCCAGGCTTTCCAGGAGGAGGTCTGATTCCAGATCCTGTCATGAGACATTGCAAAGCCCATCCTCACAGCCCTAACTGTGGAATAACCTTTCCAAATTTGCCTTTGTCTGCTGTTGTGCTTGCCTAGCACTCACAGTGATTTCCACTCACCCTTTCTCCCTGCAGCCCCCGACAAAAAGCAACCCCCACCTGCCACATGTCTAAAGCTTCTGTCAAGATTTTCACAGCAAGTCGCTGGGCAGAGTTTTCCTCTCTCCTCCTCTCTTTCTCCTTTTCCTCTCTCTCATTCTTCTCGGTTGCCTCTCCTTTGTGTTTCTCAGTGTCTTCTATTTCCTATCTCTGATTCTGTCATGTGTTTCCTATTTGGTCTGACTGCCTCTGTGTCTGCTTCACGTGTGTGTGTGTGTGTGTGTGTGTGTGTGTGTGTCACAAGGCAAATGGAAGCAATATACCTTCTGACAGCCCCCCTACACACACACACACACATACACACTCACACACACCATTCAGCCAGAGAGATATTTGCTGCCAGCATCAGCAAACAGCACTAAAAAAAGAATAAGGTCACCTTTGAAAGACCCGGAGAGAATGTGAGTGCAGTCAGATTAGGAAAGCGCTTATCTATTCTGGGATATCAGGAAGCACTGCTTACCCAGCCCCACCCAACCTACTGCCAGCCGCCCCTGCTGCTGATCTCTCTGTCCTATAATTCCCCAGATGGATCCCTGCAGAGACCCCTCCAGTCCGGGATCCCCACTCTCGTGGTAGGCTCCCTCAGACGCAGCCCCACCATGGTCGTTCGGCCTCAGCAGTTCCAATTCTACCAGCCACAGGGGGTCCCCTCCTCCCCCTCAGCCATGGTGGTGGAGATGGGGTCCAAGCCTGCCCTCACGGGGGAGCCCGCCCTCACGTGCATCAGCAGGGGCAGCGAGGCCCGGATCCACTCCGCGGCCAGCTCCCTCATCATGGAAGGAAAAGAAATCCCCATCAAGAGTGAGCCTCTGCCAAAACCGCCCGCGTCTGCCCCACCATCCATCCTGGTGAAACCAGAAAACTCAAGAAATGGCATCGAAAAGGTAGGATCAGAGTGACATTGGGGGCCCAACTCTTTCGATCCCGTACTATGCATAGTGTCTCAGCTCGGAGATTTTAGTGTTTGTGAACAAGGAACCAAAATTGCAGCCTCGAAAGAATCCTCACACATAACACTCCTCCTCCCCAACTCCCCACTGAGCCATGGCCAACATCCCCACATCACCCACGCCCTCCCTACATGTGTTACTGATTCGCCTTTATGTTTCCTGAATATTTTATACATCTTTTGAGGCCCAAAAGTGTCTTGAAAAAAAAGCATGACTTTGGCATTAGATGAATCTTGCTTTGAATTCCAGCTCTGCTGCTTGCTAGCTGGGTGACTTTGGTCAAAATACTTCACCCTTCTGAGTCACTTAGTTTGCATAATCTGTAAAATGGAGGTAGAAAGAGTAATGTCCACACAGTAATGGAGTGGAGATTAAACGAGATATGTGAAGTGCTTACATAGGGTTTGACACATAATTACGCATTGTATAAAAGGGGCAACTGAGGCACAGGATAATGAAAGTGACATCGAGGTCACACTGAATGATAATGACTCCAACTACCTTATTGTGACCTCTGTGGCAGACGTCAGATCTGTTAACTTCTAGTCCAGGATATTTCCCACTAGAAGACATGAGAGTTTTTGTAAAAGGCTTATGTTCTCAATAATATCCTTGAAGCAGGAGGAATAGTGGGAAGAAAAGACAGTAAGAAAGTTAGGTGATGCTTATTGCTGTCTTAATTTATGAACATCACCATCATCACATCATCGCCATCACCACCTCCATCACCACCGCCATCAGCATCATTCCACCATCATTGTCCATTCCCCTCAGAACGGAAAGAGGATGCGATTCCCCCATTGGTTAATCAGTTATCGAATACTAACAAGCTGGCAGGCACTGTGCTGAGTACTTCATGTGTCCCATCTATTTAATCCTGACAACAACCCTCTCAAATAGGCATTAGTTTCATCCTCATTTTTAAAATTAGGAAATGGCAGCTCAGGGAGTTAAAGAGCATTACCCAAGACCGCACAGTTGACACATATGTGTGGAGTAGAATCCAGATCTGATGCAAAACTCATGCTCTTACTGCTAAGCTATAAGCTCATAGGGAAAGGTATTGGAAAAAGCACTGACAAATATAAAGGCTGGGAGTTCTTATTCTGAATTATAGAAATAATTCAGAGTTTTCTAGGCCCTAGTTGCCCATTACTCCAAGCTTTTAGATACAACTATAAGCATTTCATAAATGCCCAGACCTTGGCTAGATATTATGAGGATCAGAACGTATGAAAAAACTCAGATCTTAGTGGGGGATACTAGGGTTGCATTACATGGAAGAAAGACATCATTCCTGAGCAGTACCACAGAACACTTTATTAGGCCCTGAGATAGAGACTGGCTAAAGCAAATACTGTACCTATAGGTGCCTGGCAGATATATAACAGGCTAGGAGATGTGAAAGGAAAGAGGAAGAGGGGGAACTGGCATAAACTGGAGACCTTGCATCTCATATAAAGGGGGCACTGCTTCTCAGGTCCAGCCAGCTGTTGTCAGAATGAGCCATAGGCCCAGTGCGTCAGAGCTTTGATTTTTTTTTTAAGAGACATATGAAATTCTGATTTTTATATGCAATCTCCCAATTTTTATGTGTTGGCGAGTCGATCAAACCCTCAAACATTCTGCAGGCTAAATTCAGCCAGCAGGTGTCCAGTTTGCAAACTGTGCTCTAAGGATTTATAAGGCCATTATGGAAATCTCTAAATGGAGTCATCAGGAGAGAGGCCTCAAAGAAAAGGAAAGCCTTGAGATTGGCCTTAATAGTACGTAGAGAGGAGAGAGGCAAGGTAAATTTCTTTAATCTTCCAGAAGGGATCATACCCTCTTGCCTCAGGCTGTTTTTATAGGCAGTGGCCTACCCTATTTCTCCCAGATAAGTCCTAATCCTTTTGTGGTTCTCAATTTAAAGCCTCTGGGAAGACTTCCCTGGCTTCTCCACTTCCAGCTGAAGTTAGATGCTCCTCTGCATTCTCAGCATCTTGTACTTCCCCCATCTTAGCACTTGACACTCATGGTAGCCACAGATATTTGCAGAATGAACACATAAATGAGGCATTTCAAGTGGGGACAAGCATGGGGAAATAGACATCTCCCACCACACCTGTGTCCATTTCCTCTCCTTTCTCTTGCAGCAAGTCAAAACCGTGAGATTTCAGAATTACAGCCCTCCTCCCACCAAACATTACACCTCCCATCCCACCTCCGGAAAGCCTGAACAGCCAGCCACCCTCAAGGCGTCCCAGCCTGAAGCAGCGTCCTTGGGCCCAGAGATGACCGTCCTATTTGCCCACCGAAGCGGCTGCCACTCCGGACAGCAGACAGACCTCCGGAGAAAGTCAGCTCTTGGCAAGGCCACAACCCTGGTGTCCACTGCCTCAGGCACGCAGACCGTGTTTCCCAGCAAATGAACCTACGGGTGGCTTTTCCTAGACCCCAAAGAGGTGAATTGCATTTAAATACAGTCTGCCTGCACTGAGGGCATCCTGCCATTCTTTGGGGACTTGAGCATGGGTCCTTGTTCTTCCTATTTCACCTCCAGGGAAGCAAAAGTGGGAGCAGAAATTCCTGCCCTGGGTGGGAGGATGGATGGCATGGCCTTCCAAACATACAAACACAATGATTTGATGCCACAAAGCTTGCTTACTCAGACCAAGGAGTGAAAAATTGTCGTGCCCACTTTATGCCCCAGCATGGAGTATGTGGCCTCTTGTCATCCCCGTGTTACTGTGTAGAATTTCTATGGTGTCCTAAAGGGGGCTGCGGCAGGGGTGTGACAATGGTGGGATTGTTGGCGTTGCTTCTTTGACCTTACAATATCCTCAACAAGCATTAGAACAACTTCTGCCAACTTCTGGGGCCTGTACACTGGCCACTAGTAGCTGCCATATCTTTTTCCCTCTGTAAAGTCATAATCCTGGCTGCAAAGGGAGGATTTCTGCACGGGGTGTGAGGTGGATACTTTGAACATTCTGAGAACCCAATAAAACTAGAAGGAGTCAGCTTCCTGAGTATGCTCCACTTAAGAAGGTCAGAGAGATCACTGAGTACCAAATATCAAAGGATTATCATACTTTAAGCTTCTCGATCCATTTTCCCACATATAATCCTATGCAATAGATAAGCAGAAAGCATGTGGCTGTGGATAGGGCCATGTATGGCATTATGGACAATTAATTCATCCTGGCTCTACAGTCTGACTTCAAGAAAACACAGCGTGCTTACAAACAATCTTATATGGGGTTAGGGTTTAGATATATAGTCTGACTTCAAGAAAGCACAACGTGGGCCAGGTGCGGTGGCTCATGCCTATAATCCTGGCACTTTGGTAGGCCGAGGTGGGCAGATCACTTGAGGTCAGGAGTTTGAGACCAGCCTGGCCAACATGATGAAACCCCATCTCTACTAAAAATACAAAAATTAGCCAGGCATGGTGGCGCACGCCTGTAATCCTAGCTACTCTTGAGGCCGAGGCATGAAAATAGCTTGAACCCGGGAGGCAGAGACTACAGTGAACCGAGATTGCACCACTGCACTCCAGCCTGGGCGACAGAGAGAGATTCTGCCTAAAAAAAGAAAAAAGAAAGAAAAAAAGGAAAGCACAACATGCTAAAAAAACAACCTTATATGGGGTTGGGGTTAGGATCTACATTTGGATATATATTGTTTGCATTGCAATATTCCTGACTTTCCCTGCTTTCTTCTCACTTGGGGCAGATGAGCTATTTCACTCACAAGGCAACAACACCAGTGCGAACATGGCAGCCCGAGGCTGGGGTGGGAGTGCTTCCTAGGGGAAAGCTGCTATAAAAAGGATAGGACAAAGAAGGCTGGAGGAGAAAACGGGGGAGAGGAGAAGGAGAAAGAGGAGGGGTTAAAGAAAATATGGAGGAAAGAAAGTAGGCATAAGAGTAAGAGTGAAAGAGGATTGAGGGAAAGCACAGGAAGAGGCTAAAGGAGACAAGGGGTGGGGCAACCTTACATTCCCTGACAGGGTGAGAAAAGAAGGACAGAGCCTGCGGTGAAGAATGGGGCAAAATTAGATGACCCCGCTAAGATGGAACTGACGTGAGCAGGACCAGCCAGGGAGAGCCTTGTAATCAGGGTAGAGGAGGCATCCCAGGAAGCCGAGGCAATGCTGTGAGACAACACATTAATTCTCATTAAACTTAATTGTTGTGATTTAACATTTATTGCATGCCCATCAATGTAGGCAGTTTAATGCAGAAATAACATTTGCTACTAAGGCTGGGTGCCATAGAAAGAAAGAAAAAGAAAGGAAGGAGGGAAGGAAGGAAGGGGGAGGGAGAGAGAGAGAGAGAGAGAGAGGGAGAGGACAGAGAGAGGGAGAGAGGAGAGAGAGAGAGAAAGAAAGAAAGAAAGAAAGAAAGAAAGAAAGAAAGAAAGAAAGAAAGAGAGAGAGAGAGAGAGAGAGAGAGAGAAAGAAAGAAAGAAAGAAAGAAAGAAAGAAAGAAAGAAAGAAAGAAAGAAAGAAAGAAAGAAAGAAGAAAGAAAGAAAAAGATGCAGGGAGGGAGGAAGGGGCATGTCTAATTAGACCTTTCCCCTAGATAGTTATTGAAGGTCCTGGGATTCAAAACATGTATCTTTTACACACCCACTCACACACTCGGCAAACAGAATTGTCCACAGACTTTTTCCAGACCTTAATAAAACAAAACAAAACCATACTCCTCCCATAAAATACTGCCATTGTGTCAGACCTTTGGGGCTGGTAGAGCCAACATGACAGCACGTTGTTCTAGCTATCTCAATCACGTTTGGGTCCATATCTCACAAACTTTGGGTCAATATCTGATTTGTGGACCCAAACAAACATGAGATATTGACCCATTAGGTCCACAAAATCAACATGCCCAAATCCATGTCTCATTGAACTAAATATAATAATCCAGATGGAGAAATGAGATAAAGTCACAAGGACAGGGAGGCATTATGTGATTTGTCAAAATATAAGTACCTATACCTCATCTTTACCCAAAAAGCACTCTCAATGAGTTTAGCAATGTTTAGCAGTCTACTCTACACTCAGAGTGGCATAGATATGGCATGACTGGCCGACCAAATATTTAGTCTATCCCTCAGTAGCAATGTATCCAGTTAATTTTTAAGTTTTGTGGCTGACAAGCAGGGTGCTTAGATGGAATGGAGATGTCCATGCCTTCCAAATGAAATGAAATATTCTTCTCCCACCATCTATTTATTATCTCTATGGGATAACCTCTCTGAGAGATGCAAACAACTCCAAGACTTGCCACCTCCACTCCCTCCAGTCTCTTCACCCATGTGCAGCATCAAACTCACCCTCTCCCAAAGAAAATCCCATCTTTGTGGAGTTTTAAGAGGGTTTGAAAGGGACAAAGGATGTTTTTTCCAAGTAAAAGTTGGCTTCACTGGCAGCTTTAACTCATTCATTCCACCAACATGCTTTGTAAATTTATTGTTTTATTTTTTGTAGAGATGAAGTGTCACTGTGTTGCCCAGGCTAGCCTCAAACTCCTCGGCTTGGCCTCCTCATGCCTTGGCATCCCAAGTGCTGGGATTACAGGCATGAGCCACCACACCCAGCCCCAACATGTTTTTAATATTTACTGTGTGCTAGACACAGCAAGGAAGATGATAAACACATCCCCTCATGTAATTTCCACCATATCCCTATAAGGCAGGTAGATTGTCCCCATTTCAGAGCCAAGGAAACTGAAGCTTGAAAGTTAACCACAGATGATGGCAGAGCAAGGACACAGTCTCAAACTGTCTGACTTCAGAGCCCAACTTGGGACTTGCTCCATGAACCAAAAACCCATCCTTGACTTCAGGATGCTGACTCTGGACTGCCAGGAGGCAGCAGAGTGCATTTTTGGCTGCAAATGCGAAAGAGCCTAGAACGCTCGGCTGCGCACAAACACAGTTCAGGTCTTCATTTACCGCTTTCTGGCCATGGGATGTCAGGCCGGTTACTTCATCTCTCAGAGCCTCGTTTTCTTACATAGGAATAATACAGTGTAGTGCCAACCTCAATGGGCTATTATGAGGATTATCTGAGATAATGATACAAAGTGACTTAAACAGTGCCGGCATCATGAACACCTAACAAATTTTAGACTGGGATGTTTTTAAGCAAGCAGGCTGTTGAAATTTCCAGTGAAGAAATTCTAACAGAAGGGTCTGCCCAGGACTGTGGTGCTAAAAGGAGACTGACACAGACTAGTCTTGGAAGTCAGAACACAGTCTAAGCTGAGTCCTGAAGGAAAAGAGAGAGTCAGATACACAAAGTGGTGGGAAAAAGGGTATTCCAAGCAGGAAAAGATCTTCAGCATTTGGGTTTAAATGTAGCAATGGACCCAAATTCACTTAATACTTAGAGGAATTTATTCCCTTGTGGAACATTCCAGAGATCCCAGGTAGAACCTCAGCCCCTCAAGTCTGAAGGTGAAAATTCCATCCTGTGAGAGCATCACCCCTCAACTAAGGTTCAGACAGTCCCTAGGAAGAGTGTCCCTTTGCCCTGTGGTCAGACTCTGGCATCTTGGTGCTATGAAAAGTGCTAAGAGTAGGATTTGATTGGGGGAAAACGGGAGACTTCTGAGTGGAGAAGGCGGATCATGCCCAGCTGGGGACATACTCTGAGGACCACACCTGAGGAAATGGTCCCATTGAGCAGCATCAAGATCCTTACTTAGGACTTGTCTCCTTCCCTTTGTGTGTGGAACCCGCCTCACCTCCTCTACCCTTCATCCATCCCACAGACAGGGCTTTCAGAGCAGGAAGAGTTTAAAGCAGCACCCCTACCTGTGTCTTGATGAGATGCAGGACTGACTCAAAACATGGCTCAGTGACCTCCAGTGTGTCTTGAAAAGTCAGGGGGTCCGTCCACACCAGGCCTGCCTTCCCCGGCAGCAGCAACCCAGGCAGCTGGATCAGGGTCAAGGCGGCTTCAAATAAATGAACATTCATTCTTCAACATACTGCGCCACAGCAGCCTGCTTCACTCACCCACGTGACCTACCCCTGAATTAGGCACATTCCCTCCAGAGACTGTGCAGGACCCCATCTCTCAAGTCCTCATAACCCCCTAGAAAGTCGCAGCTGAATACTTAGGGATCAGCTGATCCAGGACACTCAGGACTTAGGAGTGTAGTAAGCCTGGCCTGGGCCCTAGAGAGTCTCACACAGTAGTTTGAAGGTGGGTTCTGGGTGTCTGTGTTTTTAACAATATCCCCAAGTGATTCTGATTCACATAAAGTGTGAGGCTCCAATCCACCTTTCTCATATGGCATGGCAGAGCCAACATTCAGCCCTGACATCCAGCAGGAGTGTGGCAACACTGGTTGGTAGAATGTTGAAAGAGGTTTGTACTGATAGGTGAACAGTGGATGCTCTGAGCTCCCCAAGGCCTGCCCGCACCCACACCCCAGTCCTTCCCTCAGGTCCTCCCCATCGCTCTACCATCCAGCATCTAAAAGCTCAGGCCAGGTGCAGCTAAGACCTCCAGCAATAAAGCCTTTCTCCATTCCAATTGGCCGGTGCCTATGCCATCCTGGTTGCTAAATATCTTAACTGTGACCCTGGAGTACAGTGTAGGACCCAGAGAGGTCACTCAAAAGCTAAGAGCTCTGCTAACAAGCCCAGCACTCGTCCCAGCCCGCTCCTGACCACTGTCCAGCCCTTGACAATCACCTTCACCTGGTCCTTGGCCTAGGAAAGGCACTGAGTGGGAGGGAGGGCAGCTCCATGCTGGCTGGTCTGCCTTTCTCAGCTAACATCTTCAAAGGCCTCAGCAATGCCTGTGAGCTTCCCAGCTCCTCTGCCATTGGTTTGGCAGGTACGGAAGTTATCTGTTTCCATGAGAGGAGCAAGCATCCATCCTCATCTTCTCACCCACGTCTGACCACACAGGCAGCCACATAGCTTCTGGACTCCCTTCCTGAGAAGTGAACAGCTGTGGCAGGCAGAACGGCAAAGTCCTATCAAGTCTCTCCAGCTGGGACCAAGTGCTTAGCGAGCTGGCACGGGGCAGTGCCGGACCAGCAGCTGCCGCCACTGATGCTTCTCTTGTTTATATCTTGAGAGAAAAGACCCCGATTCTCTCTTTAGCTAAGAGAAGATAGTACTAGCACTTCCAGAAACCTCTTATCTGACCATGAAAGACAGTCACTTAGGGAATGTGTTTGGCAGGCAGGACCAAACCAGAGACGTTAACTCCAAATATCCTTGTAGCAAATTGGTGTCATGGAGAATAAATCATACAAGGACATTTTACTTGAAATAGAGCAATGTTAAATGATCGAGCAGACTGTTTTCGAGGCCTAGATTATGTCCTAGACCAAAGCAGAAACAGTGTTCCCAGGTGGCCCTATGCCCACTGATCTACACTTTGACAAATAGAAGGCAGCGAGGTGGGATCTTTTCTGGATTTGGGGCCTTCTTTCTGCTTTTCTCTCCTTTTTATTATTAAATGCTTCACACATATGAAATATATGTCTATACACATATGTAATTATACAGGATCATAAAAATAACCATATACCTGCCACTCAGCTTTTTTAAAAATAGTAATTGTCAATACCACTGAAGTCCAGTGTGTGCCTCTCCCAACCGCATTTCTTTCTTCTCCTCCCCACAACCTCCCTCACAACCACTACCCTGCATCCCACACTTATCCTTCCCATGTAATTCTCCCACACATATACCATATGGAATTTTTAGTGCAACCCATAGAGATATTTGGTAAACACTACTCAAAGCAGATATTGCAACCTAAGGCCGTAGATATTCTGCCTGAAGATTTGAGCTCCCGTCTGGCTTCTGTGCCTGAGATTCTAAGGCTTTGATTCATTGCTGGGAACTGATTTTGATGCACCAACATGTCTGGTTTTGAGAATTTCTGGTTTGGAGGAATTTTGTCAAGAATTTTTCCAACTACACCTGTTTTGGGAGACCTTGTTGCTTCTGAATGGGGAAATACAGGTTGTGGCCATGCCCAAATTGCTTGAGGGCTTTTAAGTGATTTGGGGGCTTTTAAAGTAACTCTCCTCTGGGCCTTGCCTGGGACCTCAAGGTAGCCAACCATAGAAACCAAAAGCAGCTTCTCAGAATCTGAAACTGAAATGAGATCTTGCTGCTGCTTCTGCTGCTGCTGCTGCTATTAATCTTTTAATAAATTATCATAAGAACCTTGTGAGGTATGCAGGGAAATGCTTGTTTATTTTTTGTTTTTTTTTTTTGAGACAAGGTCACACTCCCGTCACCCAGTCTGGAGTGCAGTGGCACAATCTCGGCTCACTGCACCCTCAACAGCCCCGGCTCAAGTGATTCTCCCACCTCACCCCCACAAGTAGCTGGGACTACAGGCGTGTGCCACCACACCCGGCTAATTTTTGTATTTTTTGTAGAGGTAGGGTTTTGCTATGTTACCCAGACTGGTCTCGAACTCCTGGGCTCTAGCGATCTGCCTGCCTCACCCTCCCAAAGTGCTGAGATTACAGGTGTGAGCCACCATGCCTGGCCTGAAAAATGCTATTTTTGCCTCCAGACTACAGATCAGAAAACTGAGACTCAGAATGTTTCAATTCCTTGTTTAAGATCACAAAACTAGTTTGAGGTATAATGGAAACTGAAAAAAAAAAAAAAAGCATCTCTGACTCCTCATCCAGCAATAATTGCCATCATGTATCAAGCACCTACTATATGCCAAGCACTTTACATGCTACATACATTGTGTCATTTAATTCTACCCAACCCTATGACAGAAGTACTGCTATTTTCCCATTTTGAAGATTAGAATTGAGACTCGGAGGTCAAATGACCTGTCCAAGGCAATAAGGACTAGAACCCAGGACTCTAAGCCAAAACCTTAATCCCTCTTCTCAATGGCAACTATCAACATGGTTGAGATTGGAGAGCATGGACAAATGAGATGTGCCGCTGAGTTTGCTAGGATGGGGCTGGAGATGGAGGAGGGTTTGTCTCACAGGGTCAAGCCCTCCCAGAAAAAAACCATGAGGTTAGGTTTGCTATCCAACAAGCAGGGGTGGGAAGTAAGATAACTGAGAGTTTTATGCACAGAGAAATCCAAAAAGCAAATCTACCCCTGCTCCAAGAGTTGCCAGACATAGCCAAGCCACTTGAAAAAGAACTGAAGCTTACAATGTGGTTCTGGATCATTGACATCAAAACACAATGATCATTTTGCATTCCCCAGGTCACTCTCTCTTCATGAGATTATTTCTGGTTTTGTCTGTCCTCACTCTAAATGATACAGAGCAGAGTCCCACAAGAAGAGGGATATGATCTCCAAAATGACCCCCACTTCCATCTCCTCTGCAGGAACAAAAGGGCTCAGAGAGCTGACATCTTCCAGTGTTCCTTGCTGGTGTTTATCCGAAGTTCAAATGCAATTTCTTTTGGGGGGTAGATACACACCCACAGATGCAAACTAATTAGGCAAATGGGGTCACTGCTGGATGGACAAGAGCTGCAGCCTGATAAGGACTAAAAGGATGCCAGCCAAGACCTAGGGAGAAAGGCAAAAGACATCTGCAGAGGCTGTTTTGTGCACTATGTGCATTTCGTGTTAATGCTCTTGGAATCAGTGCTAGCATGACCGACCGACTTAATGAGAGCCATTTTTGATGTCAGGGTTTGACTGCTATAGGTCACACATGTCCTGGAGGCTAGCACCATCCTAATGACCTTCCCATGAGAATCACAACTCCCTGACCATCCAAGAGGATTGTGAAGGCTATTTGCATTCAGGAGACCCTCACAAATAAGTAGAAAGGAAGCTTGAATCAAAATGTACAGAGGCAGCTAAAACAGGCCTGGAGGTCCAAAAAGGAATTCAAATAAATAGTGCCTTCAAAAGGTTGTACCCAGATTCCTGCAAGCCCCACCACCACCTTCTCTCCAATTCCATAAGAGATGTCTTATGTCTCTGTCAAGGAGAGGGTAGAGGACTGCATTGCCCGAAGAGGACATGTCAGTCACAGCTTAGATAGCGCTAGCCTCCATGACAAGGAACAACAGTCAAACAGTCAGAAGGGGTGATACTGTTTTGAAGGGAAGGCTAATTTTAGATATCAGAACTACATTTCTAAATATTCTGTTCTGCACATTCTATTTATAAGCTGAATTCTTTTTTAAGCATAAGTTGTTTTTAGATGTTGGCAAGTTTTGGAGCTTAGGACTTCTTTGTTATGGGGGCCTCCAACAGAGAACTAAAAGCATCAGTCAAGGACCAGCTATGTTCCCAGTCCACTAGAATGTCACAAGATCTGGAGAAGTAATTAATATAATAGCTGGGATGATGAGATTTGGAACTGGATCACCTGGATCTTTGTCACAGCTTTGTTACTAGCTATGTTTCCTTTGGCAAATAACTAAAGAAACTTGGAAAAGTGACACATCCCTAGACCTCGTTTTCTCATTTGTAAAATGAGGATCAGACTATGCACCTCCTAGTAGAGTTCTCAGCAGGATTTAGCAAGTTCAGGCATGTCCAGCTCTGAGTATGGTATTGGGTACATAGAATTGTTCAATAAATGGTAGCTATTACCATTTATTGGATGTAGAGGCACAATTCAAAACAGAGTACAATAGCAAGCTAGGCTCTATCAGACAGAAGTGAGAGGAGAGAACAGTGAGAGTGTTTTAGTTGTTAAGAGAGCTTCGTGAAGAAGAAAGATTTTGAAAAATGAGCAGCACAGAGAAATGTGACATGAAGAGGGAAGTGCCTGGACTCTGGAGTCATATATCCCTGAGTTCAAATCCTGACCCCACTTGTCAGCTATCTGACCTTGGACCAAGTTAACAAACCTCTCCGAGCCTTTCTTTACTCATCAGAAAAGTGGGAACAATAATCAGCACTTCACACTGTGATTGGGAAAATCAAGTGACACGAGGCCAGATGTTGGTATGCAGAAAGGGACCCAGAAGTGGTAGCTGTTGGAGAAATTTGCAGGATGACACAGGCTTGAAAGCAGGATGAGCAAGAAGAATGCTAAATATAGAAATAGAATCTCAGGCTGGGCATGGTGGCTCATGCCTGTAATTCCAGCACTTTGGGAGGCTGAGGCGGGCGGATCACAAGGTCAGGAGTTTGAGACCAGCCTGGCCAATATGGTGAAACCCCATCTCTATTAAAAATACAAAAATTAGCCAGACGTGGTGGTGGGCACCTGTAGTCCCAGCTACTTGGGAGGCTGAGGCAGGAGAATCACTTGAACCCGGGAGGCAGAGGTTGCAGTGAGCCAACATTGCACCATTGCACTCCAGCCTGGCAACAGAGCGAGACTCCATCTTAAAAAAAAAAAAGAACAGAATCTCTTACTAGCTGCCATTCATTAGTTGTGGACTAAATGCAGGTACCTAGTGAATCCCTTAGAGGGTTTGTAACTACAGGGTTGCTAAGAGCCCAGTAGAGTCAGATGACCTGGATCCAAATACAGGCCCCGTGTTTCCCTGCTGTGTCATCATGGGCAAGTCATTTAACTTTTCCAACCTGTAGTTCCCTCCCTTGTAAAATGCAGGTATTAATTGTGCTTTCCTCAAGTGGTTTGGTGGGGATTAAGTGAGACAATGTAAATAGTCATTAGCACAGTGCCTAGCACAAGAAAATACTTTAATGTTTGCTACCATTATCATTATTTACATTCATTTTCTCATTTAATCTTCACAAGCCCCCCATGAGTTGTATTATTGTCCCCTTGTCCAGGGCAACCGTTAGCAAAGATGGGGCCAGCTCTGAAGGATGAGAAATCTCAGCTTCTTTGTTCTCTGACCTTTCAGATAAGCTGGTCAATGGTGCCAGGGTTGGGGTAATATGACAATTATTTTTAAATGCATTTTATGCCATAATCCTCGTCAGTCTTTTCTCATCTGGTGGTCCCCACGGCCTCACCACCTCATCTGCTGAAGGTTTCAGATTTAGGGCTGTGTGTACCCCAGAATGCAGCCAGCAAGCACATTAGTGTTGCCCCTCTGGGCACTTGCAGCTTCCCAAGGTTGACACAGTTTATGAAATGTCCATTCTGATTTGCAAATAGGTCTGACACGGACATGCTTCCAGCTGGCTGGTGATTTCGATAACAACCTCTCCTCCTTGGTGCCAATTAACAGAAATTAAATGTCCCTGGCACACTTTGTAATTCAGAAAATGCTGATTAAACCCCCGCTGGGCGTCCATTATGACCTACGGGCTCCAGGCAAGTGCTGCTCCCACTCCATCTCCATTTAAAGTCGCAGAATGTTTTCTTCCTGGGCAAAAATCAATGTCACTTCATTCACTTATTCATTTTTTTTTCAACGGATATCAACTGAGCATCTACTATGGGCTATGTGCCAGGTGTTGTTCCGTACAGTTGGGATACAGCAGTGAACAACACAGATAAGCTTCCTACCTGCAGGAAGTGGAGTAAATGGCAAAGAAGCAGAAGAATTTCTACATGTCAGATGTTATGAAAGAAACAAAGTGATGGGACAGAGAATGGCTGAGGGGCATGAGCTATATTACGTAGGGTGGCCAGGGAAGGTTCTCCAAAGGGATGACATTCGAGTTGAGACCCGAAGACTAAGAAGGAACCAGACACGCAGCGTAGTGGGAATAGCAGGAACAAGCTCAACCTGTCCCCTGTCCATGAAACTCTCCATGGGGTAGGTTTCATTAACACTCTTTTTTTTTTTTTTTTTTTTGAGACGGAGTCTCGCTCTGTCGCCCAGGCTGGAGTACAGAGGCGTGATCTTGGCTCACTGCAAGCTCCGCCTCCCGGGTTCACGCCGTTCTCCTGCCTCAGCCTCCCGAGTAGCTGGGACTACAGGCGCCCAACACCACGCCCGGCTAATTTTTTGTGTTTTTAGTAGAGACGGGGTTTCACCGCCATTAACACTTTTTCATTTATCAAACATTTTTGATCATACAATAAGTATTTGTTGAATGAACAATTGGAGAATAAATGAATCCCCTTTTATCCTGACAAGAAGGCCTGTCATAGGAAGGATAAACATAGGGAAGATGCCACTGGAGTTATTACAAGCGGAGAGGCAAATTACCGCCCTTTCCTCCACCGCGTTCCCCATCTCTACAACGAGGGACTTGGCTTAGGCACCAGCATTCAGGACTGTGAGATCTTAAGAACTCACCTTTCAGAGGAACTGGCCCTGGCAGTGCTTTAAAGCAGTGACTAGGCAGCAAACAATAAGCAAACTGACATCTAAAAAAAAAAAAAAAAAAAAAAAACCAGCCAAAATGGTTGTTTGGAATTGTATACATGAAACATAAAATATAATTTCCTTCGTTATCATTAGGGTATAGTTATTGAATTTCTGCACCCACTTACTCATTCAGAAAATACTTATTACTAGTTGTGAGTCTCTTCTCTTCCTCCCTTCAGCCCTCTGCCCTCTCTCTCTCTCTCTCTCTCTGTTTCTGTCTCCCCCTCACTCCCCCAACCTTTCTCTGGCACAGCATTTCAAAGCCCAGGCTATAGATTTGGAACACCTGAGTTGTACCTAAAGTGTGACTTGCTGTGTGACTTTAGGTAAGTCACTTCACCTATCTAAGTCTCAGTTTTCTCATCTATATAAAGGGAATAGTAATAGAAGGCATCTCACAACACCATACAAAATAAACACTAAGGTATTATTATCTTTGTTACTATCCATTATTATCCTTTGATAGACAGGAATGTAAAGTTTAAAGAACTCAACTTAAGAAACTGAGACAGGTTTTTAGGGCATAAGAAACTCCAGTAACAAATGTGACAGCCACTGTTTAATGACCTGTTTCTACCTGTAGGATTTCCTATTCTTTGAGATAATTATGAAGCAGGATCACAAGAAATATCCTTCAGGAGGTCTTTTAATCTGTAATAATAAGTTTGAGCCAACAATTACAGAGCACCTGCTATGTGTCAGACACTATTCTACGTGCTTTACTTATATCAAACATCGACTTATTTAAAATTCCCACAAACAGACAAAATAAATACTATTACTACCCCCATGTTACTGGTAGAAACTAAGGCCTAGAGAGATTAAAAAACGTCCATGGGGTCACAAGGCTAGGAACTGTGGGGTTTGGAAATAAACCCAGGCAATCTGGCTCCAGTCTGTGGCTGCTAACTGCTTTCCACCTCAGTTAAGGTTGAGTGAAAGTCCAGACAGAGTGGTTCATGCCTATAATCCTAGCACTTTGGGAGGCCAAGGCGGGTGGATCACCTGAAGTCAGGAGTTTGAGACCAGTCTGGCCAACATGGAAAAACCCCATCTCTACTAAAAATACAAAAATTAGCTGGGCATGGTAGTGGGCACCTGTAATCCCAGCTACCTGGGAGGCGGAGGTTGCAGTGAACCAAGATGGCACCACTGTACTCCAGCCTTGGGCACAATGGCGAAATTCCATGTAAAAAAAAAAAAAAAAAATTGGATGAAAAAGCTATCTCCAGACATCAGGGGGTTTTGGTGATGTTTTTGTTTTTGTTTTTTACTTCAAATAGACTTGGTTTCTGAGTGCTCAGTAAACAAAGAATTATTACCTGCCTAATCCCAAAACCCCTGGCCTGTAGACAGTGCTAATAAGGGCTGCTACTTCATACTGCACAATGCCAGCCTAGGAAAAGTCACACCTCCTACCATTGATGGGATTTTTTGGGTGCCTATTAAAATGTCAGTTGATCTTAGAGTGGAAGTTCTTTCTACATCATTTAGCACAACCTGGAAGGTCAGATTAATGTGGCAGCCAGCTTTCCCTTGGCAGTTACTTCCTTATTACTTCCCTGCCCCTCACTTGTTCTCAGAAATGTTACATCACAATAAATGTCATTAAAAAGAGCAAACAAACCACTGCTACTCGCTTGGGATGCAGATGCTGTAATCTGGGAGGGACATTCTCACAGCTGCCGACACCAAGACTGATAATACAGATCAAAGTGGCCATCTCTGGGCCCATTGTGATATTAACAGGTTGAACCTTCTCCATAGGCGGACACCCAGCATCAGCACTGGCACCAACCTAGGCACAGGGAGGAGAGGCAGGATATGTCTAAGGCAGACCGCCTTCCTTTTGAGGGCTAAAATTGGTAAATAACAAAATGAACCTCCCGCCCATGTTCAGTGGTATGTAGTGAAGACAGCATAACTCCAAATCCTGTGTAATTTATTGACAAGGTGAGACACAGAATGCATCCTCGTTATCAAGGAATGCCTGCTTCTCCCGCTGAATGCAAAGCAGCCACCTGGAGCCTCTGACAGCTCTTACTTGCTGTTGTGCTGAATGGAGCACATTAGCTAATGAGGAAGTGCTGCATTGCATTTGCAGGCCCTGGGAGCTCAGAGCAGCTCAGTTTTGAGCCCAAATGTGGTTGTCTGCTTGAAAGTTGGGGCTCCTCTGGTACATTCAGTCTCTGGAGCCAAAGATCTTAGTTCTGCCTTTGTAAGTTGGGAGTTTAGGTAAGACTCCCCAAATTGATGTGATAAGACTTCCACAAATGGCTTGTAAGATCTGACTGTTCCACACCACCCCCACAAAGAATGAGGCTGTGATCATTATTAAAGTTTCCCCAAAGAGAAAACTAGCCTGTTACATCAGCACACGTCCCTGGACAGAAAAGAAATCAGGGTCTAGATGAAAGAAAATTGGACAAGAGATAGAAAATTATCGAACTAATTTCCCATCATCCTTTTAGCTTTCTCCTTTCCTCCTCCAGCATCGTTAGTTTAGACTTTATTTGTACTCAGAAGGGCCAAGAGCCATGCAACAAAGTCATAAAGAGCGAACTCCTGTTATGTGCAATCAAACCACCTGCCCTCCCCTCACAAGGGGCTGCCAGAGAGGTTTGGCTGCACTTTCCTCTGGAGCATCCTCAGCCTCGGAAGAGAAAGGAGGCAAGAGATTGGCCAGGGAGGGGAGGATATTGATTACATGTGTGAGGATCATAGGAATGCAGGTTGAGTTTGGTCATCAAAATACAATATTTGAGACCTCAGAGAAATTCTGGGGGCTCATGGATTTTAACTTTTTATTTTTGAAATAATTTCAGACTTTTATAAATGTTTGCTAAAACAGTGCAAAGAGTTCCTGTAAACTCTCCCACTAGGTTCCCCAAAAGTTAACATTTTACCAGGTTCATTTTTATTTTTTCTGGACCATTTGAGAGTAAGTTGGAGACTAAATGCTCACTTATCCCTAAACATTTCAGTGTGTATTTTTTAAAAATTAGAATATGCTCTTACATAACCATAATAAAATCATGTTGATATAGTACTATTAACTAGTCTACAGGTCTTATTCAATTGCCCTACTATTTTTTAATTGTCCTGTTTTCCCTTATAGAAAAATTATTTCAAAAGCCTTTTCTAGGACCCCTTTCAAGACCACATCTTGCATATAGTTGTCATACCTCTTTAGTTTCCTTTAATGTGGAACAGTTCCTCAAGATTCATTTTCTTTCATGGTCTTGGAATTTTGAATATTGTAAGCCATTTATTTTATGGAATGTCTCTCAATTTGTGTTTGTTGTTTCTTCATCATTAGATTCAGGGTTTAGAGTAGGAGTAGGGGGCTTGGCAGTAACGGATGATAACCGGTAGAATGAAATAGGAATCCCTGAGCCTATACTGACATAAATAAATAAATGTAGGAGAAGGAAAAGCTCTCCCTTATGGTCAAGTGCCAACCTCTAAGTGTAAAAGGAATTATGGAATTAAAAAAAAAAATTTGGCAACCATTCAGTAGTAATTGGTTCAGGCAATAACCATGAATGAATATTAAAACTAGTGGATGAAAGCTGAGAAGTCTCAGAATATCTCCCCACAAGATACTTATTAGTCACTGAAGGAAAAAAAAATCACAACTTTACAGTAGACAATCACCTTAACCAAAACACCAAAGTTAGCATCACAAGCGATGGGGAAACAGATACTGTGTACCTCCTGATATGATGCACTCAGAAGAACACAGCATCTCTTCTGGGAGAAGATAAATTTCTGCCCAAAAGATGTTAAGAATTCTGAAGAACTATAGTTCTTCCCAGCTGCATTCACACACAACAGACTCTGAAATCCTTTTTACCTTACAGAGCCTGCCTTGGTCATCTTCCCAGGAGGAGTTCATGACAACTGGGATACAGAAGAGAGCAAACGATCTGCTGGGATGGAAACTGCTCAATGGAGAGTTTGTGGACTGCATAATATTCCTTGAACATCAGGGATGGTACAGGGATACCAATAGTCTGGCCTCCAAGACAGGAGAGTAATAGGAGGAAGAGCAAATCTGTCTTCACCTGCAGTATTAATGGGTGGTGGGCCAGAATGGAGAAAAGCAAGTGAGTCATGTGCTGCTACAGGTTACACCAAACTCCCATCCCTCTGTTACTCACTGCTGTTGTCAAAGCCAAACTTTATCTTGCTAATTTCTCACAGCTTGGCACCTAACAAATGACAAGGCAGGACATCCAATGCCTTCGAGCTCTGTGGTCTGGCCTGTCTCTCTAGATCAGATTTAGAGTGATGTAGCAGATGGCATAATATTCTCTTTGGTGTTCAATCCGAAGAGGCCAATGCTTCAGCAAAATGTCCCCTAGCCATCACCCCCAGCCCGACTCCCCACCAAGCATCCTGCATCCCTCTGCCACATCTTCATTCTTTTCCATTCTGTCTTTTCCCCTGATACTTCTGACCCTGGGGATTTCTAATAGAGCATAATGATCAAGAAAATAAAGACCTGGTACATAAAGAGTCTCAGAAAAAAAATCCATGATGTTATATGAAAGATACCAAACTGCAGTGCTTACAAAGAGGCTATTTCAAGTAGAAAGACATAAATATCACTTATAACCATGCATCCTTTATGTTCATAAATAAGTCATCATAAAGAACAAGCCATTAGAAGACATTCTACTCCTTGTTTAAAAAAAAAGACTATAATCTAAAATACAATTTTAAAATTACTGGGCTAACCTGCAAGAGACATTGCTCACATAAATGAAATTCATAAATACCGTGATGTTATTTGAACCATATATTTTCATCTTCTCCTCCTCTCTTAAGACATCAATAAGAATTTGATTTTTAAAGGCACATGCTGCTCTGATTATCAAAGACAATAACACAAATGCAGCATCACTGGGATATGTCGGTTGTTTTAAAGTTCAGATCCTAATTTTACTGAGGAAGCATCCTCAGTTTTTCATCTAGCCCTGCTTGTAAACAGGATCCAGCATCAGCCAAACCATGAGCAGAGTAAGGATTGCATCTGGAGGTTACAGAAATGTTTTCTTCTATGTGAAGCTATCACATGCAGGGGTTAAACAGGCAGCCATCTTTTAATGCGATGAATAATTTGGACTTCTTAGCCACACCCTTATCTCGGTTAACCACAGGAGGAGGTGACAATACACCACAAGAAGCCCCAGAGTTCTGCCAGGTGGTAGGTGAGAAGGGAAGAGGTGGGATTGAGCACACTGGCTATTTATACCTTGTCTTCAAAGCCCTCTTAGTCACATTTCCATCTTCATGCATTGGCTTCTGCCTTACAATTAAGCAATAGGAAACCACCACTCCTAATTTTTGCACGTGCTGCTTTTTAAGTCTCTGGGAACTTTCCATGAGGTATAGTGGAGGGTTTCATAAGGATTTAGCTCTTCCTTCGAACCTGCTTAGCCGATAAACCAGATATTTTTTTAAAACACAGCATACAGATTCCAAATGATCAAGGATCAAAAAGTGTTGGGGATGTCAGGAAGGATGCAAGGATGGGCTTGAATGATCACAATGAGTCAACCCAGAAATGTGCAGTAGAATAGTTTTCTAATGGTGACATCTGAGTTGCATCTCCCGGAAATATTGTTTCTTATTATTACACTTCGGGTCAGGGGAAGGGGTGTTAAGGGTAAAAAGAGGAAGGAGCAAATAGATAAAGAGAAAAATTCACGCCTCCAGGAAACATAAGCAGAAAAACTATAGACTCTTGTGTCTCTGCTTATTTTTTTAAGTACAGTGCTTTTAATAGACCAAAGAGAATCTCTATGAGTTAATATGTATGTGAATAATGTTTATAAACGGGGTATAATGTGTTAGTCATTATGGAATATTGTATAAATAAACCTTCCATATATAAAATATATATAAAATGATTGCTTAGGGCAGTGGACACTTAAGGACTTCCAAACCTTTCATATCTTCATCCCAAAAAATAGAGCGTTCCAGGGCTGGCAACTTATTTCCTTAGTATATTCCACTGTAAAGCCAAGAGGTGTGGGGGCTTGTTTTCTGGTTTTGTAATTTGTAATAATCTGTATGGATTACTGTAAAATGTCTGTTGCATGTGTGTTGGTGTTGGTGTTGTTTACCCACATGGAGTCATCAGAGATTTGTTCCACACTTTGTATCCTGGAAAACCAAAAGGAATTTTCTTTTCTTCGAGACAGAGTCTCGCTCTGTCGCCCAGGCTGGAGTGCAGTGGTGCCATCTTGGCTCACTGCAACCTCCGCCTCCCGAATTCAAGCGATTCTCCTGCCTCATCCTCCCGAGTAGCTGGGACCACAGGTGCGTGCCACCTTGCCCTGCTAATTTTTTGTATTTTTAGTAGAGACGGGGTTTCACCGTGTTAGCCAGGATGGTCTCGATCTCCTGACCTTGTGATCTGCCCACCTCGGCCTCCCAAAGTGCTGGGATTACAGACGTGAGCCACCATGCCCGGCCTGGAATTTTCTAGTAAGAAGAAAAACATACAGAATATGTCTTCACTGTTGGGTAACTCTGAAACTTGCAGCAATCCGAATTTTTTGTAAAACTGTGCTAATGGGATGTTTAATGTCAGAGTTATTGTCTCGCACTTCAATATCTAGTACTGGATAATGTTTCTCCTGGCAGCACGTATTTTTTTTTCAAGTCCTTTTTTCCTGGACTTAACATGTTCTTCTAGAAGACACCAGAAGTCATGACCCTAAGCCACCTCCCTTCAGGACCACTTTCTACCATCGGTTTTCAAAAAACTATCCACATGTTAATTCTGTTTTATGTTCTGTGATTCTGTGGTAGACTCAGTGCTTTCAGAGTCCAGAGCTTGACTTGGGTTAGTGGCCTTAATGAAGTGCTAAATTTGCTCTTTACCGCGAGACTGATCAGAAGAAGCAAAAGGGGAAAGGGGGCTAGAGGTCCACTCGCACCTTTCACATCAGACAAGAGGAGGACTGTGCCAGAAATCTGTGCATGAATCACCATCTGCTCTTCATGCAGGGAGGGGTCAACCGTGTGAACGTGCAGAGATTACTCGAGCCTTCTTTGCCAAAAATATGCATTCTTCCCAGCTGTAAGCGTGTGAAGCCAAATATGTCTTTTAGCATGAAACAATAAAAACATGTTTATTTTCACTTAATAGGTTATTCCCCAGGCCTGGATTTTTTTTTTTTTTTTTTCAGTAGTTGATTTGGAGAGGGCAACACTTCATCATAAATTGTCAACAGTGAGCATTTGATTTCTCCCAAAGGGGTTTAACTCCTGGCAGCTGCTCTGGACATCCAAAAGGGAGGGTTGGGAGGAGAGGAAATCACTTTGACGGATGGGAATTGCTAAGTTTCAGTGGAGGTAGGCGGAGAAACGGGCAAGAAACACTTCCTTTTAATGCTCAGCAGGCTGAATTCACCTCTGTGGAGCAAACTCTGGTTTGTACAACCACGAGGGCCCACAAAGGCCTCTTGGCTGGAAGTCTTCTCTGCCTGATGAGTGCAAAGGTTAGGTGCACAGACTCAAGTGCCTGATTTCCTGTGTTGCCAGCTGTTTAGCCTTGGGTAAGTTACCTAACCTCTCTGTGGCTCAGATCCCTTTTCTAGAAAATGGAGATATAATAGCACCTTTCTAAGGGATGTTAAGGATAAATTTCTTAAAACATGTAGAGTGCTTTGAACAGTGCCTGGCACATATAAGTGCTTAATAAAATTAGTATTTGACCACCTTCACAATGTTTGCCATATCC
This sequence comes from Gorilla gorilla gorilla, assembly GCF_029281585.2. Lineage (NCBI taxonomy): Eukaryota > Metazoa > Chordata > Mammalia > Primates > Hominidae > Gorilla > Gorilla gorilla. The sequence continues at coordinate 149,949,469 of NC_073228.2, forward strand.
ATCTATCGCCTGTGTTATTATTTACTGAAGATTCTTATTTTAATTGACTCAGTTTTCTTTTTTGAGGTGGGGGAAACTTCATCTCTAGTATCAACTTTCATCTAGAATTTAATTTAAAGGAAAACTTTATGTTCCAATAGTAAATTAGTAAAATTTGGCCGGGTGCAGTGGCTCACACCTGTAATCCCAGCACTTTTGGAGGCCAAGGCAGGTGGATCGCTTGAGCCCAGGAGTTCGAGACCAGCCTAGGCAACATGGCAAAACCCTGTGTCTACTAAAAACACAAAACTTAGCCAGGTGTGGGGGCACACGCCTATAATCCCAGCTACTCTGAGGCACAAGAATTACTTGAACCCGGGAAATGGAGGTTGCAGTGAGCCGAGGTCATGCCACTGCACTACAGCTGGGCGACAGAGCAAGATACAGTCTCAAAAAAAAAAAAAAAAGGAAAATTAGTATAATTTTCCACAAATATAAAGTAGCCATAAAACAGTAATCACACTTATTTACTGAGTCCATCCTACCTGCCAGGCAGTGTGCTAAATGTCTTGATGTACAATTCTCATGCCCTGCAAAGTCAGTACTATCACCATCCCACTTTCCGGATAAGGAAACTGAAACAGAGAGAGGTTAGCAAGTTTGCCTATGGTTGTGTAATTAGTAAACAGAGGAGGCATTTCAGGCTGCAGAACCCAGGTTCTTTGGCACTGTTCGGTGCTGCTGCCCTAACAAAAACATCTACCAAACATGGTAGATGGTCACTTCTTAGGGCTGCTAAAATAAATGATCACAAACTGGGTAGCTTATTCTGTCACAGTCTGGAGGCTAGAAGTCCAGTATTAAGACGTTGGCAGGGCCATGCTCCCTCCAAAATCTCTGAGGGAGGATTTTCTCTTGCCTCTTCCAACCTCTGGTAGCCCCAGGCATTCCTGGGCTTGTGGCAGCATCACTCCCATCTCTGCCTTTGTCTTCACATACCCGTCTTCCCTCTGTGTCTCTATCTTTGTGTCTTTTCTCCTCTTCTTGTAAGGACACCAGTCACACTGGATTAGGACCCACCCTGAAGATCTCATTTTAAACTAGTTACAACGGCAAAGACCCTATTTCCAGATAAAATCGTATTCACAGTTACCAGGGGTTAAGACTTCAACATATCTTTTGGTGGAGGAATGGGAGGTGGGGAACACAATTCCACCCATAGCTGTTGCTGCCTGAGGTTTTGAACCTGGGGCCTGAAGAAGATTTCTAAGTGTTACAGAAGTGTTCAAGATGAGCACCAACCTGAGACTTTCTCCTTCACGCAACCAGACCTGAAGAGTTGGGACAAGGGAAAGACAATGGCTGATGTGTTTCAGTGACATTTCCAGCCAGTCCAGATGCTAACTAAAGTTAGCCACCTCCTGCCCCATCCCTGATACTCTGAGGAAGGTGGCTTGACATAAGAAAGCCACATAACAACTCCTCCAGCTTCTCAGACATCCCTCATGAAAGGATGGCAGTAGAAATCTGGAGGGGAAAAAGCACGCTTCCAAAACTCCAGCAGGGGAGGGGAGGCACAAAACTCACCTCTAGGCTGGGCGCGATGGCTCACGTCTGTAATCCCAGCACTTTGAGAGGCTGAGGCGTGTGGATCACCTGAGGTCAGGAGTTCAAGTCCAGCCTGGCCAACATGGTGAAACGCCGTCTCTACTAAAAATGCAAAAATTAGCCAGGTGTGTTGGTGCATGCCTGTAATCCCAGCTACTCAGGAGGCTGAGACAGGAGAATTGCTTGAAGGCAAGATGGCGCCACTGCACTCCAGCCTGGGTGACAGAGCCAAGACTCCGTCTCAAAAAATAAACAAACAAGAAAACTCACCTCTAGATCTGCTTTATATGGCTGGACTGGAATAGCAAATTCAGACAAATGATAAAGTCATCAACAGGGAAATGTGTAAAGAAAGAAGAACAGTAGAGACAGTAGGGGGGAAATCATTTATTTTCGTACCATTTCAGTAAAAACTTAGGAAAAAGCAATTGTTCCACTGAGAGGTTTGAGAGGAGGGTGTTGGGGAGTAAGGAGGAGGAGTTATCTTGCTGTCAAACCAGGGTGTCCTTAGTCATTGGGACTGCACAGATTTCATAGACTTGGGAGGTCCTCATCTTGAGTTCCCGGGCCACCTGGCAGATGGAAAAAGGCCAACAGCAGTGCACCGCCAGCCAGTCTTCACACAGTGTGCCCTAGGGCAAGACCAGAATCTGTTCTGTTATAGTCACACAGGCTCATTTTTCTTCCCCAGGGACCTGTACAATGTTACCTCCTGGCCCTTCAACCACAGCTTCCAAGGTTCACCAACATCCTTAAGCCAATGCCCAGGGACACTAAGTTGCATAAGTGCCAAGCAGCTGAATTGCTAATCAATACCTGCGATTCAGAGCGCTGCCCTTAGGACCTCTGATATGTGCCTTTATAATTGAACCACTGATTTATCTATCAACTTCTTGGTTCTTTCTCTTAGAACCTAATATTTATAATTATTTATTTCTTTGGAGTAGGTAATAAGTGAACATGGCCTAAAATTTCAGTGTAAGAAGGGATAGGAAGCAAAAAATAAATCCCTCTCTCCAGCTGTCCCCAGCCATCCAGTTGCCTGCCTGGAAGTAATCATTGTTACCAGTTTCTTGTAACCACTTCCAGATACATTCTATGTCTACATAAACATATACATATATAGTCTTTTAAAATAGTTCCATACTTCTGTGCCTTACTTTTTTTTTTTTTCCACTTAAAAATACATCAGTCTGGGCCAGGCATGGTGGCTCACACCTGTAATCGCAGCACTTTGGGAGCCCAAGGTGGGCGGATCACTTGAGGGCAGGACTTTGAGAACAGCCTGGCCAACATGGCAAAACCCCATCTCTACTAAAATAATATGGTATTTTAGTTAACTTATATTTCCTGGTAAAGAATAAAATTTTTAAATGTATTTCCTTTCTCAAAGTTTCCCACTAAGCATGGTATGTTTCAACATCCTCACCCACCCTTCTTTTATTTGGAAAATCACAGGTTTGGAAGGCATCTAGGTTTTCATACAGATTCGGGTTCACGTATACCTTCAAACACACTTACCTGTATTTTATGTCTCTCCCTGGTGCCAATTCTCAGTGCAAAGGTGGACCCAGGTAACAACGGCCAACAAAGACACTCTCCATAATGCCTGGCGATGTCACACTCAAGACACATAGGACAGAATAGACCACAGAAACCTGTCAATAACCACATCCAAAAAAGCCAAGGTTCTCAGATTTCTTGGAGCAACTTCACATCTCAAAGAATATTTACAACATTATGCCACCAGTTTAATGCTGCACTGTCTCCCTGCTATCAGACTGAGAATAAATAACCAATTCCCAAAACTCATTGTATGAAAATTGCCATAACTGAGCCACATCAAAATTGCCTTCTTTTGTTAAACACTGGCAAAGATGAACCTGATACAATTCTGTTAGCGTTGACTATGGTAATTGTTTTGTTCCTGTTAAGAGAAAAAGCATCAAATAATTTTTTTACAGTTGAATCATAACTGTTGCTTTCATTATGTTCATCTATCTAATTTCAATATTTAAAATAAACATGGTATACAGGATATTTTTGAACAACAGACATCTATTTCTATAAGTGTAATTGAAAGGTCTTTTATAGTACATTGATTCTGCCTCCTATTCTTATCAGGGCTTTATTCTATCTCTCAGACCAAGTTATTCAAATTTATGTTAGTGTCTTGGAGCCACTGACATCTGCCAGTTTTAATCTGCAAATTATTAGGGGCTTGGTTCCTTGAACATCAACTGTAAACAATTTGTCATTTATTAGTTCACTCATCTTTACTGATATTGTTTTCTACATATTCTTCATGAACCTTCCAACACAGAGGTTCTATTCTAAATATGTTTTGGGTCACAGACCATTTTGAGAGTACAATGATAGCTATGAACTCAGTCCACAAGGGAAAAGAAAACTACACGCACATAGACATGCAAAATTGTGCATTCAATTTCACGGAGCTCATGTATCCATTGAAAAGTATTAACAGACCACAGGTTAACAACCCCGATATACAGTTAAGATGTTATGTCATCTAGCATCATAAAAGATGACAACTCTGATGAATGCAAATAATTAGGACTGTGAAACAGCAAAAATTCCAAGCTAACCATAATCTCTGAAAATTTTTTTAATAAATATTTTATGGAGGCATAATTTATATATAAGAAAATGCACAGGCCATCAGTGTTCTGTGGGATGAGTGCCAACAATCACATACACCCAAGTAACCAAATGTGTGGAACATTGCTCTCACCCCAGAGCTCCTGTGTCCTTTTCCAATCAATCCCAGCCCTCCTGTTGCCCACTAGAGGCAACCATTGTTCCAATTCCTATTCTTATAGATGAGTTTTGCCTCTTCTTCAACTTCATATTAATGAAATCATGTTTGCTTTTGTATCTGGCTTCTTTCGTTCAACATCATGTTTTTGATGCATCTATGCTGTTGCGTGAATCTGTCTCTTTTTTTAGAGTTGAGCCATATTCCATTGTATGAATATTCCACAAATTGTTTCTCCATTCTCCCACTGATAAACATTTGATTATTTCATTTTTTTGCTTTTATGAATTTGACTGCTATGAAGACTCATCTGTAAGTGTTTACACAGGCGTATGTTTTTATTTCATTTGGATGGATACCTGGAAGGGGAATTGCTAGGTTATGGGGTAAGATATACGTTTAACTTTGCAAGAAATGACAGACAGCTATCCAAAGTATTTGTACCATTTTAAACTCCCATCAGCAATGCATGAGAGTTATATTTTCTTTATTTATTTATGTATTGATTGATTTTGAGACAGGGTGTCGCTCTGTCACTCAGGCTGGGGTGCGGTGGCACGATCATGGCTCACTGCAGCCTCAACCTCCCAGGCTCAAGCGATCCTCTCATCCTTTCATCTCAGCCTCCTGAGTAGTTGAGACTACAGGCATGCACCACCACATCCAGTGTATTAGTCTGTTCTCACATTGCTATAAAGAAATACCTGAGAATGGGTACTTTATAAAGAAAGGAGGTTTCATTGCCTTACAGTTTCACAAGCTGTACAGTAAGCATAGCAGCTTCTGCTTCTGGGGAGGCCTCAGGAAACTTACAAACATGGTGGAAGGCTAAGGAGAAGCAGGCTTGTCTTACATGGCCAGGGAAAGAGGAAGAGAGCAAAGGCGGAGGTGCTACACACTTTTAAACAACCAGATCTCATAAGAACTTACTCACTATACAGTACCAAGGGGGGATGGATCCAATTGTGATTGGATCACAGGGGCAGCTTCTAATGGTTTGGCACCATCCCCCCTTGGTACCATATAGTAATCCCAGGCCCCATCTCCAACATGGGGGATTACAATCCTATGAGATTTGTGGGGACACAGATCCAAACCATATCACCTGGCTAACTTTTTTTCTTATCTTTTGTAGAGATGGGGTCTCTGTATGCTGCTCAGACTCCTGGGCTCAAGCAATCCTCCCATTTTGGCTTCCCAAAGTACTGGGATTACAAGCATGAACCACCACTTCTGGCCAAGAGTTCTGATTGCTCCACATCCTCACCAACATTTGCTATTGTCAGTCATTTTTATTTTAGTTACTCTTGTGAGTGTGAAGTAGTCACCATTGTCTTTTAGTGCACCAGACACGAAGGCTCACATACCATGACACCAGCACACTGAAGAACTTCCTGACAATGGTCTGTCTCTGGCTACCCCTTGTTCTCCCACAGTGAGCACTTCAAAGTCCCACTCCCAAATTCAGTGACAAAGAGGCAAAAAACTAGGAATTCTGTATCTTAGACTCTCCAAGGCTCCAGGACTCTGGACTTCAGCTTCAAATAGTGGATGAAGTAGCACAAGCATACAAAGGGCATGAGGGATGGGGGCAGAGAAGGAACATCTATTTCATCTATTTGGAAGTCTCAAGATAGTCACTCAATCATCTACTGTAGACATCTCTTGGCCCAAAGCAAACTCTGAATTCAGTCTCAAATAAGACTGGGATATTTTACCCTACATTTAAAAAGTAATCTCAAGTAGATCAGCAGGCCCCACCCAGCCCGGATACCTGGTATGAACAGCTTAGAGGACAGCAAATGGTCCAGTAAATTTACTGAGAGTACAGAGTACTCACACTGTATGCAATCTTGAATTAGGGGATTTTGAAATCAATGGCACATAAAAATCAATCAACTCTCACTTTATGAGTGGATTACAAAATAGTGTAAATCCCTGTAAATAAAAAAAAATTAATCAAAACTTGCTTAATTGTAAAGCTGGCAAACTAAGTGACTAATAAATAGTGTTTACACAATTGCCTCAGCTGCACCGCTTTAACTGATAAAGAGAAATGCCCACCTTTCTCAATAAGTATATTGTACAGAAATTGTTTAAGCGCATTTGAACTCTTGCACCATATTTTCATGACTCATATGCTTTTTACAAAAAACACATGCTTTTGTTTTTATTTTTAATCTTTTTTGTCATATAATCATGTTATCTAAGTGTTCATTAGGAGGTAGTACTAGATGCTGAAAGAAACATACCTCAAATTCAATTACTGTACTTTGAAGAAGAAATCAGATGTGATTTTTAAAAAACACTATGAAGGACAAATTTTTATTATATAATAGCTAATATTTATACAGAGTTCACTATGTACCAAGCCCTGTTAAAATCACTCTGCACTTATTAACTCATTGAATCTTTGCAACAATCCTATAGGTATTCTTCTTATCCCCATTTTACAGATGAGGATACTGAGGCCCAGAAGATTTGAGTAATTTGTCCAAATTTACACAATCATCAGTGAAAGGCAGAGGAGAGATTGAACTCAGGTAGTCTGGTCCCAAAGTCTGAACTACTATACATATTACTATGTGTTCTCATGTTTTATGTATTTATCTATTATGCCACAGTAGTTGTGGATTGGTGTGCTAGACAGTAGACAGTATCCTATCACCACTTTACATTTATTCCTGTGGGGTAGTCTTAAGTCAGGCAACTTCTTCTTTTTTTTTTTTTTTTGAGATGAAGTCTTCCTCTGTCGCCCAGGCTGGAGTTCAATGGCACAATCTCAGCTCACTGCAACCTCCACCTCCTGGGTTCAAGAGATTCTCCTGCCTCAGCCTCTCGAGTAGCTGGGAATACATGTGCCTGCCACCATGCCCGGCTAATTTTTGTATTTTTAGTATAGACAGGGTTTCACCATGTTGGCCAGGCTGGTCTCAAACTCCTGACCTCAGGTGATCCGCCCGCTTCAGCCTCCAGAAGTGCTGGGATTACAGGCTGAGCCACAGCACCCAGCCTCAACTTCTTTAAGGAAGATCCTTTCATCAAGTATTGCTGCTCTGTACTGTGAGGAATGCAGTGGGATATGGAAACACTGTCAGGTCACACCCCAAGAAGGGATGCACAAAATCAGGATGATGGGATCCTTTGTTCTAAAGACTCTCTAGGAAAAAACTTTGCAACACATATCACAGGCCAAGGATAAGTATCTAGAATATATAAAGAACTCTTGGCCGGGCGCAGTGGCTCACGCCTGTAATCCCAACACTTTGAGAGGCCGAGGCGGGTGGATCATTTGAGGTCAGGAGTTTGAGACCAGCCTGGCCAACATGGTGAAACCCCATCTCCACAAAAAATACAAAAATTAGCCAGGTGGTAGTGGCGTGTGCCTGTAATCCCAGCTACTCAGGAGGTTGAGGTGGAAGAATCCCTTGAGCTTGAGAGGTGGAGGTTGCCATGAGCCGAGATTGGGCCACTGCACTCCAGTCTGGGCAAAGGAATGAGAACGTCTCAAAAACAAAACAAAAAACAAAACAAAACAAAACAAAAAAAAACTCCTGCAAATCAACATATAGAAGATTAAACAAAAGAAGAAAATGGGCATAGGATATGGACAGGTAATCCACTGAAGAGCAAATACAAATGGCCAGTAATGAAGGCAAAAAGTTGCTCAATGTCATTGGAAATGAATATTAAGACATCCAGAAACTACTTATTATCCATGATAATGCCAATTTTTAAAAATTTGTCAGGCCGGGCGCAGTAGCTCACACCTGTAATCCCAGCACTTTGGGAGGCTGAGGAGGGCAGATCACCTGAGGTCAGGAGTTCAAGACCAGCCTGCCCAACATGGCGAAACCCCGTCTCTGCTAAAAATACAAAAAATTAGCCGGGCGTGGTGGCAGGTGTCTGTAATCCCAGCTACTCGGGAGGCTGAGGCAGGAGAATTGCTTGAACCCAGGAGGCGGAGGTTGCAGTGAGCAGAGATCGCACCACTGCACTCCAGCCCGAGCGACAAGAGGAAAACTCTGTCTCGAAAAAAAAAATTGTTAATGTGATATATTGTGGGGAGCCATGAAGAAATAAGTACTCCACACACAGATGGAAGTAGAAATTAGCACAGCCACTTTGGAAGTCAGTTTTGCTGAATCTATGACAATGTTACCTCATCTAGGACCTAGTGATTCCACTTATCAGTGTCCACCCTGGATCAATGCTTATACATGCTCACAAAGAGCAGGTACAAGAATAGTCATTGCAGCATTACTTGTAACTTTAAATTTGAAACAACATGAATGTATATTAATAGGCTGAAGTACAAATAAACTATAATGGTATAACTATACATACTGTGGAATACAAAAGATCAATTAAGAACCAACAGAGTTAAATCTCTAAGACAAATTTTGAGTTTAAAAAAATCAAACTGCATAATGATATGCACAGCATAATACATAATACCATTTATATTATAAATATAGAGAAATATAGAGAAAAAGATCAGGAAGGAAACTCTCTAAAATTTCAACACTTTGGGAGGCCAAGGCAGGAGGATCACTTGAGGCCAGGAGTTTGAGACCAGCCTGGGAAACATAGCGAGACTCCATCTCTACAAAAAAAAATTTAAAAATTAGCCAGGCATGGTGGCATGCACCAGTAGTCCTAGCCACTCTAGAGGCTGAGGCAAGAGGATCACTTGAACTTAGGAGTCCGTGGTTACAATGAGCTGTAATCATGCCACTGTACTTCAGCCTGGGCAACAAGTAAGACCCTACCTCTATAAATAAATAAATACAATTAAAAGGGACATGATTCCCTTTTCTGTAATGTTTCATTTTGTGCAAGGTAAATGTATTGTTACTAGTGAAAAAAATTTTTGTCTTTTTTTTTTAAGAAGCTCAGGTTCAAAAGGGATAAATTTAGCTTCTTCCTCTTACACCTAAAGGCCTGGTGGTTATGTAAGCACCCACAGTATAAATGATTCAGGTCTGTTCTCTGAGATGGGTTCCACCCGCATGTGTGGAATGTTGCTCATTATTCATCCTTCTAACTCATAGGAGAGTCAAGAGAAAGAAAAGAAACCTACACAAAACCAGAGTGTGGAGCCCCAGAGAGTAGAAGTAGGAAAGGTGGGTGGAAATTGCAGCAAGGCACATTTCAGATCAATTATTGCAAAAGAGGCAGAACTTTCTAACAATGAGATGCTCAGAAAAGAAATGGGTCATATTCATACATTGCTGGTGGGAGTGTAAATTAGTACAACTTCCAAATGGAAAGCCATTTGGCAACATCTATCAATATTTAAAATAGCACATACTATTTGACCAGCAGGTTTACTCTTTAGTGGTTATCCAACAGATATACTCACACACATGCAAAATGACATCTGTGCAGTGATATTCACATAGCAGTGGTTTGAATGGCAAAGTCTGGAAACCATATAAAGGTCCATCAATGGAGATTTTCAGATAAATAAGCTATGGTACATTCATACAATGGAATCTTTGCAGATTTTTTTTTTTTTTTTTTTTTTGAGACAGAGTCTCACTCTGTCACCCAGGCTGAAGTGCAGTAGCATGATCTCAGCTGACTGCAACTTCCACCTCCCGGGTTCAAGCGATTCTCCTGCTTCAGCATCCCAGGCAGCTGGGATTACAGGAGCCCGCCACCACGCCTAATTTTTGTATTTTTAGTAGAGACGGGGTTTCACCATGTTGGCCAGGCTGGTCTCAAACTCCTGACCTTGTGATCTGCCTGCCTTGGCCTCCCAAAGTGCTGGGATTATAGGCGAGAGCCACCGCAACCCGGCCGAATTTGCCAAATTTTAAGAAATTAGCTCCAGATATGTTGATATGGTCTGATCACCTAGATATGTTTTTTTTTCCTTTTATACTTCTTTCAGAAGAATGTGATGTGAGATATATTATTAAATTAAAATAAGCCAAAGGTACTAGACAGTATGTGTTTACAGTGCTACCACTTGTATAAATTATACACACACACACACATATAAGCAAAACATCTAGAAGGATAGATACCAAAATATTAACAATATTTATCTCCAAGAGCTGGGATTACAGGATGCTGTTTTTTTCTTTTATAGTTTTTTGCATTTTTCTTTTTTATAATTATTATATAATACTTTTATAATTAAACATCTATTTTAACTTTTTAGATTTCTATATCTGTATAAGTATATAGACTATATCTGGACTCAAGTAAAGGTATTTGACTCTGAAGAGAAAAACCAGGTGGATAGAGAGCAAGGATGGAGTACTACTTGCTTTTCATATACAAAAAAGGTAGGTACTTTTGAATTCTGCATTATGTGCATGGCAGTCTTTACAAAATAATTTTTTAAGGTGCTGAACTGGGTCCAAAGGAAATGAGCCCTCCTCCCTGGAAGTGCTCAGAAAGTTGAGGCTGTCGGGTCTTTGCCACGCACGTTGCAGAGGGGATTTACGCAAACAGATGGGGGACCAGACAAGCTGACTCGCAATATCCCTTCTAACTCTGAGGCTCTGAGTTTTTCAATTAAATTTGACAAAGAAGCAAATGAGAATACAAGTTAAAATTCATTTATGTGTTATTCAGCAAATACGTTTAAGTGCCTCCTATGGTCTAAGTGCTCTGCTGGGTGTCAGAGCATTGAACAAGAAAACTGGTCCCTGCTTCAGGGAGTCTACAAGTTACCTGAGATGCAGTGTGGGGACACGAATCCCAGTCCAATGCCTTCTCATGCCTCCTTCCTTTTCCAGAAAACCAGGGAAAATTCTGGCTTGCTTTCTTCTTCCTACCTTGGGTATCTACTAGTTCCTAGTACACATCAGTCTCTTTACTGCCTGGTGCTTACAATGCCCGCTACAGGGAAGCTGTTTGAGTGGCTGACTCTTTCCTATCTTTCAGGTAACAGCTGAAGTCAGCTCCTCAAAAAACTGTCCTTTACCCCATTCTCCTATAATTTCCTTTCATACACTCTGTTTAAATTCTTCATGGCATTTATCACAACTGCAATTATTTTGTTTATAGATTTTTGTTGTTGTTGTTGTTTTGTTTCTTTTGTTTTGTTTTGTTTTGAGACAGTTTCGCTCTGTCTCCCAGGCCAGAGTGCAGTCGTGCAATCTCGACTCACTGCAACCTCTGCCTCCTGGGTTCAAGAGATTCTCCTGCCTCAGCCTCCGGTGTAGCTGGGATTACAGGCATGTACCACCATGCCCAGATAATTTTGTATTTTCAGTAGAGATGGGGTTTCACCATGTTGGCTATGGTTGGTCTCAAACTCCTGACAGGTAATCTGCCCACCTCAGCCTCCCAAAGTGCTGGGATTACAGGTGTGAAGCCACCGCACCCGGCCTACAGATTTGTTTATTATCCATCTCCTCTAAGACACTGTCTCTGACCTATTCACTATTATGTCTATATCACCTACCTTGTGCCTATACATGGGAAGAAACTCAGTAAACATGGTTGAATCATGAGCTGAATTATGAGTTGATTACACCTTCCACATAAACCTTCTCTGAGGCCACATCACAAACATTCCCAAAGCTGGATTGCCCAGTCTTTCACTCACAATGCCACTTAGCAGCCACTTACTTCACCTCAGTTTAATCTTCACATCTGAGCTCTCAGCTACCCTGTCTTCAAAGGAGACAGAGACACCCATTTGCTAATCCCAGTGCAGTGTGAATTCAGATGAAAGCACAGAGGTGGGAAGAAGGAGGCACTTAAAATACATAATTACAATAAAATGAAGAAGCAAAATGTCAAAAAGAAATGGAAATCACTGCTGTTCATAATGTACCCTTTGCTTAATGGATGACAAATTGTAGCAATAATTCTCAGCGTTTGATGGAAAAATGTCCCAGGATGGGAATCTGGCATGGAACAGTCATGAGAAGCTCTCCCTTTGTTCCCAAGTCTGTCAAAACAATGGACACAGTGATTTACTCTAAATAAAACTTTGTGGATAAAACAATCCCCAATTAAAAGTCTTTCTAAACAAGGAGGGGAAGAAATCCAAGACTCGTAGCACTCACACTCCAGCAGCATTCTCAGAATTACAGTGCAGATAATGAGTGTACACAGTAATATATTACCTTTAAGTTTTCTTCTAAGACAATTAATTTAAAACACTATGAGCAGTCACAACATGGAAACACAACTAGGGAACAAAAATTACAACACAACATTCGAGATCACCTTGAACCCTATCCATGGCCTTTCGTTCAGAATTCATGCCAATTGTAAAGAATATTGTATTTCTCCCCATATCCTTTTTCCTCCCCTTGTCACTAGAATGGGCTCTCAAGTGGACAACCAGGGAATCCTCAGGAAGTGTGGTTGGTGTCCTGAGCATTGATGCGGGTTGAGAGCAGAGGTGAGCAGTGAAGTAATGCTTAAGGCAAACAGTATGGCTGAGGAGTGAGAATTCCTTGACCAGCTTTTCTAGGTGCTCTTAGGATTATGTAGAAATCATTCTGCAGCATCTAATATAAGCCTTCTGACTCATCTACTCTTTGCTCTCAACATGCTGAAGGATAATTTTTTTAAAATAACAGTAGTATTAATAGCTAAGATTTACTAAGTGCATTGTAATGATATTTTTTTGAATTTTCCTGGTAACTGCACCCCAATAGTAAATTTAGGAAATTATCCCTTCCTTATTATGAACCATATTGGTAGGACTATCGTTCAGAGAACCGTGGCCTGGTCAAGAAGTAGGCACATGATCCAAGCTGAGCAAATTGAGCTGCTTCCACTGAAACATCAATTCTCAGATGGGGATGACACAAGGATAAAAACATTTAAAGCTGATTGGACTGTCAGCTAGCACCTAATAACAGTGCGTCTTGTCCCTTTCTGGGCTTGGCTTTTACCTGGCTCATTGATTCCGGGAGCTATCCCATGGCCTTCTAATGAAATTCAATGTTGGCTTATATATTCGTTTCCTAGGGCTGCCATAGCAAAATACCACAAACTGGGTGGCTTAAAACAACAGGAATTATTTTCTCATGGGAGAATTCTGGAGGTTAGAGGTATGAAACAAAAGTGTTGGCAGAGTTGGTTCCTTTTGGGGGGTCCGAGGGAAAAATCTGTTCCCTGTCTCTTTCCTGGCTTCTGCGGGTTGCTGGCAATCGTTGGTGCTCCTTGGCTTGCAGATGTGTCACTCCAGTCTCTGCTTCTGTCTTCACATGGCCTTCTCCTTTGTGTGTCTGTGTCCAAATCTCTCTCTTCTTATAAATAAGGATTGACTTTATTTTAATTTGACTACATTGTAAAGACTCTATTTCCAAATGAAGTCACATTCAGAGGTTCCAGGTGAACATGGATTTTAAAGTGACACTACTCAACCTAGTATAGTTTGCAACCCTAAATCCCTAACTGATCCAGTTATGCCCAAACCAGTGTTAAGAGTGGGTTCTATCCATGTTCTGTTTTCATCTTTACAGTAAACCTTGAGGTAGGCACCTTTATTATCTTCATTTTAGAGGTGGAAAAATGAAGACCCAAAGGACTTGTTCAACGTTACATGGCCAGTAAGAGCCAGAGTTAGGATTCAAGGTGTATATGTGATATGAACCTGTTCTCCTAACCACTACACCATATTCCAGGCTTTGCCCTAGTTAAAAGTGCACTGAAGTTCCCCCAACCCCCAACCATAAGCTATGAAAGGAAAATGGTCCACTTATTATTCTGGGGCCAGATCTGCACATTTGTGCATGGCTACTCGAGCTCTCTGTACCTTAGTACTGGGTGACTACCAAAGTCATGAAAAGAGCAGAGAATCAGGAAGAATTCTGAGGGAACCAGAGAACAGCTTCCATAATTGTCTGGTCAGAAATCCACATGGGTAGCCGCGACAGGAAGAGACTTGCCAAACTATGGGTCACGGGGAAGACTCTCAGCTGAATGAGGACTTGCTCAGAGTTCTCTGGTTGATATGTCCTGTGAGGCATTAGGACAAATTCAGATCTTCCTAGAAGGCTGATATATCCTTCAAAAATATTTTACCCAGGGTCTGTTGGATTTGGAACTTAAGAGACTAACCCTCATCCATCACACATACCCTCCCTCCTCCCAGAGAGACTCTGTGATCCAATTGCTCCCTAGAGCAAGACCATCAGGTCCTGGAAGGGGATCCTGACATGTGGTACCAAAGATGGGTCAGAATGTCCTCAGGTAAAAATAGAATCAATGAGCTTTGAACTCTAAGCCCAGGGGGGAATCATGTAGCCAGAAGACAGTGTTATTTGCCCCTCTTTATAGCTGAAAAGTGTCAAACCAGTGTCTGAAAAGATTTCAATCAAGGAAGGGAGTTTCTTTTTGTGATTGTTCTTGTTGATAGGAGTACTACATATTCTTCCAAGACAATTGAAAAAAGAAAAGCAAAAAGGAAATAAACACTATCCATTAACCTACCATCTGGAGACATCTGCTATAAATATTTGTATTTGTATTCTTCCAGACATTTAAGAAATGTTTTCCTCTCTCCAAAAACACGGTATCTACTGTGCACAGTTTTGCAATGTGTTTCTTTAATGTAAAAATGTATCCAAATCATCTTTTCATCTCATTAAATATTATTCTACAATATAACTTTTCGTGGCTGTATAATAATTCATTGTGTGGATTCCTCTTGTTGAACATTTAAGTTGTCCCAGGTTTCTGCTGTAATAACTAACGCTGCAAAATTTAATGTTCCTGCTAAATCTTTGCACATGATTTATTTCCTTAAACTCCTAAAAATGTAATTACTGGGTCAAAAGCTATGCAACAGCTGAGGTTCTTTCTATATGGATTGCTAAACCATCCCCCAGAAGAGTTGTACCAATTTACACTCCCACCAGCAGTGGATAAGAAAGCTCATTTTGTGCACTTTGCCAACAGTGGAGTCTGTCATTTAGAAATCTTTGAAGGCACCACTTATTCTATAAAACATCCATATCTCTGAAAAGCAAGATTTTTCCAGACAAGGAGTACATTTGAGTCACTGAAAGATTAGTCCAGTTATTCTGAAAACATTTAATTTCTGTCCTTGTGCCTGCTGCAGCTTTTCCACTCACTGATGTCCCGGAAAAGAAAATAGTAAGGAGGAACTTAAATAAGGAGGAAAAACTTACAAATTCTCCTATCTCTGCAGACACTGAAGAGACCAGTGCTCCAGCCCCCGCCAGTCTGGACAATTGCTGTGATGGTCGTCCTGCCACTGGCTCCCCGAACAGGCTGCTTCACCACAGCGTTGGCTGGTACATGGCCCCTGGAGAGTCAAGGATGATGATTAACTCGGAAACAAAGGTGTTTCAGAACAATAACCATTAAGCCAAGTCAGAACCATGAAGAAGAGATAGGGACCCAATGATGCCAAGGGGTTCATAGCCCAAATCGACTTTGCCATCTCCCTCCCTCCTCCTCCTCCATCATACCTTCTCTTCTGGCTTTTTGCCTCATCTCTATTAATGGAATTATTGTTCTAAATCCTGACACGCAAATTCAAGCTCAATGTCCAGTCTACTTCCTCAGTGTTTCAAATAGTTAAATTCACAAATTTGGAATCGAGACCTCAGTTCAAATCCAGGCATTCCTGGAGGATTGACCTTGGTTAAATGACTTTACCTCTCTGCTTTCCGTTGGTTCTGATGAAAAAACTACCTCATGAGATTATTGTGTCTATTGAAGGACATCTGATTCGTTTACTGTGCCCAGGGGATGTGTGACAAAGTAACTCTGAGTGAGCTGCATCCCAAGGATTTTGAACCTTTGCTGAAGGGATACTGAGAAGGAACTGGACTGAGTGGGCAGACTGAAACCTGGACTAGGCTGTTGAAGTTGACATGGGTATCATTTAAGTGAATTGCCCAGACTTCAGAATATGTCTTGATATCAAATTACTGTATGATTGACCTAGTGGTGCCACAAAGTATACTTTGGGTTGATTTTCCCAGAAAGGAATGAATATTCCTATCATCAATCATTCTGAATTAGAAAATGAAAACCTGGTGGCTGGGCTTCAAAAGCGAGGTAAGGAAAAACTTCTCTTTCTGAGGCTGAAAATCAGTTGTGCCTGAATTTCAACCATGGGGATGTCTGGAGTGATTTCCATAGTGAGGGGTAAGTTGCACTTGGCCTCATAGAAGGGGTGGGTCAAGAGTGGGGTAGAAGGGCCCTAGAATGAATCTGAGCCTGTGCAGTGTGGTAATTATTCTGTTTTGTGCTTCTCTTTCAGCAAGCCTCATTAAGATTTTGCACCTGTTTTCTGATGTGCTATGAAGAATTAAAGAAAGAGCCTGCCTCATAGTTGAGACAAAATAAGAGACAGCAGCATTTCTTCCTGTAACAGTTGCTGCAGTAGGGTGCGGCGGCTCATGCCTGTAATCCCAGCACTTTGGGAGCCCGAGGCGGGTGGATCATGAGGTCAGGAGTTCAAGACCGCCTGACCAACATGGTGAAACCCCATCTCTACTAAAAATACAAAAATTAGCTGGGCGTGGTGGCGTGCATTTGTAGTCACAGCTATTCAGGAGGCTGAGACGGGAGAATCGCTTGAACTCAGGAGGCAGAGGTTGCAGCGAGCTGAGATCGCGCCACTGCACCCCAGCCTGGGGGACAGAGCAAGACTCCGTCTCAAAAAAAAAAAAAAAAGTTGTTGCAGTAATAGTTGCCAAAATTCAGCACCTGGGACACATGGCCTGGAGGCCAAAGCAGAACATTCCTAACTACTCTTAAGACAACATCCTGGGGGCATCTTGGAAACAGCTGTGGAGCCCATTACCTCCGATTTCTGGCAATAAAGCCAATGGAATTTCATGGTATTACAGTATAAGTTGCATTGTGGATCTTATTAAGATCCACATCTCTTTTTCATCCCACCAATACGGATCACGTCCACACCTTCCCAAAGATGATAGCACATTAGCTTGTTAAAAACAGAAATTCCCAAGCCTTCCCTCAGACCAACTGCACAGGTTTCCAAGAATGAGGTACAGAAATTAATATCAAAACAAGGCTTTCAGGTAATTTTTAAGCACTCATGCCATTCTGAAACCTGATACCAGCAGATTTGGACACTAGTGATGGTGACTGCAGTAGTCTCCCACTAGCTAGGTGGTGATGTCAATGCAAGAGAGATGGCAAAAAGTAGAAAAATAGGAGAATAAGAGGTAGGGATGTTTGGAACATATCCAGTCTCAATGTCAGTGAGAATCAAGACAATACTTAACAAATGGCTGGAAATGATGTGCCAGAGCTTGGAAGAGAGGTTAGGGTTGGAAGCGACCTGTCTGGAAGTATGAAGTGGAACTATGAAATACCCCCAGCCATTTTATCCATTAGGCATTGTAGACAGTTCTCATGGTCTAATGAGCTTTCCAAGAACCTACCATGGAAAAAAAAAATTGGCTCCAAAATATAAAAACTGCAAATAAATTAATGCTCAATTAAACACAAAAATCTAGCATTATGTCAATTTTATTAATTGCCAAATTTAGAATTCACAAATATTTAACATTTTGAAAATTTGTAAGTTCTCATTTTGCAAAAATTCCCAAATATGAATGGTTGCTAAGAAGCAGCAACTAGACATAAATGAGTTATTCATAGTCAAATAATCTCAAAAACAAAATTATAAAAATTCTTTCAAGTATTGTACAGAAAAAAATATATATGGATATAACGAATGTATGGGTATATTTTAATATGTTTGTTATGATGTAAGTTAGGGCCCATTTCTGTAGACTGCATTGCATCCCCCAAAACACATATATGTTGAAGTTCTAGCCCCCAGTGTGAATGTATTTGGAGACAGGGCACTTAGGAAGTAATGAAAGTTAAGTGAAGTTGTAGGGGTGAGATCCTGATTCAGTAAGTTTGGTGGCCTTAGGCCAGGCACAGTGGCTCATGCCTATAATCCCAGCACTTTGGGAGGCTAAGGCAGGTGGATTGCTTGAGCTCAGGAGCTCGAGACCAGCCTGAGCAACATGGTGAAATCCTATCTCAACTAAAAATACAAAAAGCCAGGCATGGTGGCATGCACCTGTGGTCTCAGCTACTTGGGAAGCTAAGGTAGAAGGATTGCTTGAGCCTGGGAGGAAGAGGCTGCAATGAGCCGAGATTGCACCACTGCATTCCAGCCTAGGCAACAGAGCAAGACCCTGTCTCAAAAAAAAAAAAAAAAAAAAATAGGTGGCCTTATAAGAGAAATTGCTGTCTCTCTACATGCACGTACAGAGAAAGGCCACGTGAGCACACTGCAAACCAGGAAGAAAGTCCTCGCCAGAGCCCAATCGGGCTGGCACTCTAATCTCAGACTTCCATTCTCCAGAACTGTGAGAAAATTATTCCTCGTTTAAGCCACACAGCCTATGGTATTTTGCTACGGCAACCGAAATAGATTAAGACATCTTTGCTGATTTGAAATTGGCCCTGAAGAAACTACTTTTATATGTCTTATTTCCTCTGCCTCCATGTGTGCTCCCTGAGGTTGGGGGCATATGCTGTTCCTCCCTGTATACCCAGTATCCCGCACACTACCCTGAAACCTCATGGGTGCATGATAAGTATTTGTTGGACTGGACCAAATAGATTCACTTGTCTCTTCTGTTATATTTGAGTCCTCCTCAAGGCTAGCTACAAATTTATGTGAACTTTACTGTGTTTCATTCTCTAGTAAAGCCACAAGTCTTGGGCATGAATTGATGAAATACAAGCAGAGGGTAGCCTAAAAGCTTTCTGCATTCCTCCATACAAAGGCATTTACCTCTCAATGTGATGGCCACAAGCTGGGGCTTCCATCATTAGGCTAAGAGCTTCAATCGTCTTTTAGTAGAGGGATTTCTTAGGGCAGCCTAAGAATGGAATGTTTGCTTCTAACTCGGTATTATGTGAGTGACACCTTTTATTATAGCAAGGAATGCTGTATTCTATCCATTCCAAATCAAATAACTAACAGGATAGCTTTTCCTTAATGGAAAAAGAAAATGGTTTTTTTCTGTGTTTACCTTTTTTTTTTTTTTTTTTGTCTTTTGTCTTTTTTTGAAACAGGGTCTTGCTCTGTCACCCAGGCTGGAGTTGAGCAGCATGATCATAGCTCTCTGCAACCTCGAACTCCTGGGCTCAAGAGATCCTCCTGCCTCAGCCTCTCAAGTAGCTGGGACCACAGGCACATGCCACCATGCCCAGCTAATTTTTTTTAATTTTTTGTAGAGACAGGGGTCTCGCTTTATTGCCTAGGCTGTTTGTCTAATTTTGAACTCAAGGATAGATTTGTTATTTATTTCCTTAATACCCTGAGTCTTCAGTTATTTTTATATTAAAATGTTTGAATTGACATACATTGGCTGAGACATTTCAGTTCAAAATGATTGCTCATGTGTTGTAATTGAAATAACAACCATAGCTAACTTTCACTGAGTACCTTCCATGTACCAGGATCTCAGTAGTTCATTAAGAACTGAAAGATTATTCAGGGGCTGCTACAGGTATCAGACTCAAGTAGCTCCTGTAGCTTCCTAGACAGCTTTTCTATATATTATGCCCAGGGAATCTTCTGCTATCATGAAGAACAGGAATGAGTATGCAAACAGTGGATGAAGCTTACGGCCACAAAGCTCTGCTAAACCGAGAAGATGCTCATTTACCTATCAAATTCCACAAGTTCTTCATTTAGTAGAAAAAGCAAAGATTTTCATTTCAGACACAAAAAAGTTCAAATAGTTACATTCTAGTTGTTTGATCTTAGAAAATACAACTTGTCACAACCCTCAGCTCTGGCCTCCTCCTCCATAAAATTGGATTTAAAATATCCTAGCTCCTCAGTTGCCAGAGTATTAAACAAGATCATGTACCTGACACGTAGTATGCATGAAGTCGATGGCCACTGTTATTATTCTAACTTCAGGATCCTGTGTATGCTCTAGGGCATTCTGTATACTTTTCTCAGAAACAAAGGAAGGAGAAAGGAGAACTGGACCAGGTTTTCAGTTGTCATATGTGCTACCCAAATGCCTTAAAATTCAGTCAGAGTGATGGCCAGGCATGGTGATGCACACCTATAATCCCAGCCACAAGGGAGACTGAGGTGACAGGATTGCTTAAATCCATGAGCAAGACTCCATCTCTTCTTTCTTTTTTTGAGACAGAGTTTTGCTCTTGTCATCCAGGCTGGAGCACAGTAGTGTGATCTTGGCTCACTGCAATCTCCGCCTCCGGGGTTCAACCGATTCTCCTGCCTCAGCCTCCCTAATAGCTGGGATTACAGGCATGCACCACCACGCCCAGCTAATTCGGTATTTTTAGTAAAGACAGGGTTTCACCATGTTGGCTAGGCTGGTCTCGAATTCCTGACTTCAGGTGATCTGCCCACCTCAGCCTCCCAAAGTGCTAAGATTACAGGTATGAGCCACTGCGCCCGGCCTCAGACACCATCTCTTAAAAAAAAAAGATTCAGTCAGGGTAACCAACCATTCCAGTTGGCCCAGGACCAAGGGTTTTCCCAGGATAGGGAAGTTTTAGTGCTAAAACCAGTACAGTTCCAGGCAAACCAAGATGGTTGGTGATCCTAACCCTCAGAAGCTGAGGGAGGCTTCAACTCAGGAGGCAGGAGGCTAACTCCTGTTAAAGTTTGATGGATGAGATACATACTTTTCCCTCTTTTTGACCTCACTCCATTCCTCTTCCTCTTCTAGCACAAGCCCTACCATGTCTCCCACATGCCTGGTTCTTCAGCCTGGGGTGTTACATGTCACTCTTCCATAATCACACTTGGAGTATTGAGAAATCATTCTGCCTTGTACCTAGGCCTCCTTGATTATTTCAAACTCAGCTGAAGCCAAAACCCTTGAGTTTTCATTTCAAAAGGGTGGAAATGATTGGCAGTCTCTAAAAATAAAGTTCCACTTGGTCAGGGTTCAACATTTTAAGTTAAGAATAAAGAGATACCATTTCACCCAAGCCAGCCCTTTTCTTGTCACCAGCCAAGAAAGGCCAGAAGGAACAAATCAGTTGCCCTCTTTTCAAGTTTGCATGGAGAAAAGATAGCAACCACTTTCTTCCCAAGCCCAGTTTTCTTTTCCCTGGCTCCTTATAAGTAGAGGTTGATTCGATAGTCCAACTAAAGAGCAAAAGCTAGGGGAAAAACTCATCCTATTCCCTACCTCAAGTTGGAAATAAAATGTTCATCTTCAGATGACATGTGTGACAACAGAGGTGAGTATATGTTGAGTAACGAAAGATCCTCAGGACACCTGAAGAAGTTACTTCCAAACCAATTCATAGTGAGAAGTGTTTTCTTGTCCCTTGGGCTATCCTTTTTCCCTTTGGCAATAAGCTGGTTTCTAAACTTCGGATTAGTCCAAAGTGAAACATCTCTTGAAAGAATGTTCCCTTAATATTCTGGAACCTGAGGTCATAGCAGTGTAACTAACAGACATCTTTTTTCTTTAAAGACAGGTATACACCTAACTGTGGACACATTCATCTTACTAATCTGTAGGGAGATATTGCTGGAGTATAGAGTAAGTAGAAGAAGAAAAAGACTTATCTTTGGTGGAAAACTCTTTAAGAGATGCCTCTATTAACATTTATCTAGCTAAGTGCCACTTGACTGTTCCTTGGAAGATTCAGAAGGCTGAAAATATCTGCCATGCCATGTGACTGAGAAGCAGCAGGGACCTCTCTTCATCCCCTGAACTGCTGGTCCAATTCAGCCAGATGATGCAAGTCCCATAGCCAACCCAAAAGCAGGAGCAAAAAAAGTCTTTCAGCGCAGGTATTGTATTTGAATCCATCTTATGAAAGGTGGTCTCCTCAAGTTTGAGCTATGGTAGATTGCCACAAGCCTCAAAGCCTTTTCAGAACTTCTAGAAATTCTCTGCTCTTCCATTAACTTCATTGATAATGCCAGGAAAGTGGCATTTCTTTCCTACCCAGTCCAGACGGAATCTAGTAACCGAAGCAAGGCTTGCCTGGTGATGTCCTCACAACAGCTCTGAATCCTCAAGGTCTCAGGAGCCTCTGAATCATGCCTCTAGCACATGTCTTATGGAGGTGTGGACCCTAGAAATATTAGGAAATATCCTAAGACAAAAAATTAGGCAAAATTTCACGTTAAGGGCTCTGTAATCATAATTTGACATTACATTAGAAAGACATCAGGAGGATACTGCCAATTATATCATATATTCTTTTCATCAGACCCATAGAGAATGGTTGTTTAGGGTTCTGAACTTCAAAGCATTTATTGAACCAGGTTGTTAGGAAAAGCCTATAATACCCTCCAAATCAAGATTCCTCAGACATAGCTTCATAACTGCCTTCAATCATGGGGTTCTGGGCAACTGTCATTGTCTTCTTAACAGTAAGGATGTACCCTACATTAAGGACAGGTATGTTTTTTCTGCTTACTACTCTATTCCAAGTGCTGACCACAGTGTCTGGCACATAAAAAGCACTCAATAATTTGTTGAATAAATGTGCCCTACATGAAAATTCAGGTTTATAAGAATAACAGAAATTAAGAGGTGATTACTAGCTTTGCAAAAAAAAAAAAAAAAAAGATTTACAGTAAGATTCCTTTGAAGAGTAAACCACCATGGTACATATAAGCTATGACTCCATATTTTTACATTTCATTTGCGCCCAACTTTTCTAATCAAACGTCTATTGTATGAAGTGACTAATCCACATGCTACACAGCTTTTTCATTTAAAAATAAAATGAAAAGAATAGAAAAGGCATGTGCTTTACAAAAGAATGCCAAATATTTATGAAAAAGAAATAATAGCATTAGAATACCACCATTTTGCATAGCCCCAGCATAACAACATATCAGGAAGGAAATTCAGAAGCATTAAAACCATTAGATAAAAAAGATTAGGAACCAAATATTCTCAAGGTGCAAAAATATAACTATTCCACATATTTCTAATTGCAAAAGAGAAAATGTACCTTAACTATGAAAAATTCCAGAAGTACTCAAAATGCATATTTACATTGGAAAGTTCTGAAAGTGTAAGAAAAAAAAAGTACCCTTACAATAAAAGCTCTGGGTGTGATTTTAACAAATATGCCTTTACATCAGAAGGTCCTAGAAGTGATCAAAATGTATCTTTAACATTACCCTTCACCCTTCCTCCATGATTGTAGGTTCCTGAGGCCTCCCCAGCCATGCCTCCTGTATAGCCTGTGGAACTGAGTCAATTAAAACTTTTTTAAATAAATTACCCAGTCTCAGGTAGTTTTTTATAGCAGTATAAAAACACACTAGGCCAGATGCAGTGGCTCACACCTGTAATCCCAGCACTTTGGGAGGCTGAGACGGGCAGATCATCTGAGGTTAGGAGTTTCAGACCAGCCTGGCCAACATGGTGAAACCCCGTCTCTACTTAAAAATACAAAAATTAGCCAAGCGTGGTGGCAGGCACTGTAATCCCAGCTACTCAGGAGGCTGAGGCAAGAGGATCGCTTGAACCTGGAAGGCAGAGGTTGCAGTGAGCCAAGATCATTCGACTGCACTCCAGTCTAGATGACAGAGCAAGACTCTGTCTCAAAAAAAAAAAAAGAAAAAGAAAAGAAAACACACTAATACAAGCTCTATGCACAGCAGAGGGCCATTACAAACCTTACTGATGCTGTAAATTTTGGGGTGAAGTATTTTCTACCTGACTGGGGTCCATATAAACTTCTCCTTTCTCTGACCTCCTAACGGCCCTGGTAACACTGGCCTTGGTCAAATACATTCCTGTTTTCCATGCACGAATTCTTTGTTGTCTAAGTGCAATGAAGATGGAGGCCAGGGCTCTAATTCAACTCTGCTGCTAGTATATAGGATCTTAAGCCAGTGACTTTCACCTGTTTCTTCATGTGGCTTCCTTGCTATTCCTTCAGCACACCAGCTACATGCCCCTGCCTCAGAGCAAAAAAATGCTTTTGACCACATACGTGCTAACAAAACTACATCTGCATTTACTCTCAGACCCACAAGCCCACTTCTACAAATTTACTCTGAAGATATACCTCCACAAAAGTGAAACGACATTATTCATGAGGTTACTCACTATATCATTCCATACACATTCTATAAAATATTAAAAACTTAGAAACAACCTATACGTCCATCCATGGAGACTGGCTGAATAAACTAAGGTACACCTTTACAATAGTATCACATGAGCAAGGAAAGAAGAGGGGCAAAAGAGGAAGGAGGGAAGAAAAAGGAAGAGAAAACAAGATTTTTTCTTTTTTTTTTTTTTTTTTGAGATGGAGTCTCACTCTGTCACCCAGGCTGGAGTGCAGTGGTGCAATCTTGGCTCACTGCAAGCTCCGCCTCCCGGGTTCATGCCATTCTCCTGCCTCAGCCTCCCAAGTAGCTGGGACTATAGGCACCCGCCACCATGCCCGGCTAATTTCTTTTGTATTTTTAGTAGAGATGGGGTTTCACCATGTTAGCCAGGATGGTCTTGATCTCCTGACCTTGTGATCCACCTGCCTCGGCCTCCAAAAGTGCTGGGATTACAGGTGTGAGCCACCATACCTGGCAGATTTTTTTTTTTTAAAGAGCATGATCACAGCTCACTGCAGTCTTGAACTCCTAGACTCAAGTGATCCACCTGCCTCAGCCTCCCAAGTAACTGGGACTACGGGTATGAACCACTACAACTGGCTAATTTGAAAAAAAAAATTCTTTTTTTAGAGACAGGGTCTCACTATATTGCCCAGGCTGGTCTTGAACTCTCCCACTCCAGCCTCCCAAGGGGCTGGGATTACAAGCACAAGCCACCACATCTCGCTGAATCATGTATTTTTACTTATTCAAAAATCAGATAAAAAGAAAAAGCAAACCATAAAACTGAATATAAAGAGAAATGAATGGCTTTAATTTTATATTAAAAGCACATACAAGAAAGAATCCAAGAAACATTTCTTGATTAAAGAAAAAACCCAACCAGGCATGGTGGTGCATGCCTGCAGTTCCAGCTACTTGGGAAGCTGAGGCAGGAGGATCACTTAAGCCTGGGAGATCAAGGCTGCAGTGAGCTCTGATTGCATCACTACACTCTAGCCTGGACCACAGAGTGAGACTCTGTCATAAAAAAACAAACAAACAAACAAACAAAAAAAAACAACCACATACAAAAAAGAATTCAGGAAATATTTAAATAGTGCTCTGACTATATCCCTTAGAGAGATATGTTCTAAGGACACAAAGAATTGCAAAACAAACAAACAAAACCAAATACTGTACTTATTTATTGCTAACAGAATTGGATTGGCAATTCTGAAATTTTTAATAGACTAAATGAGTAAATATATTGAGGTTCTTGAGAACCAGAGTTCTCACTGTGTGAGAAGGGAAATACAATTGCAAAGGGGAAAAGATGAGAGAGAATTCAGTGGTATTAGATAAAATTATGATTTTAAAAAACACTACTGTATGTATTTCTTAGCTCTGTCTATTGGAAGGGCCTAAAAAACAATGTCCTAGTAGCGCCTGGATCTTGGTTTCTTAATAACACTCTCCATTAAAATGAAGCAAGGCTCTCTGGAGAAAAGGCTGATTTCTAGTTCTGAAACAGAAAACACAAGGCAAGTTGGGAACTTTTTATGCCATTATACAAAGAAATGCCCCAAAATTAATGTGGAGTTATAAAAAGGACAAATATTGTACTGCAGCCAGCTTGAATGGGGCTTCCACTGGTTAACTCAGAATTTGAGCGTTCAAAGAATAATGATGGTAATAGATTATAGCACATATGAAAAAAAGAAATCCATCAGTCCACAGTGATTTTAAAAGAATGATGAAAGAAGAACACTGGGGCCAGACACAGTGGTTCACACCTATAATCCCAGCACTTTGGGAGGCTCAGGCAGGTGGATCACCTGAGCTCAGGAGTTCAAGATCAGCCTGGGCAACATGGTGAAACCCCATTTCTATGAAAAATGCAAAAACCTTAGCCAGGCACGGTGGCACACACCTGTGGTCCCAGCTACTAGGAAGGCTGAGGAGGGAGGATGGCTTGAACCTAGAAGGCAGAGGTTACAATGTGCTGAGATTGCACCACTGCACTCCAGCCTGGGGGACAGAGCCAAATCCTGTCTCAAAAAAAAAAAAAAAAAAAGAAAGAAAAAGAAAAGAAAAAAAATTGGCAGCAAAAAGGAAACATCTTCTTCACAAAAGAATGATACCTAATAAATGTAAAATAATAATTTTATCATTTTTAAGAACTCACCATATTACAACCATCAATGCAATAACTGACAGCTTATCCATGAATGCTACCACTTCATGAAAGTTAGCTGATAAACAAATGTCTTAGTCCCTTCAGGCTGCTCTAACAAAATACCTTAAATTGGGTAATTTATAAACAACAGAAATGTATTGCTAGTTTTGGAGGCTAGGAAGTCCAAGAGGAAGGCACCAGCATATTCAACTTCTGGTGAGGGCCCATTCCTTATAGCTGTCCCTTCTGTGTCCTCACATGGCATAAAGGCAACAGGACTCCCTCAAGCCTCTTTTATAAGAGCACTAATCCCATTCATGAGGAAGCCACCCTCACGACCTAATCACCTCCTACAGGCCCCACCTCTTAATACCAACACCGTGAAGATTAAGTTTCAACATATAAATTCTGGGGGGACATGAACATTCAGATCATAACAGCAGGATATTCATATAAGCCTCAAAGTATCAGCTCACAGACTACTTAATTTATAAAAAGGAAGAGTAGCTTTTCAACTGAGAAATATGATGCTAGTCAAACTTAGCATCACTAATAATGGAACAAATCCACAATATATTAATCCTGACATGATGCAGTGGGAAATATCACCTATGTAGTAATCTTGCCAAGAATTTTAAATCTGATTACAACCATGAGAAAATACAGAAATCCAGATTGTAAGCATCATGCTAACGACCAGCTTGATGTCTTCAAAGATGTCACTGTCATGAAAGATCAAAAAAATAACAGAGAAACTACCCTAGTTTAAAGGAGATTAACAGACATAACCACAAAATGTAATACTTGATCTTTGAATCCTGAGAGTTTTTCAAAGAACACATTATTGATGAGACATTGGGGAAGCTTTACTAGAAAAGCTTATTACCTAATATTATTGTATCATGTTAAATTTCTTGGGCATAATAACAACACTGTGATTATATAGGAGAATGTCCAAGTTCTCAGGAGTTGCGTGATAACCTATGGGAAGATGAAGTGTCATGGTGTCTGTAACTTACTGTCAAATGGTTCTGAATTTTTAAAAAGTATTTTCTAAATACAATGTGTTATCCTGGATACGATCCCATAATAGTAAAAAAACATTAGTAGAAAAACTGGTGAAATCCAAACAAAGTATACAATTTAGTTAATCATAATGTACTCATGTTAATTACTTAGTTTTAACAACTAAACCAAGGTTAAGTAAGATGTTAATAGGAGAAACTGGGTAAAAGATGTACAGGATCTCTCCATATTAAAGATGCAACTTTTATGTAAGTCCAAAACTATTCCAAAATTAAAAGTTTATTTTAAAAATAGATACTTAGAGAGATAAAGTAAATGTGACACAATATTAACAATTGGCAAATCTAGGTGACAAGCGCATGGATGTTTACTGGCCAATTCTTTCCACTTTTCTGTAGGCTTAAAATTTCTTGAAATGAGGTGTTAAAAGAAAATAAAACTACTGAAGGTTAAAAGGAATGGAAAAGATAGTCTGCATGGACGTTAACCAAAAGATAGCTGGTGTTACTATATTGTTAGGCAAAGTGGTCTCTAGGCAAAAAATAAATTAATTAAAAATAAAGAGAAATGGCCGGGCGCAGTGGCTCACGCCTATAATCCCAGCACCTTGGGAGCCCAAGGCAGGTGGATCACGAGGTCAGGAGTTCGAGACCAGCCTGGCCAAAATAGTGAAACCTGTCTCTACTAAAAATACAAAAATTGTGGGGGGACGGGGGAGGGATAGCATTAGGAGATATACCTAATGCTAAATGACAAGTTAATGGGTGCAGCACACCAGCATGGCACATGTATACTAACCTGCACATTGTGCACATGTACCCTAAAAGTTAAAGTATAATAATAACAATAATTTAAAAAAAAAGAAAAAGAAAAAAAATACAAAAATTAGCCAGGCGTGGTGGCAAGCGCCTGTAATCCCAGCTACTCGGGAGGCTGAGGCAGAAGAATCACTTGAACCTGGGAGGCAGAGGTTGCAATGAGCCAAAATCGTGCCACTGCACTCCAGCCTCGGCAAAAAAGAAACACTTTCTAACTAGAAAAAGTTCAACTTACCAGAAGGAATATAATCTGAATTTATATGTACCTAACAAAACAGCCTTAAAATATATAAAACAAAAACTGTCAGAATTATAACAAGATACAGGTAAATTTCATTGTCATGAGAGATTTTGGTATACCTCTCAAAAACAGAAAGAGAGAAAACAGTAAGGATATAGGTTTGAACAATTCAATCCACAACTCTGACCTAATGGACACATACAGAACTTTTGCATTTACAGAATATATATTTTTTTCAAGCTCAAATGCAACATTTATAAAAACTGACATATACTGGGCCAGAAAGCTTATCTCTAGCGACCAGAGGAGGCAAAAGGCAGACCTCTGTGGTGCTGGCACTGTGCCATTCTTCAACTGTTTGGTGACTGTGCAGGTGTTTGCTTTATTAGTAAATTTTTTTTTTGGAGGTGGGGAGAGAAAGGGAGTTCATTTTTTGTGTGTGTATATTATATATTTTTTGCTCACTTTTTGTGTATGTGCATTATATTTCAAAACTTAAAAAGAGTTAAAATCCTCCAGGAAGGCACTAACATACTAAGTTATATATAACATTATTATTATGCACCCAATTATATTATTGTTAATAATAGAATAAGCCCAGTGTAGCCTGTTTTTCCTTCAGCATTTCAACTAACTGCTGGTTCTTCTGTTGAGTACCAGATGAAGTAATGGGCTTATGCTCAGACGACTCCTTATACAAAACATTTGTATCTCTACACGTAAGAAACATATTCAGCACAGCAAGAAGCTTATTCTAAGAGAGACACACAGAAATCGAGACTGAAAAAACAAAGGATCCATGAATCTCAACTCACACTTAATCCAAAACAGTTCATCATAAGATGAACACAATCACAATATTATTTTCCTTTCTCTCTCTTTTTTTTTTTTCTGGCCAAGCACACATAGTTTAATTTTCCTAAGTTAAACACAAGTAGGTTTGTGTTTAGGCAACAGAAAGTATTACTTAATTTCAGAAATAATTAAGGCTTTGCAGATCAGAGAGGACAGCAAAAGAATCTAGAGGAGTGCAAAGAAAGAATCAGTTGCCCCAAAGGAACCAACACAAAGGACATGATTACAGACTACAGCAATCTGAAGCCAATATACCTTGGTATCCATCATCTTCTTCTTCTTCAATGGTAACATTCATAAAGACTTACTACTTGCCAGGCACTGTGTTATGACTTTCCTAGATCAGTTCATCTAAACATCTCACAATAAGCCTACAAGGTACCAGTATTAGTTCCGTTTTATAGATGAAGAACTGCAGCTCCGAGTAATTGGCCAAGAGCACCCTAGTAGCAAAAAGAACTGGAAATCTAACCTAGCTAGTCTGATTTCAGAGCATGCGCTCTTACCCCACTATGCTATAGTGCCTGTCCCTAGTAGATAAGTGATTATTTGCACTTGATGATTTCTAAGGATTTTCAGTTCTAACATCCTATGATTGGCTTCAATAAATCTGTGATAAACCATACGACTAGGCCTAGTGGTCCCTAATTGCGGAGAGCAAAATAAGGAAGCTCAATAAACCCTATTTATATAACCTCAGTTACAATTCAGGTTCCTCTGGGTTATCAAAATTGTTCTTTCTCCATATTAAACCCATCAAAATTAGAAATGTTTCTCCTGTTAGTCAATGCCTTACATTTTTTCCTCACATGAAGACAGATGGCGCAGATATTAAAAGACACTCCATCAAGAATAAAAGAATAAATCTGTAATACAGTCAGTATGACCTCTATTTTATTGATTGATTGATTGATTGAGACAGAGTTTCACTCTTGTTGCCTAAGCTGGAGTGCAATGGCACGGTTTCAGCTCACTGCAACCTCGGTCTCCCAGGTTCAAGCGATTCTCCTGCCTCGGACTCCCAAGCAGCTGGGATTACAGGTGCCCGCCACCATGCCAAGCTAATTTTTGTATTTTTAGTACAGACGGGGTTTCACCACGTTGGTCAGGCTGGTCTCAAACTCCTGACCTCAGGTGACCGCCCACCTCGGCCTCCCAAAGTGCTGGGATTGTAGGCGTGAGCCACCACACCCGACCAGCATGACCTTTAAACACAATTGGACTTAAGACAAATTTAGTAAATGCAGATTTCTGGGGGGGAAGGGGGGAATCTTCTTTTAAAATGCCCACATTTAGTGTAGGTGAAATATACTGCTTATAAACTATTGATATTAGCCTTGAAGTAGCCATTATTGGTTCTTAGTTGAATAATTAAAGCTTTAAAGTCTTATAAAATGCAGGACCTATTTGTTCTTTATATAAAATACTTAGTAATTGAAGTCAAGTCAAAATATTCTCATTCGTTCTTTTAAATCATCATGAAGTTCTCTTCATTTAAAAAAAAAAGCTGCTAATTTACTATTTTTCTTTTTTTTTAAAAAAAATACAGCTAACTCCATAAATGAATATACTATAAAAAGCTGTTAGGTACACCTTAGCCTTCACCAAAGTATAAAGTATAAAGTACACCTCATAAAAGAAGCATACTGACACTTTTATGTTCATCTTAAAAACCAGAAACTTCTAGGAAATAGCAACAATTTGTTTTTTAAAAAGAGTTTGGCAAAAACCATTTCTCTTGGACACCCAAAGAAAGGGAAAAAAAATTTATTAGGTCCAGGAATCAAAGATGACTTGATAGAATTATGAATACATGCAGAATTGGATGGTTAGAAATGAAATCAATCTATTTAGGTCCAGCCTAAGGTTCTGATAGCCAATCAGTAGACACAATCAGAGTAGTAGCATTCCTAAGAAACCAGGATAAATCTCCAATGTGCATGAGTTTAATGAACCAGATAGATTATTGTATCGCCAATATCCACCCTTATCCCATTCTCAGTCAGATGGATTTTCTTGCTCATGAGGTCCACATTGAAAACAGCATGCTCAGAAATGGGGGTCTTCTCGGTGTACTCTTTTCCCAGGACAGGAACTCGTCGAGGCCCGAACAGTGGATCATCAAATCTCATCAGTTTCACTTTGGAAAGGTCTACAACAAAATAAATTATCAATATAAGCATTTAATTACAGTCACTCAAACCCTGGAGCAGTCTGAGAACTCACGTTTTAAATACGCTGGTTGTTATATCTAAACAAAAATATTTTCTTCAGATTATTAAATAAAAGCCACGCTGGGTGCGGTGGCTCACACCTGTAATCCCAGCACTTTGGAAGGCTGAGGCGGGTGAATCACTTGAGGACAGGAGTTCGAGACTAGCCTGACCAACATGGCGAAACACCATCTCTACTAAAAACACAAAAAAATTAGCTGGACCTGGTGATGGGGGCCTGTGATCCCAGCTACTTGGGAGGCTGAGACACGAAAATCGCTTGAACCTGGAAGGCAGAGGTTGCAGTGTGCCAAGATCGCACCATTGCGTGCCAGCCTGGGCAACAAAGTGAGACTCTATCTAAAAAAAACAAACGAACAAAAAAAGCAGTGGCCAGGCATGGTGGCTCATGCCTTTAATCCCAGCACTTTGGGAGGCTGAGGCGGGCAGATCACGAGGTCCGGAGATCGAGACCATCCTGACCAACATGGTGAAACCCCATCTCTACTAAAATACAAAAAATTAGCCGGGCATGGTGGTGCATGCCTGTAGTCCCAGCTAGTTGGGAGGCCGAGGCAGTAGAATTGCTTGAACCCAGGAGGCAGAGGTTGCGGTGAGCCAAGATCGCGCCACTGCACTCCTGCCTGGCAACAGAGCAAGATTCTGTCGAAAAAAAAAAAAACAACCTCAGGAGCAAAGCTAAAATGTAGCAAATCTTCATCCCCTTTCAGCTTTTACCCAGATCAAAGTGTCAGAGATTCTGACATCTCCTGGAATTACAAACTAAGAGAGAGAAAGAATTGTGTGTATTTTTTAGCATTATCCTATATGGTCTCTCAAATCATTTTTATATGCTTCAATTAACCATTGTACAGAATATCGAAAAATCTAAAACTTATCCCTTTCTTGAGCTCCCTGGAATACACTAAACCTGCAAGAATTGTAGCTTTTCTCAGAGATACTTTTGGATAAATAATGACTACTCTAAGAAATGGCATTACCAGTTTCTCATTTGCTCAATAGATGAAAGTATTTGTATTAACAAGTTGATGAGACAAGGAGAGCGGGGACAAGGCAGAGAAAGGACAGAAATTTAAGCTTTCAGGATTTTAAGCTTTAGGATGAGCTCTAAAACCCACCCTGCTTGAGATTTTCCTAATCTGCTCTTATGCAAGCTAAAAATTAGCGCCTGACCAAAAAAAAAAAAAAAAAAAGCACCTGTCTCTTGAACAACTTTATAAGTCAACAATCCTGCCAACAACTGAGCCCAAAAGAAGTATATTTATTTCAGCAATTCTGAGACTTCCCAACATCAAATAGTTTTATTTCATATGGCAGAAAAACACCAGAAATGACTACAAATGCTGATTCTGGGTTTATATCTCATTCAAAGTGTAGCATGGCTAGTTATCCTTAACCTGATCCATAGAAATAGAAGATATTTTCTGAATTACTTCCCATTTCTTTCTGAAACACACCTGAGCTACCCTCCCTCATGTTGACTTGAGAGTACAAAGCTTAGCATAAGAGGGTAAGAGATAAAAGAAGACTTTAATGCAGCTGGCGGCCATGCCAACCAAGAATACAAGTTATCCATGCATTCTGTCCTCTTTGGGAAACAAAGACCGAAGTTTAGAGAAGGGGCTTATAGAACAATTACCTGCGACTACCACAAAAGCAAACCCTGTCTAAGAGTCTTTGGAGAGTTTCTGCAGGGACCATACAATCTATTCCCAGACACAGTACGAGCCCTGAAAATTAAAATGGGAAGAGAGCAGGCGCAATCTTCATGACAGCCACGATCTTATTTTGGGGAAGAATACAATTAATTTTAACAGCTATTGCAATTCAACTTACATATCAGTGGTACCAAATATTTTGCTATAGATGCAGTGACAAGTTCTGCCAGCAGATTTTATGCATAAGGCCTTTTACTGCGGATCTGCCTCTGCCTCTCTCTCTCATACACACACACTCTTTCTCTCTGTCTAAAACAGACCTCCCTCATCATTCCAAGCAATTCTGAATCAAACTAGTTCAAAGAAACCTTAATACTCAATCAGGCTTCTAAGTGACAAAACATATTTGCTTTGATGTTTCACCATGTAGTTCATTACTGTCCATAGATTCGTAGAGCTTTCTTAGCGGTTTAACTGTCTTTTATCCCAGACTTCTCTTATCATTGAAACTGTTGAAATTTAAGCCTGCAACTACATAAGATTTAAGGCTCTTAGAGAAAAGATGAGAGTGATTGTAAGTCCCTAGGGACTGATAACGAGAAATGAAGGCTTTCACTTCCAAGTTATTAGTTCACATATGGCATGGGTTGTGAGTGATTCAAATTTATTAGCATCAGATAGTTTACTGAGTGGCCTTTGTGGAATGAAATGATAGTTTTAGTTCAGTTCCTCCCGGACCCAGATCATAATTACCCTCAATACAACTGGCACTAGTTGGACAATTTGCTGTCTATTGCAGCAAACAGACCAATAACTATGTTACTGAATTTAACTCCTCTTCCATCTCATATACTCAATATACTCAGGCCTTTTAGATATCAAGGCATCCTGAGGGCTTTTGGTAAACTATCAAGGTTAGATCTCTCCTGCAGATACTTATAGGAATAGCAATTTCAAACTCTCTCTAATGTTTCTATTTTCTAAAATTTACAACAGCTACTAACATCAAACTTAAGACACTTTAGATAATATTTTTCACAGCTAGTATGACAAAGGAGATAAGAATTATGCCAAAGGCTCCATGAGAAAAGACAAGAAATAGGAAATACATTTCAGTACAATTCTGCAGAACCTAGTCAGTGCTATATTTGAGTACATTTAAAACAGAGGTAGATTTAACATAATATAATACAATTTTCAATACAGAAATACATCCTTTTATGTGCTATAACATCATAATAATCCCATCCAGGCAGGGCCGGTATCTCATCCCTGTGATCCCAGCACTTTGGGAGGCCGAGACAGGCAGATCACTTGAGGCCAGGAGCTCAAGACTAGCCTGGCCAAGTTGGCAAAGCCCTGTCTCTACTAAAAATAGAAAAATTAGCCAGGTGTGGTGGCTCATGCCTATAATCCCAGCTACTCAGGAGGCTGAGGCATGAGAATTGCTTGCATCTGGGAGATGGAGGTTGCAGTGAGCTGAGATTGTGCCACTGCACTCCAGCCTGGGTGACAGAGGGAGACTCTATCTCAAAATAAGTAAATAAATATAATCCTATCCAGTGGGTCCACACAAATATCTATTTTCTTTAAAAGCCATTATCATGCTCTTTCTGCTTCTTGTGGCCTATAAGTTCTGAGGATGAAGCTATCATTCTATGGTACCTAGTTCACTGAGAGGACATAATAAATGCACATAACATGATGAAACTTGAAGATATTTTGCTAAGTGAAATAAGCTAGACACAAAAGGAAAAATATTGTGTGATTCCAATTATATGAGGTACTGAGAACAGTCAAATACATGAGGTAGGAAGTAGAACAGTGTGGTGCGAATGTAAATTTGTATAGCCACTATAAAAAACAGTATCGAGGTTCCTCAAAGTACTAAAAATAGAACTACAATATGATCGAGCAATCCCACTACTGGACATATATCCAGTAAGAAATGAAGAAATGAAATCAGTATGTTGAAGAGATATCTGTACTCCCATGTTTATTGCAGCACTATTCACAACAGCCAAGATATGCAATCAACCTAAGTGTCCATCAACGGATGAATGAAAAGAGAAAATGTGGTATACAATGAAATATTATGCAGACATAAAAAAGAATGAAGTCCTGTCATTTGTGACAACATGGATGAGGCTGGAAGACATTATATTAAGTGAAATAAGACAGGCACAGAATAACAAATATTGCATGATCTCACTCATATGTGGAATCTAAAAAAGTTGATTTCATTGAAGTAGAGAACAGAATCACGGTTATCAGAGGCTGGGAAGGATGGAAGAGAGGGGACTGGAAGGAGGTTGGTCAACAGGTACAAAGTTATAATTAAATGGGAGGAATAAGTTATACTGTTCCATTACACAGTAGATGACTACAGTTCATAATAATATATGGTACATTTCAAAATAGCTGTAAGAGCAGCTGTTTGAATGTTCTCATCACAAAGAAATGATAAATGTTTGAGGTGATGGATATGTTAATTATCCTAATTTGATAATTACACATTGTAAATATGTACCAAACCTCACACTGTACTCATAATTATGTACATTTATGTGTCAAAAATAAAACTTAAAAGAAAAAAAGTAGAGCAGTGATTACCAGGGACTGGAGGGAAGGAGAATGGGAGTTATTATTTAATGGGTATAGGGTTTCAATTTGGGATGATGACGAAGTTGTAGAGATGAATGGTGGTGATGGTTTCACAGCAATGTGAATGTATTCAAGCCTCCTGAACTGTACACATAAAAATGACTAAAATAGTAAATGTTATGTTAGGTATATTTTACCACAATTAAAAAACACATCTATAAACAACAACATCCCTAACCCTAGTATACTGTTGCTGCTGATGCTCTGTACACAGAGAAACAAAAGCAACTGGTATTTCCCTCCTGGATACCCTTTCCCCTTACCTTTATGGGTATAATGTTCAAGGCCCCATCCAAACAGTATTTTCTCCATAAATTAGTCCCTGATCGCTGCAAGTGGAAATAATCTCACGTTCCTCTGTGCTATACATTTTACCTGTACCTTTCTTACTACACTCAGCAATTTCTCCTTACATTATCATACACTTCAATAGCTTAGTTCCCTACTCCTTTACTAGATGCAGCTCCTAATGAACAGCACTCTGTGGACTCCCCAAAGCCCCAGTACATACAAAGGAGTCTCTACATACACAGTTGTCTCTACAAACACTACATATATTAGTGTCTCAATAAGTATCCACAGAAGGGAAACAACTTCAAGAGAACACAAAATAAATGACAGAATGAATTCCAAAGAGCTATTTCAAGTCTCCTATTTTAATTCATGTTACTACCCTAATATAGTTCCATAAATTAGGTTATTGTTAGGGATTTATAAATCTTTTTAGAAAATTTTTGTAGTGATGGAAAGTGGCCAATCAACTTTTGATTGCTATCAAAAAGAAAAAAGACAGATAATACAAAATAGAGAATCACAACATTAATTTGTTTTCATAGCTCAGAAGAAAAATAAGAGAGACACACTATCTCCCTTCACAGTCTGCTCACCGTAGGACCTGGCTGGATGACGAAAAGAAAAGCCATAAATTATTACATTGAATCTAATCACAAAAGATGCAGACTTATTCTTGATAATAAGTTAAGATTACTGACATATTTTACCTGGAGGCACATTGTTCAGAAGAAAGAATATGAGCTTTGGAGTCAAACAGACCTGTTTGAATTCCAGATCTAGAGTTTACTAGCTAAACAAACTTTGCAAGTTACTTAGCCTTTTTAGCCTCCAGTTCACCATCTATAAAAGGGAAATAAGAATACCCTCTACATTATAGAACTGTAAAAGGATTAAATGGTTAATACATGGAAGACACGCAATAACTTTTACTCTGTTTCTCTTCCTTCTCAAGGAACAGACCTGCTGGACAGGTTAGTTTAGAATATTAAGGGTATGTGTTCCTTGATTCTGAATATCTCTGAGAGACAGAAATCACTCATTACAATTTTAGAGCTAGAAAGAAAGATGAAAACTATCTAATCCCTCTATTGTCCTCACATTAGTAAATGAAAAATCAGTTTTGAGCTTAAGTGACATGGCAAAGCCACTAACCCACCTAGCCACAGAGTCCCAAAAAGAATAGTTTTCTTGATTCTGATCCCAGTACTTTTTCCATAATAATACACAGCTGTCCATAAGCAAGCCGGTTTCTTTTCTTTTTCCTTTCTGCTTAGAACTCACCAAATCTACAAGCTATTGACAAATGGGAGTTTTGGGGAACAACTTACCTTTAATTCCTCGATTCATTTTCATTAAACGCCTGATTATGGAATCACAGTTATCTCCTTGCCTGATTTCAATTTTGGTTGAGAAGTGGCCATTGGATGGCTGGGGATTCACTAGAGAAACGGACACACCAGGCTAGGAAACAACAAGAAAATGATTGTTTAACTTGAATACTGCTGAGGGAGGAGGAATCTCTGCTACGTTTTCAATGCCCAATGAAAGACGGATCTAATTCTGGTATTTTAAAATCATGACTAAGGAGTACTCAAATATGAAAGAAAAGCTGTACAAGCTCATGCTTATAACCAAATGCCTAGGTAAAGATGACTACAACTACATATATCAACACCAATGATGGACACTAACAATAACTACATTTTCTCTTCCACAACCACCATCATTCACTGAATCTCTACTATGTATTAGGCATTGTACTAAGCACTTTATCGACGTTAGTTCTATATCCCTGAAGCAGTTTTTTTGTACCCTTTTTCACAAAAGAGAAGCTGAGAACCAGAAAGATTAAAAATCAGCACAAGGTCACACAGCTAGTAAGTGGCAAGGTCAAGATTAAACATAAACCTATGTTGTACTTATAGAAGCTACATAGTCCAGAACCCTGTTTATTATTTTTAAGTGGAAAAAAGTCAAATGAGTCTTGTGAAAGACTTAAATACATACTATCTTAATAGAATACTTGAAAATGGTTTGAAATAAATATATTTGTATAAGGAATATTTTCATATACCTATCTCCATGGCTCAAATGACTGAACTATTAAAAGCTACCACATCTTAATGCAATGAGCATATTCCTTACATGATGCTAAATTCAGGAGGTATCCATAATCACGATTTCCTTATTCTTTCAAAATAGGCCTTTTCTGTTTGCTGGGTTTTCAAATGTGGCAAAAGTAAAAAAACATATCTAAGTCCTCTGCTTATCAAGACAAGGAGGGCAGTTTACAGACTCTCCCAATTGCAGTCCCCTGGACTTTGCCAAATGCTGCCAATCTGAATGGATTCTTTGAGACTAAAAAAACAGAATGTCCTTTCTCTAGGATCTAGATCCAGAATAGCATCTGACCCAGCAATCCCATTATTGGGTATATACCCAAAGGATTATAAATCATTCTACTATAAAGACACAGGCACACATATGTTTATTGCAGCACGGGCCACAATAGCAAAGACTTGGAACCAATCCAAATGCTCATCAATGATAGACTGGATAAAGAAAATGTGGCACATTTACAGCATGGA
The DNA here is from genome assembly GCF_029281585.2 of Gorilla gorilla gorilla. Taxonomy (NCBI): domain Eukaryota; kingdom Metazoa; phylum Chordata; class Mammalia; order Primates; family Hominidae; genus Gorilla; species Gorilla gorilla. The sequence continues at coordinate 149,988,421 of NC_073228.2, forward strand.
ATACTATGCAGCCATAAAAAATGATGAGTTTATGTCCTTTGTAGGGACATGGATAAAGCTGGAAACCATCATTCTCCACAAACTAACACAGGAACAGAAAACCAAACACTACATGTTCTCACTCCCAAGTCGGAGTTGAACAATGAGAACACATGGACATAGGGAGGAGAATATCACACACCAGGGCTTGTCAGGGTGGGGTGGGCAACAGAAGGGATAGCATTAAGAGAAATACCTAATGTAGATGACGGGTAGATGGGTGCAGCAATCCAGCATGGCACGTGTATACCTATGTAACAAACCTGCACGTTCTGCACATGTATCCCAGAACTTAAATTAACAAACAAACAAACAAACAAACAAAAAAACAGAATATCCAAAACCTTTTTGTCTTCACCAATAATAGCCAAAAACTAAGAGGTTAAAAAAAGCTATTCCAGCATAACTTAAGATGATGCATCAATCCAGTTTATACTAAAAACAAAACAGCCTTGAATAACAATCAAACCAAGACTCATCTGAGGTTTAAAAGCTCCTTTTAACTGTCTAAAAAGGTCCTACATTTCCAGTATTTTTAAATAAAAACCAGATTTTGAAAATCATACTTTTTATTTTTAAAACCCACAAATAACATCTGATAGTTCCTATAATAGTAAACTGAGGAAAAAGTAAGTATTGCACTGACCAAGGAATTAGGACATTTCAGGTACATCCCCATTTCTAACAATCTATGGGGTCTACAACAAACCAACCACTTAATTTCTCTGGACCTTACTTTGTTCTATTTTTTAAATGTGGGTTTAGATGTAATGATCTCTAGGTCTCTTCTGGTTTTAAAATGCAATGATTCAGTGAGATTCCTTCAACTTACTTCTATTCTAAAAACATTAAGTGGTTTCCCAGGACAGCAGTCTTCCCTGATTTTATCTTCTACTTCGGAGGCAAACTTGACTTCTATGTGTTCTAGCTAAACAGAGGGGAAAAAATGGAAGTTATTAGTATCACTTAATGTGATTCAAATTAATCACCACCTCATTTCACCAAGAACAAAACTAGGTTCTCCAGTTAACATGAAATGGTCTGTGCAATTTTATTATTTTCCATATAAATATTAAATGAAATCTGTAATCAGTTATTTAACATTCATTTTAGATGTCTCATAGTACTGTTATTTATATAGTCATGTTTATCATTTTCTATAATGAAATCTGACATCTGCCATATAAAATAAAATGAAAATCAGCATAAGAGGCTTCCACTTAAGACAAATAGAAGTTCAGAAATTTATCAGTTGAGAATAAAAGGCTTCCACTTAAATAAATGGAAGAAAAGCTCAGAAATACAGCACAGTGCATATGTCTGAATATAAGATGACCCTAAACATAAGGTGTGTCTGCATGGTCCAAGTGAAAAGATCCAAGAAGTTTTTTGACCTACATGAATATATATGAACATTTAGATATACATAAAATGGATGTCATTTAATATTTATTAATTTCATTAACTCATTTAAAATAAAATACTTAATTAGAAACAACTTTCTTCCATCTCCGTATTTCACAAAACAATTTTACTTAAATTCCAAACCTATATTTTTTTTACTTGAGTGTCTTCATTATTACTAGGACCACTTTTTGAGTGCTCTAACAGTTTTCTAGAGCACATGACTTTTCCTTTTGCCTAAGTTGTCTGAGACCAGCTTATTTACGATCTATATATAAAGTTGTGAGTGGGGCACAAAGATTGGATGGGGAGAAAGTCACAGATATGTAAAGCTATTGGTACTGTTCTAGTTCCTGGATTGGGTAGAAAATTCAGGGATGTTCATTTTATTATAAATTGGGAGGAAAAAAACACGGCAAGACATGGAACAATCATAATATATCATGAACCAAATCATAATATATCATGAACCATAATATATCATGAACCAATATATCAGTGCAGCAATTCTAAACCAAAGATTATAATTAATCCAATTCTGCAAATCAAAAGGGAGGGGGGAAAAAAGGCAACAATTCAGAGTACTCCATAACATGAGAGGCTTGGAAAGCATTTGAATATAAGGTCTCTTAAAAATAATTTGCAGTAGAATAGCCAGACATACAGTTCTTTAATGTATAATTGATTACATGTAAATTAAGAATTGATGAAATAAGATGACATATCACTTTTTTTCCTGCAACTTTTATACTCACCCATTTTTCTTTTCTCCAAAAATATTTTCGACTGATATATTTAACAAAGATACTAAACACAGAAGATGAAATTTATAAAAAGGTTTATTATAAAATAAAAGAGCTGGATTATGGTTTAACTACAGTTAACTGGTTATTACAATCCCTGGCCCTCTTACCTCAAGTGAATTAGTCAGATAGACTATATTCTCCATAAGCACAGCCTTTTCATCAAATTCTAATTGCAAATCCAGAATACGAGGCCCCATCTTCTCCAGATTTTCCTAATAGCCAAAATGGTACGGAAAAACAAAATCACAGTAAGAATACGTTGGAAAACATACTTCCTCCAAAGTAATCATTCTTCTCTCAACTGATAAAATCTTCAGATTTCAGGAGTTAAAGGAAAGGCCTTGGACTCATGATTTCCTTTACCTACATTTGCTTGTTAATGAAATTTACTAGCTCCAAATAATTATCTTTTAAAGTATTATAAGATTATGGCAGCACTGAAAAGATGGGAAGGCACAAGGTTTTCAGATTTATAAAATAAATACGGTTTTATGATTGTTTATTTAGACTGACTTAACATGCAAGCCCAAAGAATTCACTTTACAGGGAATCAGCCAAATGTGTGAAAATATCCCTTTACGTTACCCAAAAAAAACAAAATTTTAATTTTCTGAGATACTACCTTCTTAAAGCTGTTTCAGAGAATTGTGAATTAATAATATCCAAACAAAAAATCCCCAAAGATATTTCTGCAAAGTTTAAAGAAAAAAAACTCATACTACATGAGTACTCAAACATGGCATGTAAAAAATAATTTCTTATTCTTAGTCTTCTTGGGTAGTCAATATTTGCTGTGCAAAATAGAATCCTAGAGATCCAAGTACATATGCAGATATAACTACCTAGAACATGTTATACTTAATGAAAGTGACCTGATATTATTCCTGCTACTCACTGTTTTAGCTTACTATGCAAGTTCTATTTCTTTTTCTCATGGAAGTGCTAGAAAGTCATTTTCTTATTCCCAGATTTATTAATCCCTTCCAAAGTTTGCAAAACCACTAATTTGCCTGGCAAATCACCAACATAATTTTAAAAATATATTACCACTCAAACGGTCTGATGCTGGTTCTTCAAATTTAAATGAGATCCTAAAGAAGCCAACTCTTGAATCTAATATCATTTTATACACACACACACACGCACACACACACTCTATATATATATACATATACACGTAACTACTTTTCAAATAGGTTTCCCTGGATTCTTTTAAAACATGTCATCAAAATTAATTGCCTTTGCAACCACCAATGGAATATTTTGTTGGATCCACATGTTGACAGAGATTTGGCATTATGACCAATGACACTAGCCACTGGGGAACCAATGAACTATGAACATACCAGCACTTACATTACAACTTGATTAGTGTAGGTCAACACAGGATTCTAAATTACTTCTGAAACTTAAAATACCCTGAGGATCAAATAGTGACTTTGGTCTAAGAGAATTAAAAACCTTTTCCAAGAATATCAATCTATTATAATATTGAAGAAGTTAAGAGGTCTGGTCTCCATCAGGCATCTGCAGCCAAGAAGACACAAGAATTAAAGTACAGTACAAGAATAACCACGATATGCTTAGTAGGCTGGAAGATACTAATTTGTATTTTTAAACAACATTTACTGAGCCTACTTCTTGACTGGTGCTACTTAAGTGTGTTAGGTACACTATTTTATTTACTCCTCACAGCACTCCTAAAAAGTTAGGTTCTACAGTATCCTCATTTTATGGATGAAAAATCCTGTAGCCCAGAAAATTTAAGTGATTTGTCCAAGGTCTCAAAACTAAGGAGTGACTGATAACACAGAATTTCAACCAAGATTTTTCTGGCCCCATAGCCTGAGATCTTAAGCAATATAAGGCTTCTTTCGGTTTCTTTTTGTCAAGAAATCCAATAATACAACAGCGACGTATAGGAAGAAAACTAAGGGTCTAACCCAATAATTCTCAATGGTAAGAAGTGGAAGGTGATTCTGCCCCCAGCGGACATTTGGCAATGTCTGGAGATATTTTTCATTGTCATAACTAGCAGGAAAGGTAGTTCTACTGGCTTCTAATGAGTAGAAGCCAGGGATGCCATTACATATCCTACAGTGCACAAGAAAGTGCCCCACAAGAACTATCTAGCCCAAAATACCAACAAAGCTATGCTGAGACACCCTGGTCTAACCACTATAACCAATGTTTACCCTATTAAGCTATACCTATACAAATGTTGAATCCTGGTTCCAGGAATAGGGTCTAGGAAATGCAAGCCTCTATAAGCCTAATGTAAGCCAAAAGAGTTTGAAAGAAGGGAAGATAGAATATGAAGGGAATAGTTCAGTGCAGCAATTCTAAACCAATTTTTCTCCCACAATGATATTTTTCACATACTCAGCAATTCCACAAGTAAACCCAAAATCTGATAGATCATTTCTCTCAGTCATTGATTGAAAAGTGCTATTTTAGCAGATTTCTGGCAGGAGACTATGTCCAAGGCTTTTCCCCATCCTTCTATCGTCCCATCTAACCATTGCTCATGTGGTCACAGCTGCATAAGGTCCACAGCTTACCTTAATCATGGCAACAAATGGCATGACTTTCTTCATGTATTTCTTCAGTTCTGGCATACTGCCTAGTTCACTAGCAATGACTTTGTTGTCAGGCAGTTTTCCGTTATTGGCCTAAAAAAAGGAAGGAGGGAGAGTAATGTAGAAAAAAAAGTCTCAAGAATAAGGCAGAATAGTAGATGTGACCAGGCATAGAATGGTGGCCTCTATCAATCCTTAGAGAACAGCAGAAAAGTGTCCAGCCCTAGCATCACGGGAAGTGAAAGCTGAATGAACAATGCAGAAGGAACTCTCCTATTCTCTATAAATTAACAACACGTACTTTTTAGTTTAGAAGAGAAAAAGAAGTGATTTGTGTTGACTATTTCTCCTGTTCAGAAACTAAATAGTCTCATAAAAACTTGTTTTCAAATTTCTAAAAGCATTTTATTAGTCATATTAAAATAAAAAATTACACAACTATCATACAAGTTTATATAATGTCTGCTTTTGGACACTTGGAAGAAACTGTTACCACAATTGTGAAAAGAATCCCTAGCTATTGACCTGTTAAAAACAGAATCATTTCTATCTACTCAAAAATAAATGTCCATATCATATATCACTAATGAGTACAATCCAAGTGTGCTTTAAATGAATCTAAATTCATTTCTTTCTACAAATATTAACGGTCCCCTCGATAGAGTGAGAAATAAAGCAACTGGTCTTTTCAAAGTTTTGGGCGACTTGTTTTCTCTTTATTGTAAAAGAAGGGTTGGGAATGAATCTAAATGAAAAGGAACATATAATACAATTTCAAATAATCTATTTTCAATTCTAACTTTTACTAAAGTACATGGGAAAAAAATATTCTACTTGTTAATATATTCCTCTGAAACACACGAAAAAGAAAAAGGGTGGGAAACACTCCTTTACCTTATGTCACCAAAATGGTGCCACATTCAACATAAGAACACTCTTCGTGATTATAAATGAACATTCTTTTCATTCTTGTGGATGAAAACATACAAAAATCTAAAAGACAGCTGCTAATGCCAAAAGATACCACTGTTTTCAATTATCTAGCAAATGAATACTAAGTAAAAATACAACTTCAAAAAGAACAGAGGTGATGCATTTTTTAATACCTAAGACATTACATATTATATTTGGGTTCTTCCACTGCTTCCTTGAAATTGCTGGTATGAATATATAATCCACTGAGGTAGTTTCACTTTCGTGCCAACCAAAGTAGCTTTTATCTTTTATTTACCTTAATTCAAAATCTGCAAGCAGATTCTAAAGGCCACCTTCTATTTCTATCATATATACTCAAAGGTGGAAATAGTTCTCCATAAAAATAGACTCACAAGAAATACAAAAACATTGGCTCTTCTCTATCAAATTTTACAAACGTAAAAGCAGCTTTTCTTAGCATTTCTTAATTAACTATGAAAAGTGTTGAGGCAAAATTCCAATAATGGTCTAGAATATCAAAGCTAAGAATTTTTCCTTTACGTTTCTTCTTTACATTTTGACCACAATCCGTATTTTGTCTCTCTTTTTAAAGTGCACCTTAGTGGTCTGCATCTAGCAATAACTGTTTTAATAACCTAAGCAAAAAAGCCAAAGTCCATAAACATACTTTGTTTCTACATTTTGAATGCAGAGGAAAAATAGATTTTTTTCTTTCAGGAAAACTTAGATCTAAGTTATTGAGTTCCCTTTAAGTGGATTTATCATTACCTGGCACAGCCAAAAATGTCTTCAAGCTCTACATTTCTATAGGTAATTATCAAACCAAACAACATTTAAAGTACTCAAGAACAAAGCTTCACTTTTTTCCAAACAATAAACAAGGTTACGGTTTGAAATAATTTAATGAATGAATATAATGAATGAATAAATTTAATGAATGACTCCCACTGCTCAAGTTACAACAAATTCCAAAGGCAAACTCTGTCCTTTTATTTCATCATTTCAACTACACATATGAAAACCCCCAATTCTTTTGATTACATTCAACTAGATCCAATGTATTTTTGTATAAATTTTTCGGAAATGAGAGGAAAACAGCAGCTTTTCCCTCAGCACCCTTTTAAGAGCCACCAAGAATAACAAAAGGATGCTGTCTGCCTAGAGGGAATGAAACAAAGCTGCCTATCTTTCTTCTCCCAGACATTGCCAACATCCTAAAAACAAAAACAACATAGGGAGCATACAACACCATCAGGGGGGAAAAGTCTACTGAGAGCATCACCTCAAAGTGTTTACGTAGAACAGACAGGGTGGTATGTTGCCAAGGTGGATAGTTCTTTGCCACATAGATGGTGCAATGTGAGGGCTTCTGCAGGGGTTGTTTGTCAGTCTTCTAGACAGTAAAAGAAAGGAAAAACATTCAATAGCTTTTATATAAACCAAAAATGAGAAAAACCCTCCCCCAACATACACCACCACGGTCTTCACCATTAATGAAAATCTTTTTAACTTTCATTGTTGTTAAATGTTATCTGATCAATAACTTTTAAGGAATAATCCTTTAAAAAAAAAAAAAAAAAAACTTTACCTTCCCTTTAGCTGGTATCATATAGTTCTTGAGTCGTAGTCTAAGGTCATGTGTTACTTCCATAAGATACTGTGAGGAGTGTATTAAAACTTCATCCACAGGACCTGCCACAGGCCATGAAGCATTCATAATTGAGTCAGGCTTTTAAAAAAAGAAAAACAAAAAAACCTTCAGTGAGATAAGACAATATAACTATTTTATGGTTCTTGATTATAGTTTCATACCAAGGATACCATCTGTAATTGTGTGCTCAGAGTTCAAACTTGACTACACATAACACACTTGCACAGCCCCTGATCTAATGTTCCCTAGAATTCAAGCTGCGAAGTCTGACTCTACATTCTTAATTAGCATCCATTTGTACAAGCATATTAATACCCACACACATATGCTCACTTTCAAAGAAAATTATGTAATGCTAATTTGCCTAAATTTAATCATTATTATATAAATTATGCATACACTCAGTTTTTATCCTGCTAATACATCCAGTATTCAAGTACGGTTATTTGGTATATAGATCATGAGCACATTTCTGTATTGTTCATGCATTTAAAAATACAAAAGAGCCTAGCTAATATGGCTGGAAAGGAGTTATTAAACCAGCCAATCTATTTATCTGCAAGCCTGGGAGAAATAACTGAATTTATATTCATAGTAAGAGTGCTACTATCCCTGAATATTAAGTCCTATATATGCCAGAAGTTTTATATAAAACAAGAATACTTACACAAATATACACCTATATCTTTGTTTTTAAGCAGCTCATAATTGTTTATATCTTTCTCAATATTTTCACCTTTTAAAAATATGTATGCACTGTTGTGTATATAAATAAGGGCACATATATCCATCTGAATAGGAGATAGCTCTGGTTTAACCTGTCATAATTATGATGCTGAATCCAGCATTACTCTTGAATTACTCACTTTCAGACTTTCTCTCTTAAGTAACAATATTAGCACAACACTTATTTAATGAAGCCAAAATCAAAACCACTCAAAACATTTTAAATGCATAAAGGTACCTTTCCCAGGAGTGTCCAGATGTGCTCACACAAATGTGGACAGAATGGAGCGAGGAGAAGTGTCTGAACTTCAATAAACCGGAACACAAGTTCTCTGTGCATCCCTTCCACGGCCAATTCACGGTACTTATCTTTTGCGGCCTATAAAATTTGAAATTATTTACCATTTCCCTCACCTTCTTTAAAATAAAAATAAAGGGAAAAATTTCAGTATCTTGGTTTTAACACATTTTTAAGTTTCTAGTCTTTTAAAAATCCATAACAAATTACTGTAAAGGTTTTACTTTAAGAATCTGCAAGTATTTATCTTTGTCCAAAGTACATGGCAGTTTTATACTAATAATTCTCAAAAAAAGAATTTTTTTACAGACAGTTTGTAACTGAGACATAAAAGTTGAACAACTTTAACTGTATATTAAGGGTGACTGCTCTTAGCAGCATATAGGATATTAAATATAAAAAAAGACTATAAATACAACACATTGCTATGCCCAGCCATTTATCCTTATTTAACCACAACTCTGAAAACCAAGTTATATAAATCTCAATGTGATATTTTACACAGCTCATTGCGTAAAGCTACATTTTTACTTTAAGCACTTTAAATGCCAAACTTGAGGAAATACTGACACCTTGTGGAAAACCTCAGAAAACGCTTGCTCTCAAATTAATGGCAATTAATTACAATTTTGCCTTCGTTTTTATCAATTTTGAAATGTTTTCCTGGAAAGTATAGCTGAATTTTAGATTTAATCTCCTTTATATTAATGCTCATAGCTTAACTAGGAGCAGAATTATTAAATTAAATGGACACAATAGAAAAAATACCAAAGATAATAACTTAAAATCACAATTTATTGAAGAATTTAAAATTTTTCTGGCAGGATTTTCAGTCTACACTTTAGGCGAGTAATTGTGCTATAGCAGGAAGAAAAAAGGGGGAAAATACATAATGTTCACATTGACATGTTTTATAGCTACCAAAAGAATCAACAGCCTACCTGAAACTCAAAAAACCCTGTTTTCAAAGCTTCTTTAAACATCATCTTTTCATAGTTTTGATCTGTTTTTATAATTCCTGCATTCAATTCACTATTGAATACGGGGAAAAAAAGGTTATTCAGTTTAAAGGCACTTATACATAGCTATAAAAAACTGCTGCATACACAAATTTAAAATACTGCTTTTTAATATACAAATTTGAAATACTGCTCATTTAAGCAGTAAAATCAGAACAATGCCCGGAACATTTAAAACTGCTCAACACAACACCATCTTTGCGTTCCTTAAAACAAATTACTGCAATCTCTCTATTGTCTATCCATCCTTAAGTACTGTCATCTGACACTGCTTAGGGCTCCTGTTTATGACAATAAATGATGCTTCTTCAGAAATTTCCTGATGGACACTTTATTCTTATAAAGCCAAAAATGCAATATGAAAATAGCTTAACTAAGGTTGTAGCCAAGTTTTGTTTTTTTTTTTGTTTTTTGGTTTTTTTTTTTGAGACAGGGTCTCTCTCTGTCACCTAGGCTAGAATGCAGTGGTATGATCACAACTCACTGTAGCCTCGAACTCCTAGGCTCAAAGAATCTTCTCACCGCAGCCTCCCAAGTACTAGGACTACAGGCGCAAGCCACCACACCCAGCTAATTTTTTTTTTTTTTTTGTAGAGACAGGATCTCACTTTGTTGCCCTGGCTGGTCTCAAACTCCTGGGCTCAAGCAATCCTCCCACCTCAGCCTTTCAAAGTGCCTGGTTTATAGGCGTGAGCCACAGTGCCTGGCCATAGCCAGGTTTTAATTATTGCATTTACAATAACTAATACTGGATATCAGAAAAAAATTTTCTCATACCAATCCAGGTCCTTCTTAATTTGGCCTAATCTGGCCCCAACCTGTTTCATCTCCTACCTCTGCCCACAAGATAATGTACTTCAAATAAATATCAGACCCTTTCCATGGCTTATCCACACTTTCTCCTCTCCCTGAAAACATTGTTTATTTTTCAAGAAACCCAGAATTTGGCCGGGCGTGGTGGCTCACGCCTGTAATCCCAGCACTTTGGGAGACTGAGGCAGGTGGATCACAAGGTCATGAGTTCGAGACCAGCCTGGCCAACATAGTGAAACCCCGTCTCTACTAAAAATACAAAAAATTAGCCAGACGTGGTGGCAGGCACCTGTAATCCCAGCTAGTAGGGAGGCTGGGGCAGAAGAATAGCTTGAACCTGGCAGAGGCTGCAGTGAGCTGAGATTGTGCCATTGCACTCCAGCCTGAGTGACAGTGCGAGACTCTGTCTCAGGAAAAAAAAAAAAAGAAACCCAGAAGTCACATGACATCTCTGAATTCTCCTTATCTCTATTATTGTACTTAGAAACTGGGTGTTTGTCTCTCTTGCTAGACAATAAGGATCAGGTCTCATTCATCTTTATAATACCAGTGCGTAGGATGACTCCAAAGATATTTATCCTTTTCTTTTAATCTACTTTTCCTTTAACCATTTTGCCCTACTCGAAAACAAGACAACATGGTAAAATGGTTATGAGAACAGACTTTCAAGACAGACAGAAGCAAGTTCACATCCCAAGTTTGCAACTACTAGCTTTAAGGCATTTAAGGAAATACTTAATTGTTCTAAGCTTCAGTTTCTTTATTTATAAAATAGAGCTAATAATATCTGTATTATATAAGGTTGCTTTGAGGTTAAAGTCAGATAATGGACACAAAATACTTAGCATAGTACCTGGCACAAGTAAGCCTTCAATGAATACTAGCTATTATTATCATTAGTTTATTTTACTTAAAAAAAAAAGAAAAGAAAACTTAAAAATGCACCAGGACTAAGTAACTCTAAAACACAAAATGATTGGGATCTACAGATTACCTGGCAAAAACTCTATCATTGAAAGTGTTGGCAGGACCACTTCTTAGGCTGTCCCAGTTGGCAACCATTTCTTTCACCCACTCTACCCAGGTGTACAGACGGAGAATACCTGCATCTGCCATGGCTTCCACAAAGTTGGCATCTTCTACAGTGTCACCAGCATCAGCCAGAGCCAAACGCATTCCTGGAAGAAGAAAAAAAAATTCAATGCATTAAAAATATGGTTACTGAGTATCAAATGTGTCCTATGTGTCCAGTTGGATAACTTGCAAAGCCCATATATAAATTAACAAATGCTTTAAAGGACTGTCCTGGATCAACAACAAAAATTAAAATCACCAAAAAGTAGCATCCCTAACCGTGATGTTAAAATATTCGAACCATCCATATTGATTTGCATCCACTAAGCACCAATATGTGTTTCTTCTCAGGCATGTTGAGTTAATGAGATAAAGTGATCTTTAATGAGGCAGAGATAGAAAATGATAAACTGGGGATAAAGATACACATTTCATTGTGGTTTTCTTATCAACATTTCAGCCTCATTTAGAGGTAGCAAAATACATTTTAATGCATGAGAATACACAGTGGTGCCTTATGTGTACAAATGCATATGAATTTTTCTCAGTTTTGAAACTAGGTTCTTACAAGTTTACCACTAATAAAACTTTACTTTTTCAATTCTCATCTCTCAGTACTACCAAAATCTTCCATTCTAAAATATTGAAAAAAAGAACCTAAATGTCCATCAATTAAACTGTAGGATATCCCTACAATGGAACACTATATGGTTGCAAAAAAAAAAAAAAAAAAAGAGGGAACTCATTATGTAGTTATTTCCGTCTTTAGCTTTGGTGTCCAATCAAAGCATTCAGGTTCTGCACTTTGCCTTTTCCACTTAACAGTTCATATTTGTATACTAACCCATACATACACATATCTATGTTTTTGGTTTGTTTGTTTGTTTGAGATGGAGTTTCACTCTTGTTGCCCAGGATAGAATGCAATGGCGTGATCTCGGCTCAGTGCAACCTCCGTCTCTTGGATTCAAGCAGTTCTCCTGCCTCAGCCTCCTGAGTAGCTGGGATTACAGGCATGTGCCACCATGCCCGGCTAATTTTGTATTTTTAATAGAGACAGGGTTTCTCCATGTTAGTCAGGCTGGTCTGAAACTCCCGATCTCAGGTAATCTGCCCGCCTCAGCCTCCCAAAGTGCTGGGATTACAGGTGTGAGCCACCACACCCAGCTGTTTAGTTTTATATCTACATATCTATACACAAAATAAAAATCATGAGCTCATACTTTTATCACCAAATCCAATCTGACCCCATAGGGCTCATTCTAGCATTTTCTCTTTACTTATTTATAGCTTCTTTCTCTGATAGTGAGCTCTGTGAGGCAGAGGTTCTCATTATCTATCTGTTTACTTATTTATTCAATCCTAATATATACATAAAGTGGTTTCATAATTGCTTATATATCTTGTAAGAAACAGACTAACTATATTATTTGGATACAGTTCCGTCTTTGGCTATGGTGTCCAGTCAAAATACTGAGAACACAAACTGAGTTAGCCACGACCAATAAAAAGAAGTACCATGATGACCAATGACTAATTATATAAGAAATGAATGGTTCTTTCAGGATAGTGTATTTCTTCTCTTGACACGATAAAAAATAAAAATAAAATAGGACTGAGGCCAGACAAAAAAACAATTTTCTGAAAAAATCAATGTTCCCAGGTTCAAGACACATTTAGGAATACCAAATACAGGCCAGGCATGGTGGCTCATGCCTATAATCCCAGCACTTTGGAAGGCCAAGGAGGGTGGATCACTTGAGGCCAAGAGTTCAAGACCAGCCTGGCCAACATGGCAAAACCCCGTCTCTACTAGAAATACAAAAATTAGCCAAGCACGCAGGCACATGCCTGTAATCCCAGCTATTTGAGAGGCTGAGGCACGAGAATCGCTTGAACCCTGGAGATGGAGGTTGCAGTGAGCCAAGATCACGCCACTGTACTCCAGCCTCGGTGACAGAGCAAGACTCTGTCTCAGTTAATAAGAATGGAATACCAAATAGAGGAAATATCTTGGAAAAGCTTCCTACATACTCAACATTTTTTTTTGAGACAGAGTTTCACTCTTGTTGCCTAAGCTGGAGTGCAATGGTGCAATCTCAGCCCACTGCAACCTCCACCTCCCGGGTTCAAGCAATTCTCCTGCCTCAGCCTCCCAAAGTAGCCTGGATTACAGGCACCCGCCACCACACCCAGCTAATTTTTTTTTTTTTTTTTTTTTGTATTTTTAGTTGAGACAGGATTTCACCATGCTGGCCAGGCTGGTCTTGAACTCCTGACCTCAGGTGATCCACCCGCCTCGGCCTCCCAAAGTGCTGGGATTACAGGCGTGAGCCACCGTGCTTGGCCCATACTCAACATCTCTACAAAACAAGTCTTGAATCTTAGCAATGATATTGAGTTCATTAAAGGAAGACTCAAACTAACTTCAGCTTGATTTGTTCCTGAACACATCATGTCAGCAATTCTTATATATTAAATATTATGTTGCTCATCCACAAAGGAAACATTAAGATTTTAAAATTTTGTTAAAAGCAAAACAGAAAGTAAAATTAAAACACCAATTTTAACGTGTCTTCTATAATCTGAGAACTGGACCCTACAGAACAGCAATAAGAAAAATGTTTACTCACCATCTGCTGAAAATTTGTCAATAGCTTGAGTCAAAGTGAGGAAGTTGCCTGTGGATTTTGACATCTGAAATAGAGAGTCAGTGATTAATCATTAATAACAGTAATATAAATAAACCAAATGAGCCAAATAAAATTAACTAGGTTGGCCATGACCAGATAAAAACAAAAAAGAATTCAAAATATGGAAAGGAAAAGATATTACACTAATTTTAGAGAGGTGAAAACTGAATTTCATCCGATAAAGTGCCTTGTTTGGGTTACTCAGCTATCAGTGACAGAGCTAGGAGAGGACCTCCAGACTCACACTCAGTCCACTGTGATTTAGCTTATACTGTCTGGGTTAGACATGTGTAATGATTCCACTATAACTCTAGAACACCACCTGGTTACCTAAGAAAGAGCTTTACGGCAATTAGAATCATTCAGAAATGGAATGGACCAGCTCATGAGGTTGGAGTTATGATTTTAGGAACCCTCCTATCATTAGGGTCACAAAAATCGGTTGTTCAAGCTGTGCTCTGCCTTAGGGCAATGGATCGGAAGAGGCACCACTCACAGCCTAGCAATCTTTATTGCTTTAAAATTGTATGTCATTAGTTTAACTATGCTGATATCAGAAGGAAATGATGATTATATCAGTTTTCTATTATACTACATGGCAATACATATCTTGTTCTAATAAAATCAGGATAGTACAACAACTTTCAGACAGCCAAAGAAAATGTCATGTTCTAACAAGAATAATAAATGTATTGTTCCTTTGACTTACAAAGAAGAAATGAGTTCAATAATCAAAGGTTCCTTATTGAGCTAACAAAATCTATTAAAATCGCCTGTGCTTCTAAACAGCAGTTTTTCAGTCTAATATACAGATTACCTATTTTTCTTTTTTTTTTTTTTTGAGATGGAGTCTTGCTCTGTTACCCAGGCTGGAGTGCAGTGGCGCAATCTTGGCTCAGTGCAACCTCCGCCTCCCTCGGTTCAAGGGATTCTCTTACCTCAACCTCCTGAGTAGCTGGGATTATAGGCGTGCGCCATCATGCCCAGCTAATTTTTGTACTGTTAGTAGAGACGGGGTTTCACCATGTTGGTCAGGCTGGTCTCTAACTCCTGACCTCGTGATCTGCCCGCCCTGGCATCCCAAAGTGCTGCAATTATGGGCGTGAGCCACCGCACCTGGCCACAGATTATCTTAAAGGAACATTTTTTATTACCTTTCAATACTAGGGCACAGGCTAAGTCTGATGTTACATAATGCAATTTACATCAGCTGCCGTTTAAAGCTACAACTATTTTCTCTTTTTTTCCTTTTTTTGAGACGCAGTTTCACTCTTGTCGCGCAAGGCCTGAGTGCAATGGCATGTTCTCAGCTCACTGTAACCTCTGCCTCTCGGGTTCAAGCGATTCTCCTGCCTCAGCCTGCAGCTGGGATTACAGGCGCCCACGACCAGGCCCGGCTAATTTTTTGTACTTTTAGTAGAGATGGAGTTTCACCACATTGGCCAGACTGGTCTTGAACTCCTGACCTCAGGTGATCCACCCGCCTCGGCCTCCCAAAGTGCTAGGATTATAGGCGTGAGTCACCGCGCCAAGTCCCCTACAACTATTTTCATTATGACATATAGACACTTAAGACAACTAATACTGTCATTGCTATTCTGTTGGTTACAGCAAAATTCACTGGTTGTAACAAATCTAATTTGTTACCATTTTTATTAATGAGGAATAAATAATTTTGTACCCTTTTTTTTTAAGTCAAGTAGGGGTGCCCTTCTCTAATTTGTACAGAAGTATCATAGGGGCAAGTGAGGGGTCTGTCAAGTTTGCATAACCTCCTACTGAGGATATTGATTAATAAGATAAAGTACTATGCAGTCTGTTTTAAAAAAATCACCCATATTATTAATAGTAACAGTAGTGATAGTAACAGCAGAAGCATAGAGAGGACTACTATACTGCTTGGGAAGGAGCATTACGTGACATCTAAAAATCTTACAGACTCCAAAATTCTATCATTCTACTAATTTAGCGGCCAGTCACAGTATAAAACAAAAAGCACCGAGCCATTTTCTCAACTTACTAAGAAAAATAGCTCTTCCCATCATCTTGGATCCTATGGAGGCCTGCTGGGAGCAGGACTTCTAAAAGGAAATATGGCTGGAAGGCTGTGGTCCAAGGCCATTTTTGCTGGCTATGAGCAATGTCTCCAGAACACACAGCTCTTCTTAAAATTGAAGGTGTTAGCTGGGCATGGTGGCTCACATCTGTAATCCCAGCACTCTGGGAGGCTGAGGTGGGCGGATCACGAGGTCAGGAGTTCGAGACCATCCTGGCCAACATAGTGAAACCCCGTCTCTACTAAAAATACAAAAAAATGAGCCGAGCATCATGGCAGGCACCTGTAGTCCTAGCTACTCAGGAAGCTGAGGCAGAATTGCTTGAATCCGGAAGGTGGAGGTTGCAGCGAGCTGAGATTGCGTCATTGCATACCATCCCAGGCAACAGGGCGAGACTCTATCTCAAAAAAAAAAAAAAAAAGTGAAGCTGTTTATGCTCAAGATGAAACAGAATTCTATTTGGGCAAGAGATGTGCTTATGTATACAAAGCAAAGAACGACTATGACTCCTGGCAGCAAACCAAACAAAACCAGAGTAATCTGGGGAAAGGTAACTCGGGCTCCATGGGAACAGTAGCATGGTTCATGCCAAATTCCTAAACAATCTTCCTGCTAAAGGTATTAGACACAGAATCTGAGTGATGCTATACCCCTCAAGGATTTAAACTAATGAAAAGTCAATAAATAAAAGTGGATTTGTTAAAAAGGAAAAAAAAAAAAAAAAAGAAATGGCTGGGTGCAGTGGCCCATGCCTGTAATCCCAGCACTTTGGGAAGCCGAGGCGGGTGGATCACTTGAGGTGCGGAGTTCCAGACCAGCCTGGCCAACATACTGAAACCCCATCTCTACTAAAAATACAAAAAAGTAGCCGAGTGTGGTGACAGGCACCTGTAATCCTAGCTACTCAGGAGGCTGAGGCAGGAGAATCGCTTGAACCCAAGAGGTGGAAGTTTCAGCAAGCCCAAGATCGCATCACTGCATACCACCCTGGGCAACAGTACGAGACTCTGTCTCAAAAAAAAAAAAAAAAGAAAAAAAAATTTGAAGGTGTTTATGCTCAAGATGAAACAGAATTCTATTTGGGCAAGAGATGTGCTATGTATACAAAGCAAATAACCAGACGGTGACTCCTGGAGGCAAACCAAACAAAACCAGAGTAATCTGGGGAAAGGTAACTCAGGCCCACGGGAACAGTAGCATGGTTCATGCCAAATTCCTAAACAATCTTCCTGCTAAGGCTATTGGACACAGAATCGGAGTGATGCTGTACCCCTCAAGGATTTAAACTAATGAAAAGTCAATAAAAGTGGATTTGTGAAAAAAAAAAAAAAAAAAAAAAAGGCCGAGTGCAGTGGCTCATGCCTGTAATCGCAGCACTTTGGGAAGCCGAGGCAGGCGATCACTTGAGGTCAGGAGTTCGAGACCAGCCTGGCCAACATGGCAAAACCCCATCTCTATGGAAAAATACAAAAATTAGCCGGGCATGGTGGCATGCGCCTGTAATCCCAGCTACTCAGGAGGCTGAGGCAAGAGAATCGCTTGAATCTGGGAGGTGGAGGTTGCAGTGAGCCAAGATCATGCCACTGCACTCCAGCCTGGGCCAAAGAGTGAGATTCCGTCACAACAAAAAAAAAAAAAAAAAGAAAAAAAAAAAGGAAAAGAAAACTCTTCTGGGTCACAATGCTAAGCTCTTTATGATTCCTGTCCCTGTCTTTTTCTCTCTTTACTTCAGTTGCAATTTGTGTCACCTTTGGCCACTCTAAATACAAATGTTACAAATATGTAACTCTTCCCTATCTCTCTCTTCAATTAATACTATCTATTCCCCTTGCTCAATTTTAAAGATAAAAATTAATTTATAGGCCGGGCGCCGTGGCTCACGCCTGTAATCCCAGCACTTTGGGAGGCTGAGGAGGGCGGATCATGAGATCAGGAGACTGAGACCATCCTGGCGAACATGGTGAAATCCCGTCTCTACTAAAAATACAAAAAAAAATTAACCAGGCGTGATGGCGGGTGCCTGTAGTCCCAGATACTCGAGAGGCTGAGGCAGGAGAATGGCGTGAACCCAGGGGGCGGAGCTTACAGTGAGCCGATATGGCGTCACTGCACTCCAGCCTGGGAGACAGCAAGACTCCGCCTCAAAAAAAAAAAAAAATTAATTTATGCCTAGTCCTAAATATGCTAATTAGAAGGTTTTTAACTCTGATTAATTCATATTATTTCTTATTTATTTACTAATTTTTTGGTAGAGATGGGGTCTCACTATATCGTCCAGGCTAGTCTTGAACTCCTGGCCTCAAGTGATCCTCCCACCTTGGCCTCCCAAAGCTCTGGAATTACAGGCATGAGGCACCACACCTGGACACATTATTTCTTACATACATTAAAAAAAAAGTGCAACAACCTAAATCTGAAAAGCTTTCCACAGAATTTTAAACTTTTAAGATGCAATAAGCCTTACCTTCTCAGAGTTCAGGAGGAGATGTCCATTTGCTCTCACAGCTGTAGGCCATTTGTCACTTCACAGATAAATGTTTAAAGACAGAAAATAAGAAACAAAGATGATAGTTCTGGCTTAAAATTTTGAGGTAAAAGCTAATAGACTCATAAAGGATTGCTAAGATAAAAGTGCAAGGATATATACTATAGTCCTTTTTGTAATGGGAAGTGAAAACAAATCAAAGGACTGGCTACATAAACTAGGATACAGGTATACAATGATGTAACTACTTAGGTGGGGCTACACATATGGATATAAAAAGATCTTAAAAATGTATGTGAAGGCTGGGCGAAGTGGCTCACGCCCATAATCCCAGCACTTCGGGAGGCCGAGGCGGGTGGATCATGAGGCCAGGAGTTCAAGACCAGCCTGGCCAGGATGGTGAAGCCCCATCGCTACTAAAAATGCAAATATTAGCCGGGTGTGGTGGCTGGCGCCTGTGATCCCAGCTGCTGGGGAGGCTGAGGCGGACAGTTGCTTGAACCTGGGAGGCGGAGGTTGTGGTAAGCCAAGATCGTGCCACTGCACTCCAGCCTAGGCGACAAAGCAAGACTCCCTCTCAAAAAAATGTATATATACACACACACACACATATATAAATATACACACATATATATATACACACACACACATATATATACCCACATACATATATATACACATATATACACATAGATATACACACACATATACATGTGAAAACATAAGACAGAACAGTGTAAACAACGTGGTATCTTTATATACATTAACAAATAGAGATATCAGATGCTGGTATATAAAATCACAAGAAACCAATAGCATCATGATGAATTTTGGGAAATAGAGTAGTGTGCAGGCAAGGATGAAAGTTCACTTTTAACTTTTTGCCTTTATGTACTCTTTAAATTTTCAAACTATGTACATGTCATTCATTCATTCTAGCAATGAGATCATATGGGGAGTTGAGACCAAGAGTTGTGGAGCCAATCTCTCTGGGTTTGCATACTTGTATTATCTTCATTAGCTGGGTAGCTTTGGGTTATGATTTCTTCCTCTTTATTCCTCAGTACACTTCCCTGCCTACAGACATGGATATTAAAGACCTTCCTCGAAAAGCTATAGTAAAAAGAGTTATTAAAAGTGATTTAAAAAGTACCTGGCATAAGCTCTTGATGTCAATACTTATTTGTAATTTTTAAAAACCTAACAAATGTGAAAAAAATTGGGGCAAAGGAATGAAGATTCAACTTATTGGTAAAGAATACTTCTGAGATACCAATTTGCCTACAAATGCATTGTAAATAGAGAAAAATACTAGGGCCAGGCACGGTGGCTCATACCCGTAATCCGAGTACTTTGGGAGGCCGAGACAGGAGGATCGCTTGAGTCCAGGAGTTTGAGACCAGCCTGGGCAACAAAGTGAGACCTCATCTCTACAAAAAATAAACAAAATTAGCCAGGCAAGGTGACATGTGGCTAGTCCCAGCTACTCGGAAGTGTTGAGGATCACTTGAGTCTGCGAAGTTGAGGCTGCAGTGAGCCAAGATCATGCCATTGCACTCCAGCCTGAATGACAGAGTGAGACTCTGTCGAAAAATAAATAAATAAATTAGGTAAGTAATAACAGTGGATGACAAGTAGTGTAAGAACCACATTAAATTTATTTTATTCCTCTGGGCTGGGCATGGTGGCTCATGCCTGTAATCTCAGCACTTTTGGAGGCCAAGGCGGGTGGATCACCTGAGGTCAGGAGTTCGAGACCAGCCTGGCTAACACGGTTAAACCCCATCTCTACTAAAAATACTAAATTAGCTAGGCATAGTGGTGCACACCTGTAATCCCAGCTACTCGGGAGGCTGAGGCAGAAGAATTGCTTGAACCCAGGAGGCGGAGGTTGCAGTGAGCTGAGATCACACCATTGCACTCCAGCCTGGGCAACAAGAGCAAACCTCTGTCTCAAAAAAAATAAAAAATATTCGGGAGGCTGAGACAGGAGAATTGCTTGAACCTCAGAGGCAGAGGATGCAGCAAGCTGAGTTCGTGCCAATGCACTCCAGCCTGGACTCCGTCTCAAAAAAAAAAAAATTATTTTATTCCTCTACTTCAAAATCTTCGTTTTATTGTTGAAGGAAAAAATGTAATTTTATTCTAAATACAAGAAGGCATAAGAAGTTGTTTTGGTTTTATGAAATAAAATTTGAACAGACTGAGAGGTTTGTTTCCTCAGCTACTTGAGGAACTAGAATGAAAAGTAGACACGTCTGGGTAAAGAGGGAAAAGGACAGAAGGATTACTCTGAAGAAACAAACTCTAGTCAGAATGTTACTACAACTAATGCTGGAACCTTGGGGCTCTCTGCTCTAAAGAGAAGGTTCTTTCCAATTCTAATGGTCTAGAATTATTCCTGCATTTAACAGGTCAAATGAATTACTAGCAGACCAGCAATGCACCTGAGATATGACATGCTTTGGTGCCTGGGGTAGGTATGTGGATTTCTGGATGTAAGAGATAGGAGGTGGCCTTTCTGCTTTAGTACATATTTAAGATAAGAAAAAGAATGTAACTGGCAAATCTATACCATCCCCTCCACAATAATTTATTAGATATTTGAAGCCACAAGACACCCCTACTGACAATCAATAAATCTAGTCCACACCTATTTTATCACTCACCTTTGTTCCGGCCACATAGCCACATGATTATAAAGGTAATATGAAAGATGATTTGGAACAAGATCCTTGCCAGAGACGCGAAGATCAACAGGATACCAGAATTCAAACTCCTGCTTTAACTGATCTAATTTTTCCTTTGCAATCTGAGTCTTAGGAAATGGAGCCTCCTTGAAGAAAACATAATCCCAAACTTCCTTGGTCATCTGTTGCGGTCTGTATTAAAAATAAAACAAACTATTATATATATATATATATATATATATGTAATTTCTTTGAAGAATCAATACCTGAATCGAACCATGGATTAGGAATCTCTTTCTTAATGTAGTTACAGGAACAAATAAGGACAACAGCTTCCATAAGAATGAAGAATAGATGATGACAGTAAGGGGCTATTTATTAATTTTTCCCAGTTCAATAGTAAAAAAGCAAAAATATCATGACAAAATTCTGTGAAATAAATCTTATTAAAACATTTCAATACATAAATCAAATATCACAACTCTTACTGAAAAATTATGCTCCTTTCCCTTATCTGTTTACCAACCTAATGCCCAGCGGAGACTCTGCCTGTCCATGCAAGTTACCCCCCTGCAATAGGTGTGCAACTGTGTAAAATGCCATGTAAATAGTGGAGTCAGAAAGTGATTCAATCAGCCACTGCTCATCCCAAGGCAAGTGAGTGCCTGAAAAATAAAAAGTAACGCATGAGGAACCTGAGAGACATTTCATCTATAGAATCCACAATTTTAAGAAGGGGGCTATAGAATTTACAAAGCTACTTATTTAGGAAGCTCTTAAATTATTCTTGAATAATTAATAAAAATAAAATGGTAGATAAAAGACAAAATGGGCCAGGCACAGTGGCTCACGCCTATAATCCCAGCACTTTGGGAGGCCGAGGCAGGTGGATCACCCGAGGTCGGGAGTTCAAGACCAAACTGGCCAACATGGTGAAACCCCGTCTCTACTAAAAGTACAAAAAAAATTAGCCAGGCATGGTGGCGGGTGCCTGCAATCCCAGCTACTCGGGAGGTTGAGGCAGGAGAATCGCTTGAACCCGGGAGGCAGAGGTTGCAGTGAGCTGAGATCGCGCCACTGCACTCCAGCCTAGGCGACAGAGCAAGACTCTGTCTCTAAAAAAGAAAAAAAAGACAAATGGTTGAAGCTTGGAGTCTCTCCATAAAAAAGTCACACCACAAAATCTATATAGAGAGGGCATATTTCTACCACACAGTAGATGATAGTGGACTATATCCTAGTTTTCATGACTATCCAAAGGAAACTTATTGCTTTCAATTCAGAAAACACTAGAATTGGGGGGGGGGGGGGGGGGAGGTAAAAATGTATATTTTCTGTGTAACTGGCAAAGTTATCCAAACAGAAAAAATTTCAAGTTTGTTTACCTAGACCATAAGTTCTTGAGCAAGCATGTTCTTGCAGCCAACCTAAGGTGGCTTCAAAATTCCTCCTTGTCTCCTCACAGAATCTAGAAAAGAGCAAAAGACAAAGTGTATCTTTACTGGTTCATTTTTTTGTTGCATTTCAACTTTACTGTTTCCACATTTTTCATCTCCTTTTTCCTCCTTCATCACTTTCTCCCATCTTACGTTTCCAGGTTCTTCAAGCACTGAGATGTCTGTTTCTTCCAATTCTCTTCTCCATAATCCAAGTACCTGGGAGTGGACAAATTGATATGTTTTTTTTTTAAGTCAAAGGTGAGCAAATTGACTAGGGGAATTTTCTTGCTATAAGAGACTAACCACTGGTCACACAGAGCCACGACACATTCATCTGACGACCTGGACATCACTTGTTTCTCTGGTTCCATGTAAATAAGTGCATCTCCCTAAAGGAAGGTAAATAAACATACATTAGATACTATGTCAAATCAATCTTCATTCCTCAAGGATAAAAATTACTTTAAAAAAATGCTATACCACCAATAACTGAAACCCCACATTTTCATTATGTCTTCCCCGCCTTCCCAGGGTCAGTCATCTTCTACCTTTCCTTCTATGTAACACCTGCTTTTAAAAAGGCATGAATCTTCATCAAATGGATCACTTTCTCTAGCTACTGATTATTTCGTTTCAGTGAAAAATTAAAAAGTGAACAAAAAGGAAAAAAAACACAAAAGATGGTCAGCAGTTTCGAATCCTATGGTTTGAAGGTTGGGCTTCCTATGACAGTTTTTTGGGGTTTTATGTTTTTTTTGTTTTGTTTTTATTTTGACAGATAGCGTCTTGCTCTGTTACCCAGGCTGGAGCGCAGTGGCACTATCATGGCTCACTACAACCTCGACCTCCTGGCTCATGTGACCCTTCTACTTCACACTGCAGCCTCCTGAGTAGCTGGGACTACAGGCACATGTCAACCCACCCAGTTAATTTTTTATTATAGAAATAGGGTCTCACTATGTTGCCCAGGCTGGTCTCGAACCCCTGGGCTCAAGTATTCCACCTCAGCCTCCCAAAGTGTTTGGATTACAGCCGTGAGCCACTGTGCACAGCCCTATGGCAGCTTTTTATCCTTCTTATAAACTACTGCTTAAAAAAAAAAAAAAGATATACAAAGACTAAACATAGAAAATCTTGTTACTAAAGATTTATGGTGCCATGAAAAATTTCCACTAGAAAACTGACCATGTTTTCGATTTTTTACCAAATATAAATCTTCCTTAATGCTATTATGATCCTAACTTTAAGCATGAAAATTGACGATGCTTTTGATTTCTTACCAAATATAAATCTCTCTTAACGCTATGATGATCCTGAACATTTTAGGCTAGGATAATTTTTAAAAATAAAATCCAGCATTATTATTCATAAAATGATTCACTGCTCTGTTTTTAATGCAATTCTTCATGCTGAAATTAATGGTTTTTTGGCTGGAATTTTGGTTTAAAGATGGTAGATTAAAAACAGACATTTAACTCTCTCTCAAAATTCCAATAAAAAGACAACAGAGGGTTTTACAAATGGCATGAACCTACAAAGTCAAAATGAATGAGAAGAAAAAATATTAACTGAATTTTGCAAACAAAAAAGCAACATGAATGACAAATATATTAGCAGCAATTAAAAAGCTATCTGAATCCTAATAGAAAAAGCTGAAAAGCAATCCACTCTGCACTCTAGTACCTCAGAAATTGGTGGCATTAAATAGAAAGAGACTCAGAAATTGGTGGCATTAAATAGCTCTAGAAATAGAGATAAGGGCTGGGAGTGGTGGCTCACGCCTGTAAACCCAACACTTTGGGAGACCAAGAGTTCCAGACCAGCCTGTCCAACATGGAGAAACCCCGTCTCTACTAAATATACAAAATTAGCTGGGCATGGTGGTGCACACCTGTAACGCCCAGCTACTTGGGAGGCTGAGGCAGGAGAATCGCTTGAGCCAGGAGGCAGAGGTTGCGATGAGCTGAGATCGTGCCATTGCACTCCAGCAGCCTGGGCAACAAGAGCAAAACTCCGAAAAAAAAAAAAAAAAGAAAGAGAAGAGAGAGAGAGATAAGGTGAGACTGAAAAGAAGAGCACCAACTAAAGTCATTTAAAGAAGTGGGTATCTGGGAGGTGGTAAAAAAATAAGATAATAAAAGATAAAATAAAATAAAATAGAGGTTAGAACCCCATATACTGCTCCTACCTATGCCAGACCCCCCCGCCAAAAAAAAAAAAAAAGGCTAATTCTCTGGAAAAGGTAAAAGAAAGTCTCTGAACTAGAGACAAAGTTACAAGTATCATAGTAAAAATAGGGGAATTAAGTGAAAGTCAGCATACTAGATGTTGGTACACATTCCTAGCTATCTTCTCCCATCCAACTTGCAAAATGCTCAGTTGCTTAGACTTTTTTGTTTGTTGTGAGACAGCGCTCTGTCGCCCAGACTGGAGTGTGGTGGCGCCGTCTCGACTCACTGCAACCTCTGCCTCCCAGGTTCAAGCGATTCTCATGCCTCAGCCTCCCGAATAGCTGGAATTAGAGGCAGACACTACCATGCCCGGCTAATTTTTGTGTTTTCATTAGAGACAGGATTTCACTATGTTGGCCAGGCTGGTCTCAAACTTGACCTCAAGTGATCCACCGGTCTCAGCCTCCCAAAGTACTGGGATTACAGGTATGAGCCACTGTGCCTGGCCACTTAGACCTTTTGAGCTAGAGATTGGCAGAATCTTCTGTAGGGAAATCTAACAAACACAAAAGCAAATACTAAAAAAACTTAACAACCGGGAGTCACCAAGGCCCAAATGGCCCTTTCTAGATCTCCCCCAGTGAAGCCTAGTGACAAGTCCTACCTGTATGCAAAAACATTTCTTTTTACACCCAAATATATTACATATCAACGGTCTTCCTCAGAGAAATAAGATTAAGATGTCCCATCTATGAAACAAGAACAGCATCCTACAACAAATCAGCCAGGCATGGAGGCACATGCCTGTAGTCCTAGCCACTCAAGAAGCTGAAGTGGGACAATCACTTGAGCCCAAAGCCAGATCAGCCTGGGCAATATGGCAAGACCCCTGTCTCTTTAAAAAAAAAAAAAATCAATCAGAAAACAAGAATCAATTATTGAACTGTCCCAAAATTAGTAATTATTGAATCCGGGTGATAGGTATTACAGGCATTTATCATTCTACTCTCTACTTTTTTATACATGTGAAATTTTCCATACGATTCTTTAAAAATAAGTTCTTATAAATTTGTATTCATATACACACACAAATAGTAAATAAAAGCACACAGTAAAGAAAAGCTCAGGAAGAAAATGATGAGGGACTATCCCACAAAGAGGACCAACAGGACTGCCAGGATCTAAGAAGTTCAATATCTGAATGATAGGAATTCAAAAAGTGAAAATAGAGAATAAGAAAAAAATAAAATAATCAAGAAAAAAGTCAAGAAATGTTCCCCAAATTGAAGTACACAAGTTTCCAGACTGAAGGAGCCCACCAAGCACCCAGTAGAATGAATGAAAATTGACCTACACCGAAGGCAAATCATGAAATTTCAGGATACTGGGAGAAAAAAGATTATACAAGCCTCCAAAGTCAGGGAAAACAAGTTAGTTACAAAAACATCAGTCACTACCAGAAGAGTTTTCAACTTCTTAATAGCATCAATGAACCAAAAGATGATGAGGTAATACCTTCAGGTTTTTAAGGGAAAATTATTTCCAATCCAGAATCTATACTCAGGCAATCCAATATAAAGATAGAAGACATATTTCAGACATGAAAAGTCACAACAATTTACCTTCCAGGTACCCTTTCTCAGAAAAGCTATCAGAGGCAGAGTTTCACCAAAATGAGAAAGAATATAAGGACATAGACATGGGATTAAGGAAACAGGAGATCCAGCTCAAGAGGAGCAAAGGGTATTCTTAGTAATAGTGGAGGAACATCCAAGATTTGTGCATCAGGACAGTAAGCAACCAGTTCAGACTAAAGCCAGAAAGCTCTGGAAGAGCTTTCTCTGAGATGGAACTGAAAGCACACTGATGTGTTTGAACTGAGTAAGAAAAGAAATAGACAGTTGGAAAAGAGTTGAGAAATGGAGTACTGACGAGTATATTTTAATTAAGAATTTTTTAAAAATAAACCTAACTATTAATCCCAGGGAAAACCAAAAGCTGAGGATGAAAAATTATTGTATACTACATTATGGATAAGCCATGTCTCAAAAATGTAAATAATAACTATTGATCTAACATTTGTTATAACTATAGTGTACGGAGAAGACAGGGTATGGAGTAGTATATACCAATAAATGTGGGACGTTAGAGAAAACAAAAAGTAGGGGAAAGAGTGTAACTTTGATCTTCCTCCTACTCCTTCCAAGAGTAGGAGGTTAGTGGCTGATACCTAACCCTGAAAAAAAAAAAATCACATTACAAGCATTTAGATCAGAGATCTGTAAGAGATGGAGATCAGCCGGGCATGGTGGCTCATGCCTGTAATCCCAGCACTTTGGGAGGCCAAGGCGAGTGGATCACCTGAGGTCGGGAGTTCGAGACCAGCCTGACCAACATGGAGAAACCCCATCTCTACTAAAAATACAAAATTAGCAGGCATGGTGGCTCATGCCTGTAATTCCAGCTACTCAGGAGGCTGAGGCAGGAGAATCACTTGAACCCAGGAGGTGGAGGTTGCAGTGAGCTGAGATCGCGCCATTGCATTCCAGTCTGTGTAACAAGAGCGAAACTCTGCCTCAAAAAAAAAAGAGCTGGAGATCAATACTAAAACGATTACATGTTACCCCCTCCAAGGAAGAGAAATTTAAATTATGGAAAAGTGATGAGGAAATTGCTGCTTTTTTATTTCAACAAGCCTAACAGACCATTGTCTCTCATAGTATTATGGGTATACAAAGTTGTCAAAAATAAAAATGTAAAGGGTTAACTCAGCTAAATAGAAGAGAGTTATAACAAAAATGGAGGGATGAGAGGAGGATGACAGAAACACCACAGAAAGAAAGGATTGTAACTACCAGTATCTAAAATGGCCACTGCCAGAAATATCATCAAAGTTCTCTACACATGCTATGCACACATCGACTTTAGAACACTACCTTTATCAACATTATAGATGGGATGTTCAAGTTAAATGAATTGCTAAATAGGTCTATTTTCTGCCACAAAACTGTATGATATTTTTATTATAGCTCCAGGTTCTACTGTAGAACTCACTGCTAATAACACTGTCAAGTCTATTAACAGCTCTTCTAAAACAGCCTTCAGAGCATAGCCTATCACATACAGCGTCAATCATCTTTTTCTGAATAGTCTTCTTTACATCTTGAACCTTCTGTCCTTTAAATCCATCCACCAACATGATCTAAAAGGATGAGAGGGGAGAAAAACCACATATAAAACAGTTAGAATCTGCCTTGAGTTTCTTTCCTAATTTTCCCTAACTAAATTTGCTTCTGCCCACCGAAATATTTTTAGTATGAAATTTATCATATTTACAACAATAATTTTTCATTTTGGTATAGCATGGATAACTAATATTTATAACACACTTATCGTTCTGTCAGTGATACCCACACCTCACTAGGTATCACGGAGATACCTAGTGTGAGCATGATTAGGAAGGAATACTCACTTCCACTTCTTAAGTTTCCACATGGACAGACTTCAATTACACTCACTCCCCTCATTCCTGGTGGTTTCTGAAGGAACTAAGTACATTCGGCTTCATCTAATTAGGCTCCTCTTTCTAACCCCACCTGCTGCAGGTGAGTATTCTTTGCCTGGCCATGTGATAAAGCTTGCTCTTAGAAGGAGGCCTACTCTTTCACCTCTATCTTTTTTTCAGTAGGCCAATAACATTCTAGGGCAAAGTATTAGCTTATCCATTGTTGCCATCAATTAAGCCTCAATCACCTTCCAGCTTTCTCTGGTAATAAAGCAGATATTTTCACCTACATGACTCTTATTTTCATCTACATGACTCTTATATTTCTCTCAAATTGTTTCTATCTTAGGTAGAAAAGACATGCATTCTCTTTTGACATTCTAAACCTCTAACATACCAAAATACTTCAATATCTATTTAATCCAGCATTATAAAGTTATATTTAATGAGTGCAGTGATTAAGAACACAAATCTGAATTAGCTGGGTGTGATGGCAGGGGCCTGTAATCCCAGCTACTCAGGAGGCTGAGGCAGGAAAACTGCTTGAGCCCAGGAAGCAGAGGTCGCAGTGAGCCAAGATTGAGCCACTCCACTCCGGCCTGGGCGACACAGCAAGACTCCGTCTCAAAAAAAAAAAAGAACACAAATCTGGCCAGGTGCAGTGGTTCAAGCCTATACTCCCAGCACTTTGGGAGGCCAAGGTGGGCAGATCACTTGGGGTCAGGAGTTCGAGACCAGTCTGACCAATATGGTGAAATCCTCGTGTCTACTAAAGATACAAAAATTAGCCAGTCATGGTGGCACGTGCCTGTAGTCCCAGCTACTCAGGAGTCTGAGGCAGGAGAATCGCTTGAACCCGGAAGTTGGAGGCTGCAGTGAGCTGAGATTGCGCCACCGCACTCCAGCCTGGGAGACAGAGCAAGACTCCGTCAGATAGACACACACACACACACACACACACACAAATGCAAATCCCAGAGCGCGCGCGCACACACACACACACACACACACACAAATGTAAATCCCAGAGCCAGGCTACCTAGTTTGAATTCCAGTTCCCACTGGCTAACTATCTGGCTAATCTCAAGTAAATCAGTTAATCATCTCTTTGTGCCTCCATTTCCTCATCTGTAAATTGGAGATAAGAGTGCCTACTTCAGAATGGGGTTATTTTCAGAATTAACTAAATTAATATATAAGTGCTACATAAGTGTTGCTTTTATCATCATTCAAAATATGTGTCACTTCAAAAAAAAGAAATGTAACCAATTCTTGGTTATCCAGAAAAATGTAGGAAAGCTAAACTAAAAAACATTCTTGTTGATGTCCTTAAAAATCTTCATTTGACTCTGAAGCACCTAATAACTTGTTTGGATTTTTATGTTCTCTAGCCTAGCCTTCTTTCCATGGAAATATAAACCACATTAACATATGCACAATTAGGAGAAAAGAATGGTTCAGAACATGTTTGTTGAACTCACCTGGCATTTAGTAGACATTAATAAATAAATTAATGGGCTGAATAAAACTGCTTATCTAAAATATGAACTCCTTAACTAAAAGAGCAAAAGAAGGGACCAGGTATTCTCCATTCAATAAATCTTTGAAGTTTACTGCATAATAATATGAACTAATTTGAAATATCTTGTCAAGAAATTCACTCCATAGAGATTCCTGGAGGGCAGGAAAAAGACAATTTCTGAAAATGCTTCTAGGCAAAGGACATGATAAAAACAAAAATTAGAAATTTGGAAATAGAATACATTCTCATATTAAGCTCTCAAATCAATGTATAGCTGAAACTATGTTAAATTTTTCTACATTTTTTCTAATTAAGAAAATCACAGAGCATGGAGTAAATCAAATAAAAACTAAAAAAAATTATTACTTACACCCTCATAAAATCCTTTTAGATATATCTTTTCCTTTGCTTCTGCAAGTTTTTCCCGGTCATTCTGGCTCTGAATTTTCAACTCATCACAAATGGTTACAGCA
This sequence comes from Gorilla gorilla gorilla, assembly GCF_029281585.2. NCBI lineage: Eukaryota > Metazoa > Chordata > Mammalia > Primates > Hominidae > Gorilla > Gorilla gorilla. Next base: position 150,018,801 of record NC_073228.2, read on the forward strand.
GAAAGATTTCCAAAACCTGGGATTTCAATGACTGGCACCTGCAGCAAACAGCAGTCAGGAACATGTTCACACTGACTGGACACACAGCTCTGTAGGGCACAAGTCCTTTTGCCTCTAATGTCCAATTAAGTCATTTCAGATTGTATATGTCATTACGACACTGCCACACATTAAGTAATCACAGAGTGACTAACTTCCAGATGTAAATTTGTCCTTCTACTCTCCACAGGAACCACCCATACTCTGTGTACCAACACCCCCAATGCCCTTCCCCCACCACATACACACCTTTCCCAACACTCTATCCTCCACTGGCATATAATTACCTAAGGAATTCATACTGAAACTAGCAAAATGACGTAAACCAGGGGTTCCCAACCCCAAGGATGTGGACCGGTACCAGTCCATGGCATTAGGAACCAGGCTGCACAGCAGGAGGTGAGGAACGGGCGAGCATCACCCCCTGAGCTTCACCTCCTGTCAGATCATGGGTGGCGTTAGATTCTCATAGAAGCACGAACCCTATTGTGAACTGTGCATGGAGGGATCTAGGTTGCTTGCTCCTTATGAGAATCTAATGCCTGATGATCTAAGGTGGCATAGTTTCATGCCAAAACCATTCCCCTACCACACCCTGCTGGTCCATGGAAAAATTGTCTTCCACAAAACCAGTCCCTGGTGCCAAAAAGGTTGGGCACTGCTGATGTAAACAACTAGATTCATGGATGGTTGTGCTTTTGGTTTATATTAATTCCTCTGGATCTTTCATGAAATGAAAATCATTTGCTAGTAATTTAAAAGTTTTTCTTCTATAGATACTAACATGAAAATACAAGAAACATAAAACAGAGTTGTACAGGACTTTGTTAAAGTTATTATGGTTACATATAAACATTCATGAAAAGGGAAAAATTTTGTCTTTAGAAGCCAGGAAATTGATCACACTAGCAAAGCAAGCTACTATAAAATTGCTGATGCTAAAAAGCTATTTGTTCCAGAACTGCAGGTGCCAGGTGGTAAGAAAATGCTTGTTAGTTTTCCTTTTGCTCTTATCTACCATAGCAGGTATCAAATTAAAGTGAGTAAATCCTTAAGCAAACTCTCTTTTTCATACTCCACCAATTAATTTTGTTATAAGGAAAACATGTTAGCTCTTCTTTTTCTCTGATAAAGAGATGGATGTGAATATTCTGAATTATCTATGTACTCACCGGCTCAAATGGCAAGACCATGTCATCTCTAATTCCATATTTTGCTCGTAAGGCCTACAGAAAAATTTGCAAGTTAACACTAATGATCAAAACTTTACTGATAGAATCATTGAGAGAGGCAACCTCCAAAGTTTCTTAAAAGTTTCTTTAAAGTTTCTATTTGTTCTCCTCTCCATAGAGAGCAATTTTCTAACTTTGCCAAATATCTCAAAAGGGATCTGTAACCTTCAAAAATTTAATAGCTAAAGTTATAGTGAATAGCCTAAATGAAACCATATAGCCAAAAGCAAAAATGTACATAGACATACACATATCACTTAAATTGAGGTTCATATGCCAGATTTCAATGAAAATGTGAATATCAGAAAGCTTTTTCAAAATTCTGTGAAACATATTTAAAATTCAAACCACAGAAAACATATTAACATCAAGAAACAAGTTAGAGATAGCAGTTTAAAGATAAATGCATAGCTTTTTAGCCTAGTCCCACAGCGTAGTTCAGCAGTACCTAAGCAATGAGATGGTGAGGACGAAATACAAACATGAAACTCAGATACTTACTTGCTTTTTCTTCAAGTCTCTGAGGGCAGCAATATCATCAGGGGAGTCGGAAGGAACACTTGTAACCACACCAGTGCCTTATAAAACGAAGTGTGGAATTAATAACTAGAACCAAAACATGATTATCAAAATATTTCTAGAAATAAATAAACTCTTTACCTTTATCCTCCTTAATAGTTAGCATTGGGAGAACATAGATCACCTTGTATGATGTTAAAGGTGCAGAAAGTGATGCACCAAGAATTTCCTGCATAAGAAAAAAATCAATAAAAAAGGTGAAGTAATTCATTGTGACTATTAGAATTAAAACTATGTTAATATTTTAAGCCCTGAGAAGCTAGTAATCAAAAATATATGGAAATAAATTCAAGAGCTATATTGTACAATATGGTGACTATAGGAAATAACAATGCATGTTATACTTGAAAATTGCTGTGTAGATTTTTTTAAGAGACAGAGCCTTGCTATGTTGCCAAGGCTAGAGTGTAGTGGCTATTCACAGGTGCTATCATAGCATTCTACAGGCTCAAACTCCTGGGCTCAGGCAAGCCTCCTGAGGTCCCAGCCTCCCAAGTAGCTGGCTCTACAGGTGCATATCACTGCACCTGATTTAAATTTTAACTCTTCTCACCACAGAAAATGGTAAGTATGTAAGGTATGAATTTGTTAATTACCTCAATTTAGCCATTTCACAATGTATATATATTTCAAAACATACTGCGTACCATAAATACAATTTCTGTCAATTAAAAAATGAATATAGGCTGAGCGCGATGGCTAACGCCTGTAAACCCAGCACTTTGGGATGCTGAGACAGGCAGATTGCCTGAGCTTAGGAGTTCGCGACCAGCCCGGGCAACATGGTGAAACCCCGTCTCTACTAAAATACAAAAAATTAGCCAGGCGTGGTGGCATGCGCCTGTAGTCCCAGCTATTTGGAAGGCTGAGGCGGGAGAATTGCTTGAACTCAGAAGGTGGAGGTTGTAGTGAGCCAAGATCGTGCCACTGCACTCCAGCCTGGGTGACAGAGGGAGACCCCGTCTCAAAAAATAAAGAAAAGAATATAAATAAAATACACATGAAGTAAAACAAAACACATTCTTTTATACCTACTAGAGGAAAAATAATTTTTTTATTTTTTTATTTTTTTTTGAAATGGAGTTCTGCTCTTGTTACTCAAGCTGGAGTGCAATGGCACGATCTCGGCTCACTGCAACCTCCGCCTCCCAGGTTCCAGCGATTCCTGCCTCAGCCTCCCATGTAGCTGGGATTACAGGCATGCACCACCACGCCTGGCTAATTTCTGTATTTTTAGTAGAGACAGGGTTTCACCATGTTGGCCAGGCTGGTCTTGAACTCCTGACCCCAGGTGATCCACGAACCTCTGCCTCCCAAAGTGCTGGCATTACAGGCATGAGCCACCGTGCCCGTCCCGGAAAAATAATTTTTAATAATTATAATAACTAAATCTGTCAATATTATGATGACATGAGTACACTAATACATTGTTTGTGACATTGTACTCCTTGAAGAAAATATAGGAATCCACAGCAAAAGCCACAAAATGTTCATGTAACTCAGACTCAACAACTAATTATTTTTTCTTAAACAAGTCTACCCAATGCTGAGTTAATTATACTAGGAAAGCCTGGAAACAACTAAAGCTTTCAATGATAGAAAAAATGATTTAACAAAATATGTTACAGGAACAAGAATGGGTACTACATATCTATTTAAAATAGTAGTTATGAAGACAAAGTAAAAGGATAGTTCTAATTTCACTTGAAAAAATCCAAAAGATTAAGCAATTTTAGACCCAAATTCTCAGATGGCAACAAAGAATTTGCAGCTGCTTGCTCTAGCTAAGGAACACACTTTTCCTTTCCACATAATTCCCACCCACCTCTCTTTATTCATATATGTACATATAACCTGCCTTTATAGAATTTGCAGTCATATGGATGACAGCTAAATATTATAACCATTTTAAAGGTTGAAACTATTTTGCAATTTATAACATCCATGTCCCTCACGCCAGAATTTGCTCAAATTAACAGGGAGAAAAGTTGCATTAAGAATAGGAAAACATGTATGTCCCTAATACTGTTCCCAAGAACTTCTCAGACAAAATTCCAACATTAGGAACTAAAGAGATGTGGCAGTGTTGCTTTTAACAGAAAAAGGCAGGAAACAATTCAAATATCCATTAATAGAGAATGGTTAAGTAAATTGTGGTACAACCAAACAATGAAATACTATGTAGCTATAAAAAATAAGAATAAAGAAGCTGTTTATGTACTGACAAAATGATTGCCAAGATACAAATTAAAAAGCAAGATGTGGTACAATGCATATAAAGTATATTGCCATTTGTGTAAAAACAGAGGGACAAAGAGTATGTGCGTATTCGCTTGTGTATACATGAAATATTACCAGGATACACAAGACACAGATATTACTAACTACCTCTAGAATGGGGAACTTTTGTATCTTTTTGCGTTTTTTGAATTTTGGGACTTGTAAATATACTGCAATCAAATAAAAAGTATTAAATAAGGAATAAAATAGTTCAATTTAAAAGAATTGAGATGGTACTCTACTCATATTTTTCTTTTTAAAAAATTATTTAAGATACCAAAGATCAGCATTCACTAAATGGAATTAAACACACTCAGAAATATTGATAATACAGTAGATAAGGCTGGGTACAGTGGCTCACGCCTATAATCCCTGCACTTTGCGAGGCCGAGGTGGGTGGATCACCCGAGGTCAGGAGTTCAAGACCAGCCTGGCCAACATGATGAAACCCTGTCTCTACTAAAAATACAAAAAATTAGCTGGGCGTGGTGGCCCGCACCTGTAATCCCAGCTACTCAGGAGGCTGAGGCAGGAGAATCGTTTGAACTCAGGAGGCAGAGGTGCAGTGAGCTGAGATCGCGCCACTGAACACCAGCCTGGGCAACAAGAGCAAAACTGTCTACAAAAAAAAAATAAAAATAAAATAAAGTAGATGAGCTGTGTAACCATCCATATTTAATTAATATCAACCAAGACTTTCTTCACATGAAAAAAAAAAAGCCAGCTACAATTCCAAATTTAGTATTACCAAGAATTCAGGTAACAGTATTTTTAAAATAATATAATGACTAATGCAGCTATTAAATCTCTTGGGGAGGACTGCCTATATTTTTCAACCAGATATTTACCGAGTTGAAACCTAAAAATAAAATATGCTATCTTAATGATACAGTCATACAATGAATATTACACAACAATAAAAAAAGAACTACTCCTACAACATGTATGAATCTCACAAACATAATGTTAAGCAAAAGAAGCTAGACACAAAACAGTCAGACTACACAATTCCATTATGTAAAGTTCAAGAACAACAACTAATCTTTGGTGAAGTCAGAGCAGTGGTTACCTTTGGAGGAGAGAGGTGAGTACTAATGATATGGACATGAGAGAGCCTTCTGCAGTGCTAAAACTGTTCTATATCTTGATTTAGGTGGTGCTTACATAAGTGTATATACATATGAAAATGCACCAAAACACACAAGACTTACACAGTTTACTGCATGTACACCTCATTTTTTAAGGTTGTAATGCTCTTTTCTCAATATTCATTGTTGAAATTTTCCTTGAAATTTATGCATTAAAATAAAAAATCTGCTATCCAACTTACCTCCCCCATTAATTCCTTAACAACAGGCACCACGCCATTGTCTTTGGTAAAGCCCTGGTATGACATATTCCTGGCTGCTTTTTGGGTACAGATGAATATATCACCATTCACCGTCTCAAATCCAATGTACTTCATATCAGGACGAACCCAACAATTTGTCTGCCCAAACATGGTCTCAGGTCTGAGAGTAGCAGCCACCAAGAAAATATTTTTACCTTTCAGGCCACTGAGAAAAAAAAACAAATACTGATGTAAAAACATGTCAACTCTGTAACAACTATCTGATGGTTCAGAAATGATAAAGCAATTACTCTGGCAAACCTACCTTAATTTAGATGGGTATGGCTCAAGCACCTTCAATTTGAGTAAAGTATATTCCTGAGGTCCAACACCCTATGCAAATAAACGATACAAAAATTTGAAGGAAAAAAAAGACTTGCCTTAAACCTACTAACCTATGTGAGAGATCTGATTCAAGTCCCTAAAATGGGTTCTTGCATTATTAATTTTTTTTTGCAGAGAAGAGTTGCCAGTGGTGTGCTAACTATACCCACACAGAAGTCTAGTATGTTAGGAGAGATTTGGAGTAATCGCCCAAAATAGTGTTCGCCAAAATGAAGGTGAGAAGACACAATCAACCCTAATTCCATCCCAGGGCATGTCCCGCATAGTAGTCATCAAAGGAAGACACTAGACCAGAGGTCAGAGATAACGTGCTTTCTGAACTTAGTTTGCTCCCTTACTAATGGTTAGACCCAAGGTAGTCATAATCTCTCTAAGCCTTTCTTTCCTTATTGGTAAAATAAGGATGTTGTGTCTCAGATAGGACTGTCCTGAGGAACACACAAGATAACAGATGAAAAATGCTTTGAAAAATCTACAAAGGATTACTGAAATCTAGGATATTGCTACCATTGGCTATATTAAAACTTTACTGGGTCTTAAGTCTCTCAAATCTTTTAAAATTTTGATCAACTCTCACTTAGATAAGTTACATCAAAATTGAAGGCTGATTTTGAAAATATGTTCAAAGATGGTAATAAAGAATGATGCAATCATAGGGAATCATAAGTTCAGATGCTGGCATTGTCATTGATTTTTACTGTGCCATGGGTTTAGCCAAATCACTTACTCTTGATTTATTCAAGTATTTCAGAGAATAATGTTAATAATGTGTTCTACAGGAATTAGAATGAACTTCTAGGCATGGCTAGAAGTACTTTGGAAATAAGCAAGAAGGCACATGATCAAAGCAAATATAACTGGAATCTGTGTACATCAAATCTTAGTCACATATCTTACTACCTCTCCCCATGCTTTCTTTTTAGAGCTGTTTATTTTCCAGATGGTGCTTCACAACATTAGCATGCACATACATAACATTGAGAGCTCGTAAAAAGATATTCCTGGAGGCCGGGCACGGTGGCTCATGCCTGTAATCTCAGCACTTTGGGAGGCCAAGGCGGGCAGATCACGAGGTCAGGAGATCGAGACCATCCTGGCTAACACGGTGAAACCCCGTCTCTACTCAAAATACAAAAAATTAGCTGGGTGTGGTGGCGGGCACCTGTAGTCCCAGCTACTTGGGAGGCTGAGGCAGGAGAATGGCGTGAACCCAGGAGGCGGAGCTTGCAGTGAGCCGAGATAGCACCACTGCAGTCCGGTCTGGGCTAAAGAGCAAGACTCCGTCCGAAAAAAAAAAAAAAAAAAAAAGATATTCCTGGGCCCCACCCCCAGAACTTTTGATTCAGCAATTTTGGGGTGAGGCTAAACAATGTGCTTTCCTGTAACAAACTGATGCAGCTGTCCTCAGATGACTCTTAGGATAGCTAGGTACTACACAAGATACAGGTACCTGTATTGATATTCTATCTCCTCTTCATATCCACCAGAGTATCAGGACTACATCCCTCAGCACTACAAAGAAGTTATTTTTAGGTTTCTATTTCTTAAACTCTATGGTCATATTAAGGATTATTATAATAGCTACTCTGTCTCACAAATAATCACCTCTCCAGTTTGTCTATCATGATCCATGCAAGGCTGTCCATCTTTCGGAGAATAAATGGTATACCTAAAAAATAAACAAAAAGTGACAAACATTATTATAATATTCACGTTTTATCCTACCATATTTGCCTGTGTTGCACCTAATTTCTTACATGTCTTGCAACTAGAATTTCTGAGTAGATATCTGTATCTATTATGTGTACTCTTATGGTAGTTCCACTGTCAACCTACTTATTTAATGAAAGCTTTCTACCTTCGTCAAAGGTAATACCACTGAAAAATACACACTGATCTTGGCTCTGTGGTATTGAACAAAAGATTATAAAACATAAATTGACTTAACAAATGAAACTATCAGGAAGTTGATTATGTAGATTAATCAAGGAAGATAACATTTTCATTTCTTAAGTTATCTTCCTTGATTAATCTACATAATCAAGGAAGAATCTTAATTTGTAGAACAAAGTATAAAATAAAACACAAATCAAATGATTACTTTTTCTGCTTGGCAGGGAATACTGAACATAATCTTTAGTAAGATAATAAAAGCCCACCCTCCCATTCTCCCTGGTTATATCTGTCATAAACACTAAGCAGCTCAGAGAAATTAAGACACTGGTAAGGAAAAAAGGAAAACAAAGGATACAAAAGAATAGAAACAATGTATTTTAAAAACAGAAAGGTAACAGGAAAAGGTAGGCTACAAGGTATTTATTTATTCATGTAAGCAATCCTCCTGCCCCATCCTCTCAAGTAGCTAGGACTACAGGTGCATGCCACCACGCCTGGCTAATTTTTTTTTTATATAAAGAGATGTGGTCTTGCTATGTTGCCCAGGCTGGTCTCAAACTCCTGGCCTCAAGCAATCCCCTCACCTCAGTTTCCCAAAGCACTGGGATTACAGGCGTGAGCCCCCGTGACCAACTGATTTTTGCTTTATTATGCTCAAGTATAACAAACTTACCGCTTCCCAAATTTAATTTTGTTTCTTTCTCTTAATGTTAAAAATTGCCATCTGACAAATGAATCATAGTAAGGATTAACATCAGTGGTGATGAAGGAACGACGCCAGTCTACCTATAAAAGGAAAATTTTAAAAGGCAATTACTGAGAAATACACAAATTTTGTTTGAATAAGAATTCCTATGAATCAATTATTTACTCTTCTAACTTAGAATCAGATCAACTATTAAAAATAATTTTCCAAGTTCCACTATTAAAAGTATATCACAATTATTACTTTAATTTACTTAATTAAAGTATATTTTTAAGCATATACATATACATATTAACAAACATATAGAAGCTATAATAAATTAAGAAGAAACATTTAATCCTACCTTTATGTATTCCTAAATATTCAAGTTAAACTTGGGCTTCTTCATATTCTTTGAATAAAGCTCCTTTCTACTAATTGTTAATATGTCAATATACATTCTAATTCAACAAATAGTGAAGTATTCATTGTTATGAGACCCATAGGCAATGTTAGGTTCTAGTCTAACAATAACAGTACTAATTCTTTAGTGGCATACAGGGGAAATATATTATTCTAAAATTAGGAGTTGGTCCAAATCTCATATAATCACACAAATATACAGACATATCTGGGAGATATTGTGGGTTTGGTTCTAAACCACCACAACAAAACAAGTCACACAAATTTTTGATTTCCCAAGGCATATATAAGTTATGTTTATACTATATTGAATTATGTTAAGTGTGCAATAAAGTTATATTTAAAAAGACAATGTATATACCTTAATTTTAAAATACATCATTGCTATAAAATGCTAATAATCATCTGAGCCTTCAGTTGAGTTGTAATCTTTGTGCTGGTGGAGAGTCTTGCCTCGATGACGGCTGCTGACTGATCGGAGAAGTGGCTACTGAAGGTTGTGATGGCTATGGCAATTTCTTAAACTAAGACAACAATGAAGTTTGCCGCATCCATTGACTCTTCCTTTCACAAAGATTTCTCTGTAGCATGCGATGCTGTCTGATAGCATTTTACTCATAATAGAACTTTCAAAACTGGGAGTGGGCCGGGCATGGTGGCTCATGCCTGTAATTCCAGCACTTTGGGAGGCCAAGGCAGGCGGATCACTTGAGGTCGGGAGTTCAAGACCAGCCTGACCAACATGGAGAAACCCCGTCTCTACTAAAACAAACAAACAAACAAAAAAATACAAAATACAAAATTAGCCAGGTGTAGTGGCGCATGCCTGTAATCCCAGCTACTCGGGAGGCTGAGGCAGGAGAATCACTTGAACCCGGGAGGCGGAGGTTGCAGTGAGCCGAGATCATGCCATTGCACTCCAACCTGGGCAACAAGAGCAAAACTCCATCTCAAAAAAAAAAAAAAAAATTTGGAGTGAATCCTCTCAAAACCTGCTACTGCTTTATCAACTAAAGTTTATGTGATATTCAAAATCTTTGTCATTTCAACAATGTTCACTGCACCTTTACCAGAAGAAGACTCCATCTCAAGAAACTACTTTTTTTGCTCATCTATAAGAAGCAAATCCTCATCCATTCAAGTTTTCTCATGAGATTATAGCAATTCAGGCTTATCTTCAAGCTCCACTTATAATTCTAGCTCTCTTGCAATTTCTACCACATCTGCAGTAACCTCCTCCCCTGAAGTCTTGAACCTCTCAACGTCATCCATAAAAGTTAAAATCAGCTTCTTCCAAACTCCTGTTAATGTTGATATTTTGACCTCTTCCCATGAATCATGAATGTTCTTAATGGCGTCTAGAACAATGAATCCTTTCCAGAAGGTTTTCTATTTACTTTGCCCAGATCCATCAGAGGAATTACCATCTATGACTGTTATAGCCTTATAAAATGTATCTCTTAAATAAGAAGACCTACAAGTCGAATGACTCCTTGATTCATGGACTGCAGAATGAATGTTGTGTTTGCAGGCATAAAAACATTCATCTCCTTGTATACCTCCATCAGAGCTTTTGAGTGACTGGGTGCATTGTCAATGAACAGTAATATTTTGAAAGAAATTTTTTTTTTTCCTGAGCAGTAGGTCTCAAGAGTGGGCTTAAAACATTCACCAAACCATGCTTTAAACAGATGTGCTGTCACCCAGGCTTTATTTTTCCATTTACAGAGCATAGAGTAGATTTGGCACCATTCTTACAGGCCTTAAAATTTTCCAAATGGTAAATGAGCACTGGTTTCAACTTAAAGTCAGTAGACACATTAGCCTCTAACAAGAATCAGCCCATCGTTTAAGCCAGACACTGACTTCTCTCTAGCTATGGAAGTCTTACAGCATCTTAATCACTAGAGGAAAGCTGTTTTGTCTACACAGAAAATCTGTTGTTTAGCGTAGCCACTTTCATCAATGATCTTAGCTAGATCCCCTAAATAACTTGCTGCAGCTTCTACATCAGCATTTGCTGCTTCACCTTGCAGCAGAGTCTCGCTCTTGTTGCCCAGGCTGGGTTGCAATGGCGCAGCCTCAGCTCACTGCAACCTCCTGGGTTCAAGCAATTCTCCTCCTTCAGCTTCCCAAGTAGCTGGGATTATAGGAGCCCGCCACCATACCCAGCTAATTTTTGTATTTTTAATAGAGACAGGGTTTCCCCAGGTGGCCAGGCTGGTCTCGAACTCCTGGCCTCAGGTGATCCACCCACCTTGGCCTCCCAAAATGCTGGGATTGCAGGCATGAGCCACCATACCCAGGCTACAAATTGCACTTTTCTATTATGGAAATGGCTTCTTTCCTTAAACCTTAAGAACTAACCTCTGCTAGCCTCCAACTTCTCTTCTGCATCTTCCTCACCTCCCCCAGCCTTTACAGAATTGAAGAGTTAGGGCCTTCCTCTGGATTAGGGTTTGGCTGAAGGAAATGTTGTGGCTGGTTTGATCTTCTACATGGACGAAACTTTCTCCATATCTGCAATAAGGTCACTTCATTTTCTTATCATTCATGTGTTTACTGGAGAAGCACCTTTCATCTCCTTCAATAACTTTTCTTTGGGCCAGGTACAGTGGCTTATGCCTATAATCCCAGCACTTTGGGAGGCTGAGATGGGCAGATCACCTGAGGTCAGGAGTTCAAGAATAGCCTGGCCAACACAGTGAAACCTCGTCTCTACTAAAAATACAAAAATTAGCCAGGCGAGTTGGCAGACGCCTGTAATCCCAGCTACTCGGGAGGCTGAGGCAGAAGAATAGCTTGAACCCGGGAGGCGGAGGTTGCCGTGAGCCGAGATCACACCACTGCACTCCAGCCTGGGTGACAGAGCGAGACTCCATCTCAAAAAACAAAACAAAAAAAAGAACTTTTCTTTGCATTCATAACTTGGCTGACTGTTTGGCACAACAGGCCTAGCATTTAACCTATCTTGCCTTTCAACATGCCTTCCTCACTAAGCTTAATCATTTCTAGCTTTTTACTTAAAATAAGAGACATGTGACTCTCCCTTTCACATGAACACTTAGAGGCCATTATAAGGTTAATAACTGGCTTCAAGATTGTTGTTTATTAGAAAACAGGGAAAACCAAGGAGAGAAAGAGGGAAACAAGCCAGTCAGTGGAGCAGTCAGAACACAAACATTTACCAATTAAGTTTGCCACCTTATATGGGTACAGTGTGTGGCAACCCAAAACAATTAGAATAATAACATCAAAGATCACTGAATATAGATCACCATAACAGATAATAATAAAGTTTGAAATATTAAAATAATTGCCAAAATGTGACGTGAAGTAAGCAAATGCTGTTGGAAAAATGGTGCCACTAGACTTGCTCAATGCAGGGTTGCCACAAATCTTCAATTGTAAAAAAATTCCATGTCTGGAAAGCACAATAAAGCAAAGTACAATAAAAAAGCACATACTTGTAAATGCTTTCCTCATATTTCCTTTATAGACATACCTTCAAACCCATTCTTTTTAAATCCTGAATAGCCAGTGGCGGGAAATAATCAAGCCAATGTTCTGCTTCAGAAAATTTTACTATCTCTTCATCAGACAGACCAAGGGATTTCATAATGCCCCACTGGTATTTAGAAGATCCAGCTTTAGCAGCAGCTTTACTCTGAAAATAATGGAGAAAAATAAACTCGATCAACGAATAACCAACACTCCAGGAAAATGACCCAAGATATTAATGAATGTAATTTTTTTACATTCTAAAATAATGCTGATACATCGGAACACTGCAGGAATTAGTTGTACTATTAGTCTGTACTAAAAGTACTAGTCTGTACTAAATAGTACTAATTTAGTCTGTCAAACTGTATACAAGACACTGGCACCAATAATAACTAAATGGATGGCAACATAAAGAACTACCCATCACGAAGATAAGATCTCAATACCAAACCTTCTGTTTCTTTTATCCTAATACCACATTTACCTTATTTACCTATAAAGAGGCTACTCATAAGCTTTCCTCCTTTTCCAAAAATTATGAATATCCAAGAGACAACCAAATGCCAGAAGGTGAAGGTAGGAAATTTGGTTAAACTGCAACACTATAATGAGGCAAGCGTAAGAAAATTTTGAGGATGACAGAATTGCTCTATATGATACTGTGCTGGTAGAAACATGACTCCAGGCATTTTCAAACTCACAGAATTATACACCACAAAGAGGAAATTTTGGGCCTGGCACAGTAGCTCACACCTGTAATCCCAGCACTTTGGGAAGCCGAGGCAGGCGGATCACAAGGTCAGGACTTCGAGACCAGCCTGGCCAATGTGGTGAAACCCCGTCTCTACTAAAAATACGAAAATTAGCCGGGCATGGTGGCGAGCGCCCGTAATCCCAGCTACCCTGGAGGCTGAGGCAGGAGAATCACTTGAACCAGGAGGCGGAGGTTGCAGTGAGCCGAGACTGTGCCACTGTACTTCAAAGCCCAGGCGACAGAGAGAGACTCCATCTCAAACAACAACAACAACAATAAAAATAATAACAATAATACAAAAATTAGCTGGGCGTGGTGGCACACACCTGTAATCCCAGCTATTTGGGAGACTAAAACATGAGAATTGCTTGAACCTAGGAGGCAGAGGTTGCAGTGAGCCAAGACTCCACCACTGTACTCCAGCCTGGGTGACAGAGCAAGACTATGTCTTGAAAAAAACAACAAAAAAAGTAAATTTTATGGTATGTAAATTTTTAAAAAATTCAACCACGATGCTGAAGGAACCTGAGGAATGCAGACTGTGACAAATCTATCTAACTGCATTACAAATATATGATATAACCACACTCAAGGGGGAGGGAAGAAAGGAGCTGATCTAGGCAGTTTTGGAAAACAGTGTGATTAGATTCTAAAGACAAAAAGAATTACACACAAACACTGTACTTTTGTCAGTAAAATTGTATCTCCCAGGGGTATAGGTTGGCAATTCTGAAACTACTTTACTAGTAGTCTAGGATGGAACAAATAAATAAATATACTATAGGTAATGAGAGCCAAGTTTCTCACTGTTGTAGTAAGAAGTCCCAAATAAGCCAAGGGAAAATGCTAGAATGAGACCCATGGTGCTAAAATGGACCCAGGGGTATCAATATGAACTTACTTGTTTTTTAATAAACATTAAAATACATAAAGAAATAAAAACAGATGTGTATGCATGGCTTAGCGGACATAAATATATTTCCTTGCTCTTTCCACTGAGAGTGCCTAGAAGCAGTGATACCCCCAGGCAATGAGCACACCCAGCATTCAGACCTTAGTTTCTGAACATCATTCTTCAATAAAAGAAATCTTGGAGAAGTGGTTGATTCCTTGGTTGAATCACAGAAAATACAAGCCTGGAACAGCTTGTGACATCATAAAGAAAGCAAGTGCTTTGAACAAAGGAAGATGAGGGAATGTCTAACGGACACAGGAGCCAAGCTAAAAAAAACTCCCAATGGCCAAAGCTAGAACAATTTATTTATTCTAGCTTTATTCTAATAAAAAAGAACAATTTGACAACAAATTACGGTGTTGTTAACAACCACACACACACACACAAAAACAACCCAATAGCCAGGCACAGAGGTATAAGCCTATAGTTCCAGCTACTCAGGAGACTGAGGTGAGAAGACAGCTTGAGCCCCGGAGCTGAAGACCAGCAACATAGTGAGACTCCATCTCTTAAAAAACAAAAAGCTCAATGGTATTGGCTTATAACCTGAAGAATAAAGTGAATATCCATGAATCCATATGACATAGAAAGGACAGATTAAGTAAGTGGGGGAGAAAGGACAGCTCTTCTTTTCAGAAGAATTATAGATAATAAATGTAAAAAGAACGAGGAAAATGGAAAATCATGATTAGAAGACTAGAGTAATAATTGCTGTAGGCAAGATCCACTGATGAATGCTAAAATTAATGAGCAAATATTTAAAAAGAAACACAGTATTATTTCCATGGCCTCAAAAGATCTCTCCCAAAATATATATTAATTATAAAAAAAAATGAAATCTTTACAGGAGAAAAACCTGGCAGACGCCATCTTAACCAAATGATCAATGTTAACATCACCAATAATAAGACATATCAGTATCATATACTCCCTAATGCTTGAGAACGACAAATTACCTAATAGTCTTCCTCCAAATCAGTAACCTCAATCTAACGATGAGAAAGCATCAAACAAACTCAAACTGAGGCATAATCTATAATTATCTGACCCGTATTCATTAAAAGTATAAAGGTCATAGAAGAAAACGAAAGACAGAAAAGATTAAGGAAACATAGTAAGGACACATGACAACTAACTGCAATGTGGGATCCTGGATTGGACATTGGAAGAGAAAAGGACATTAGTGAAAAACTGGTAAAATCCAAAAAGTCTGTAGTTTAGTAAACACTACTGTACTAATGTTAATTCCTTAATTTGAAAAATAGTATCATAGTTATATAAGATTTAACATCTATATACTATCTTGCAGTTCTTCTGTAAATCTAAAATTACTTCAAAAAAGAGGAAAAAGGAAATAGGAAAGTCAGAAAGATAATTTTTTTTTTTTTTTTTGAGACAGAGTCTCGCTCTGTTGCCCAGGCTGGAGTGCAGTGGCGTGATCTGAGCTCGCTGCAAGCTCCACCTCCAGGGTTCACGCCATTCTGCTGCCTCAGCCTCCCGAGTAGCTGGGACTACAGGCGCCCGCCACCACACCCGGCTAATTTTTTGTAGAGATGGGGTTTCACCGTGTTTGCCAAGATGGTCTTGATCTCCTGACCTCGTGATCCGCCCGCCTCGGCCTCCCCAAGTGCTGGGATTACAGGTGTGAGCCACCACGCCCAGCTAATTTTTTTGTATTTTTAGTAGAGACAGGGTTTCACCATGTTAGCCAGGATGGTCTCGATCTCCTGACCTCGTGATCCGCCCGCCTCAGCCTCCCCAAGTGCTGGGATTACAGGCGTGAGCCACCGCGCCCGGCCTACGACCGGCTTACGCCTGGCTAATTTTTGTATTTTTAGTAGAGATGGGGTTTCACCATGTTAGCCAGGATGGTCTCGATCTCCTGACCTCGTGATCTGCCTGCCTCGGCCTCCCAAAGTGCTGGGATTACAGGCTTGAGCCACCGCGCCTGGCCAGAAAGATAATTTTTTGCTTTGATACTTTAAAAAAATGATCTAGTACATTTTATGTGTTGGGCACTGTGCTAGTACTGGGAATGCACATATAAATCAGAAAAATATAAAACTTCAACCAACATAAATATCAACCACTATCAAACCTTTTTTCCTTTAGCTTTATCCTTAATTATTATATCTTCTGTTTTAACACTGGTTTCTTCCTCTTCCTCTTCTTCATCTGGAAAATCAGGGGGGCAACCATACAGCTCTATTTCTCTTTTCAACTTATCAGCACACGCCTACAACGAATATTAGAGATAAGGAAGTTCAAAATCAAGGTAGACACAATTTCAGTTTTTTACTGTTTTTATTGCCAACTAAAATTGACTCTGAAATTTTTTGCAATATATTGATACATATGTGGCTCCACTACAGAAAACTGAAACGGAGGCTGGGAGCAGTGGCTCACGCCTATAATCCCAGCACCTTGGGAGGCTGAGGCAGGCAGATCACTTGTCAGGAGTTCGAGACCAGCCTGGCCAACATGATGTCTCTACTAAATATAAAAATTAGCTGGGTGTGGTAGCACACGCCTGTAATCCCAGCTACTTGGGAGGTTGAGGTGACAGGATCGCTTAAAACCAAGAGGCAGAGGGTGCAGTGAGCCGAGATCACATCACTGCACTCTAGCCTGGGCAACAAAGCAAGAATGAGTCCCATGTCTCAAAAAAATAAAATTAAATTAAAAAAAGGTATAAATCATGTACCTCAAAATTCACTAATTTATAAAGTAGTATTTTACCTAATTTACTCAAAAGCATTTATTCAACACCCAGAATATTCAATATAGTATACTATATACCATATATATTAGATATATAAAGATGTAGGAAACATAATGTGTTATCATTTTGGATAACATTAATAACATTGTTTCTCAATTTAAAGATTACTGTCAGGAGGGGGGAGGGATAGCATTAGGAGATATACCTAATGTAAATGACGAGTTAATGGATGCAGCACACCAATATGGCACATGTATACACATGTAACAAAGCTGCACATTGTGCACATGTACCCCAGAACTTAAAGTATAATAATAAAAAATAAAAAACAAAAATAAAATCCCACCAGCAAGAAAGAAAGATAGATTACTGTCACATATACTCTATTAGTTATCATCACAAGCCTACCAAGTAGATAGGATAGGCTTTAAATCAGAAAACAAACAGAGATGAAGTGATTTACCCAAGGTCATACAGCTAGCAAAGTTACAGACTTAACCTTGGACTTTCCACTCTAGCTCTTATCAATTATACCACAATGAGTCCACTGTCAAAAACAAAGATGACACCAAGTAAACACTGTTAAAGTTATGAGAAAAATAAGAAATACAGAAGTAAAAATTTTTTAAATGGAAAAGGCTCTTCTATTCAGAAGAATTTCAACCACTAATAGAATAATAAAAACAGGCAAGGATGATTAAAGGATGATAAAACCAGGGTTATTGAGTAACAGGACATTCAGAGGCTCTCAAAGTGTTATCCTATAGATTACTTTTTAATTTCTTTCTTTTTTTTTTTTTGAGATGGAATTTTACTCTTGTTGCCCAGGCTGGAGTGCAATGGCGCAGTTTCAGCTCACTGCAACCTCTACTTCCTGGGTTCAAGCGATTCTCCTGACATAGCCTCCGAAGTAGCTGGAATTACAGGCGGCTGCCACCACGCCCAGCTAATTTTTGTATTTTCAGTAGAGATGGGGTTTCACCACGTTGGCCAGGCTGGTTTTGAACTCCTGACTTCATGTGATCCTCCTGCCTCGGCCTCCCAAAGTGCTGGGATTACAGGCGTGAGCCACCGTGTCTGGCCTTACTTTTTAATTTTATAGGAGGAAAAGTCACCTTTAGAATGAGGAAACCTGGCAGGATTAACTTAATTTCACTAAATGGGACAAATTACCATTTTATATGCTTTTGAGGTGATACAATGGTAAGTTAATACCTCAACAATGAAGTATTCTTGTCAAAATATTTAGCCCAACCCTAATCATGAAAAAACAATCAGAAAACTCATATCATAGGACATTCTACAAAATAACTAGCTTAGACTTCAAAAACATCAATATCACGAAAAACAACTAAAAGATAGTGAAAAGAATGGATAACTACATGCAATGTGTGCTCCACAAAATAAAAAGTGAAAAACAGCAGGGCATAGTGGCTCAAGCCTGTAATCTCAGCACTGTGGGAAGCCAAGGCAGGCGGATCACCTAAGGTCAGGAGTTCGAGACCAGCCTGCCCAACATGGTGAAACCCTGTTTACACTAAAAATACAAAAAACATTAGCTAGGCATGGTAGCAGGCACCTGTAATCCCAGATATTCTGGAGGCTGAGGCAAGAGAATCCCTTGAACTTGGGAGGCAGAGGTTGCAGTAAGCCAAGATCTCACCACTGCACTCCAGACTGAGTGACAGAGCAAGATTCTGTCTCAAAAAAAAAAAAAAAGGGGGAAAAACAGATGGAAAGGACATTTTGAGTCTACAGAAATTTGACTACAGATTAGATGAAGACGATAAATATAACATCAATGCTGAATTTCTTGGAGGGGATAACAGGACTCTGATAATGTAGAAGAATGCCCTTGTTCTTAGAATACATGCTGATGTATTTAGCAATGACACATCATGATATCTGCAACTTTCTTTCAAAAAGTTCACAGAAAAAGAGAGAGAGAAGGGCTAGGCGTGGTGGCTCATGCCTGTAATCCCAGCACTTTGGGAGGCCGAGGTGGGCAGATTACCTGAGGTCAGGAGTTTGAAACCAGCCTGGCCAACATGGTGAAACCCCGTCTGTACTACAAGTACAACACTGCACTCCAGCCTGGGCGACAGAGCAAGACTCCAACTCAGAAAAAAAAAAAAAAAGAAGAAAAAGAAAGAGAAAAGCACGCATGCATGTATGTGTGCTAAGAGACAGAACTAAAACAAATATGGCAAACGTTAAGACTTTGTAACTACAGGTGAAGGGTGGAGGGTGTTTATTGTACTACCATTCCACTTTTTCTGTAGGATTGACATTCTTTAAAATAAAAGGTTGCAGAAGGCCGGGCATGGTGGCTCACGCTTGTAATCCCAGCACTTTGGAAGGCCGAGGTGGGTGGATCAACTGAGGTCAGGAGTTCCAGAACAGCCTAGCCAACACGGTGAAACCTCGTCTCTACTAAAAATACAAAAATTAGCCAGGTGTGGTGGCGGGTGCCTGTAATCCCAGCTACTCGGGAGGTTGAGGCAGGAGAATCGCTTGAACCCAGGAGAAGGAGGTTGCAGTTAGCCAAGATCACACCATTGCACTGCAGCCTGGACGACAAAAGCAAAACTCTGTCTCAAAAAAAAAATAAAATAAAGTAAAATAAAATAAAATGCTGGAGAATAAAAAGAAACAGGATTTAAATTTCCTAATCCTATTATATAAAGGAATCCTTTCAACTCTAGTTTTCTTTCCTATTCTTCATTGAGAATTATTTCTAATACAAACTTATGACAAATGAAGATATTTGCAAAAATGATCAAAATACAATACAACTGTTTATTATTTTATGCCGGCATCTTACATATGTCACAAGTGCACAATGGCTGTACATTTTTCTTTTTAGTAAAACAGAATCAGTTATTACCTAACTGTAATACAGACATAAATACACAAGGTAACCAAAAGACATTAAAATCACTTAGTAATCACTTAGACCATAATGGATGCCCTTTATTTAAGCACTTCTTCAAATGTTGTTTATTTTTAAATTAATTTTCACTATAATAAATTCAACTCATTTCATACTTTAATGCAGCAATACTTAAAAATCCTTTCAAGCTCTTGAATTGGGTATTACTATTTGCTCCAACTAAAAAGAGTAGAAACCAATCCTATTAGCAATCTTACCTTAATAGGCATTCCAGTACAGTGCAGGCCAAAGGGAAACAGACAACATTTTCCTTTCAATCGCTGGTACCCTACAGCAAACTACAGAAATAAAATTAAATTTAAATTGCAAATTTAAATGCCAGACAAATACAAAATGTGAACTTTTCACACAAAAAAATTAGTTTTCTTCTTTACATCCTCCTTTGGAATGCCAGTTAGATTTTAGGCATTCCAAAACTCAACAACCTAGGAATTACTTTTGAATATGCATACATGCCCAGACCCTTGCACACATACACATATGGCACATAAAAATTAAATATAAAAATTAAATTACTTAAATGGGCCAGGCACGGTGGCTCACGCCTATAATCCCAGCACTTTCAGAGGCCGAGGCTGGTGGATCACAAGGTCAAGAGTTTGAGACCATCCTGGCCAATATGGTGAAATCCCATGTCTACTAAAAATACACAAATTAGCTGGGCGTGGTGGTGCGTGCCTGTAGTCCCAGCTACTCGGGAGGCTGAGGCAGGAGAATCACTTGAACCCAGGAGGCAGAGGTTGCAGTGAGCTGAGATCACACCACTGCACTCCAGCCTGGTGACAAAGCAAGACTCCATCTCAAAAATAAATAAATAAAAATAAAAATAAACTACTTAAATATAAAAATTATGCTTTAAGGAATTTTAAGTTCTCTTAACAGGAAATAATAAATTTTATAGCTGCCATTTTCTTCAAAACAATATTCGTTAAAAACCTTCCTCCCCATTATAGCAAACATAGGGAAACATTACCTCACATTTGGATAAAGAAAACGTGTGTCCCAAATGAAGGCGTCCATTCATATATGGATATGGGAAGGTTACAAAATACTTGCCCTTGCTGCAAAACAACAGTATAAAAAAGAAAGTACAGAAGAATAAATGTTAAGTTCCTTTTACAATAAGGAAGTGGGGTGAAGGAAATGCTTGATATAAATAACTTTAGTTATTTAAAAAATATTTAAAAGTAAATTTATAAATCTAGAAATTTAAAACTTTCTAAAATTGAAAATTACTTTAGATTTACAAGAAATAAGACATTGATAGGTTGCTATTAAGAATTAAATAGCCTTGTAACGAATACTAGAGGTTTAATTTGAGCTAAAATACTTGAGTAAAGATAATATACTAGGTCAGGCGTGCTGGCTCACACCTGTAATCCCAACACTTTGGGAGGCCAAGGCTGGTGGACTGCTTGAGGCCAGGAGTTCCAGACCAGCCTGGGCAACATGGTGAAACCCTGTCTCTACTAAAAACTAGCCGGGCATGATGGCGTGCGCTGATAATCCCAGCTACTCTAGTGGTTGAGGCATGAGAATCAAGAATCGTCTGATCATTGAACCTGAGAGGCAGAGGTTGCAATCAGCTGAGATCATGCCACTGCACTCCAGCCTGGGCGAAAGTGAGACTCCATCTCAAAAAAAAAAAAAAAAAAAAAAATTCTTTAATACCCTTATGAACCTAGGCTAATTTAATATTTTACTGAATAAATGAGATTTGTTTTCACTAGATACTAGATATATATATAAAGCAATTCAAAGTCCCTCAGGTAATATAAAACATCCTCAATATTACTTGATATGTGGTAGATTCACTTTAAAAGCATCCTTTAAAGCTTTTTTTTTTTTAATTTTTTAGTTGTTTTCGTAAAGACAGGGTTCTCAATATAAGAACCACCATGAGCATGAGCTCATGAGCCACCATGCTTGGTCTGTATTCTTCTTTCTTATGAAGAATATCTAACATACATACTGTGTTATGAAGCATAATAAAATGAACACTTGTAAACACACCATCTGACTTATGAACCCACTGAAACTACCTGTTTCCTCTCTACTGTCCCACAAGAGATAACCAACATTCTGAAATTTGCTTTTACCGTTCCCTTGTTTTTGAATAGTTTGCACACTTGCCAGCACCCTTAAACTACTTATCATTTAGTTTCGCTCACTTGTGAGTTTTATACAAAAAAAGGCAAACTTCATATAGACTTGTGCAATTTGCCTTCTTCACTTGACATTATATTACTTTCTTCAGTGTTACTGCATACACCTATAGTTAATTCTCTTTCACTAAACAAAGCAGCTTTTTCAGTTCACTTGTAATTATTTTAAATTACCTTAAAGTTAACCAAACCTCTAGAAGAAAATAGAAGCTTCAAATTATAGCTTCAAGTATAACACCAGAGACTATATTACAGCAATTTCTTTTTCTCTTAAAAAAAAAAAAAAAAAAAAAAAAAGGCTGGGGCCTGGTGGCTCACACCACTAATCCCAGCACTTTGGGAGGCGGAGGCGGGCGGATCACCTGAGGTTGGGATTTCAAGACTAGCCTAACGTGGAAAAAACCCGTCTCTAGTAAAAATACAAAATTAGCTGTGCGTGGTGGCGCATGCCTGTAATGCCAGCTACAGGGGAGGCTGAGGCAGGAGAATCGCTTGAACCCGGGAGTCGGAGGTTGCGGTGAGCCGAGATCACGCCATTGCACTCCAGCCTGGGCAACAACAGCGAAACTCTGTCTCAAATATATATATATATATATATCCATTAGAATATAGCTTAATAAGCAAGGAAAAAAGACTTTTGAATCAGAAAGTCCTAAAAACAAGCCCAGGCCCAGTCAATTCCCAGTGATGTAACCTTGAACTGGTTACTTAGCCTCTCTGTGCCTCAGTTTCCTCAGCTGTAAAAGAGAAATTTTAAAAGCTGTTAACCATAAAGTATATTGAGAAGATTAAGGCCAGGCATGGTGGCTCAAACCTGTAATCCCAACACTTCGGGAGGCAAAAGTGGGAGGATTACTTGAGCCCAGGAGTTCAAGACTAGCCTGGGCAAGACAGCAAAACTTCATTTCTACAAAAGAAATTTTTTAAATGCTGGGCGCAGTGGCCCATGCCTATAATCCCGGCACTTTGGGAGGCCGGGGTGGGCAGATCACTGGAGCCCAGGAGTTGGGACCAGCCTCAGCAACATAACAAGACCCCATTTCTACTAAAAATAGAAAAATTACCTGGGTGTGGTGGCGTGCGCCTACAGTCCCACCTACTCAGGAGGCTGAGGTGAGAGGATCACCTGAGCCCAGGAGACAGAGATTGCAGTGAGCTGAGATCACACAACTGCACTCCAGCCTGGGTGACAGAGGCTCACTCCATCTGACACCACAGACTCTGTCTCCAAATTAAAAAAAAAAAAAAAGATTATGGCCGGGCGCAGTGGCTCACGCATGTAATCCCAGCACTTTGGGAGTCCGAGGCAGGCGGATCATTTGAGTTTGAGACCAGACTGGCCAACATGGCAAAACCCCGTCTCTATTAAAAATAAAAATTAAAAATTAGCCAGGCGTGGTGGCATGCACCTGTAATCCCAGCTACTGGGGAGGTTGAGGCAGAAAAATCATTGAACCCGGGAGGCAGAGGTTGCAGTGAGCCAAGATCGTGCCACTGCACCCAGCCTAGGCAAGAGAGCAAGACTCCACCTCAAAAAAAAAAAAAAAAAAGGCCTGGCGCAGTGGCTCACACCTGTAACCCCAGCACTTTCAGAGGCCGAGGCGGGCAGATCACGAGGTCAGGAGATCCAGACCACAATGAAACCCCATCTCTACTAAAAATACAAAAAAATTAGCAGGACGTGGTGGCGGCTGCCTGTAGTCCCAGCTACTCAGGAGGCTGAAGCAGGAGAATGGCGTGAACCCAGGAGGCGGAGCTTGCAGTGCGCCGAGATTGCG